>NC_092872.1:51957873-52569540 GCF_028372415.1 Notamacropus eugenii | reverse complement strand
ACTATTGATCTCCTTTTGTGGGCAAGCAAAGAAAGGGTGCTCCTGCTTTGTGTGACAAGATCCCATCTCCCCTGCTTCTTTTCTCCTGTCATTGAGCTTTGAAGTCAGCAAGAGGAATCAAAAGATGTAAATGAGCACACACTCTGCCCCGCCCCACCCTGCAGCTCTCTGCTTCTCAGGCCAAAGGAGCGTCTTGCACAAACACACACAACAACAGTTCAAGAGAAATGACCATACTGCGCAGTTTTGCCTCTCGGAGGAAACATGAAGCTGGGGAACAGGCAGATAAAAGAGGTTCCCTGGTCATACCTTGTTTATCACAACAGCATTACAAAACAGATGAGCAGATTTTGAATTTAGAGCCAACATTGTTATGCTTATGGTAATGCTCCAACAATAAAAACACCTCCTATGAAATACTTAGCTGAAGATTTTATGTGCGATTTTATGTTTTCAAGCATAATTTTCCACTGCTTGCTGGAAAGCCAAAAAAAAGCAGCACTAATTAACCGTGAAAGATCTCAATCTATTCTTAACTATCAGTAATGTCTCTTTTAAAAACAGATGCATTAAGTGGACTTATCCACTGAGTCATTAAGGAATAAGGAATTTTTAATATTTTCCCCTCCATATTTAATCTCCTCTCCCATCAAATACACAGCACATCAAGACCACAAAGAACATGGAACAGTTATGCCCAGCTTGATATGTGCCAACCAGGCTGCCAGAAAGGTTAGAAAATAATGGTGAAACCTGAAGACACTGTGCTCCATGGTCCAAATAGGGGCTTGGAGAAGAGGTGCAGGTCCAGCTGGCACACAGAGAGTAGAATATTTTAGGAGAATAGCTACTGAAAGTAAAAAACAAAAAAAAAACCCAAAAGATTTGTGGGTCAAGCTTCCCCACCTCTCAGGTCTCCATCTAATATTAGGTGAAAAAAGAAGAGGATAAATTATATTTCAATTTCTTAGTGTTCTCACCATACAGTAAGTGGAGGGTAAAGATGAAAATTTTTCAGAGATCAAGAAAATAGTGTTACCCACCTCCTACAGACAACCATACATGTGGGGGGAGGGCACCATCAACCCGGGCACTATGTAACGGTGATATTTACAACGTTCATTCCACTGTTCCCTGGTCTTCACACTAAGGTGATTCATAGCAGCAACAGAGAGATGACAAGAATACCACTTACTGGGCCTACAACCTATTGTGAAATGGAATGGATTTGGCGATCACCTCAATCAAGATGGAAAAGCACTAGATTTGGAATTAGAGAATCTGGATTTGACTCCTGGTTCTTCTAAGGTCACCTATGTGACCTGGGGCAACTCTCTGGGCCTCAGTTTCCTCAACTGTAAAATAAGGGAGTTAACTAGATGTTTATAGTTCATTCATGCAACAAACATTCATTAAAGATCCAATATTTGCAAGGCAGTGTGGAATAAGTCACTAGAAAGATAGCCTTTGAGTCAGGAACTCCTGTGTTCATGTTTTAAATTCTGCTTTTGACACATATGGGCTGTGTGACTCTAGGCAAGTCACTAAACCTCTCAGTGCCCCCAGGCAATAATCTCAGACCATAGATTGCAGTGAAAGTGTTGATGGGCATTGGTAGTAGAAGTTTCTCAATGGGAGCTTGAGACCACTGATGAAGTTAAAGGTCTGGTCCCTGCTCACCATCTATCCCCACCTCAACCCAAATTTGCAAAGCCCTGTGTGCTTCATTCTAGGGAGACAAAAATAGACAAACAAAAACAACTTTAAATCCTCGGCTGTACTATGAACAGTGATTTTATTTTTCATGACATCCTTCTGGAAAAATAAATGGAAGAAATTTTCAATAATTCAATATAACAGCAGTGTTTACTTACGTACCTGAATTTGGATTCACTGGATTATTTGTTACTACAGTACATGGTACTCTGAGTAGAGAATCCAGGAACTGCAGGAGATTTTCTAGCACTGAATACAATGTGCTGTGAACAAAGTTTGCACTTTAGAAGGCTGACTGAATAAATAAATGAATCAGTTCTACTTTCCATTTAATTCACTCTCCTTAGAGACAGTTTTTTTCTTCTGTCCCTTAGTGACCTCATCTGTTTTGATGGTTTTAATTTTCATCTCTAAGTGGATGTCTCCCAAATCTTTGTCTCTAGCCTCGACCTCCAGTCCTACATGTAATTACAAATATCTTCACCTGGTTGACTCACCATCACTGCAAACTCAATATGTCTCAAATTAAACTTATCATGTTTCAATACTCCCATTACCCTCCTGAATCAGACCCTTCCCAACATTCCCTTTTATGTTTGTCTGGCCACCATTCTTCTAGTGCCCCAAAGCTGGAAACCTTAGACTCATCTCTCTCCTTTATTCCCTATTAAATCTGTTAAGCCATGCCATTTCTTCTTTTAAAATGTTTCTTGAATTTGCACTTTCTTTACATTCGCTATTCCTACAACCCTAAACCAGGACTTTATCAATTCATACTCTGATTCTTACAGCACCTTATGGCACCTTCCTCCAAATTATCCTGTCTATTGCTGGTAGGCTATTCTTTTTAAAGCCCCATTCCTATGCTCAAGAGCCTATAATGACTCCCTATTATCTAAAGAATAAAGTTCAGAAGGAGGTTGTTTGGTCCTCAATGTTCTCTTTAATCTGGCTTCACTTTACCTATTTATTTAATATCGTATCCCATATTCCCTATCACGGACCGTCTCATTAGGCAAGCTGCATTAGTCCACCTTCCTCACTAGACGCTGGATATACTACGAGTGTTCCTGTTACTAGTTTTCCTCACAATGCTCTCTTCCCATCCCCCAATCTGTAGGATTTTTTTCTCTCTTCCACTTTTTTAAATCCTACTTTCTTCCAATGTCCAGGTTAAGTCTAGCCACTTTCAGGGAAGTAACAATGGAGTAATTAAAGCATTCTGGGCCTACATTCAAATCCTGATTCCGGTAAAATTACTATTTGTTGACCTTTGGCAAGTCACTTAATCTATCTAAGGCTCAGTTTCCTCATTTGTAAGAAAAAATAAAAAAGGGGGGGGGAGGGGGCTGTTGAACCAGATCATAGCTAATTTTCTTTCTGGATATAAGTATATGTAGCTATGCTTTTTTTTTTTTTTGCATGAAATACTTTCCTTACTGCACTGCTGGCTATAAATATAAACTAAGAACTCAGTAGATACTAATTAATTGATTACACTTACAAATGTTTCTCCTTTCTATATACCTAAGTGGATTTGTAAATTGTTTTAAAAGCCCATTTTAATAATATAACATGACTTTTGGAACCAACTGTACTCTCAGTTGTTCAAAGAAACTATATTATACCCTGATTGCTGCTCATGATAGTTTGAACTTCCAGAATGATCCCTCTTCCATTAAATTATATCTTTCACTTTCTTTAACACATAAACTTCTCTTCCTTTTAGAAATTTTTCACAATTGGGAACAATGTATTCTGGTCATCCCATCCCAAAACAAAATACAAATGATTATCAAATGAAATAACATTTGTAAACCCAGTGCCTGGCATATGGTAGGTGTTTAATAAGTGATTTTGTTCCCATGTTCCTTTATGAATTCATTCCTAGGAGTTTCTGGTCTCCTCCTCCAATCCATATTTTAAAATTATAAATGTGACCATGTCATCTCCTACTAATTTTTTTTAATAGTTTTCTATTACCATTCCGACAAAATACAAAGTCCTCAGTCTAGCATTTATGACCCTCCACAACTTAATTGCCATCTACCTTTTCCATCTTTATTTCCCGTTCAAAGCAGTAGAGCTCTGAGACTTTCCAGGCTCAGGAATACCTTGAAAAGGCAAACCCTCTCACATGGACTAGTGGTACATGCCATCAGAGAGACCGGAACAGAAGACAATGTATCTAATTGGGAGAAGAGAAAGGCTCATCAAGGACAAGCATAGAAATAGACAATACACAAATATTGTGTTTGTCCTTCATTCTCAAAGAGGACCATGACATCAAAATGATGACATGACTTGCAGTTGACTTTGATTTGAGTGAGGGAGGCCTGTGCAAGGTCACCAACCTCACCTGAGGGAGGAGGCAGCTTTAACGCAGATGCCTCCTAAAACCAGGAAAAAAATGCTGACTACAGACTCCAGGAAGAGTTTCCAGTGACCGGGTGTTGTGAATACACCCTCCGGCTACACAAATTGTTTATTTGTGAATCTACCATCATACTCCCAAGGTTAAGCCTACCTTTCCCTGGAATTTGTGTGTCCTTATGGGAGAGTGTACCCTAGACTTTTAGAGGTAAATATTTCATACCAGCTGTCCTGGCTAATTAAGTTTGGCTGGTTGTTAATGGTGAGTGAAATCAGGTTAAGTGAAGACCCCCTCAGGCATGAATTCCCCCAAACCCCAACCCTTCCAGCCAAAGCTAAAATAACTAAGTATCCCCCTTAGGCAAATAAAATGCTCCAAGATGGAGGAAAATCACCAAAGTCCCAATCACATGGCCTGGTGTACCCCCCTCTTCACTTCTCCTTCACCACCCCCTTAGTGCCACATCAGCATTCTTCCCTTAAGTTCCATATTTGGTAACAAAAACCCTCATTGGTGAGTAATGATCCTTTCCGTGTTTTTTGTCTCTGGAGTAGATTCCCATGCTTAGACTGGGCGCCTGGCTTCCCAGCCAATGGGAAGAGAGGCTAGTGGGCTTTCCCGTTAGGGACTATATAATGTTGTACACTGCTCTGCTCAGGGGCACTCCTTTGCTGACACTGCCCATGATCTCCCGGGAAGTGCCCTTTCTCACGAGATTGTAATAAATTTCTTTTTGCCTTCCACTTTGAGAAGCCTCTGAGTTTCATTTGAGTAAGAGTTGTGGTATCTCACACTACAGGAAGCACATGGGATGAGGGCTGATAAGAGAAGTACTGGAAATCCCAACCCCTCAAAGTTACTCCTCTAATCTTGAAAGGAAGAACAATCAGCTGCACTGGAGGGCCACTACTCTCCAGTGTGGAGGGGGAGTTACTGCTCCAGGTGGGACTGCATCCTTCAATGACTTAGGACAGGTGGGCTCCCATGTTTGAAATACACTTCTGGCTCAGCTCTGTTTTTTTGAATTCTGAGTTTCTATCAAAGAATCGCTCAGGGGTTACCTCCTCTGTGAGAGATTTTTCTGGCCAGCTACCTGTTAAATACTTGCTCCTTCTAGAAATTATTTTAGCGTATTCTTTGTATTTACTTATCACACAAGTTGTGCCCCACCCCCCTCCCTCATTATAATATAAGCTCACTGAGGGACTCACAATATTTTCTTTGCATCTCCAGCAACCACCTTTCACAAGATCAGTGCTTAATGCCTGTCTATTGATTTGTGTTTATGTTCTTCAAACTTAATTATAACATTTTGAAGTCAGAGTCCTGGATTTTGTTTTGTTTTGAACTGTTAATAGTTAGCCCATCCTTGTCTTAACACTTGGCTCTGTATGTAATTGCCATTCAATGATACTGACTAATATGAAAAATTCAAAATATGTTCTTCAGAGGGAGAAAAGGTTCAGTACGTAGTATACACTTAATGCATGTTGAAATGAACATGATTTTATACTTAGGTGAACAAATTCCACTTATGTGAATAAATAGTGGTAGTCTATCATGGATAGATTATAGAACGTGGTGTCAGGAAGACCAGGGTTTAAACTCTAACTGTGTGACGACAAAAGTCATTTGACCTTTCTGACCTTCAGGCAGTTCTCAAAGATTTATCTACCAAGTTTCAGGTGGGTTTGCATCTGTGTTGCTGGAGGGAGTTCTCATCCCAAAGAAATCACTGATATTTAATGAATGGATAGAGCACATTTTCCCCAGGGAGGAGGCTAAAACCCAAGTAACCCAAGAGGTTTTGGTTTAAAATGCTGCCTTGTAAACTGAGAAAATGTAACAAATCAGACAAATGAATGGGCTACAAACATGATTTCTTAATATTATACTTATTTAGAAACCCAAGGAAAATGTCTGGACACCAATTCTTGGTCATCAAGATGCAAATGACTCTGATGGGGATGTACAATGCTGTTGGGAAAGGATTCCTATGCCATCAGTGCTTACCACCTCTTTCCCCACTTAAAATCACAACCACCATCATGACCCCTTTAATAAAGCCTACATTTTTTTCTCTCTCCAAACTTGAAGAAATCATTACTTCTCACCCCCTTATAGATTAAAGTGGCTTAAAGCCAGACTCTATGGTGTTTCCCCCCAGATAAATTGGCTTAAGCAACAAATGTTGAAATAGAAAAAGTGGAACAGGTGCATTTACATTTAGATTCCTAATCCCAAGAACATAACAGTATCTGACTTAGTTAGCAATTAACAAATCCAAGCCTCTCACTTAGCAAATGGAAAAACACAGGGTCCAAAAAGGGACAGTAATTAGCCTAAGATCAGACAATGAATCAGTGGTACATTCTGATCGCCAAAGTTACTACACAAAATTATTTTAATACTACAATACAGTATAGACATTACAAGTGTGATAATAGTAGGTCACTTATGGTTGGGTTTTTATATTTTATTTCACTTGAGTCTCATTAAAAACCCTGTGAATTAGGCAGGACTGGCATAAAATCCATCTTATAGGTGAGCAAACTGAAAAGCAGAGGCAAGATTTGAACCCAGCTTCAGTTGTCTTGTTGATTATATCTTTTGCATCCGTCACATTCCATACACTCATAAGACCATGACTCTGGTTCAGGTCTCCATCAGTTCTCATCTGGACTATTGCAACAACCTTCTAAGTTTCTGTGCCTCAGGTCTCTCCCCTTTCAAGCCAGCAGCCAAAAGGGACTTTCCCTACAGCACAGGTTCAATCTTGTCACTCTCCTGTTCCAAATCCTCCAGTGGCTCCCTGTGGCTCCCAGGATTCTCTTGGGCATTTAAAGCCCTAACTATCTGGCTCCAGCCTCCTTTTTCAGACTGATTATGCATTACTCCCCTTCTTACATTCTAGTTTGATCAAATGGACCTTTTTGCTGCCTGGAAGACACATTCTCTCTCCCATCTCTGTGCTTTTGCACTGGCTGTGCCCCATACCTAGAATGTATTCCCTTTCTACCTTTGCTGCTTAAGAGTCTCAAAGTTCAGCTCAAGTCCCACTTCCTACATGAAGCATTTTTCCTGGTTCACCAGCCACTAAGGTCCCTGAAATGACTTATGTAATTATCTTAAATTTATTATGTAATAAATTTATATATTATAAATTATGTAATTATCTTAAATTTATATATCTAGGGAACATGTTATTTCCCTCATTTGTCATTTTCCTTTTCTGTCATGTTAGTCAATCTAATAGGTGTGAGGTGGTACTTCAGAGTTATTTTAATTTGCATTTCTCTTATCATTAGTGATTTAGAGTTTTTTTCATGTGATTATTGATAGCTTCGATTTATTCTGAAAACTGCCTGCTCCTATTCTTTGACCATTTATTAATGGGGGAATAACTTTTATTTTTATAAATTTGGTTCAGTTCCATATGTATATGAGAAATGAGGTCTTTATGAGAGAAACTTGCTATAAAATTTTTCAGTTTTCTGTTTTCCTTCTAATTTTATTTGCATTAATTTTGCTTGTGCAAAAGTTTTTTAGTTTTATGTGCTCAAAATTATCCATCTTACTTCCCATGATCTTCTCTATCTCTTGTTTGGTCATAAACTCTTTCTTTATCCATAGATTTGATGAGTACATTTTTCCATGCTACCATAACGGTATGCTCTTTCCCAAAACACAAATAGGGGGTCACTTTACACTGACTGGATTTTGCATCCTTCTCTTTTGATTCTAAACTAGGATCACAAGATCACTAACTCAGAACAGAAAGGCACCTTCAGGGTCATCTAGTCATGCCCTGGTCATTTTACAGATGAGGCAACTGAGACCTGGAAAGGTTAACTGATTTACCCAGCTTCACACAGGTTTCAGAAGTCACAGTCAGAATCTGAACCCAGGTTTTCTGAGTTTAAATTCAGTACTCTTACCACTGCACCACATTAGCAAAGGTCTATGACAGTCACTGATGCCACTTAAGGTTTACTTTAAAATGAACACTAAAGATAAGCAAGATAGATGCCATTGTAGAAAGAAAAAAGAAAAAGCATGTTTGGGGAAAAAAAATGCTAGTAAGACCTCATACTCTAGAAGCATACTTACTGCTTAATGTCATGGGTTGATTCCAAGCAAACAACTTTGGGTGAAATAACATTTCAAGGGGCAGTTACCTCCATAGGAAATGAGCTACGTGAGGATACAGGCAACTGCAGGGAATAGGAACCAGAGTTGCCCAAGTGCTCAATAAAGTGAGGTTTGGTTTTAAGAATTGGTCGGCAACATTATTTCAAATCAATGTAAGTTAAGGTAGTTTTATGGGGGATATGCTTGAATTAATGGAGGACCAATAAATAGGTGAACCAATAAATTGATGGAAGGGACTTTAAATGTCAAAGTCAGACTCGGTCTATCTGGTCAGAAATGCGTGTCAGGTCATGAAATGTGGGAGTCAGAGACCCTGAGTGGAAATCTTGGCTTTTCTACTTATTACTGCTGTGAACCCAGGCACTTCACTATTCTACATTCCGGTGACCTCATCTGTAAAATGCGAAGGCTTGTTTCACTGAGGTCCTTCCTCCTCTAAGAGGTTAGGATCCTAGATGCCAAATTTGGTAATTTTAGAATTAGAATCTTACATACAGTTTTCATCACAAGGTATGGTAATAAGCTTTTCTAGTTTTTCTTTTCTCCTATGGATGAAAATTAATATATTTGTGAGTGGGAAGAACACTGGGAGGAGGAGAGTCAGGAGTTCTGCATTCTACACTTGGCCACTTATTCACTTTGAGTTACCTTGGTCAAGGCCAAGGTCACTTTCCTCCCCCAACCCCTTCAAAGTTCCATCTCTATAAAATGAGGGTGTTGGACTACATTGATTCTGAAGATCCTTTCCAGCTCTAACATTTCATGATTCTGAGATATAACCCTCAAGTTTGGGGACAAATAACAATGAAGAGGTGCATTCCTTTAAGTCACTTGTAGTTAAGAACTTTAGAATTAGGATCACAGAACATCAGTGCTAGATGAGATTGCACAGATCACTTCCTCTGCCCCTCATTGCACTTCTATCCCAGATACATATTCTGTTAATACATTGCTGTTTACGGCCCGTTTGACCCTGCACAAGTCATTTATCTCTAGATCTCAGTTTCATTCTGTATAAAGCAAGGGTTATCTTTTTAATGTCATGGACCCCACTGACAGTGAAGCCTATAGACCTTCAGAATAATGTTTTTAAAGGCTTAAAACAAAATTCATAGGACTTCAAACTAAACCAATCATCCTGAAACACAGTTATCAAAATATTCTTTTAAAAAATATACACAAGTTTGTGGATCCCCCCAGGTTAATAACCTGTGATATAAGATAGGAAGGTTGGGCTATATGATTTCTAAGTTCTCTTCCAGTCTGAAATCCTTTGGTACTGTGTGGACACTGAAGCTTCTACAGTTATAAGTTGACATCCAATTGAGATGAATTATAAAAACAAAGTAATAGTAACTAAGCACCACTAAAAGGAACTTATTCCCAAGTAAAATGAAGAAGAGGTGCCCTTTTCCTTGAGTTCTAACTGGTGAGGTTATAAATAAGTACTGTGAATAAGGGTGGTACTTTATTGACTTGTCCTAGCCCCTGTGCACAAAAGGAGGTGAGGATGACAGGCACATGTGGCAACAGCTGCACACTTGGCATGAGTTCTGCAGGCATTACTCTTCTGCATGGTTGAGAACCCTGCACATTTTCATGGAGGGTTTAAGCAACAAGAAGGCAAAGAGTCATGAAAGCTTGAGTTTCAATGCTGCTGGCTCAGGGTTATGAGGGCTGGGGGTGAGGGGGGCGGGGCTATCCTCAGCTGTGGCACGAGAGGGATGAAGATGCCAACCACATGGTCCCAGACTCTTTGGCTGTGCTGGCCCCTTTGGAAACAAAGTGGTAACTCCAGCTACCCTTAAACTCAGCAAAAAGGGTACTCCTAAAAACAGGGTGGTAGGGGGTAGGGGGAAAAGCTCTGGGCTTGGAGTCACAAGACCTGTAGTTGAACCCCAGCCCCATCATGTATTAGCTTTATGATCACAGGTCAAGTCATCTCCCCATTTCTGCTGCTTATAGGCTGTGCAACCTTGAGCCAGTTATTTTCCCTGTGTGTCTTAGTTTCTGCTTCTATAAAATGAATGGCTGAACTAGATGAACTTTAAGGTTTCAGCCACCTCTGTGCTTCTTTATAATATTATCTTAAAAAAAAGTATATTTACATATATGCATGGAAGAAAGGAGCAACTATGATTTCAGACATGAATTGTAGAGATCCTAGCACTTGGAAAAAATCCTGCAAAAATTTCATTTCAAAATAAATAGCAGTGTGTTCTGTACACCCTGAATAGATTTTTTGATTTTGACCTTATTTCTGATAGCTATTAGTGATACATAAATTATGGTCATACAGTGGTACTTTTATTAACAAATGAATGAATACCTAGGGATTTATTAAATGTTTACTATGTGCCAGGCACAAAGACAATGTGTTTTTATGACACTTGGGTATCAAAAATGCAGTTACCAGAAGCTGAAATAAGAAATGATTAAAAGTTGAGTGCTTGGGACGAAATGACCTCCCTCCTTTTCCTCTCTCCCCTTTAGGCAAGGCACACTATGGCTTTCGTCCTATCAGCTCCTGTGTGTGGAGTGGGGTGGCTGGCACCTCCACATTGCCAGAGACAGTCCTCTACCCACTGACATGGAGTTTACACAGAGTTGTGGGACCTCTCCAGGTCCCTTACAACTCTAAAACTATTATTCTCTGACTTCTCCCTATTTTCCTCTGGCCAGGTTGAAGGAAGACTGGGAAACTGGTCCTTTTCTTACTTGCGTCCTGCCTGGCCTACCAATTAGAGCATTAGTGTCAAACTCAAATAGAAATGGGGCACTATGGTACACATAAGGCCACATAGTGACTTAGAAAACCACATATTAATTTTATCTTTATTCTATTTTATTTTTATTTATTTTGTTAAATATTTCCCAATTACATTTGGTTTATACCCCGCCTGGCTTATTGCAAGTCATGTGGTCTCTGATACTTCTGAATTAGAGGAATGTATCTGAAAATGCACCCTCTCTGTTTAAAAAAAAGTTATAATTCACAAACCCAGCACTGAAGAGACTAGAACTCTCCAACTCCATGTATTCAGGCCAACTTGAAAAAAAATTGCTATCTTTTGTTTTCCTATCATCTTCATTAACAGACATAGTCTTCCTCCCAACTACCCTCATCCCCCACCCCACATAGAAAGCCAAACCTTGTAACAAAGAATAAAAATAAAGAGGAGGGAAAATATGCAGCAAAACTAACGAACATTTCAATCAAATCTGACAGTAAATACAATGTTTCATCCCCACAGCCCTCTATTCCTGAAAAGAAAGGAAGATCACTCTCTCAACTCTTTATGGACATGTGTGATTGTTATTGTTACAAAACGTTCAGTTTCCATCCCCTCCCTCCCAATCCCCTTTCCCCACTGTGGATTGTTATTGTCAGTGTGTTGGTTTCCTAATGCTGCTTATTTCACTTTGCATTGGTTCTTGAAGTCTTCCTAAGGATACTCAGTCATCTTTATATTCATTGTTTCTTAAATACAGTAGTAGTCCATTACTTTAATGTACTATGGTTTGTTTAGTGATTTCCCCACATGAGGATTATCTATTTTGTTTTCATCTCTTTATTATTACAAAAAGCCCTGTTATAAATAGTTTGGTGCATCTGAGACATTACTTTATGTCACTGACCTTCTTGGGGATGGATAGGCCTAATGGTAGGATTTCTCGGTCACAGTATCTAAGCATTTTAGTTGCTTTCTTAGCATAATTCCAAATTTTAGGCCAATTTCTCTAAAAGGAGCTTTGTTTCCAAGAGGTGTGTTAATGCAGGTCTTGCTATAATCCTTCTTCAGCAAAAACATCTTGGCTTAGGGTTTTTTCTTTCATTGCTGGGTGCTTAAAAATCACAGAATCCTACACTCATAGAACTGGAATAGACTTTGTTAGTCATCTATTTCCAATTCCCACCACGCAGCAATGCCACTTTAAGTCCACCCCTTGTAAGTTGGGAACAATTTACACAATCATTTTATTTTTCCTACATGATCCTATTCACATACAAAATGTTCCATTAATCTTTTGAGCAATCTAATTTATATAATGTGGTGAGCTTTCTTCTATCTCATGAGACACTACCCAAACTTGACAAAAATAAATATTTTCCAATTTGCTTAAATGTTCTTGCATTTCCTCTAAAGGCTCTTCTATTTTTAATATTCTCCCAACTTTAAATTTTATACACATAAGGGTTTTACTATGCCTCTGTTCTGTCATTCTTTGGCTAGCATAAGGAGAGATTTCTAAAGTAGTTACTGAGAGCAGTGAAAATTTATCTAAGTGTAACTCAGCTTCGTTCCGTGAGGCTTCAGAAAATGCTCTCAGAGGTGGGCCCATTTTATTTGGTATCTTGTTCCACATGCATTCATGAGTTATTTCACAACTAAAATTAAATGATTCCACGTATCTTCTTTAAAACTGACTCCAACTCTGGTTTTTAGTCCATCCTAGAAATAACAGAATGTTTAATAAGAGACCACCTGACTATCACAGATTTATACTCTTTACTGGACTCTTTAGAGATGATGATGATACTGGGGCAGCTGGGTGGTACAAAAGATAAGTATGCTAGGGATGGTCAGGAAGACCTGAGTTCAAATCCAGAATTCTTAGTTGGGCAAACTGCTTTTTAAAAAAATATGTTTGCCTCAGTTGCCTTATCTGTAAAATAGGGATAATAATAGCACCTACCTCCCAGGGTTGTTGTGAAGCTCAAGTAAGATAATAATCATAAAGCACTGAGCATAGTGCCTGGCACAGAGTAAATGTTATGTGAATGTTAATTATTCTTAACCACAATAATATTATAATAATGCCATTATTATTATTATTGATATTCTTGTTAATTCTTTTACATTATATTTATATTAAATTATGCTATTACATTATAATAAAACTGCTATTATTATTAATAGTAACAACAATAATAATAGCACTTATTTAGACTTTAAAGTTTGTGAAGTGCTTTACAAACATCTCATTTCATCCTTACAACAATGTGGTGAGGTAGATGAAGAGAATGAGGCAGGCAGGAGTTCAGTGACTTGTCCATGATGATAACTAGTATCCAAGACTTTGACTCTAGATCCAGTGGGAATTTACTTTCAAGCTATATATGATCCCAACAATGGCTTCATCTTTATGAATATGTAGCCATGAAAACATCTCCCTTACCTTTCTCTCTCTCTCCTCTCTCTCTCTCTCTCCTCTCTCCTCTCTCTCTCTCTCTCTCTCTCTCTCTCCCCGCCCCCCCCCCCCCTCTCTCTTCCCCTCTCTCTCCCTCTTTCTCAGGTCAGATGAATTTACCAGAGAAGAGACTGGTTTCTCTAGGGCCTACACTGTAGGCCTATTTTTAACATAAGCACCTCCACAGAAGTCCTTCTTTAATGCTTCCTTACGGCACAGAGGTGACCATGTGTCGTTCTCAAAAACTATGCCAGTCTTAGAAGATATGCTAAAAAATGCTGACAGAAGAAAATGGAATAAGAAAAACAACATAACACATATTCTTCCTGTTTAATATCTGAGTCTCTGAGACCTAAATACAAAATTTTAAAAAAAGTAACCTTTGAGGTTCATTTGAGGGAAACAACCAAGTAGCAAGCACACTGTGTATGAGGTGAGAGGAGCTGGCTTAAACTAGCTCTGCTACATATACTCCCCTGGGCAAGTCATTTCCTCTCTCTGGGCCTCACTTTCTTCATTTTTAAAATAACAGATCAAATGAGATGATCTTCTCTGAGGTCATTAAAGTTTTTTTAAAAATGGTTTTCACTTGGATCTGTGATTTCATCAGCTTGGGGAATTACTGCAGCGGCCACTTGCCCCACTGGTGCAGACTGACAAGTCCTCAGCCACTTAGTCTTACAGAACTGCCTGGGGTAAAGGAAGGCTGTGCCTGTGATCCCAAGGTTAATAATCTATCAGAAGGAGAACCTGAACACGTCAGCAATGCTCCACAACATGCTGCCTCTCTCATATTACAAGTATAAACTATACTATTATAATTTGAGAAAGTAAAATAGTTCACTGTTAACCTAAGGCGGTACATGAAAACACATTTAAAAGATCAAATCTTCAAATCCTTTTCTCCCTGGATATTTTTCTTCTTACTCTGGGGGAGAAATGATCCCCAAATATCTTACAGGGATATAAGAAAGTGAGTAAACTGTGTTATCTAACGCCCTGATTTTAAAGCTACTGGGTGATGATCCTGATTTACAACACCTATTTCTTCTATCCTGAGAGGGCATTTTGGAGAAGATTCCATGTAGGACTGGTATTTAACCTACTCAGAACTACTGGGGCCGTTTAGCTCAAGCAAAATCACAGAATGAGTTTGCATTTTCCAATAAAGAAAATATGCAGCAGTGTTAAAATTGGAACCATATCACCTTTATAATTATTTTTCTCACATACTTATAAATGTGACGCTCCACACAGCAGGCCAAAGAACACAGCCCTGAAATCAGGGGGCAGTGTATCTAAGGAAAGCTTACGGCTCGCGCCTATGTTTAGATTAGACTGGTTTGAGGCCTGGCTTTTACACAGAAGGGTTACAAAATCAAGACGAACAGTGGGATCTTTCATAAAGTGTGTTCATAAAGAAGAAATTGTGTCATTAGGAACTTGCTACCTTGTTGAACATTCAAATTCTCCAAACTGGAACACCACTTAGCTTCAAGCCAAATCAAACTGAAAAAGAGAGGGAGGAGGGTAAGTACCACCCACTCTAACCACCCTTTGGGTTGTACTCTGTCTAGCTTTAACTTTTCAAATGAATGAAATCAATACATTGAAACTAAATAACACGGATGCTGCATGGTTCAGTTATACAAATCATCTCAATCTGTCCTTTATCAGTAGTTGGTATTTTAAACAATACTTCCAAATAGCGGTAAGAAAATAAAGGTCTATCTGTCTAAAGGAAAGAGGTGCTGAAATTCTTCATTATCCTTTGAGTCAGTTCTGTTATATAAATAAAGATTAGATAGATAGATAGATAGATAGATAGATAGATAGATAGATAGATAGATAGATAGACAGATCCATAAGTGAATGAATGCAGTAACTGATCTTCAAGTTAGACAAAGGAAAAAACAAGAAGTTGTAACAGTTACACACAACCCAAAACCACAAATTCAAAAAGGGTTTCAGTTTAAGTATAGAATGAATGTCACCTCGGAGGCTCTGGTTCAAATCCAGCCCTTGTTTATAGGGACTAGCAATCACACTGATTAGATGTTTTGTTTTGTTTTGTTTTTTTAACAAAGTTTTACTATAAAGAGTGAAGTGAGCTGACTGACATCACTTTTATTTGTTAGAATACCAGTTCTAACACCAGTTGGAGACACTGGTGGAGGGGAACTCCTACTATACATTCTATAAAACTAGTAAATCTTAAGTTAAAAAAGACCTAGAATAGGTGTGAAATATGAAAATGCTTTTCATGCCATTTGGAAGGAGGTTGGCAAGGGCAAGAACACCCAAATCTATGTATTGTCTGGCTAACAATAAGGAATGGATAAGAGTTGGTCCAGGCTGAGAAGTGATGTAAGCCTCTGCATCACCTCTTTATGTTACCATGATTATGGAAGGCCATTATTATTTTGAGGAATACTTATTTTCATGATAAACTTTCCTATAATGTTGCAACAAGATAATAAGAATACAGAACATCCGGATATGATAGCTCAGTACCACGGTACTGACATAGTACACAACAGCAGAAATCTAACCTAAATCTAATCTGCTGTCAGGAGAAAAATAAGAGGGAGGAATAGGTTAACACAAGTGACAGAAAATGGCTTCCTTGTCCTGGACACTAACAATACATTGCAACAGGTTTGGAGGGAGAATTGAAAATGATGCATTTCAGAGGCTACAAATGGAACCCAAAGGGTCTTTCTTCATCATGTAACTTAGTTGGCCAGAAGAGTCATTAGATTTTTTTCTTTTAGAAGCTATGGATTCAAATCCTAGCACTGCTGTTGCAGGTAAGTCTTTTCACTTATTCACCTCGGTTTCTTGTTGCGAAGAAAGAGCTTTGTGAACTATAAAATGCTACAGAAATGTAAGCCTCATTACAATTTTAGACCAAGCATAGCCAACTCAGTCTTATTCATTTCAACAATGTACAGGGAAGAAATGAATAACTGAAAATGGCATAATATCATTTTAGAAATTCATTTTAACCCTCTTATACCATGCCTTTTACCCAAGTTGCTAACAAGTGGTAAAACTGACAGAATTCAGCTTTACATTCCGTAGGGCAGATTCTGTAGAATCACCAAAAGGCAAGTGGCAAAGGAAAAGGGAAATAAGAGGCTGAGATAATCTACAAATTGGCTGATCAATTTCCAAATAATTAAAAATGGCTACTTGCACCTTTTGGTAGATATACAGAAAAGAGTACTCTGCACTGGGGGTAAAGTATCAACAGAACCTCCAAAATGGTTTTCAGAAACCAATCTACCCAGTTCATGAACAAAAAAATTACCTACAATATTTTCAGGAGTGTTTCCACTTTGCCTCCTTTGATTCATGGAATACTGCTTCAGAGACAATGAATGCCCATATCAATGAGAACATAGATCCACTGAAATAATGAGTCTCTCCTCTGCCATTCCTGAAGAAGTCAAGAGGAAACAAGACTGTGCTCGATTTTCTGAGGGCATCTGTACTCAGGACACCAATGAACAGTGAGCCAGATCCTCTCAGCGCCAAGTTCTCCTATTTGCCTGTTAGGCAACTGTATTCACTATGACCCCTGACTCAGTCCAGTGAATTTCCAGTTTTTTCCTTCTCTACCAAACCTTTTACCTCCCTAAAGTTGAAGATGATGAAATGGAAGAACCACGATGTATTAGGGCTAGTGTAACTCTGGTTCAAGGGATGGTCTGATAGAATTAATGTAACAGAGAATGAGGTCACTTCAGAAATTTGCCTGGTAAAGGCATGGAGGAGCTGGGCATACAAATACTCTAATGTTTTATTAGACCTCTGCAAAATTCTACTGAGGGAAAGCAGTGTTAGTACCAACTTAACCAGCTCAGATAAGTGGTTTCTGTATCTGAGGGTGGTATAAGGATATATATAACCTCCAAAGGACAAACTGAGAGATAAAGTGTGAAAAGAAGCAGGGAAAAGGTAAAAAAATTAATTTTTTAGGGTTAGAAAAAAATCTACTATAATTTATGAGTGGTAGCACAGCATATTAGAAAAGAACGTTGGGTTTAGAGTCAGAAGACCTGGTTTTAAATCCTGGCTTTGTAACTACCTATTTATATAACTATAGGCAAGTCACTTAGTCTTTTCAGGGCTCAAAGTCCTCCTCTGTAAAATGCAGGCATTGAACTAGGTGATCCCTTAGGACCCATTCAGGTATAAAATATATGAAACATAAACTGCCTTAATACACTCTCAGATACTGCATAAGTATCATTTAGCAGCCAATTACCATGCATTTGAGAGGCAGCACAGAGTAGTGGACACATAGCTGGCCCTGGGGTCAAGATGACCCGGGTTCAAGTCCCAAGTCTGTCTCATATTGGATGTAGAATTCTGGGCAAGTCAAGTAAACTCTGAGGATGCTAGGGATCTCTGTAAGCATATACGTTGCAGAGAAGATGCCAACCTGCACTGGGAGAATGAATTTCCTCATTTGGGAATTCTCTAATAATGAAGTCTAGGTCCTATCTCACTAAATACTTACTAGTATCTAGGCCTGTTCTTTTACAAAAGATGTAGACCCATCAGAAGATTTAGTTAGTTATTGTATGGTAGAAAGAATAGTCAGTGGATAGGGAATTATAAGAAGTGGGTTATCAAACTTGGGCTGAGGCCAGGAGTGCTGGAGCCAGCTTGAATCAGTTCACAAGACCTGATTGTTAAATTTATAGTGTGAGCATTTACACTTCAGAAATCAGCAAGTATTACAAATCAGGACTTGATTTATTGCTCTGTTGATTGTCTAGACTTAAGAAAGTGATGGCAAAAATGTGAATAATGCAGATTAAACTTAAAGTGTGTTGAGAGTATGTTTTTTTCTTTTGTAGAGCTTGTTATTAAATTTGTCACCTCACCCCTCATTATCTGTAAGAACTTTGGCCAGTCACTTAGCTTCTGTATCTCAGTTTTCCCATCTGTAAACCTGTCTCATAGAGCTATTGCCAAGATTTGTTTGTCCCAGATCAACACAGAGTCAGAATTGGAATCCAAGTCCTTTGGCTCCCAATCCGGGGTTCTTTGTTCTCTACCATGCTAGGGAGCTCAGCACTTGTCAGGAATGCTGTAGAGACAACTCTTGCTTCAAGTCAGGTCTACATCAGAGGACCTCTTGGGTTTCTTCCAACCTTGAGACTCAAAGCCTCTACTCTCATTCAGAAACAAAAAGATATATTCTCTACTTCTGTTCTCTTTTCTGTCTGTTTCTTTTTTACCCTCCTTCACTGTTAAATAATAATTTTAACAATACTATTCCAACTAAAGTAGCAAACAGCAAATTTCTTTGACCCTATTACTAAATAAACTTCATCTAAACTGGCATAGTAGACACATTAACTTTTGTTCATATAAGACAGTTCTACAAGAATCCAATTTTATCCAACCAACAGTGGTGTTGTACCTGCTTGATATTAATGACAATTCATCCATAACTATATTCATGTGGTATATATTTTTAGTTTATCTGAGAAAACTTCAGATTTTTTGATAATTTTTAATTTACCCATTGTGAATCTCAGTTTTCTCTTCTATAAAAAGAAGGTACTGGACTGTGTAAGCTCTACGGTTTTTTTTTCCAGTTCCAAGGATTTAGGAACATTCTTGGGACATCCAGGCCACTGAACATTTCCATTTTCCCCCCACCTAACATTTTTTCTGGTTTGACCTTGCTAGGCCATCTCCCAGAAACCTGTCACTGGGAAATAGGAAGGTTGCTATGTATTGAGGCTAGCTTAGTTCCTGCTACCCCCTGCCTTGCCTGCCATTCTCATATATCACACCACAGTGTGGTGCCTGTAAAATCTTTTTACCTCCTTCCTTAAGGAAAATCCCTAAGCAGTGAGCTGAGAAACCAGCTGACTGACATAGCCAAGCGTTCAGTGCTATCTGTATATGAAAGGCATGTGAGTGCATGGACACACACAGAACAGGGCACCAGACCTGGACTCATAAGATCAGGGTTTCATTCCTCACTTTGCCACTTACTGTCTAGGTGAGGATGGGCAGGAAACTATCCCTTTGTGAGCCTCAGTTTTTTCTGTGATATGAAAGAGAGGGACTGGAATGCTAGATGATCCTGGAAGTCCTTTCAGGCACTAATTTACCGTGATAAATATATGAAAAGTAGATAAGGGATTCCTGTAAACTTGCAGTACTTCCACAGACATTTCAGTTTTGGCCTCCTCACTGAAAGCTCTCTTCATTTTGTACATGTTTAACAGGGCCCCCTTCCCTTGGCCATTTTCCTCCTCGTTTGGGCTGCTGAAATCACAGTAGCCAAACTGCCCAATGATTCCAGTGGCTCGTGCCCATGTTTACACTGAACTGGTTTCAGGGCTGAATTTCTAACATACTCCCCCACCACTGGCACCAGACCCTAACCCCCCGAGAGAGGCACACGCCTACCCCAAACAGTACACTCATTGAGGCCAAAAGGCTGGGGTGCTATAGTATGGAGGAGGTAGAATTGTTTGTCTTAGGGAGTTAGGCTCTTGCAGAGTATTTAATATTCCCCGTCATGCAGGCCTGTTTCTCCTTGACTCTGCCTGTCAGTTAAGCCTTGGGATGTTTATTTTAACGGCCACTTGTGGTTGAGGCTGGTGCCAGTTGTACGGCATTGGTTACGCAGATTTAACACTGGGGACTCGGCCCCTGAGTCCCAGAACACATAAGGCAGCCAGGGCCGCCCTGTCCTAATGTAAAACAACTGAACTGTTCTAGAAATCCTGCTCAAGACTTAACCCTTTCAGGTCAGTGCCTCTCCTGTCTCCCCAAGCAACAAGTACCCTCACAACCCTGCCTGAAACTTAGTTGCTGAGCTAGAGAAGAGGTTGTAAAAACCAAAGATTCAAAGAACAGTGTTTTCCTCAAATGCCCTTGCTCAGATATTTAACATATCACACAAAGACTTCCCCACATCATTTTTCCAGAGTTGATATTCAAAATTTTTACAAGTATGTTCCTCGGATAATTATTTGCTTAGTTGCTTGGAAGGTAAAAACCACTCAAACAGCTAGAATTCAGGAATGTTTAAAATTCCATCAGATCTAAAGTCCCTCCCACATAGTCCTCTTTTAACGGTCACCACTCACTTTATACAGATTGAATGGAGAACAAATCTTTTTACTTGGGGAAAAATAAATTTTAAATTATTCAACAATTTACAACAGGGCTACAAGAAAGCCTACCCTCATCCAAGCCAGATGCTCTTCCCAACTGTTTCAAGAAATGGAGGCTTACATTTCTTCCTGCAAGAATTCTGATTCACCAACAGTTCTACTCAATCAAACAGACTGCCTTCTTGCAAATTGTCCACTGAATCCACAAAGCAAAGCACTGTAAGGCAACTAAATACACCTTTTAAAAGTCTGGATACTAGGGCAATCAAAAATCAAGTCTGTGAAGAGAAAACATGTTGGGTTTCTCTGTTCTAGTTACAAGATCTAAGCTACTGAGTTCACTGGATGATACCAAGTTCCCAACTGAAGACAACATGGTGGAACCAGACCTCCACATTAGCACCATGTCTAGAATCTTCTGCAGGCCAAGAAAAATAAAAAAGGGATTGATCACTAGCACACTCTAACAAAATGATGGTACCTTGTTTGAGAACTTGCGTTGTATTCAGGAGTCTAATGAAAAACAAGCTGCATTAAAGGGAAGCTATTCTAAACCACTTCCAATGAGGAGCTAGAATGTTAAGTACTGATAGAATGTATAATGTTATTGACTAGTGGAATGTTAAGTTCCTTGGGAAGGGAAGGGAGGGAAGGAAGGAAGGAAGGAAGGAAGGAAGGAAGGAAGGAAGGAAGGAAGGAAGAAAAGAAGGAAGGAAGGAAGGAAACAAGGAAATATTTATTAAGCACTTACTACATGTCAGGCACTGTGCTAAGCACTTTACAGATATCATCTCATTTGGTCCTCACAACAACCCTGTGAGGGAGATGTTATTATTACTCCTCTTTACAGATGAAAAAAACTGAGGTAGAGTATAAGTGAGTTGCCCAGGGTCACACTGGTAGAGTATGTGACCAGATTTGAACTCAGGTATTCCTGACTCCAGGTCCTAATTCTGTAGTTCCAAGTAAAGAAACTGCTACTTTTGTCTTTCCATTCCAAGGCCTAGAAGAGCACACTGATATTAGTAACAATTTGTTGAACTGAGTCTGATATTGGTGGTTTATACAAGTTTCTAAACTCCGGCATCAAAGGCCTGCCAATGAGGGACACTTAGGCACACCAAAGACAATGAAATGGTTTAGAGATAATTTAATAAATGAAGGCTGACAAAAAGAGGAGACTCTCCTCAGATATGAAACTGCAGTGTTTTAATTTCATTCCCACATAGGGATTAGCATCATTCTCCAGCTAGCCTCTACTTCTTGGAGATTTACCTATGCTTTATGTGGATGTTCTTTCTCAAATAAAAAAATACTAAGGCACTCCCTTTGCAGCGCCTTTCCCCTACTTAAAAGGAAGATTTGGCCAACCATCCAAAACCAAGGGACTGTATGTCTTTGCAACATATTCTTCAAGGTCAAATGGGGACCTGGAACAAATATGGTCCTGGGTCCTCATCTTGTTCCCACCTTCTATTCTCAGATCTGCCAATATTTCACTTTATAACCCTGAATAAGTTACTTTGCTTTTTCTGCATCTTAATTGCTTATTTGTAAACTGGGTATAAAGGAACTTGTGATTAACATTAAAAAAAAGTCACATTGCTTCCAGGTAAGGGTTCATCTCTTACTCCACTTTGCTTCTACTTTGAAGGTACCAAGGGGATAAATATAGGGTATCTACCAAATTCAGTGGCAGAATGATGCGATGGACAAAGTTCTGGCCTTACACTTAGGAAGAATGGGCTCCAATATCTCCTGTGACATTTACTGGTTCCATGGTGGTGGCAGCATATCATTTAACCTCCATGTTTCTCAGACAACTCCTTAAAACCTAAGACTGGTTGCTTCATGTTAGAGGGCATCTTGACTCTCATCTAGTTCCATCCCCTTATTCTTCAAAGAAGGAAACTAAGACTGAGGGAGGAGAAATAACTGTTTCAGGGTCACACAATAATGACTGGTAGACGTAGGACTCAAATGCAATCTCAGGTCCTAGTATACCATGGTGTCAACTGTCCACTTTTAAAAATGTAGAAGAAAGGAAGAAAGGAAGCATGTAGAGAATATAGAAGAGATTAATCTCCTCCTGTCATTCTCTACACTGTAAATGTAAGTTACAATACTTTTTTCTTTAGTCATATAATTATACCAGTAGGTAAACTATTGAAAATAGCCTCGAATTTGATGTTAGAGGACCTAGACTCAGATTTTGACTCTGTTAATTGCTACTTATGTGCCATTGGTCAAATTACTTCCTCTTCTGAGGCCTCAGTTTTTTTATCTACAAAATGGATAGACTAAATGTCCTCCATTCTCTAAACTGACTGATCCTAATCCTCTATATATCTTTTATATGCAAACAATGAATTTAAATCCTTCATCTTACCATCAGTTCAACATCAACATAAAATCCAATCCCTCCTTTTCATGGTTAAAGTTCTCTTCCAACATGAGGAAACCTTGGGTGCTTCTTAAAGTTCATTTATTTAGAAATCAATTAACATAGGATGAATATTTATCTAACACAATATTTGTGACACATAGTTGAAATGAGATAATTAAGTGATTGCCATTTCTTGAAGTTGCTTAACTGTATGCACAGACAGTGGAAAGGTCTGACTAGTCAGTGTGAGATATTGCTGTACCATGTTTAAATGTCCAGATAGTAAAATAACTACAAATTTAAAACAGATTGGGGAAAAAAAGGAAACTGAGAATGGGTCGAAAAGATACTTTTTTCACTAAACACACTGGTTGCTCTGTGAGAAGAACATAATTTTTTTTTTTTACTCTATCATTGATTTATAAAGGGTCCCTTCCTATAGAATTTGCATCAGTAAAGGATCCTAAAATCCATTTTTAATTTTTTGTTGCCTTTAAGTCAGGAATTAAATGTGGCCTTGTTAAAAATAAACATTTTGTTTATGTGCAACTTAGTCCATTATTTTTATTTTTCCTTTTCTTAAAAAATCAAATCCCTATGTTTCGCATGTTTAATAGCTAGAAGAGATTGTCTGGTCCCACTCCCTTCTATCTCTAATAAAACAAGCAACTTCCCCCAATCTCATCTTCTCTTTCAGTACGCTACAACTGGAGATAGGATGCAGATTCATCAGGTCATGGATATCTTTGGGCAAATGATACTGACTGAATATAATTTCTTTGCATGTGTAGATGGAGTTTGAGTAGGGCATGCACAAAGCTGCCCTTCTTGCTTCCTACCATGTGGACTCAGTGCCAAAAGATGTTTTGGGGGTGAGAAACTCCAAAACTTCACTACATATACAATTTCCTACAAGTCTTAGTGCAGTCTTAAGTTTATTAAGGCAATGCAGCAAAGTAAGCTTTTGTTTAGAATTTAAATCACAAGCTGCTTTATACAAATTTACAGATAAGGAACAGGGATGCAGAAAAGTAAAGTAACTTTAAGCTTATTAAAGCTTATTCAAGTTTAAAACCTAACTGATACTTTTGGGACACCTTGTATATTGGCAGAGTAGAGCAAAACTTAAAAAAATATATCATAGCTTTGTTTTTGTTGTCATCATAATTACTTTCTAATAGGGTAAAAAGCAACATTAAGTATTCTGTAAGTAATGGAGAAATCTTGTGTTCTTACAGAGTAAAGTCTGGACTGGGAAGCATGATCATGGATATAAGGCCATGAAGGGAGAGCTGTGAAAAATGAAACACAACTTCAAGAATCTAGAGCTCAGATGCCTTTCTAGTAAAAAATTAAAAGAAAGTTGTGAAATTGCATTATATTAAAATTCAGAACTAATTTAAAAGTTTTGTTCTTTAATGTAAAACTCTGGAAAGATGCCCAAACCTGGAGAGAGAGAGAGAAAAATAACCAGACCAATTGTATATTTCCCCTAGAAATTCCATGTCATAATGTACCTAGTAAGTTACATTTTCAGGGTCCAATTTCAATAAATCAACCCAGCGTGAGGAGTAACAGTAGTAACGTCCCTCCCTCTTTCCATAACACACGCAGGTAAAATCACCGCGAAGTAAAGAACAAAACACCCATTCTTTCCTGGCCTTGGCAGAGCGACAAAGTACTTTCTGCACCTCCCTGTGCTGAAGGACGAGTTATTAAATGCAGTCTCAAAGCTACCTTTCCAGCTGTACTTAAATCAAGGGCAAAGTGAAGCTTTAACAAGACCGTCCATAATCCTTTCAGAAAGCAATAGAGTAATCTGAAAATGACACCCCCATCGAAGCACACACACACATCTTGCTGTCTCTCTCACATTTATTACAGATACAAAGTAGCTCCTCTAGCCCCCCATGGTTTTCCATTACTATATGGGAGACTATGTTGCCATGTCAAGGGATTCAAATCCATGTATCCCAAGTTCATTACTCTTACTTACCATTATATCACACTGCCTCTTTTTCTTTAATGAAGGTCCTGTATGACATAATTTAAGTCTTCCATAATATCAGGCTCTGTACATATATATCTTCCTAAAATATAGCTACCAGAATTGGGATACTTTATAAGTTGACTGAAAAGGGGTGAGGATCATGGGACTATTATCTTCTTTGTTCTGTATCATAAATTTCTAGGGTTCTTGGGCTAGTATTAGCTATTGATCTTCAATATCACCTATTAAGCTTGCTGGCACATATTAAGTTTATCCTTCCCTCGTTTTTTTTCTCTGCCCATATAAACTGTTATCTAGTCACATTCTGTACTGGTACAGTTTTTTCTTTTTAACCCGAGATTATAACATTATATTTATCCTTATTAACTTTCATCTTATTAAACTTGGCCTATCCATTTTAAGAAAACACCACATTACATGTTAATGTTACAAAAGAAATTATTTTTTTAAAAATGGATGATGTGTATGAGCTAGTTATGTAATTTTTATTTATCTTTTGTCCATCCGAATTCATTAATAAAGGGAATAATAAATACCAGTATATTTTATTTCCCATCATTATCTGAATAGGTATACTTTTTTTCTTTTACCTTTTATTCAATAAAATTATTGGGGTAAATTGGGGTAAAACTGCTACACAGTTTTCCACATTCTCTTTTACTTTTTTAACCTTACACCTCATTGGTTATCCATATATAGCATAGTCTCAATACATGGTCATTTTGGGAGGAAAAAAATGGAAACTGGCAAACTGTGTAGCACTTCTAATGATCCCAACCTGTTCAGTGCTTACTCAATTACCTAGAGTCAGAAATCCTAGGTTCAAATTCCAGTCTTTATCAAGATGGAAGGCTGTTAAGGTAATTCAGTTGTGTGAGAAAAGGGAAGCTGCTACTGCAGCCCATAGCCCTACAGTCTCCTACCAACTTCAAGGCTATTTGTAGGTATCTTACTAAGCAGAGAGAGCTCAGGACTCTAATTTTCTGCCAATAATCACTTCCCATCTCTGAGGGAGAAAGATCATTAATAAAAAACAACTGAAAACTAACTAGATAAAGAAAGACTTTCCCAAGATTTTTGATACTGTTATCTCATTCATAAACAAACTACTGGAATATGTGAACTGTCTTTAAACATTTGAAGACCTTACTGAGGGGGCTAAACTTCCTCTATTTGGCCCTCAGCAAACAGTCAGTCAACAAGCATTTGTTAAACACCTACTATGTGCAATTTAAACATGGAATGGACTTTCTTGAGATCTAGGGGTTTTTTCCTTTGAGTAGGTCTTTAAGCTAAAGGCTGTCTATCAGCTGTGGAGGGGATTCTTTATCAATTATTGGTTGGATTAGATGGCCCCTGAGGACCTTTCTAAATCTAAAGCTTGGTAAGTCTGTGAAGTAAATTCCGAACTCTTGAGAGAAATAAGGGTATGTGTTCCATATAAGCTAGTCCTGAGGCTAGTTCATGGTTACAGTGATTATCTGAATAATGTATTAGGGAGCATGTTCATAAAGTCTGTAGATGGCACTGAACAGTCAGAAATGTACCCTCAAAAATTAACTTTAAAAGAGCAGGAATGAAGGTAAACTAAATTGCACAAAATTACTAGTTTTACATAAGCACCAAATGACAAGATCTAGGAGTCCAAATTGACTGTGACCAGTGCCAGTTTCATCAAGGGGGTGCCATAGTTAACAACAACTACATGGCTGCAAGTACGTATCAGTTTCTCTACACTAAAGAAATCTTCTGATGTCTCATCATGATGTGGAGGTTACCTGAGGTTCTCCTAAGTCTATTCAGGAAAAGCAAAAGCTTTGACAAGTCCTACCCAAACTAGAAACATTTTGTATATGAATTTAATAATAAATATCTTCACATTCAAGGACAAGTCTAGCTAAATTAAAAGACTCATCACTAGGCTGGGTAAAGGGTGATGGCATTTTAGGCTCTAGCAACTCCAAAAGGTCACTTACTAATAAGCCTTGGTGGTTACCATTTGTGTCAATAGAGGAGTGTACATATTGACAAAATCACAGCTTCTTCAAGTCGTGGAAGTTATAAAAAAAAAAAAAATAAGATATTCTAACCAGGACCTAACTCAGGTCAGTCTCACAATAATTTAGGTTAGATACTGGAACAAAATGAGACTCTCAAGTCATTTAGCAATTAACAAAAGGAGATTGCTTTAGCCAAATAGAAGGATTTGACAAGGATAAGGTATTAAGGACACTTAAGTTGATTCACCTAAACAACCCAGATTCTTGTGGCTGCTTTGTACTTGAACTATTAAAGAAGTGACATCCACAGACTGAGCCATTTCTCCTCTGAGACAAACAAGACCTGAGGAATATCTCAATAACTTTAAAAGAAAAAGTAACCTAAGTGGTATGGAGGAACGGGAAAATATATTGCTCCTACCAGACAGAAATATAGTGCATAGTAAATGTAAACAGTATTACAAATGCATTTCAGTATGTCTGCCCTAATTAAAACTCAGATCAGTGCAGCATTCCACAACTAAATAGACATATGGAGAAGTAAGTTGATGTAGAAACGAGTTGGTATAGATGACACTAACAGAAACAAATATTACGTAGCTATAAAGAATGTCTACTATGATTTGGGTTACTAATCCCAGAGAAGACTGAAATCTGAAAAGAATTATTTTTAAGTATGTGAGGATAACTGTCCTTCAATTCATCTTGAGACAAAATAATAAAAATGAAGCTTATCTATAATGAAAATCCTTATAATAAAGTTAGAACCTCTTGCATTTGCTTGTATTTTGAATTGTCTCCCCCCACCCCCTGCCTTCCATGTAGGTGATACATACCTATTGAGGGAATATGGGTTCATGAAGGAAGGAAAAGTTGCTAGATTTTAAAGGTCTACTGCAGCCCCATTCCATGGCAGCCACGACCAAAAGTAGCACTATTACAGAAGAGTTAAAATCGTTTGTGCTATTTCAAACACTGCTCAAGAAAAGGGATAACTGAACACATATTCAACATTTTAGATTAAAATCCCTACTTTGTTGCTTAATACCTTCATGAAGTTGGGCAAGTCCCTGCTTCATTTCTCTGGGCCTTACTTTCCTCACTTGTAAAATGAGGAAGTTAGACTAGATTATCTCTAAGGCCTCTTTCAATGTTTAATCCTATAACAAATTCAGTCCTGCCAACATTCCACAGGAAATACACATTAGAAGTCAATAAGTAATGTTTGTCCTGAGACAGATGAGTAAAATTCTTTTTTTTAAAAAAAAAGTTTTCTCTTCTTAGTGATTTGCCTAAAAGGCAACATCAGACTATAACTGTACTTGAAAAGAGAATTCACTCAAACTTATCCTAACTCAAAGATACATGGTATATATGCTGTTGTAAAACACTGACTCTATCCACTGCCTTCTTCTTTGGAGTGTGGTTTAATGTGTGTGGTTCTTGGGGAATATGGAAAAACCAATATGCTCTTAATCCAGAGAAGAAAAAAAAAAAAGGACATTTCAATAGCATTGTGAAGGTCTAGTCTCCTCTTTAGCAGTACTTGCCTAAAATTTCAACACAGGGGTGGCTCAGGGTGGTCTGCTCTATCCTGGACATCTCTAATGTCCTTCATAAGCACCCATAAACATTGGAGATTGTGATTTTTTTAATTTAGGTGAGTTGTCTAACCTTGTTTTATTAGCAACACATTTTATCTCCTATTAGTCAGGATAGTGCCTCTTAATAAAATAGTGCAGATAAAATTTTTATTAAAGTCTTCCAATAAAATCATTAAAATAACATTGTGATGACAGCCAGAGCATAGCCAATGTGAGACAACCGACTGCTATGGTTCAGGCATGACTGGGAGTTGGAGGTTAGGATTTTAGGATACAATGGGGTCACAACAGAGACCATGAGAACCACGTTAGCATGGCCTGAGACCAGACTGTTCATTTACTCTGATCTAATGTAATTTATTAATAAACATCTTGGGCTAAATACTTAGAATTAGAGCTGCAGAGGCAGAGGCATCCATTGTCTTAGGACACTAGAGGCCTGGGGGCATTGATCCTTTACATTTTTCACAGTGATAATTAGATTGGGGGAGGAAGGGAATCAACCTTTTGTTCCCACTGGAATGGGAGGTGGAGGTGAGAGATCTGTGGCTGAATGATTTCAGTTGGAACACAGACTGTTAAAAGTTTTAAAGATTAAATAATACTTTTATTATCCATTGTAATCCATTATACAATTTTAAAGCCAAAAGAAATCATCTAGTCTGACTCACACACAGATGAAGAAACAGGGACCCAGAGCCAAGAAGAGACTTGTCTACTTTCACACAGCTAACTATGTGCAGAGCCAGGACCAGGACCTGGGTCACCTGGTCCTTTCTGCTGAACCATGTTGCTTCTTCAAAAATCAGTTATCTCCATAGTTTTGAAGGGTTATCATGGGGAATGGAAGTTCCCTGAGAGCAAGGACTGTCTTGCTTTCCTATTTCTATTGTGAGCACTTGGCATAATGCTTTGCACTCAGTACATGCTAAATAAGCATTTTTTCTTTTTTCCTTCTTTTCCTTACTTCCTTTATACTCTTCCCCTACTGTTTCTTTTTTCTTTTCCTTCTTTCCTTCCTGCCTTTCTACCTTCCTTCCTTATTTCATTGGGAAGAGCAGTTTGATTAAATCTGCTTATCCTGAGATAAGTTCTGAAGGGCAGAACTAGAAGCAATAGGACAAAGTTTTAGGGAGGCAGATTTCAAATTCCAAATGAATATAATGAGTAACTTCCTAATAATTAGAGCTGTTCAACAACGGAATGGCTTCCTGGGCAGATACTACCCAGAGGAGCATCCAAGGAGAGGATTGTGTGACCATTGGTCTGTGATGCCATGAGGGGATTCCTGCTTTGAGACATGAGATGGTATCTGAGGTCTCTTACAGCTCAGACACTTTATGATTCTAAGTATCTTGCTTGAGCACATAGAGAATAATGTGTTACCTGAAACTGGGAGGAAAAAGTGCTTGGCTCAGGCAAGATCCTGAGCTTCAGTTAGTGCTGAAGCCACTGAAACTAAAGTAAACCCCCAAGCCTTGTCAAGTATCACGAGAATCTTAGTTTCAAAATTAAAATCATTTGAAATTGGGGGTTTGATCTGTTGCCAGTGGAAGAAACCTAAGGGTTTGTTTTTTGGTTTTGTAAAAGGTCACCTTCTACAGGGGACAACAGGTCTGTAGTTGTACTTTCACTACAAAAAAGATAGAAAATGATTTAAATACCTAAGACCTGAGGCCCTGCTTTATCTTCTACTAAGGAGGCTGAATTACAAACTCTGAACTAAAATAATTAAGAATTTAAAGAAGAAAAACCTAAAAGTTTCTAAGATGGGAACCACTACAATAATTTTAAAATAGCTTCATGTTTTATTTCTAACACAACAAAAATTCAGTATCTGGTATGTATAATAACCTGGATAACCAAATCCTCATTTGATTTTAGCTATTTTCATTGAGAGAATCATATACTTTTTGTGGATGGAAGGAATTTTATAGTTTATCTAAACCAATTTACATGACCTAGATGAGAAACCTAAAACCCAAGGGAGAAGTGACTTGCCCAAGATCATCTACCAAGTCACCGAGTTGAGACAATGACGAAGGTCCTGAAAGCCTACAGTAGTCTTTTTTTCTATTATGCCATGCTGCCTCATTTATGTCACCCTGATTTGTGAAGAAAATTATAAGGACCTGGGAAGTATCTGGTAAATAACACTCATATTTTAGGTCTGCCATTTGACTTAAATGATGGCTTTTTATTACAATAGCAAGATGACTTTAAGATTGTGCCTTATACAGCTTGCAATTTTTTAATAAAATGATAATTTCAAAAAATTTCAAACTTCATTAACTTATTTAAAAGTTGGTTTATATGCTCATGCTATGTAACTTTTAAGAAAATATTTCCAAGGCTTTATTAAAGACTAGAAGAATTCTATGGCAACAATAAGCATGTGGGTATTTCATATTAGCCATACAGTAAGACTTCACTAATTTGGATTCCACTGACTTAGAACTGGAGAAAATTATGACATGGAAGATACGATTCAAAATGAGGAAGAGGTTAATACATTATCTTATGTATTACCAGTGAGAATTCACAACATTCTCTAGAGATGGGAATCTACTTAAGATTTTCTGAAAATCTTAAGATCATAGGGCAAGCTGAAGAAAGGATAAGAGAGAAGAGTAACATTTCTAAAAGTGGAAGTCATTAAACCCAAAGGAGGATGTCAGGAGTATTAACACCCAAGTTCTTGAGAGAGCAGGGAGTGGCTATGTGTTGTAAATGACCTTAATATCTGGTTATAGAATGTTATACTTCATCTTCCTTATTAGCACTCATTTATATTTGGTTTACATGAGTGAGAGGATAGTTGAAAACATTTACATTATTTGCAAGCCACAAAAACTATAATTTTAAATGCAGAGTTTGAGATTCAATTTTTCAATGAATTAGGGACATTTGCCTTTTTTCTCTTCCAAATCAGTTAAATATTTATTATCTTTACACATAAGTAACTTTTTTTTTCTTTCAAAAGGGTCCTGGTTGTATAAGTATTATTTCCAGTCTCTCTTCTGTGCATCTTAATTACTGGTATTGATCATTAATTTTACTTTTCTTTACCTTTACATAAGGTTATTGGATATGCCTTTTTTGAAGTACCCTCCTACCCTATGTAATAGCTTTTCTTTTTTTTAAGCTTTTTTTTCCTGGAGGCAATCAGTGTTCAGTGATTTGCCCAGGGTCACACAGCTACAAAGTGTCCAAGGCTGAATTTGAATTCAGTTCCTCCTGCCTCCAGGGCTGGTGCTCTCTTCACTGTACCACCTAGCTGCCTCTGTAATAAGTCCTGCTAAGTATCTTGAGATCATGAGAAAGCAACACTTTCCTTTGGCAGTGGTGTTGTTTCGTTAAGTCATGCCCAACTCTTCATGACCCCATTTGGGTTTTCTTGGCAAAGATACTAGAATGGTTAAATGACTTGCCCAAAGTTACACAGATACTGTCTGAGGCCAGACTTGAACTCAGGAAGATGAGTCTTCCTGACTTCAGGTTGGATCTGAACTCATGTCTTCCTGGTTCCAGGCTAGGCACTCTATCCACTTACACTAGCCACTAATCTGGACTCTAGACTAGACTCTAGTCTCTAGGACTTCACAAACCCCAGAACAATTGCAGAATCACTTATTTTCCAAAAACATGTATTATCATTCATACTTGAGGCCTTCTCTTCTGCTATGCAGAAATAAAATTGGTTCATCAAAAGAGAATGAGCATAAGCTGAGTAACACGGATGACAGCAAGTAACAAAACCTCCCAAGTACATGAGAAAAAATTTTCCTGCTGGCCTGTGCAAGGAGCTGGGAGCTGAAGTCCTCACAAAAGAAACTGCCAGAAAACTATAGACACCTTCAGTCTAGCAGAGCTACAGATCTTGGAAACGCTTTGAAAAGAGTAGAAAAAAATAAAACCTCTGAAATATAAAGAAATGGACCTTTAAGAACTGAAGGTCAAGTAGAAGAAAAAGTATTTCATGTGCTTGAGAGAATAATGGCATTGTACATTTACTTGGAATTTTAGTTTACTAAGCTTTTTGTCACACAAAAAAAGATGAAGTACGTAGTTCAAATATTGATTCCTAACTGACAAATTTGGAAACTGAGGCCCAAGGAGATTAGGTGACTTTCTGAGGATCATATAGTTGAAATAAATAGTATGACCTGAACTGGAACCCAGGTCTTCTGAATTCAGTGTTCTCTCCATGATATCATGTTGTTTTGCAAATAGGACAAAGAAGCAGAAAAATCTCACCTACATAGCTGGCTGAGAAAGCACAAGGGAACCCAGGACAACCTGGTTTATAAGAAGTCAGACAAGATCAAAGAGTCATATCAGGTGAGCAGAAGGGACTCTGCTGAGGTTAGGAGGTAGTGTCTGTTAAAGTATGTGGCCTTGAAGGTATATTACTGCCCTTGTAGGAGAAGTATGCACCTAATGCTCCAGAACTGAACCTGCAAAAAATACATACTACATAGAAGCACTTATTAAAATTCCCACTATGTGCCAGGCACTATGCAAAGTGCTGAGGATTCAAAGAAAGGGTTCCCCCTCCCAATAAACTAACCAAAAATAAAAACTAAGAAAGAGTCCCTACCTTCAAGGAACTTAGTGGGAAAGACCACATGCAAAAAACTATGTACAAACAAGATAACAGAAAAGATAAACTGTAGATAATCAGTGATGGAAGATATTAGCATTAACAAAGTATTATCACCTTTTGTTAATTAATGTTAACAAACCTTAATAAACAGTTGTTGAACTAAATTGAAAAGCAGTCTGAGTCACTGATCAAGCCAGAAGTGATTCAACATATTTAAGTGGAAAGTTACACAAGATTTGTATTCCTTTCATGGACAGAACTCTGTCCTGCAAGGATAATGAGTCAGACATCTTTTTCTGCCAGAAGAGATAAAGAATGTCAATCATGACTGTACATGAGAGCCTTGCCCATCAAAATTCCTAAGTAAAAGAAAGAGTAGAAAAAGAGCACCACGTATCTTCCAAATGGCACCTGCCAGATGCTATGGGGAACACGCATGGGACATTCCCAATTATGGCTCCAGGTTAGGAAAGGAAGGACACAAATCACACCCAGGGAGAAGTATTTCTTGAATACCAATGGGCAAAAATATTTAACCCAGAAGTGTTCAAGTTCAAGTGTTCAAGTACTTACATATAAGTAAAATCCTCAGGCAACAAATACTTCTTCGGTATCTAGTATAGGCTGGGCATTGTGCTAAGTGCTAAGGACACAAATATAAGCAAAAAGAAAGACAGCTCCTGACCAAAGGAGTTTACATTCTAATACAGAAAGACAACCCACAAAAGATAGACAGGAAAGAAATCCTTTGAGATGATGCCACCCCACTCAGAGTTAACTGAAGGCAACTGAAGTAGTCACTTGAAAGCAGGAACAATTTGGAATTGACTATTTGTAGGAGTAGATAGCTATGCAAACAAAGAATAAGTTCAAAACATTTAGTATGGTCCGTGGTGACAAACTTGTCTTCAAGTCCAAAGAAGCAAACACACAAATAACTGTTTCTTCCCCCTTCCAGATATGCATGTGTATATATGAATATGTGTTTGTTAATCCTTCATAAATACTTAACTTAAAGCATAGCAATTTATATCTCCTCCTAGATAAATGGGTTCACTCATTTCTAATTTTAACAGTAGATAAAGTCAGTATGCTGTTTTTCTTATGTTAGAAGTGGAGAAAATTATCTACAATAGAAACTTCAAAAATCCTCTCTTCATAGTCTCAAAATATACCATTGCACTGACAGAGGAGAGAATTGATATAATTTACAATATTAATCAAATAATCAATAAAAATTAATCATCTTCCTGCCTATGGGCATATTCACATGAGTACATTTATAGCCCTTTCTTAATTCCAAACACAAAGATACAGACGAACATTTCCAGCTTGTTAGTTTAATCTCCTAAAGAGGGCAGTGTTGCATGGTTCAGCTATCTTAAAAGTCAGGGCATTAATGTCAATAAACCAGCTCTCACAGACTGAAGATTCAGAAACTGAGTTTATATTTTCTGGTTCAAAATACAAAAACAAAATCTTTGATTTTCATGGATTCTCAAGCTACATTGTCTTAGTGTAACACTGTTTAAATGAAATAATTCTTTAATTCTGCCTGACAGGGAAAAAAGTGGGATGCTGAGCTGGAAGGATGACTAATCAGTTCACTTCGGTAAAGAAAAGAGATATCTAAATATTACTTAATAAAACAGGGTTATATTTGTGAAATTCCTAAAAAATCTGAGATTTGAGTCTTCAGAACCTTTTCTTGTCTCTTCATATTGTAGAAAGCAAGCAGAAAAATTACTCTTTAGCCTTACTAGATTTTCCTTGCCTCAGTCCTTTCACTTACTAATTGACTTTGAGAATAAGTTGAATATTTCATCTTTTCTTTCACCTTTTGTACCAGAAAGCAGAAGCTACAGTTTATGAATGATATCTGAAGTGAATTACTGTGAAATAAGTAGAATATTAATTTTTGAATCCAGAAACAAAAACTATATTAAAAAAAAAGCCTGTGATTTTTCTAATAACAAATACACACGCATATACATAGTCACATAGATAAGCTCTATTAGCAGCAACATGAACTAATAAAAACTCCATAAAACAAGATGGAGTAAGACACTTTAACATACACAAACAAATATCCATAAGCTCTTTAGAAGAGTTTATGTTCAAGAAGTTCAAGAAAGGGTTAATGATTCAGTTCTTATCATGAATATAGTTAGAACTAGGTACCAAAGGAAATTGTGAGAAACCTGTACTGCATTAAGTTTAGTAGGTCTGCATAATAATTTATGAACTGGACTATGGTTTACACCACAGACAAACAATTACCAGGCAGGAGGTCTGAGGAAGCTGGAGGTTAAAGGTGACTGCATATTACCTGAACTTCCCTTCAATAACTCAACACATGACTATTAGCTTGGTTTATCTGGCTCTATTAAGACGAGCTGATGAAAACTTTTAATCTAATTCTATACGACTCCAGGCACTCAGTAGATATTAGCTTATTTGCTGGGAATATTGAAATAAAACAACACACTGGGACCATTACCTAGCTCCATTTTCCCATTCTCATTAGCTCTTTAAGAAAGGTGTACCTGTAATTGTAACGGATGGCATTACTAATGGCAACAAGTTCTCCCCATGTTGCCTGATGGGGATGTTGTAGCATATGCCTTCATGCTACATTTAGCATACATCTAGCTCACAACCCTCAGCTAGGCACCACACTGACCCAAGGCAACTGACATGTGCAGAGTAATAGTTACAATAGGCAATTTGACATCTTGGCATTGTCATTGTCTCTTTTTTGGAAAAATATAGGAAAAAAAAGTTCTGTTTCTTACCACATTTATTACAGGTGCCAGAGAAGTGTTGTACCTCACTTCATCTTTCCTGGGGTTATTTGTTCAAACTGGTTTCCCCACCCCTGAATCTAATAACAACATGATCTAGGGTGTGGCCTTTTCTTAGACCTGAACAAATACCATGTATCTGACACTGGTATTTAATATATCAGCTAATAATTTAAAATAGCCTTTCTCCACTGCCAGTAAGTTTTCAAATACCATGTCTCCTTGAACAACTGATAACAGTTTTCTTGCCCTCTACCTACTTACATTTATGAGTTTTGGAGTGAAAAAAAACCTCTTACAGTTAATTAAAGGTTTTATTCAACAGATAGAAATGCTTCAGCACTATGGTTCAGCTCTGTCACAAATGTTGGGGAAACGGTTGGCATTTCTTGCTCAGAGATTTCTTTTGAAAATGAGCTGCCATGTCTTTCTCTTCAACTTTTTTGAATTGCCTGGACTAAGGTTAATGAGTATGAAATGACTTGAGCAATAAAAATACTTTTGGGGTTTTGTTTTGGCTCAGGTCTGCCAGACATGTATAAAAAGTTATGTTCGGTTATACCCTCTCTGAAAAATCAATTTGGGGTATATTAGTGGAGAAAGAGACAAAAGAAAGGAAAAGAGAGAGAGAGGGAGAGGGAGAGAGAGACAGAAAGAGAGAGAGAGAAAAATGAAGTTTTACTGCTGACAGTTACAAGCTAGCGACAGGACTACACTATGGTGATCTTAAACAGGATGGTGTGTTATACAATAACAAACAATAAAAAGAAAGAAAGTAAAAAAGGGAGGGGGAAGCCTAACTAAGATAATCACTGGGATTAAAAAAAGAAAAAGCAGGGGGCTTCTACTCAATTTCCTAAATATGGGCAATTTTTCTCATGATTTGGGCTTTGGATAACTGGATGCTTGAGAAGTGACAACTATCATTCCTTATGAAAAAAAGGATTTTACCAATTAGTCATATTTGATAATTTTCAGAAATGCTATCCTTCCACCATATGTAACTGTTTCAACCAAAGTTGGATCATGGTTTCATTTCTTCAAAAGCTGTGGCAATGCTTATGAGTCCTTTTTGTTAGAGAATAATTTAATTTACCATGCCTTTAAATGGCACTAATCATATCAATCAACAGCATTCAGCTGTCTCCAAATTCTAGACCTTCATATCATATGACTTCCAAATAAATCAGTGATGAAATTAACCAAATGAATCTCCACAATGTGCAGTCCTTGCTACTTGCATAATCTATATTAAAAAAAAATAAGGAAAATAAACAGAGCTAACTTGGAACTCATGGAGAGAAACCAAACTATTTATTTAATTTTGCGGCAAGGAGAGAGTGGTATGAAGCTCCTAATTTTTTCTGTACAGTGGGAAGAGGACAAAAAAAATGGGAAAAATTATTTAGAAAGAACAAATTTGAAATCTTTTAAGTGTTTTCCAACAGAAATAAACAATTTGGGTCTGAAGTAGAGTGAAAATTTTGAGCAATCACCAAAAGCTGTCAAATAAAATATAACAAAGGAAAGGTCTTGTGAGATAGCAACTGCACATTCTCACAGTTGCTTGGTCTACACTTCAGAGTCACCAGGGTTAGTTTACCTTTCTACCCAAATTTATCATCCTCCCATGACATGCTCAGCAAACAAAAATAAGGAAGCTTGTCTTTGTTGCTTCCTGCGGTTAGTCATGTAGAGAATGCAATAATAAACTGGTTGCAATTTGGGGGAAATATAATCATGGCTCATGGGGGTAGGGACGCTTGAGGTTTTTTTTTAAACATACCTGGATGTTGCTATAAGGCAAAGCACATTTCCAGAATTAGAGCTGACCTCTGCCTGAGGGAAAATGGCATACTTAATATGCATAGAAGTTAAGAGTTAAGTGGAAAACGAATCTGGGCCTCAAAGTATCAAGATTAGAGCCTGGCAGGCAATGAAAGGAAAATGCATTCTATGAATGCAAGAGAAAATTTTGCAAACATTCCTTTTGTGCTACATAGTCTAGAACAGACCCTATATAAGTTAGGCAATTGTCATTTTTGTCCTTCCTTCTCAGAGAGGACCAGTGACATCAGGAGGGTGATATCTTGACTTGCAAGTGAATTGGATTTAAGTGAGGCAGGGCTGTGCCAAGTCATCAATCTTACTGTCTCCTCCAGAGTCGCTGGAGTCCAATGACAAGACATAGGTCAGTAGTGTTATAATCTACCATGGTGCTATGGAAAAAGTAATAAATATAGACTCCACAGACCTAGTTTTGAATTCTAGCTCATCTACTTACTGCCTGCTTGACTGTGAGCAAGTCACTCAATGTTTCTGGGCCTCAGTTTCCTCATATGGAAAATAAGAGAGCTGGAAAAAAGATGAATTCTAATGTTCTTTCCAGCTCTAAACCTGTGATACCCCTTTTACAGACGCAGAAAATGACACCCAGAGAGAGACAAAGAGACTTATCTATGGCCCCACAGCTAATATGTCACAGCCAGGATTTGGACTTACATTTTCTGACTGTAGTCTAGTGTTATTTCCACTCTGCACATCACTTTCAGGAAGAATTTTTAAAAGTTGTTAAAGATACTAATATTTTATTGATGCTTTTTAAAAACATCCTGATATCACTGACACTTCTCAGCTTCTATTCCTCCCACTCCCCACAGAACCTTCCCTTTCTAACAAAGAGATACAATTAGGCAAAACAAATCAACGTTCTGGCCATTTCTCATGCAGCATTCTTAAAGGCATTCTAATAAGGCATTCTAATTGGGGAACTGGTGGCAAGAAATAGAAAGATTTAGAAATCTTATCTAACTACAAGTACTCACTTTGATAATTTTTAATTCCCTCCAGAGACTCCAAAGTGGAAATTAAGGGCAAAGGGAGTTTTAAAGGAAGGAATATAAAGTGAAATGCTGCTTCTGCATCAGGATACAGGCCCCACCAATATGCAAATCACTGAACAGAAATAGTCAGAGGAACTGGCAGTGTGTGCTTTGGGCTTCATGTCTGTTACACTGAGCCTGGCCTGTGATCATGATGATGTCCAACATGTCACACGACACAGAAAGATTCCCAGGAGTAGAAAGAAACCTAAGAAGTGAATCATCTAGTCCGATGCGATGAAAACAAAACAGCACCCAACGTTATTGCAAGGACGTTGATTATTTAGTTCAAATTTTCCACAAAAGCCATGAGATAGAATGGCTCATGTAAATAAACTATACTGAACAAAATTCAAAGACAAATAAAATAACATCTCATATTTCTATTATGCTTTACAGCTTACAATGTTCTCTAAAAATTCCTGTGATGTTGCCAGTGAAAACATTATGATGCCCATTTTTTACAGAGGAGGAAACTGATATCAATAAGCAAACATTTATTAAGTGATTACTATATGCCAAGCACTGTGTTAAGTACTAGGAATACAAAAACAAAAGGAGGAAGCACCTTCCCCTCTTTCCCCCACCCCAAAGGAGCTGATATTCTAATGGAGAAGACTACTTTTTCCTCTGGAGTTTATAAAGAATGCCAACAAAAGAAATGCAAGAATAGCTTGGGGAAGAGTTGCCATAGCAACTGAGAGGATCAGGAAAATCTTCCAAAAGAAGGTGGCATGTGAGTTGAACCTTAAGGGGATCATAAGAGGTGGAGGTGAGGAGTCAGCGTATTCTAGGCATGGAAAATAGTCAGGGCTAAGGCACAGAGATGGGACGTGAAATGCGAAATGAGGAGGCCAGTATGGCCAGATTGCAGAGAGCCTGGAAGAGGATAAAGGTGAGAAGACAGGCAAGGTGGGAAGTGGCCAGGTTGTGAAGAACTTTAAAAGTCAAAGAGAGGAGTTTACATTTAATACTTGAGGCAATAAGGAGTCACAGGAGTTTGTGGAGTAGGAGCTTGTCGAGAACAGACCTGAACTTTAGGAGCATCATTTTGGCAGCAATGTAGATAGACTGGAGTAAGAAGAAACCTTCCAAACAGGAAGCTACTGGAGTACTCCAGTGTCTAACACATAGTAGGCACCTAATACATGCTTATTGATCACTGAGTACTCCAGGTAAGAGGTGATGAACACCTGATCTAGAGTGATGTCTGTGTTAGTGAAGACAAGAGAGGTTGTGGAGATCAAAACAAGACTTAACTGACTGGATATGTGAGGTGAATAAGTGTGGAATGGAGAATGACTTGAGACTACAAACCAGGATGGCTAGAAGGTGGGCAGTGTGTTATAATAGATAGCATGCTAGGCATGGAAGCTGGAAGGCCTAGGTTCAAATCTCACCTCTGATATTTACTACCTGTGAGATCATAGGGATGTCACAACTTCTTTGACCACTAAGGTTCCTTTTGACTCTTAATCTCTGATTCTATAACATGACTGTCCCTAAACTTTTCTATTCCAAAAAATTTGGAAGAGGACTGGGTATCGTGGGGAAAAGAATGATTTCTGTTTTGGACATGTTGAACTTGACATACCTTGGGACATACAGTTAGAAATGTCCAACAGGAAGCCTTTGGTGCAGTACTAGCGCTCAGGGGAGAGAACAGGAGCAGACAGAAAGATTTGGCTATCACCTGTATAGAGCTCATTGAACCCATGGGATCTAATGAGGTCACTAAGAGAGTACAGACAGGAAAGAGAAGAGGGTTAAGGCAGAGTCTTGGGTTACACCCACTCAGTGGACATGACACAGATGAATCAGCAAAGGAGACTGAGATATGGTCAGAGAGAAGTAGAACAAGGACCTGAAAAATCAGAGAGGAAAGAGTATCAAGGAGAAGAATTTGGTCAACAGTGAGTGAGCTGCATACATCCAAGAGAGAAAAGCGACAAAGCTGGGGTTCAAATCTAGGTCTTCTAACTCTACCTAGATCCAATGCTCTTTTCCCTTCATCAAATCTCCTTTAAATCTATATAATAACTCACAGTTTTCTAGTGCTTTATGAATAACCATGTTCAGTAACAGAACAGATATTGGAAGGTTGAGCAAAATTTGAGGCTACTACAAAAAATGGTTATGTGGGTTCATGTAATAATGAGGGTATTAGAACTGGCTTCTAGCTCAAATCATAAATTACCATTGGATTTGGATCATTTTCAGCACTCTACCTTTTCTTTGGCTCACTTTTCTCATCTATAAAATGGGAGCAGTAATATCAATCCTTTACCAATAAAATACTCAGGTACTCCTTGACAGAAAGATCTTGTTTTAGGATATAACCCATCTCTGGCCAAAGTCACTTGGTTTCTTGGCTAACTATAACATTTATACTAAAAACACAATGGCTGAAAATGTACATATCTTAATTTATGAACTGATCTTATGGTGGAAAATGTAATTACCACCAAGGCTGCTCTGCATTTGAGAAGTGATATTCAAAAGTAGGGGAGAACTTAAGTTCTTTTCTTATGGGGGGACCATCTGGGGCTGTGAAGCAGGGGCTCCTCTGTACTTTCCTTTCCCCCTGCAGATCCAGCAACAGAGTTTTATTTTTGTTTGCACTAAAGCTGGAGAAAAACATCATGACATAAAATTTGGTTGTAAAATGTGAAAGTGGTGACTGGAACATCACACCCTATAAAGTACCGTAATTGAAACACTGGTGTGCTGCTAAATGTTTTCAAAATGTACTCTGTTGGGTTACTTAGCAATGTTTATCCAAACAGCACAGGATAGTCAGTTTGTCTAGGAGTATTAGGCATGAATTTCACGGCTCATTTAGTCAGTAGTAATGATGTATCCAAAGCAAAGTATGGAGATGATCAAAAAATCTTTAGGATCTGAAATTCTTGGTATTCATCCCATTTCAATTTCCCAGTGATAATGTTTTAGCACTTCAGTATCTCTAAAAAGAAACAAAAGTAATTACAAAACAAAAAAAAGTAGGATGAAAATAGGAAGAGAGACAAAAACTTCAAGGAAATGCAAGGTTAACAGATCTTTGGAGAAATTAATCAATTTGTTAGTTTTAGGAATTTCTCTTCACCCTTCTCTCTCCCTCCTCACTACTCCCTATTAAAATACTATAGAACAGGAATTTTTTTCCTCTGCTTTCACACTTTAGTGAGCATACAAGTTTGCTTGTTTATACTTTATCAACAAAGGGAGCACAAACAATTTCTGCCAGCTAGGCAGCCTGGTGACACAATAGATTGAGCACCGGCTCTGGAGTCAGGAAAACTGAATCAAATTTAACCTCAGACACTTACTGTATGATTCATGGCAAATCTTCCCTCTGTTTGCCTCAGTTTCCTCATCTGTAAACTGAGGATAATAATAGTACCAACCTCCCAGGGTTGTTGTAAGATCAAATTTTATAATACAAAGTGATTAACAGAGAGTCTGGCACATGACAGGTACTTACTAAATGTTTCTTTCCTTCCTTGCTATAGGATTCTGGCTCCCTTCCCTTCCCTTCCTTTCCTGTCCCCTGTCCTCTTCCAAAACCTTAAACCTATTACACTCTGAAACTGGGACTCCAATGGGCCCCTGCCAAGGGCTCCTGGACCCCCCTAGCTTTAGAGTGATTATCAATAGTAACTGTTGCTGTTTCCCACCCAGCCTGATGTCTTTGTTTTCTTGATGTCATTAAAGGGGCAATGTCCTGCCTACTTCTTAAACAGGCCTATTCAATGAATGGCCCTTGCCTCACCCTAAGCGAGTACCTGTAAAGACCTTGGCCTAAATGGGCCATCATGGTCATCTCTAGTCATCCTGAGGAATATCAGGTCACTGGACTCAGATGGCTCTGGAGGAGAAAGTGAGGTTGGTGACTTTGCTAGACCTCCCTCAGTCAAAACAAAGTCAAGTGCAAGTCATGGTATCATTTCTCTGATGGCATGGTCTTCTTTGGCAATGAAGGACGAACACGATAGGATTCTGGCTGCTTTGCCAATATAATCATTAAACAACAAAATATACAACTAGAATAGATAAGTCTGCAAGGACTCAGCTACATTGACTAATTATGATATACTTACCTTCTTCAGAATTTTGCCTTTAATGAAATAATTCTATGTATAGTTTCTCCTCCCCTCAATTGAGGCTGATTTCCACATAAAGCAAAAGCAGATCCAAGAGGAAGAAGTAAGTCTCTTTTAGGAATGCTGACTGCTAATTCTTATGCAGTGTATTTATTTGACAAACATTTAATAAATGCTTACTATGTATAGGGCTTTGTTCCAAACACTAGGAAATAGAGACAAATAAGATCTAGTACTTGCCCTCCAAGAGCTTATCATCTATCAGGCATACACAGATGCGTATAACACAAATTAGAATAAAGGGAGTAGTACAAAATACTGATATCGGACGTGGGAGAAATCATTTTTCTGCCAACAATTCAAAGGACTTCAGAATAATAATGTGATAAGTGGTTAAAGCCCACTGGCCTGGAAGTCAGGGGACTCTATCTTTGCCACTACTTTTCAGCATATGTAAGAAACATTTTAGCCTCTGCTTTCCACTATGTACAATGGTAATATTAATATGAACATCCCACACAAAGAGAAAAAAAGAAGTCTGCCAATTATTCTCATCTATCTGATAGGAAGACACTGCAGATATGCCCAGACCAAATTAAAAACATTCCTCTTCATAGTAGCAAAAGGAGCCTGATAGAACAACAACCAGAGAGCATTAAGGGAATTCATATGTACCCGCCTCACCTGGCAGAGAGAACTGAATAATTGAAGCTCTGACTGTGGAATCAAAACCATAACTAGGGTAGAGCAACTTGAGTTTTGCCCAAAGGTCAAAATTTATAGAGCACTGACAGTAGCTACATTCAGTCAGTATTGCAGAAACAACTGAGTTTAGCTAGCAAGTTTCGTTAGGAAAAATGGTTAAAATCAGGACTCTATTAGATGTTGGATACTTTTCCCCCTCAACTACACTACCCTTTGCTACATGTTGCAGCATCTCTCTGAACCTCCCACTTCTGACCAAATGAAATTGTCTTTAAATGTCAATGTGTGGACATTTTTCATGGTAATCTTGATACTCTCTTCTCTCTAATTTTTCATGACACTGATCTCTCCTGGTTCTTCAGCTACCTGTCTAACAATTCCTTCTAGGTCTGTTTTGCTAGATCTTCATCCACATCACACTTGCTAAAGTGGGAGTCTCCCAAAGCCCTGTCCTGTATCTCTTCTCTATACTATGTTACTTCATGATCACATCAGTGCCCCAAACTAAACTCATTACCATTCCCCCCAAACCCTCCCCTCATTCTCACTTTCCTATTAGTGTTGAGAGTACCATCATCTTCCCACCCTCACCCAGGCTAACAATCTAGGTCGTCATTCTTGACTCCTCACTCTCAGCACTACCTCCACTAACTAGATAATCTAGTCCTGTCATTTCTATCTTTGTAACATCTCTTGTAAAAGCCCCATTTTCTCCTCTGATGTGGCTACCACCCTGTGCAGGCCCTCATCACCTCACACCTGGATTAGTGCAATAGCTCATCTCCCTTCTCAAGTCTCTCTCTACTCCAAACTGCCCTCTACACAGCCATCAAACTATTCTTCCTAAAAATATACATCTGACCATGTTACTCCCTATTCAGTAACCTCCAGTGGCTTCATGTTATCCTCAGGATCAACTATAAAATCTCCTACTTGGTTTTCACAGCCCTACATAATCTGACCCATTCCCACCTTTCCAAGTTTTCTTATACCTTATTTCCTATGAACTTTGCTATCTAGTGACCTCCTTGCTGTTCCTCCACATACCACACTCCACCTTCCAATCCAAGTGTTTTCACTGGCTGTCCCCCATGCCTGAAATGTATTCCTCCTTATCTCTACCTCCTCAGTATCCTTTCCTTTAAGTCTCAGCCAAAGTCCCATCTTCTCCAAGTTTTCCTCAGTCCTTCTTAATCTTAGTGCTTTCTCTCTGAGACTGTCCCCAGTTATATATCTTGTTTGCATGCTGTCTCTCCCATTAGACTCTCTGAGGGCAAGGGCTGTTTTTTTGTTTGGCTTTTTTTGCTTTTCTTTGTTTCCCTAGAGCTTAGCATAGTTCCTGGCACATAGTAGGAGCTTAATAAAGCTAGTTGACTAACATACGGCTCGACTTAGTGCTTCATGAAACTTACTCCAGTTACGTGAAACGTTTGTTATGAGTCTCTCTAGAATGTCCTCCCTACCTAGGTCTAGTTCTTGAAATTCTCTTTCTCTTTCAAGGTCCACATCCCAAAAGTTTCTTGTGATTCTCTCTCAACCAGAAGTAGTTTCTCTGACATCTGATCTGATGGAATTTAAATGTTTTCTTGTTTGTAATCTCCCTCACTAGACCATGATCTCTTCACGGTTAAGGAGCATTCTTGATTTATCGCTACTGTCCTTTGTACACTTTAAATTCTGGACAAACTGGGACATATATGCATGTGTGGAAAGAAATGAACCTGATATAACAAATGGAAGGTAGCACTACTTTAAAATTAACTTCATCCCTTAACCTAAGTTGGTAGTTGTTTCATTAGAATCTTCTTTGGGAATAGATCTAATTCATTCCCAAGCAGGATTCCTAGACTCTCAGTTTGCTCCCAGTATAAAAGTTATTTCTCAGGTAGAGTCCTTTTGCAATCAAATATAAAGATGGGAGCTAGGACTGCTATTTTCACTTCCTAATGGCTTCAACACAATTATCAAAATGAAATAAAGGTTTAATTAGTGAGTCACCAAAAAGAAAAGGAGACTGGAACATATAGTTCAAAAGTAATTAATAAGGCACTTTATAACAGAAATCCCAGTTGGATGCAGATGGTTTTGATAATGCAAGCATTTTTTCTATTTATAATAATTAAAAACATTTTGTAGCAATCCTGAATGTAGTTATAGCTTGGGGTTGTTTTCTTTACTCTGATGAGTTTGCCTGTAATGATGAAACCCTCCCGAACAGTTTATAGGTGCTAGAGCTGGGACATTCAGATGAACTTCTAATCTCTTCTTGCTTTCTTGGATAGAACATATCTGAGGTTCCGCATCAGAAAAACAGGTAACACTACATGTGAATAGGCAACAGAAAAGCTGAATGAACTGGCAACGCAAAATGAACAATGGTATGACTCGGCAGCTAAAAACACTAAACTCACCTTATACTGCATTAATAGAGGTGCTATATCCTGAATAAGGGAGGTAGTGGTCCCCCTTGTCACATCACATTGGGAGTATTGTGTTTTGTTCTAGGTGTCAGTTAAATATGGCAAACTGAAATAGGTTCATAGGAGGACCAGGACAATGAGGGTACTCAAACATTACATATGAAAAGCGTTGGTTGAAGAAATCAGAAACATCTAGTCTAGAAAATAATCACTGTCTTTAAGTATTTAAAAAGTTGTAATAAAGTAGAACTTTAAAAAAGCATGTAACTTTAAAGATTGGACTCAATATAAATCAATCAGCCAATAAGTATTTGTAAAGTATTGACTCTGTCCTAGGCATGGTACTATGCAGTGGAAATATACAAAGAAAATCAAGAACATGTTTTTTGACCTCAGGGAGCTCACATTCTAATGAGAGAGATAATATGCAAACACCTATATTCATGCAAGATATATACAGAGCAGATGAGTGGTAATCTCAGAAGAAAGGCCCTAACAAGAGAGGCTGAGGAAACCATGGGGAAACCAGGAGAGGCCTCCTATAGAAGGTGTGATTTGACCTGAGTCTTGAATGAAGCTTAAAAAGCCATTAGATGAAGGACTGGGGAGGGCATTGTGGGCATAGGAAGACAGTCAATGAAAAAGTACTAAGTCAGTAGATGGAGAGTGCTCAAGGAATGAAAAAGCAAGCGTTGCTGGATTTTGAAGCATATGGAAGGGAGTAAGGTATAAAAGAACTGGAAAAATAGGAAGGGAAAGTTATAACAGAGCATTTTATATTTGACCCAAGAGGTAACAGAGAACTCTTAGAGTTTATTCATTCAGGGAGTGGCATGGGTTAACATGGTCAGACCTATGCTTAAGGAAAATCCCTTTGACAGCTGAGTAGAGGATGGATTGGAGTAGAGAGACTTCTTACCACAAGGAAGATCAACCTAACAGTTATCACCAGAATCCAGGTGTGAGGTAATAAAGGCCTAAACCGAGGGGGAGGCTGTATGAATAGATAGAAGGTGATATATGAGATGCTATGAAGGTAGAAACAACGGTACTTGGCAACAGACTGGATATGTGAAGTGAGTGGGAAAGAAGAATCAAAGATGATGCTGAGATTGTGAGCCTGGGTACCTGGGAGGATGTCAGTACCTTAAGAGTAATAGGGAAGAGGAAGGGATGATGAAGTATACCACCTAACAATTAAAGTTGTTTAACAATGGAATGGGCTGCTTCAAAAGGTAATGAGTTGACAGAGCTTGAATGATCATTTAACAGGACACTGAAAAGGTAATTCTTATTTCATGTTGGTGGCCCCTGAAGTTGGTTTAGCCAAAATGGGGGACCTGGATATTGACCTTCAGCAGACCTGGTATAATCTACTTGCATATAATTTCATGGTAATTTTTGGCAGCAATAAGAACTCAGGCAAATCTTTCTAATTCCTGCTATGAAAAGCAACCTGATTATATATAGGAGGGAACACTGAAAATTAAGAGTCACAGAACATGTTTTGAAATCCTGCCACAAATACTTACAACCTGTGTGACCTGGGCAAGTGATTTCACTTGAGGCTACTCATCTGCAAAACAGTAGAAATACATGTACATTACCTGCTTCACAGGATTATTGTGAAGAAAATTCTTGTAAAGCTTACAGGTCAACAGCTCAGATAAGGGGGTAGTACATTCCAAAATTTAGAGACAGCCTGTGCAAAGGATGGAGGCAGGAGATAGAACCCAACCCAAGTATCCAACACTGATGAATCACAGATGCTTGAAACACTGAAGTAATAAACATGTAGGATGGCTTGCCTCAGTTCCGTATCTGTAAAATGAGGACGAGAAGGAAAATGCAACCCACCCCAGCATCTCCCCCAAGAAAACCCCCAAGGAGCCACAAGGTGCTGACAAGACTAAGCTTCCAGTGCTAGTTCTGCTCCTTAGATCAGCAGTTCTGCAGCATCTGGGCCTCAGGACCACTTTCATACTCTTAAAAGTTACTGCATACTCCAAAGACATTTTGTTTGTGTGCACTGGATCTATTTATATTGACCATAGTAGAAATTAAAGTATTTTGTTATTATTATTATGAAAACAGTTTGGATCTCACAGAACCCCTGAAAAGGTCTCATCCTCAGTGGTCCCCACACCATACCTTGAGAACCTCTGCACTAGACTACTAAACCTTGAATACATTGACTGCTTTTGGTCTTTTAGTTGCTTTAAATAGTAAAAAAAAAAAAAAAAAAAGAAGAAAGAAAGAAAAGAAAAGAAAAAAGGCATCCAGGCACAAATTATAATTCTTTTCCTCCCTACAATGTCACCTCTTGGGCTAGAATCCTAAAGCAAGGAAGTAGAACAATCATGACTCCTCCACCCAGCTGGGAAAACAGGAAATTGGCAGGGTAAAGAAGAAGCCTCCAGGAGCAAAATGGCATGGTTTTCTCCAGGAGGCAACTGTAGATCTCCACTTAAGGGAAGGACACCAGTTAACCTCAATGTTTCTGAAAACTGCTAACCAGAAACACCTGATTTGATCAAAGGGCAATGTCATTTAGATATTTCACCCTGGGAAACATCACCTTGCTCCTCTACTCAACTTCAGGATAGGTCTGCTTCTGTACCAGACGTTATAGTACTAATCTAGAACAAGGAAAGCTTGAGGGCTACATGAGATACATGAGAATAATCTTAGAGTAAACTGGCTTAGTCCTAGGGTATCCCTATTTGAAAGGTCCTGGTTCAGTTCTAGAGCCAGTCTAGTTGTAAGAAAAATCACAATTCCCTAATTCTGATTCATGTTCGTTGAAGCTAAAAGGCCTTCTGCCAAGGCATCTGTCTTGATATTTGGGGCTTTGGTAGATAGCTTTCCTTCAATGGACCACCGGATGCTAACATATTTTTCACAGGGTCCAGGAGCTGGAGAGAACCTAAGAGGTCACTGTCTAGTCTAACAGTCTCTTTTGGCAAACAGAGAAACTAAGATACAGAAAGGCTGAGTGACTTACCCAAGGTCATGTTAAGTAAGAAGATAATACAATCAGGATAACACAAGATCTAGCAGCTTCTACATTAAGGGATCGAAAGGTTTGGAATATGATATTCCAGAAGTCATAGGAACTAGGATTAAAACCAAGAATCACCTACCCAGCAAAACTGAGTATAATACTTCAGGGGAAAAAACAGTCATTCAATGAAATAGAGGACTTTCAAGTGTTCTTGATGAGAAGACCAGAGCTGAATAGAAAATGTGACTTTCAAACACAAGAATCAAGAGAAGTATGAAAAGGTAAACAGGAAAGAGAAATCATAAGGGACTTACTAAGGTTGAACTGTTTACATTCCTACATAGAAAGACAATACTTGTAACTCTTGAAACTTTTCTCAGTATTTGGGTAGTTGCAGGGGTTATACACACACACACACACACACACACACACACACACACACACAGAGGACAGTGTGAGCTGAATAGGAAGGAATTATATCTAAAAAAATAAAATTAAGGAGAGAGGAATATATTGGGAGGAGAAAGGGAGAAATGGAATGGGGCAAATTATCTCATAAAAAAGGCAAGGAAAAGCTTTTTCAATGGAAGGGGAAAAGGAGAAGGTGAGAGGGAAAAAGTGAAGCTTACTCTCATCACATGTGGCTTAAGGATGGAATATCATGCACACTCAATTTGGTATGAAAATCTATCTTACACTACAGAAACGTAGGGGAGAAGGGGATAAACAGGGTGGTGGGGGGATGATGGAAGGGAAGGCAAATGGGAGGAGGGAGCAATTAGAATTAAACACTTTTGGGGAGGGACAAGGTCAAAAGAGAGAACAGAAGAAATGGGGGGCAGGATAGGATGGAGAGAAATATAGTTAGTCTTATACAACATGACTATTATGGAAGTCGTTTGCAAAACTACACATATATAGCCTATATTGAATTCTTTGCCTTCTCAGCGGGGATGGGTGGGGAGAGAGGAAGGAAGAAAAGTTGGAACTCAAAGTTTTAGGAAAAAGTGTTGAGAATTGTTTTTACATACAACTGGAAAATAAGAAATATAGGTAATGGGGTACAGAAATTCATCTTGCCCTACAAGACAAGAGAGAAGATGTGGATAAGGGAAGGGAGGGGTGTTAGAAGGGAGGGCAGATTGGAGGAAGGGGTAATCAGAATGCATGGTGGTTTGAGGTGGGGGAGGGGAGAGATGGGGAGAAAACTTAGAACTCAAAATTTTGTGGAAATGAATGTTGAAAACTAAAAATAAATAAATAAACATTAAAAAAAGATGATAAGCTGGATTTGAAACCAGGTCTCCTGACTCTAAATCCAGTGTTCTTTACAAGATATTATGCATTATTATACAATATTTAAACACATACCCATAGATACATATCTATTTATACATATATTACATGTATATATTATATGTATATATTACATATATGTGTATATATACATATATCATATGTATATATATTTATACATATTTATATGTATAGATATCTATCTCTCTACATAGATATGTGTACGTGTATATATGAATGATAAAACTAGACTATAATTTACACAGTTAATCTCAATCTGTTGCATGCTTTTAAATAAAAAACACATACCAGAAACAGAATGACCACATACTGTAGAAGCCATGTCAAAAATCACGTCTTAAAACCCTTAAATGCTAAAAGATGGGAATTTATATATTTCAGTTTTGTTCTATAAAATCTGGAATTCTGTTCTTTTAACCTGAAACATATGTCAACAACCAAACCCAGCTCTTCCATAAAAGAAGAGGAACATATTCTTCCTAAACTGTTCCTTCCATATGAACAGCCTCAGGCTAATACTGGTCTTGGGAGTAGGTTTTCAATGCTACCTTACTAAAAAAGAAAAAAGAGGATACACTTCTTTATCATTTCCCTTTGACTATCCAAACATATCCAAATGATGGATTATTTTAGCTAGTGACATGAGAAGAACTTTGGTGGCATGTTAAGAACAAAGAGAAGGTTTTTACAACATATTCATAACTTTAAAACCTCTGAACCAGATTCAACATCCTCACTGTCACAATAATTCACATTCATATTACACTTTAAGGTACACAGGATCCTTTCCTCATGACCTCTCAATGAGACAGGGAATGAAAGTATCATCCCATTTCATAAATGAGAATACTGAGGGCCATCAGCCTAAACTCTAATGGCTGTGTCACATCAGATTTTTCTAAAGCCCTCGAAAAATGTGATGTTCTCATCAGTTTACTTGAACATCTAAAAGTTATTAGCCCAAGATTTGCATTCTACATAGTCATTGTTTCTCACAGTACAGTAATCTATCCTATTCATGCAACTACAATTTGTTTAAGTCATTCTCTTAATCAATGACATCTACTTTCTTTTCAATTCTTTTTTCGATATATAACTTATTTATTTTTCAGTTCTCAACATGCACTTCCATAAGAATTCGAATTCAAAATTTTCTCCCATCTCTCCCCACCCTCCACCCCAGAACAGCATGCACCCCATCCATCCCTTCCTCCAGTCTGTCCTCCTCTCTATTACCCATTCTTCCATTCCCCTTCCTCTCTACTTTCCTGTAGGGCAAGAGATTTCTATACTCCATTGCCTGTATAGCTTAATTTCCAGTTGCATGCTAAAATGATTTTTAACATTCATTTTTAAAGCTTTGAGTTCCATATTCTCTCCCTCCCTTCCCACCCATCCTCATTGAGAAAACAAGCAATTCAATATAGGTCATATACGTGTAACAATGCAAAGCATTTCCATAATAGTTGTAAAAGACTAACCACATTTCCCTCTGTCCTATCCTGTCCTCCATTTATTCCATTCTCTCCCTTGACCTGTCCTTCCACAATAGTGTTTGCTTCTGACTATCCCTTTCCCCAATTTCCTGTCCCTTCTATTATCTTCCCTCTCCTATCCCCTTTCTTCTTGCCTCCCTGCAAGGTAAAGTAGATTTCCATACTCAATTGAGGGTGTGTTATTCCCTGTTTAAGCCAAATCCCATGAGAGTAAGCCTCAATTATTTCCTTTCATCTCCCCCTCTTCCCATCCATTGTAAAAGCTCTTTCTTCCCCCTTTTATATGAGATGATTGGCTACATTCCACCTCTCCCTTTCTCTTACTCCTAGTACATTCCATTGAACAGTAATTTTTCTTTTTTAGTATTCTCCCTTCATATTCAGCTGACCTTGTGCCCTTTATCTATGTGTGTGTATATATATATGTATATACATATAAACACACACACATATACACATACATACACACATATGTGTATATATACATACAGATACAGATACATACACCCATGTACATATGCGTACTTACACATATATAATATACATATACATACATATTCATACATACACACATATATATGCATATATATTTTTTCCCTCTAACAACCCTAATACTGAAAAAGGTCTCATGAGTTACTAATAACATCTTTCCATGTAGGAATGTAAATAGTTCAACTTTAATGAGTTCCTTAAGGCTTCTCTTTCCTGTTTATCTTTTCATGTTTCTCTTGATTCCTGTATTTGAAAGTCAAATTGTCTATTCAGCTCTGGTCTTTTCAACAAGAATGCTTGGAAATCCTCTATTTCATTGAAATTCAATTTTTTCCCCCTGAAGTATTATACTCAGTTTTGCTGGGTACCTGTGATTCTTGATTCTAATGCTATCTCCTTGGACCTTTGGAACATCATATTCCAAACCCTGTGATCCCTTAGTGTAGAAGCTGCTGAATCCTGTGTTATCCTGATTGTATTTCCACAATACTTGAATTATTTCTTTCCAACTACTTGTAATATTTTCTCCTTGACCAGAGAACTCTGGAATTTGGCTACAATATTCCTAGGAGTTTTCCTTTTGGGATCTATTTCAGGAGGTGATTGGTGAATTCTTTCTATTTCTATTTTATCCTTTGGTTTTAGAATATTAGGGCAGTTTTTCTTGATAATTTCTTGGAAGATGATATCTAGGCTCCTTTTTTTTGATCATGGTTTTCACGTAGACCAATAATTTTTACATTATCTCTCCTGGATCTATTTTCCAGGTCAGTTGATTTTCCAATGAGATATTTCACACTGTCTTCTATTTTTTCATTCTTTTGGTTTTGTTTTTATAATTTCTTGGTTTCTCATAAAGTCATTAGCTTCCATCTGCTCCATTCTAATTTTTAAAGAACTATTTTCTTCAGGGAGCTTCTGAACCTCCTTTTCCATTTGGCTAACTCTGCTTTTTAAAGCATTCTTCTCCTCACTGGCTTTTTGAACCTCTTTCGCCATTTGGGTTAGTCTATTTTTAAAGGTGTTATTTTCTTAAGCATTTTTGGGGCCTCCTTTAGCAAGCTGTTGACTCGCTTTTCATGATTTTCTTGTATCATTCTCATTTCTCAATTTTTCTTCTACCTCTCTTACTTGACTTTCAAAATCCTTTTTGAGCTCTTCCATGGTGTGAGATCATTGTATGTTTGTCATCTCGGTACCAGCGTAGGTACGGAAAGGATCACAGAAAATCATGGAAAGGGTCAACAAAGGTGGAAGACTTTTTTTTGACCACTTAAGATGAGGGCCTACTAAATCACTGGGTAGGTTATTCTTGCTTGTAATCATAACTCCTTTGCCTTCTGAAATATGATATTCCAAGCTTTCTTCTATTTGAGTATGGCAGGGCTAAATCTTGTGTGATCCTGACTGTGGCTCTATATTTGATGTATTTCTTTCTGGCTGCTTGAAGTATTTTCTCCTTGACATGAAAGCTCTGGAATTTGGCTATAATATTCCTGAGAGTTTTCATTTTGGGATCTCTTTTCAGGAGGTGATTGGTAGATTCTTTCAATTTCTATCTAATTCTCTGGATTTAAGATATCAGGGTAGTTTGATAATTTCTTGAAATACGACGATTAGTCTTTTTATTTGATCATGGCTTTCAGGTAGTCCAATAATTCTTAAATTATCTCTCCTCAATCTGTTTTCCAGGTCAGTTGTTTTTCCAATGAGATGGTTCACATTTTCTTCTGTTTTCATTCTTTTGACTTTGTTTTATTGTTTTTGACATGTCATGGAATTATTAGCTTTCACTTGCCCAATTCTAATTTTTAAGGAACTACTTTCTTCAGTGAGCTTTTCTATTTTTTTCTCTCCTTTTGGACAATCCTGCTTTTGAAGGTATCATTTTCTTCACTATTTTTTTTGCCTCTTTTACAAAATTATTAATCTTCTTTTCATAATTTTCTTGCATCACTTTCATTTCTCCCCCCCAATTTTTCCAGTACCATGCTTATTATTTCTTTAATGCTTTGGGAATTTTTGTTGGGTTTGGGTCCAAATAGCATTTTTCTTTGAGGTTTTGCTTGTACCTGTTTTCACACTGTTGTCTTCTTCTGAATTTGTTGTCCTCATTGCCACCATAGTAGCTATGTTAAACTTTATGTTAAAGTTGGGTTTTGCTTACCTGGGTGTGGGCAAAGCTTCATGCTTTTGCATGCTGTTGTTTTTAGAACTAGTTTTGAAAAACTAATTCTAGGTCTACAAGTTCTTGGTGCTTCCAAGGTGCTATGATTTGGGGAGAGGTGTGGTCACTGCTCTCTTGGTCTGTGCTATAATGTTTACCCAGAAAGGGACCCTGCTATTCTGTAGCTACAAGCACTAATGATCCTCTTGGTTCTACAACTGTGACCAGGTTCCTTGCTCTTCTGTGGCCTCAAGTACTTGTGCTCCTTACCATCCTGGAACTACAATCAGGGCCCCTGCTTGCTTGTGACAAGCTACAAATTCCTGTCTACCCTAGAACTGCTTTTAGGCAACAGAACTGCCAATTAGTGCCAGCTGTACCCAATGTCAGCAAAAATCCCTGTGATCTCTTTTTAACCAGCTCTCTGAACCCCTTACTGGCTCTGGGCTGAGAGCTGCAACTGTTCCTGCCACCTCCAAGGCCCTACCCCTGGTGCTGTGTTCCATGCCCGCTCCGACTTCAGTGTCACAGTCCTCTCCTGTCAATCGCTAAGCTGTCTTAGGCTCGAGAAATGTATCACCCTGACCTTTTGTTGACTCTTTTACTACAGAACTTGATATAAGGCACTATTTTAAAATTATTTGGAGAGGAATGTTGAGAGGGTTTGGTGAAATTGCTGCCTATATTCTTCTATCTTGGCTCTACCACTCCAGGTCAATTATTTTAAATGAAATAAATGCATTAAATCCTGCCATAAGAAAACTTTTCATCCACAGTTACCTGTGAAGATAAAATTGCCTTTGGAGCCTAATGTTACTGAAATACAATGTAACAGAGCATACATTTTTTTCATATCTTAACGCTTCCTGGAATTTTCTGTATTAAGTTTAAAAGGGAAATAGTCTATTTTATCTAAATTTTATGTCATTCCCCAGAGCCTAGCCTACTAAATCCTTAACACAAGTTTACTCAAAGGCAGTTCTACATAGTAAATAGAGGCCTGGGACTTAAGAGTCAAGAAATCTGAATTCAAGATTCAAATCTACCACTTACTGGTAGAACCTGGGGACAGTTACTTCTCTTTGGGCCTCAATTATTTTATTTATGAAATAAGGATAATAATACAGGGAGATTGAAGGAAAATGCTTTCTAATGGTTATGTATTTCATATATACACACACATATATAGGTATATATAGTATTTGTGTAACCTATTATTACCACTATTCATTTATACAACACGTATTAAAAACATACCAACGTCCCTTCCAGCTGTAAATCTTTGATTCCATGATACTGTGATCTGAATCCTGCAAGTATAAATCATTATGCCAGATACAGATAAGCTACAAAGTTTAGATAAGACATGATGATCTCTGCCCTTGATGAATTCACAATCTAGCAGGACTATATGACACAAACACACATAAACACAGTACATAATATTACACATGTCCATTAGAACCCGGTGATATAAAATACTCTGTGAAGTCTGAAAGGGAAGATCATTACTGATGAATTACGTAGTTCAAGCCTCTTATCACCTCTCGGATGGTTTCCCTTCCTTAAGTCTCTCCTTATTTGAATCCATCCTTCTTGTTTTGACTGCGAAAATGATTTTCCTAAAGCACAAGCCCAACTATGTCACTAAGCTGTTCAATAACCCCCTATTGCCTGTCATTACTTTACAGATCATAAATATAAGTTCCTTTTTCTAGCATTTCAACCTAACCCTTCCAACTTTTCTAGTGCTCTCACATCCTACCACCCTCTACACGCTCTGATTTGCTCTACAGCCTACAAGATCTTCCTCACACATAACGTTTAATTTCTCACCACCTTGCCTTGGCAGAGGCTATTCATCATGCTTATAATGTTCTCCCTCCTAATCTCCTACTATGAAAATCCATGGCTTTCTCTAAGATTCAGCACAAGCACTTTCTCCAGAAGCACCTAGTGCTATTTCCACTAAGATTACCTTCCATCTCTTCTGCATTTTTCATGGAGACTCTGATTTACGAGTTCTGTATGAGGTCTCCTCCATTAGAATATAAGTTCTATGAGGGCAGAGACTCTTATTCTTTTTCTTTGTATCTTAAGCACTTATCGCAGTGAATGGTGTGTGCTGCTATTCAGTCATGTCTGACTCTTTATAACCCCATTTGGGGTGTTCTTGGTAGAGATACTGGAGTGGTTTGCCATTTCCTTTTCCAAATCATTTTACAAATGAGGAAACTGAGGCAGAGTTACGTGACTTGCCCAGGGTCACACAGCTAGTAAATGTCTGAGATCAGATTTGAGCTCAGGCAGGTGAGTCTTCCTGACCTGGCATATTATTCACTGTTACCTAGTAATAATAGCTAATACATGAGTGTGTGTATATATACACACACACACATATATATATGTACTCACACACTGTGTATCTGAGGCAAGATTTGAACTGAGAGACATGAGTTTTCTTAACTTCCAGTTAGCTGTCCCAAATGGCATGTGGCAAGAGATTAATAAATGCTTGCTGACTGACTGATGGGGATCGAATCAGGAATTTAAGTTGGACTTTAAAGGGCAGGTGGGACGCCATCACTGTTATTATCATTTTATTTATTAATAATATCTGACTATGTAGAAAGTTGTGATGTGATCATTACCAAAATTTTAAGTTAATATTGAACAAAAACTTATCATGCTAGGTAGGGGTATACAAGAAATAAGTAATTCGCACCTGTCCTCTCAAGAAGAATATATTTAATGATGGCGGTGAAGGGGGAGACAATAAACTTACAACTAAGTAAGCACAATTTAATTCAAAGCAGCACACACTAACAATTGAGGGGCAACATCTTCAAAGGGAAACTAAAACTTGAGCTGGGTCTTTGATGCTAACTATCACTATAACTATGGGAAAGTCTCTCTTAAAATAACCTCTCTGAACTTTCTGCATCCTTAAAGTGGGTATTATGATAATACCAGTAGTAACAGTTGAAATGGGCTAACACATGTAAAGGTACTTTAACAAAAACTGAAATGTTATGTAAATATCAATTATTGTTATTACAAAAGATTAAAATCCCAAGAGGCAGAGATGAAGGAGAGCATGCCTGGCATGGAGGATAAAGATTTTGTGAAGCCCCAGAGAGGGGAGATAAAATCCTGATTTGGGACAGCAGCTATAATAAACTAGTTTGAGTGAAACAAAGGGTACCTGAAGATGAGTAACACAAAAATAAGACTGCAAAAATAGGAAGGAGTCAGGTTACAGAGAATTTCATATGTCAGGATAAGGAGTTTGTATTTTATCCTAGAAGCAACAGTCAAACACAGAAGACTTTTGAGCAGGAGTGACATGATTGAATCTATGCTATGGGACACTGATATGGACCTGTGGAGGATGGACTGGAGAGGAGGGATTCAAAGCACAAAGACTAATTAGGAAGCTATTGTCATAGTTTAAGCAAGAGGTCATAAACTAGGATAATATTCATGTGAGTGGATGAAAGGGAATAGACAGAAAAAATATTATGAAGACAGAACTGATAAGACTTGCCAACCAACTGGATATGTGGATAAAAGAGAGGAATATAGGATAACTCTGAAGTTGCAAACCTATGTGACTGGAAGGATAGGGATATCCTCAAGAGAAATATGGAAGTTCAGAGGAGAGATGGTTAGGAGGGAGTGATGTCTGTTTTTGACATGCTGGGTATCACAAACAGAAAGATTAGGTTTAGATATACAGATTTAGAAGTTTTCTGTAAAGAAATTAATACTGAAACAATGGAAATAAGTGCTATCACCAAGAAAGTATAGAGGAAAAAAAAGATGGACTCTAGGGCAACACACCAACTTGGGAAGTGGGAGACAGATAATGACCTAGCAAAGGAAATTAAGAAATGGTCAGACATGTAGGAGGAAAATTAGGAATAAGCAAAATTGTGGAAACTAGGACTGAGAGGAAGATCCAGGAAGAGAATCCAAGAATTGGCTGAAAGTATCAAAAGTTAAAGAAAGGTCACGTATGATGAGGACTGAGAAAAGGCTGTGATAAAGATATCAGTTGAATGGCAGCATCAGAAACCAGATTTCAAGGGGCTGAAGGATGAACAGGAGATGAGGGCTCAAAGGCAATGAATATATGCAGACAGATAGACAGACATACAGACAGATAGAAAAGTTAGAATTTATTTTTTGGTTGTAAAAGAGAAAAGAAATATAAAATGATAGGTGCAGGTAATACAGTGTGAAATGACAGTTTTTTAGGGATAGGGAAATGGGCATATTTGTGGATAGTTTATAGGGATCTAGAGACCTGCATATGTTTATTGGTTATGGGAAAGAAGCCGCAAGTAGATAAGAAGAAAATGAAGATTTCCATTTCCTCGTTCAGGGTGTGAGAGAGAGACAGAAAAAGAAAGACAGAGACAGATGGAGAAAATGAGACAGAGAGTGCAAGAGCAAGGGAGTAAATTATCAAAGAGGAAAGCTACCAGAAGAGATGAGAAGGGGTGTGATTAGCGTTACAAACTAAATCAGAGTTGGTCTTGGCAAAGAGAGGCTTTTTCAGAGACTGGAGAAAAAGAGGACACAATGAGGGACTATCACTTATTCATTCATGAACAGGTTAGGAAAATTTGTCCTCTTCCAAAAGATCCCCTGGTCACCTAACTTGAAAATGACAGAGAGATGGTAAGGAAACAGGGTCGGTGATAGGTGAAGTTCAATATTCAGTAACTTACTGGTCTTGGATTTTTTTGGGGGGAATGCAATGGTTCTGCTGCTTTGGGGGAGGGAGAGAGAGAGAAAGGGGTAGGTCTGTACTCTACCAAAGAAACTATCAATTCCAACTGCCTAAGCCTTACAAAGCTTTCATTTGGGGTCTGGGTTGTACTTAAACTGCAATGCTCAGGGGATTCTCCAAGACCAAGAAGCAGACTGATGTCACATTGCTAAAGAAGTAAGCAACAGTACTTAGGGTCTGGATGAATACAAGTTTCAAAAAGAAAGGAGGACTTCTTTTAGCTGTAATTCAGTGATGCTATCACAGTGTTGGCCAATGATTTGCTCCTCAGAAATTAGACCTTTTTTTTTTATGTCAGGAGGTTCATATATTACATCCACTTTTCCTCCTTTTCCATGTGTTAAATTGCACATCACTACAATCCCCGGCTTGCATTTTGAGAAACATGTCACAATTTACCCAGCACGTGTGTTCACTGTTGTGGATTATAATGGCTAATACCTTAAATTCCTGGCAAGTTACTCTTCCCCTGTCTCCTATTTAGAGTAAAAAGAAACTGGGAGAAAAGTGTCCATGTGTTATGACCTTCCTGACTCTACTTCCCACCAGTGCTTCTCCAAACACTAGTGAGTATGTAATTCTTATAGGTATAAATCTAAATATCTACCCACTACATACTAGGTGCCTACAATGTTACCACATATTATGCTTAAATGCCAATGATACTCATATATAAAAAAAAGAAATAATGTCTGCTTTTAAGGAATTTACATTCTGTCCAGGACAGAAAGACAGGAAGAGAATATGTACATACATACAGAAAAAACTACAAAGTAGTTCAAGGCCAGGCAGTTGTGGGAAGAGGAAGGGGGTATAGTGCTGGGGGAGATCAGGAAAGTCTTCACAGAGAAGATGGTACATGAGTCATCATGAGGAAAGTGAAGAATTCTATGAGGTGTTATTTAGGACAGAAAGCATTCCAGGCACTGGGGGCAGTCAGCACAAAGGCAAAGAGACCGAAGATGGAGTACTATGACTGAGGAATAGAGAGAAGGCCAGTTTGGCTGAGTTCTAGAGTGGGAAGAGGTATAAATATGAAACAAGGGAGGAAAGACAGGTCAAGGTCAGGTTGTGGAGGGCCTAGAAAAGAGGCAATAGGGAGCCACTGGAGTTTCTGGTTGTTGTTGTCTGTCATTTACTTTCAAAGAGGACCATGGCATCAGGGAGGTGATGCCATAACATGCAAGTAAATTGGATTTAAGTGAGGGAGAGCTGTGAGCTGTGATGTCACCAGCCTCGCTTTCTCTTCTGGAGCTGAGTCCAGTGGCAAGATGTAAATCAGGACAACTGGAGGTGGCCCTGGGTACAGTGGGAGACCTTTGCCTTTTTAAGTCAAGGTGTTTAACAGGTCTCAGTTTGACTGAAGCAACACCCATTTAGTGATTAAGGCTCAGAGTGTGTTTGTCCTTTGTTGCTGAAGAAGACTATACCATCAGAAAAATGATGACATGACTTGCACTGGACTTTGTTTTTGAGTGAGGGAAGGCTGTCCAGGTCACCAGCCTCACTTTCTCTTCCATAGCCACCTGAATCTAGTGACCAGATGTTCATCAGGTTGACTGGAGATGACCCAGGATGAGGCAATTGGGGTTAAATGACTTGCCCAAGGTCACACAGCTAGTGAATGTCAAGTGTCTGAGGTGAGACACTTGGAAGCTAGGTGGTGCAGTAGATAAAGCACTAGTGCAGGAGTCAGGAGGACCTTAAGGCTCAGTAAGAAAGGAGGGAAAGAATGGTCTCTTTTACCTAGTCAAAAAAAAAAAAATCAATCTGGGAGGTAGAAGACCCTCAGGGTTTCTGGCCAAAAGGCATCAGGGTCCAAACAATGACCAAGTGGGGCTTGGGCTCAGAACTATTGTTGACCAATCAATGACAGCCAGAATGAGGCAAGGGCACGTGTTGCCTAACTGAAACTGGTTAGCTGGGTCCCTAGTCAGGCAGCTCATACTACTAATAGGTTGTTGTTTGTCCTTTGTTCTTAAAAAAGACCAAGATATCAGGAAGGTGGAGTTTACTGAGTATGGGGAATGACATAATCAAACCTGTCCTTAAGGAAAATTACTTTGGCAGCTGTGAGGAGGATAGACTGGAAGGGGGAGACACCTGAGGCAGAGAACCCTATGGAGGCCACTATAATAAAACAGAAGAAATGTGGGGACCCACCCGAACCAGAGTGATGTCTCTGTGAGCAGAGAGAAGAGGTCAGATACTAGAGATGAGGCATCTGTAATGGACAGATTGAATTCTGAGGTCACTACAAAAGATAGACCTTGTGTACTGTTTCCCAGGCTACTGGTGCCCTTCCTCTCCAAATTTATGTTATTTTAATATTTTATTTTATTTTAAATATTTAACAACCTGGCACATATTTTTATTCATTTTATACTTAATTCTATATACATTCACATGTGTACTTGTCTCCCCCACTAGATTATGAGATCCTTGAGAATAGGAAATGCTTCATTCTTTGTACTTATATTTCCAGCACCCAGCACAAGGACCAGAACATAGTAGGCACTTGATAAGGAGGCACTTGTTAACCTACTATCCTTGACCTGTTAAAATCCTTTCCTTCACAGATCTTGTGTACCTCCTCTCTGAAGCCTTCCCTGATTCCCCAGAGCTATAAATGGTCTCCCTAGATATGACAATGAGTCACGTTTTTTGATCATCTACTCAGAAATTTTTAATTATTCCACAATGTTTTCTGAGTCAAGTTCAAACTCCTTTGGTCAATCATCACAGATGTCTACCACATTACTTTTTCAGCTTTACCGCCTTTCACTACTTTCGATATATGATGAGGATACATGTATAGTACAACTCAAATGTCATCTCCTCCATGAAACTATCCCAAATATTTTACAATTTTTAAAATGTATTTATTATGTAAGATGTATTGTAATTATTTGCATTTGTGTTTTATTCCCCCAACGGGCTTTAGGCTCTATGAGGGAAGAGAGAGTATCTTATTTAAACTTTCTGTGTTCTCTAGTTTCTAGATTTTAATAAATGTTCGTGAAAGAAAGAAATAATTTGTTTCCATACAGACAACTGTAGCATTGTCCCTAAGACTTTCTGGCAGCTATGGCCATCATCACTGTTCTTGGGATTTTAAAGTAAAAGGGAGGAGATGAATATTAATGGAAAATGAAGTCTCTATGACCTTGTCTGTCTGCCTGGCTTTCACTCTCCAGTTGTATCTGCTATGTGGAATGTTAGTAGTAAAGATAGTAATAGCTCGTGTTTCTAGAACTTTCTCCACTGTTATTGCCTTAGTTTAGGTACTTACCATTTCAGTCTTAAATTACTATAATACCCCAGTTGGTGTCCTTACCTCAAGTCTCCTTCTCCTCCAAACTGTGTTATACACACTGCCAAATACAGAGCATAATGTATCACCTCCTACTCAACCAAGTCCAGTCTCTTTATTGTCTCTAGGGTAAATACAAAAACTCTTCTCTTTTGCTTAAAAAAACAAACAAACAAACAAACAAACTTTATAACCTGGTCCCAATCTAACCTTCTAGTCTCATTGACCATTTCTCCCCGTCCCATGCTCTACAATCCAGCCCAACTGGTCTTTTCTATTTCCCAGCCATGACATTCCATCTACAACCTCCATTCCTTTGCCTCGGCTATCCTTCATGCCTGAGATGCTGTCCCTTTCTCACAGCTTTACAGAATCCTTCTCTTCCTTGAAGAAGCAGTTCAGGTATTACTTTCTATATGAATCCTTTCCTGAGCAATATTTTCTAGTGTCTTCCCTCCCAAAATACTTTGTATTTAACTACTTTGCATTTATTGTTCTTAGGTTTATTCCATATATCATTATATATTTGTTGTCTCCTTTGTTTGAATATAAGTTACTTTTGAGTAAAAATTCATTTTTTTGTATTTGTATCCCCAGTCCCTTGTACAATGTTCAGAAATGTATTATGTGTTCAGTAAATGCTTATTGATGGATTGTTTCCAACAAGATTGTGATACAGGTTGTATAAATCTTGAACCTATATTTTAGATGAAGAGACTGAGCCTCAGGTAAGTAAAATGACTCTCTCCTAGTTGCATACCTAATATCAAAGGCAATATTCAAACCTAAGTCTCCTGCCTCTAAGTTCAGCACTTTCCCCACTACATCATTCAGTCTCAGAATCATAGAAACTCAGAGTGGAAAAGGACAATTAGTTCAAACTACATCTGAACAATTTCCTTTACAACGTACCTGTCAAGTCATCATTCTAGACTTTGCTCAAAAACCTACAGGAAGGAGGGTTCCAACACCTCCAGAGGTTGTCCATTCCACTTCAGGAAAACTCTAAATGTAAAGAAGAATAAAGATTTTCCTGATGTCAAATCTCACACTGTTCTCACAGGGGAGTGTCATGTTTTCATATCCACATTCCACTGCCACCTTTCTTTGCTTCTTTTCTTTTCAAATTAAAATAAAGAGTGGGTCTCCCTATCTCCTCCAGATTGGAAGTAGGTTACTTACAGACCTCATCTCAATACTGAAGCTTTGACCTGCTCCATATTTTATGACCTGGGCCAATTCACCCTTCCTAAGGCAATTTGGTAGCTTCTTCTACCAGGGAGTTACCACATTGGTATCGGTTTTAGGGTGGATACCTGATTGTCTTTACTCTTACAGTACAGTTCAAGTGATCCACCAGCCTTAGCTTCCCTCAGTAGCAAGGATTATAGGCATGTGTCATGCCCAGGTATACTTAGCTCCTTAAAGTCTAAGTTGGTTGATGAGTTTTCTATGGATATAACATCACATTTTTCCTCTCGTTGTAATTGTTTCTTTTTCTTCTGAATTTCATTTTTGAGAGCTTCCAATCCCTCTAACAAAAAACTTTAGTCTAAGGGTCCTTACCTACCTTTCCTTGAATCCTGTTGAAATCTGTTCTCCCCAAATCTAGTATACATTTCCTTTCTTTTATCACAAATTTTAAGAGAGTAGTCAGTTTCCCGAAAGCTTCCACAATTTCCACCCCAGCAACCAGTATCTCCTTGTTGGCAAAAATCTGATTCAGAACAGAGTTTTCCCTTAATGTTTCCTCTAGTTTTTGAGAGAGTGAAAACAATCAGTATGACAAGTACTAAAAAAAATTATTAGGTGCTTTGCTTTTTGCTGAGTGTTCCAACAGTCATTTGGATAACTAAGTCTCCCAGCATTAGTATATTATGCCACCATGACAAGTTGTCTCTTTTTACAATTAAGTCTCAAAACTACAGAGCTTCTTCACATTATGCAGCCTCCCCAACATTTGGTTCCCTATATTTATGTCTTATCTCAAGCACTGCTGAGGTTCACTACCAATTTCCCATCTTTGGGCCCCAGGAATATTTGAACAATGATGTGATTATCTTTACATGAAACCTTTAATTCTCTTCATCTCACCCTAAAATATATGTAAGAAGACAGGCATATACAGGTCACTTAAAATGACAAATTTTCCCCCATTTAGTCAAATAATTGATGAATGGAGCAAATAAGAAACAACTATCAGCCTACTTGCTGTTATTTAGTCAAAGCTTCTAGAAAACCAACATTTACCATTTTTACTGGAAATTTCAAAGTTGATACAAATTATTCCCAGACTAGGGGAGTGAAATACATAAGGGCAACTGGTGACCCTCATCCAATTGCATTTCAAAATTATTAGTAGCATCCACTCAGCCCTTACAATTAAAAGTTGGATTCCCCTGGTCTAATACCCCAACTGAAATGTTTCCTCTCTGGCTACTGATGTAGGATTGGGAGTGGGAAAAAGGGGAAAAAAGATTCTGTTGTAGCCTATAGAGTAAAATCACCCATGCACAAACTGGAGCTGTTAAAGGAGGTGTTTGTTTTCAACATGTTGTGCCTTTAAAAATACATAAAATTGTGCACGCACACTCCTGGGTTTCATTTCCTTATGTAAACAGTACTCCTGCCCTGACCATGGAAGGGAAAGACTGGTAAGAGAAATAGACCTGAAATTGTGGCTCATTACTGCTGCATGAAATACGTCTCTTATGTTAAACAAGGCTGGACTGCCTCTTACATTTAAACATGAATTACTATAGTTACTCAGTCAAAAGTGTCAGGACACAAGTGGCCAAGGAGTTTAATTAGCCCAGTCTCCTTGTGACAACATTGCATTTACTAGGGAAAGAAGATTATACACATGCTGAGCCGTCTTAGTGGAAAGGGCTACGTTGGTAAGGAATTCAGCCCCCAAGTTTTAAGGAGGTGGAGAATGATTATTACTTTACAACTGGAACACATTATTATCAAGTTTCCAGATTGCACAGGTTTTTATTAACTTATGGGGAATTAGTTCTTTTTATATTTCCCAAATTGAAAAAAAAATTGTGATGAGGTTAGAAGAGACTAAAAACAAAAACAATTATGCTCTTTTTACACACCTCCCTGATGAGTTTAACAATTTATCCAGAGCTCCAAAGCAGGCTACCCACTGTATCACCACCCTATTTTTAACATGAGAACATAAGGAAGAATTGGAAAAGAGTGAGCCAATGAATTCCTTACAAACTGAGACTTTTCTTGTAGATAGCACCAAGTGCAATGCCAGTGCAGGTATTATCTCTGGGCTGTATCCACACCCCCATCATATATCTTGAAAGAATGCCACAGTCTAGGAATCTATCATGTTATTCAAAACTGGCCTATTGTTCAAGGAAATCTTTTCTATGTACTTAAGTAGCACCATTTTCACTCAAACTATCTCATAAATCAACATGATCAAGGTTCCTTGTGACTTACTAAATAGAGAAGTGATGTTAAATCCTTGAGTCATCAAAAAATGAAGAGATATCCTGCTAAAAGATAATCATTAGAGATTATCTAAAATCACAGCACTGATTTCACTTATCTGGCAGCTGTGCATCAGGCTACTTGGACAATGGGCAGGTTTTAAATAATAGCACAGATGCACAGACTGTAACAGGATCTGAACTTGGCACTTTAGAAGATTTAATTACATGAGGAACAGAAACAAAATGGAAAAAATAAATATACAGACCATGAATCAAAGAATAGAATTTGGAATAGGCAGAAAAGAAGAGAATTAATGAATAGAACAAGATAAAGAAATCCTTCTTAGAAAAGGGTAACAAAAAAACTTTGCAAAATAAATTGGAGGGAAATGAGGAGGGAGGATTTGGAAATAAACTATTAAAGGACAGAGAAAGAGAGAAAAGAGGGCAAGAATAAATAAAAGAAAAAAGCAAAACAATAAACCTAGGTTATTAGATTATGCATTGATAAACAAGGATGGGGTATGTGTGAGTGAACCTGTAGGAATAGGTTTCTTTTGAAAAAGATTAAATAGGGGGGCGGAGCCAAGATGGCAGAGTAGAAACACACAAATACGCTAGCTCCGAACCCACAGCCCATGAAATATCTGTAGTAAAAAGCTGCCAATAAATTCGGGAGCAGGAGAAGCCACATAACAGAGGAGCGGATAAGATTTCTGTTCCAGAGGGACCTGCCAACCTCTCGCAAAAGGTCTGTCTCGCTGTGGACACGGAGCCCAGCCCAGCCCTGCCCCGGCCCTGGCACTGAGAGGAGCGGATCCAAGTGGACTTCAGGGACGGGATCTCCAGCGGCCGCGCGGGTCCCTCCACCCACAGGTGATGGGGGTGAGTGAGAAGGCCTCTTTGGTGGGTCGAGAGGGGAGTGGGGTGCCCCCATACTCAGGCCCCCTCGGGAGGCAACAGCAGAGGCGGGAGCAGACAAGGGCTCCCCAAGCAGGCAGGAGCCCAGATCCATTGTTGAAGGTCTCTGCATAAACCCCCTGAGGGAACTGAGCCTGTGAGGCGGCCCTGCCCCGACCTGAGCACCTGAACATAATCTCACACTGAATAGCAGCTCTGCCCCGGCCCAAAGCCCTGAGGCTTGGAAGCAGCATTTGAGTCTCAGACCCCAAGCGCTGGCTGGGCGGATCTGGAGGTGAGGTGGGTGTGAGAAGCATATTCAGAGCTCAAGTCACTGGCTGGGAAAATGCCCAGAAAAGGGAAAAAAACCAAGACTGTAGAGGGTTACTTTCTTGGTGAGCAGGTTTCTCCTCCCCTCCCTTCTGATGAGGAAGAGTGGTGAAGACACAGAAGTCAGTGCTTCTACATCCCAGCCCACTCAATGGGATCAGTTCTGGGAAAAGGTCATAAAGAGCTCAAAAAATTTTCAAAATTATGTTAGAGAGGTGGAGGAAAAACTGGGAAGAGTAATAAAAGACTTGCAAGCAAAGTATGAACAACAGATCAGCACCCTGCTAAAGGAGACCCAAAAAAATGCTGAAGAAAATAACACCCTGAAAAATAGGCTAACTCAATTGGCAAAGGAGGTTCAAGAAGCCAATGAGGAGAAGAATGCTTTCAAAAGCAGAATTAGCCAAATGGAAAAGGAGATTCAAAAGCTCACTGAAGAAAATAGTTCTTTCAAAACTAGAATGGCACAGATGGAGGCTAATGACTTTATGAGAAACCAAGAAATCACAAAACAAAACCAAAAGAATGAAAAAATGGAAGATAATGTGAAATATCTCATTGGAAAAACAACTGACCTGGAAAATAGATCCAGGAGAGACAATTTAAAAATTATGGGCCTACCTGAAAGCCTTGATCAAAAAAAGAGCCTAGACATCATCTTTCATGAAATTATCAAGGAAAACTGCCCTGAGATTCTAGAACCAGAGGGCAAAATAAATATTGAAAGAATCCACCGATCACCACCTGAAAAAGATCCAAAAAGAGAAACTCCTAGGAATATTGTGGCCAAATTCCAGAATTCCCAGGTCAAGGAGAAAATATTGCAAGCAGCTAGAAAGAAAGAGTTCAAGTACTGTGGAAATACAATCAGGATAACACAAGATCTAGCAGCTTCTACATTAAGGGATCGAAGGGCATGGAATAGGATATTCCAGAAGTCAAAGGAACTAGGACTAAAACCAAGAATCACCTACCCAGCAAAACTGAGTATAATACTTCAGGGGAAAAAAATGGTATTTCATGAAATAGAGGACTTTCAAGCATTCTTGATGAAAAGACCAGAGCTGAAAAGAAAATTTGACTTTCAAACACAAGAATGAAGAGAAGCATGAAAAGGTGAACAGCAAAGAGAAGTCATAAGGGACTTATAAAAGTTGAACTATTTACATCCCTACATGGAAAGACAATATTAGTAACTCTTGAAACTATTCAGTATCTGGGTACTTGGTGGGATTACACACACACACACATGCACATGCACACACTCATAGAGACAGAGTGCGCAGAGTGAATTGAATAGGATGGGATCACATCTTAAAAAAAAAAGAAATCAAGCAGTGAGAGAGAAATATATGGGAGGAGAAAGGGAGAAATGGAATGGGGCAAATTATCTCTCATAAAAGAGGCAAGCAAAAGATTTTTTTAGTTTGGGGAAAAAGAGGGGAGGTGAGAGAAAAACATGAAGTTTACTCTCATCACATTCCACTAAAGGAAGGAATAAAATGCACACTCATTTTGGTATGAAAACCTATCTTACAATACAGGAAGGTGGGGGACAAGGGGATAAACAGGGTGGGGGGGACGATGGAAGGGAGGGCATGGGGAGGAGGGTACAATTTGAGGTCGACACTCTTGGGGAGGGACAGGATCAAAAGAGAGAATAGAAGTAATTGGAAGCAGGATAGGATGGAGGGAAATATAGTTAGTCCTATACAACACAACTATTATGGAAGTCATTTGCAAAACTACACAGATTTGGCCTATATTGAATTGCTTGCCTTCCAAAGGGAGGGGGAGGTGAAGGAGGGAGGCAAAGAAGTTGGAACTCAAAGTTTTAGGAATAACTGTCAAGTACTGTTCTTGCCGCTAGGAAATAAGAAATACAGGTAAAGGGGTATAGAAAGTTATTTGGCCCAACAGGACAGAGGAGAGGATGGAGACAAGGGCAGAGAGGAATGATGGAGGAGAGAGTGGAGTGGTGATGGGGGCAATTGGAATGCTCAGTGTTTTGGGGTGGGGGGAGGGGACAAGGGGGGAGAAAATTTGGAGCCCAAAAATTCTGTGAAAATGAATGTTAAAAGTGAAATAAATAAATTAATTAATAAAAAAGAAAAAGATTAAATAAAACTAATCATAGTAATAATGCATTGACTTAAAAGAAAGGTGGCAAAAAAAAAATCCTAACCAAAAAAAAATACTTGAGACACAAATGAAGGAAAATATAAACCTCTCATACTTTGAATATGAATGGACTTAATAATCCAATAAAATGAAAGAGTAACATACTGAAGAAAACAAAACCCCAGGATCTGTTGTTTATAAGAAACAAATTGAAAAAACAAAGCTTTGTAGAAAAAAAGATTGAACAAATTTATTATGCATCAGATGAATCCCAAAAAACAGGAGTGCAATGATGCTATATTAGAAAAAGCCAAAACAAAAATGTATAATATAAACAGAGATAAGCCAGGAAATTACATTATGATGAAAGGATTCATTGACAACAAAATATCAACATTAAAATTAAAATATCAACATTAACATTTAATATCAACATTAAAACTGCATACTACCAAATGTCACAGCAACTAAATTAATAAAGAAACTATTAAGTGAATTGTTAGAAGACAGACAGTAACATGAAAGTATTAGGAGACATTAATTTTTCTCTCTTAGATTTGGACAAAAAAAATAAAAATAAAGAATTGAAGAAATTTTTGGAGAAATCACAACTGAAAGATTTATGGTACCTTCTGAATGGGACCACTAAGTATATACATATTTTTCAGTAACACATGAATACTTCCAAAAACTGATCAAGTATAAGGGCTCAGAGAAATTGCAAATAAATATGAAAAGGCAGAGATATTAAACGTTTACAGAACATAATGTAATAAAAAAACAGTAATCAATTCAGAGGATAAAAGAAACAAAAGACAGACCCAAATGGGGGCTTAATGGTGAGATCCTAAATAACAACTTGGTGAAGAACAAATAATTATGTCAAAGATAATGATAATGATGAAACAAAATACTACAATTTCTATAATTCAGCTAAAGAAATCATCAGTGGAAAAATTATGCACCTAAAAATACACAACAAAATTTTTTAGATGAAAGAAATAATGAACTGTATGAGGATTTCTAAAAATTAAAAACCTAACAATAAACCTATAACAAGAGTGAAAAAGGAAATCTAAAAAATCAGAAGAAAATTAAAAATAAATTGGACACTGTAGAGATGACAGAAAAAATAAACAAAACAAAAATCTAGTTCATTGAAAAGCTAACAAAATTGATAAGGCAACCTGATTAAGAAGAAAGCAGAAAATGAAAGCAACAAAATAACAAATAAACAAAATAAAACTAAAACAAAACCACAAGGAATGAAAATCATTATCAGAAGCTAAAGTACAGACAGGCCTCTGCTAATAAAATTGAGAACACAAAAGAAACAGAGGATTACCTTAAAAATAGGAAAAAAATCCAAACTAGCAGAACATCACAAAAAAGATCTTAAATCATCTAGTCTCATAAAAGTAAATAGAACTAGCAATAATGGGACTACCAAAGGGAAACAATAATCAATGGTTTTACAAAGAGAATTCTGACATGCTTTTAAAGAACAATTTATACCTAGAACATGAGTTCCTCCTCATTGTTTTAGAGGTATATGCTTTTCTTCAACTTGCTTTTAACCACTTAATAGATTTTCAGCAAATTCTAAGGGCCCTACGTCTTAAGACTCCATCCAAATTCCATACTTATAATTAAATATATCAAATTTGCCACATTTTTTTTTGTATAAGAAATTTAAGTTTAGGCCTGTACTGTTAATGAATTTTTGCATAATAGGAAGATCTTTCCCATTCATTAATAGGCCCATGTGACCTGCTTGAGTCATATGGAAGCCTGAGTTACATGAGTCTGTGGTGGGAGAAGCTTTCTAAATGGGTGGAGCAGGAAGGGGTGGAGCAGAGCCAAGAGGAAGTTGGACGTAGTAGTTAGAGCTGAGGGAGAGAGAGGAAGCAGGTAGCTGAGCTGTGAGTGTTCCTATGTGGGAAGGCTTTAGCAGGGGGAAGGCTTGGGGATGGTGGTGTCCCCTGCATTGTTATTGTGTATACATTTCTTCGTTGCTATGATGGATTTGGCTTTATGGTGTTGAGATTCAGTCTTCTGGCATTTAAATAAATGTTTTGGTTCTATCTTACATGTGGAGAGTATGTTATATATTGTGATCAGAATATTCATAGCCAATGTAGGTGCTATGAATACTGTGTTGGCACTACAGTCCCCTGCACCAAAACAAACAAACAAACAAACAAACCTAAAAGCAAACAAAAAAATCTTTAAAGGACAGAAAATCATACTATAATATTTGAAGCACTGTAAGTTTATTATTCAAAATATTAACTTTAGTGAAAATGAATTTAGGAAAATTAGCTCTCAATATAGTAATGAGTCACATGCTATCTAAAGTTTCTGTCCTCTATAAGTTTACTAAAACACCACTGATGTGGTCATTCATAGACAAAAAGACAAAAGTTAGATACAGAGTCATTCAATGTTACAACAAATAATAAAGTATGTTAACTTAATATCATGAAGTAAATTAAGTAGGGTGGTGGTGGAGAGAATTGTTTTGATACTGGAATTTGCACCACATTCAGAGCTCATAACTGAGAGAAACAAATTACATATTTTGGATTAAATATACCTATGAAGATGGTTATATCTCCTGAAGAAAATGCGTGCTTTGTTGAGTTTTTGCTAAATGTAATCCAATTCCACTTGCAAATTATTTAGGACATTTTTTAGCATTTTTCATTAAAAGACTGATCCCATGCTCCTAGCAGACCACAATACTACTCACTGCCTCCAAATGGTGATATAATGTAGCACATGGCTTGGGGTCAGGGCAGGCGGCAAAAGAAATAAAAGGCTGTACCAGACAATGGGTGAGTGGGGGGTGGGGAAGTGTAGGTGGGAGGAACTCAGATGGTCAAAGATCTTTCAGGTGTAGGTCTTGGTTTGACTGCCTCAGGGTGAAAGGGACAAAAACTTTCTTTACAATGAGAAAAAATACTATGCATAACACTCACCTTAACTAATGAATTTAGAGGCTTGTATGCAAGATGGATCCTTTGATCCTAAATTACCTGTATCTTAAAAAACAGTGAAAAGTAGATGACAATCATGATACCTATAATGGAGTTACAAGAGGCTGGCTGCTCATTTGAAAAGTTTCAACACTACCGAACTAACATGGTAACAACTTGGAAAAAGCTTACCCTTAGAAACCCAAGCAAACATCAGTTGCCTCTAAATTAGTGGAATTACAATATAAACTACTTGAACATGTCTTCTTCGAGAACCTAAAAGCAGACAGCAAGAAAAAGCTTGTTGTGGTAGAAAGCACTAATGATAAGACTCGGAGTCCCAGGTGTATCCCATTATGAATCTAGACAAGTCACTTTAATGACAACAATAACAACACCACTTATAGAATGCTTTAAGATTTGCTAAATGCTTCACAAATATTATGTCATTTGATCCTCACAACAACCCTGGGTGGTAGGTGCTATTATTTTCCCCATTTTACAATGAGGAAACTGAGGGAGAGATTAAGTGAGACCTGCCCAGGGTGACACTTCCAAAAGTGTCTAAGGCAGGATTTGAACTCAGGTCTTTGAACAGTCCAGTCCACTATCCACTGTGATGCCAAGCTGCCACATCTCTCTGAGCTGCAGTTTCTTCCTCTGTAAAATGGATATTTGCCATATTATCATCTGAGGGATGCTCTAAGGAAAGCTCTTTATAACTGCAGTGACATTCAAATGGGAACTATTACTAAAAATTTAAAAAACAGCTCCAGTGGTCTGTCCTGAACCCCTTTCTTCTTTTCTGTCTATGCGATTTTGCTTGGTGATCTCATAAACTCCTATGCACTCAATGATTATTTCTATGCAGGTGATTCTCAGATCTACTTACCCAGTCCTATTTCATTCCTGATCTCATCTCATTTCTCCAACTGCCTATTTAGACAACTAAAACTGGATACCCCATAGACATCTTAAATTCAACATATCAAAAGTAGAACTCATTATCTTTACTCAAAACCCTCCCCTCTTCCTAAGATAGTCAAGAGGCATGAATTAAATGCCTACTGTGTACCAGGCACTGTACTAAGCAGCTGGGATACAAAGAAAGGTAAAAAACAGTCCGTGCTCTCATAGACAACTATGTACAAACAAGATATATATAGGATATATTGGTGACTCTCAACAGAGGGAAGGCTCTAGGATTAAGGGAGATTTGGAAAGGCTTCTTGGAGAAGGTGAGATTTTAGCTGGGACTGCCTTTTCTATTACCGTAGAGGACAATGCAGGTGGCATTGTCTCCTCTATCTCCCACCCTGTATTTCCAGTCTATTGGTAAGTCGTGTCAAGTCTACTTTGGCAATGGCTTTTATATACGCCCCTCCTCTGAAACAGCAACTACCCTAGCATAGGTCCTCAAGCTAGAGATATTGATATTTGCTCTCCCCACTCCAATCCATCCTCCACTCAATGATCAAATTGTTCTTCCTAAAATCCAAGTATGACCATATTACTTCACTAGTCAAAAAATTCCAGTGACTTCCTATTACCTTCAAGGTCAAATATCTACTCCTCTCTTTGGCTTTTAAATTCTTTCATAACCTAACCCCTTCACAGCTCCCCAGTCCATTAACGCCTCAACTCACTCCATCCACTGGAATCCAGGGACGATCCAGGGACATTGGCCTTCTTGCTCTTCTTCGAACAGGACACTCCATCCCCCAGTTCTGTGCATTTTCACCAGCTGTCCCCATGTCTAGAACATTCTTCCTCTTTGTCTCTGCCACTTGGCTTCCCTTGCTTCCTTCAAGCAAAAAGTCTATTTTCTTCAAGAACCCTTCCCTACCCTGCTAATCCCTCTGAGACAACACTCATTTTATCCTGTACCTATTTTGTTTACACAGACTGGTTTGACTATTGTCTCCTCCATTAGATTGTAAGTTTCTTGAAAGTGAGGACTGTGTTTGCCTTTCTTTGTATCCCCAGTGCTTACCACAGTATGTCACCCACAGCAAGCACTTAATAAATGCTTATTTAGGGGGGCAGAGCCAAGATGGTGGAGTAGAAAGATACACATATGCAGGGTCTCCCCACACAGCCCATAAAATACCTGTAGTGAGGAACTTTCAACAAATTTTGGAGCAGCAGAAGTGAAGAACAACAGAGTGGAAGAGATTTCCAGCCCAGGGTGACCTGAAAGGCCCACAGGAAATGTCTGTTTCATGGGAGGCAGAGTGGGGCCCAGCCCAGCCTTGGCCTCGAGGCTGGTGAACAGCCCTTGGAGGCAGAATCTGTAGTCGAAGCAGCAGCAGCAGCAGAAGCAGTGGGTTCGCAGATCCCTCAACCCACAGGTGCCAAAGGTCAGTGATGGGGTTTTTTCAGCTGGCCAGGAAGGGAGAAGGGCCTTCCATAGCTTGGGCCTTAGGCAGCCACCACAGAGGCCACATAGGCAGGTGGCCACATCCACAGGCACAGCAGTGGGACCATTATTAGAGCATAAAAACCCCTGGGGGCATCAAAGAGCTGAGTCTTGCCTCCGCCCTGTGTGGAGGCCCTAGGGGAGTTGGTCTTTGTCTTACCCTGAATGGTGGCCCTGCCCATCCAGCTTATCTGAAAATCAGCCCCCAGTGCTGACTTGGCAGAACTGGAGGCCAGGTGGCTATGGAGAGATAACTGCTAAAACTCTGGGCATAAAAATCCCTCTCTGCATCCAGACCAGTACACGCTTCATTGGGCCACCTTGGAGGAAGTGAGATCTTACAGATTCCCAGAGTATACCCTACTCTTCACAAAGGACTCAAAAGTCAAGTAACTGCTGGGAAAAGTGCCCAAAAAAGGGGAAAAAAATAAGACTATAGAAGGTTACTTTTCTGGTGAACAGATATCTTCTCCCATACTTTCAGATGAGGAAGAACAATGCTTACCATCTGGGAAAGACATAAAACTCAAGGCTTCTGTATCCCAAACATCCAAAATAAATATTCAATGGGCTCAGGCCATGGAAGAGCTCAAAAAGGATTTTGAAAATCAAGTTAGAGAGGTGGAGGAAAAACTGGGAAGAGAAATGAGAGAGATGCAAGGAAAGCATGAAAAGCAGGTCAACATCTTGCTAAAGGAGACCCAAAAAATGCTGAAGAAAATAACACCTTGAAAAATAGGCTAACTCAATTGACAAAAGAGGTTCAAAAACCCAATGAGGAGAAGAATGCTTTACAAAGCAGAATTAGCCAAATGGAAAAGGAGGTCCAAAAGCTCACTGAAGAAAATAGTTCTTAAAAAATAGAATGGAGCAGATGGAAGCTAATGACTTTATGAGAAACCAAGAAATCACAAAACAAAACCAAAAGAATGAAAACATGGAAGATACGGTGCAATATCTCATTGGAAAAACAACTGACCTGGAAAATAGATCCAGGAGAGACAATTTAAAAATTATGAGACTACCTGAAAGCCATGACCAAAAAAAGAGCCTAGACATCATCTTTCATGAAATTATCAAGGAAAACTGCCCTGATATTCTAGAACCAGAGGGCAAAATAAATATTGAAAGAATCCAATGATCACCTCCTAAAAGAGATCCAAAAAGAGAAACTCCTAGGAATATTGTGGCCAATTCCAGAGTTACCAGGTCAAGGAGAAAATATTGCAAATAGCTAGAAAGCAACAATTCGAGTACTGTGGAAATACAATCAGGATGACACAAGATCTAGCAGCTTCTACATTAAGGGACTGAAGGGTGTGGAATATGATATTCCAGAAGTCAAAGGAACTAGGACTAAAACCAAGAATCACCTACCCAGCAAAACTGAGTATAATACTTCAGGGGAAAAAAAATGGTCTTTCAATGAAATAGAGGACTTTCAAGCATTCTTGATGAAAAGACCAGAACTGAAAAGAAAATTTGACTTTCAAACACAAGAATGAAGAGAAGCATGAAAAGGTAAACAACAAAGAGAAGTCATACGGGACTTATTAAAGTTGGACTATTTACATTCCTACAGGGAAAGACAATATTTGTAACTCTTGAAACTTTTTTCAGTAACTGGGTAGTTGGTGGGATTACACACACACAGACACACACACACACACACAGCACAGGGTGAATTGAATAGGATGGGATCATATCTTAAAATAATGAAATTAAGCAGTGAGAGAGAAGTATATCGGGAGGAGAAAGGGAGATATGGAATGGGGCAAATTCTCTCATAAAGAAGCAAGTAAAAGACTTTTCAGTGGAGGGAAAAAGGGAGAAGGTGAGAGAAAAAACATGAAGCTTACTCTCATCACATTCAACTGAAGGAAGGAATAAAATGCACATTCATTTTGGTATGAAAACCTATCTTACAATATAGGATAGTCGGGGAGAAGGGGATAAGCGGCGGGGGGGATGATGGAAGGGAGGGCAGTGGGAGGAGGGAGCACTCTTGGGAAGGGATAGGATCAACAGAGAAAATAGAAGAAACGTGGGGCAGGATAGAATGGGGGGAAATATAGTTAGTCTTACACAACACGACTATTATGGAAGTCATTTGCAAAACTACACAGATATGGCTTATATTGAACTGCTTGCCTTCCCAAAGGGAATGGGTGGGGAGGGAGGGATGAAGAGAATTTGGAACTCAAAGTTTTAGGAACAACTGTTGAGTATTGTTCTTCCAACTAGGAAATAAGAAATACAGGTAATGGGGTATAGAAATTTATCTTGCCCTTCAGGACAAAAGAGAAGATGGGGATAAGAGAAGGGAGGGATGTTAGAAGGGAGGACAGATTGGTGATAGGGGTAATTAGAATGCTCAGCGTTTTGGGGTGGGGTGAGGGGAGAAATGGGGAGAAAATCTGCAATCCAAGATTTTGTGGAAATGAATGTTTGAAACTTAAAATAAATTGAAATACAAAAAAAATGCTTATTTACTTGACATGTGCAAGTCTTGTTTGTGTCTCTGGAATGTCAAGCTACATGCATCTTTTCCTTCAAAATGCTACCAAAAATGTTCCTCTTCTAGAAAGCCCTATCCGGCTGTCTCTTATCATTCCATTCATGTGGTTCCAGAATATCAGAGGTGGAAAGAACACAAATGAATTTAGTCTTTTCACATTATGGATTGGAAACTAAGTCCCAGTTGACAGTCAAGCAATTTTCAGCATTCAATTTGGTTACTCTTATGAATTTACATATCCTAGATTCATACAACTATAATCAATTTGTACTTACTTGTGAATGTTCTCTGAAAGTGTACTTGAGTAATTTCAATTTTCTCTGTCTTTCCCCTAATCAGATTGTGAGTTATTTAAAGGAAGTAACTGTCTTTGAGCTTTTGTTTAATTTGCATCTTTTCACAGCTCTTAGATATGAATAACAAACTATATATTTGTTATAGGTAACAAATTATATATTAGTTTAAAATTTTTTTTGTTCAGTTTGATATCTTTAAAATGTTGGGATCGCCCCCCTACCCCCACCCCCATGTGTCCTGTTACAGTGGCTCAGGTATTAAATGATATGCAGGAAAATATAGATGAGATGCTGGGAGAAGGAGGCAACCATATAGCACTCAGTCTTTTTTGCAAAGAAGCATATATAGTCCTACTTCAAGGAAGATTGATTACTGACAGGAACAAGGAATTCTGTACAGCATGTTACTAAGAATGTCCTAGGCTAGGAGAAATTGAGTGGTATCTTTGAAGCAAGGAAGACAGACGACCAGGAAGCCAATAATTAGCAGGTGTTCAAAGAGTAATAGGTTAGTTAGCATAAAAGAGCTAATTAGCAACTTGTGCCAGAAGTGAAAAGGGCATGGGACTATAAGCTCAAGTGAGAGAAAGACAAAGATAAGAAGGGTAGAAAAGTGAATTTTAGATAAGCATATGACATAACAGTTTATTGGTAAGAAAGATGAGTACTTCATTTGTATTTAAGATACTATGCTTTTAGCCCTTGATCTAACTGGGGTATCAACTGGCTTTTCTAAGCAGAAAGCAGAAGTTAATGGTATATGTGTGGTTCAGTAAATTAAAAAGTATCTGTGTTAAGCCATGGAAGAGGCAGTATCTGATCCTGTGTTCTATCGTGGTCATTTCTCCATGCCTGGAGTAAGTCCAGATGTTGGGCCAACTCTGCTTCAAAGATGAGTCACTATTCACCTCAAAAATGCTACTCTAAGTAGCAGGCCTGGCATCCAACTACTAGCTTAGAGCCTTGCATATAGTGAATGCTTAACAAATGTTTGTTGAGTGAACTGAGAAGAATTAGTATCTATAAGAGAATTAATTAGTTTCTATAGTAGCACCTCTTTTGGGGATCACTTTACTAATTCTAACCTGTACTAACAAGTTGCGTGCCCAGAGGACACCTGACTATTCCTCCCCTCAAAGTTCTAGGGGTAACCCTGAAGGTTTGGGGGGCTTTATGAGGACTCACTGTTGTGTTCTTCACTGATTATCAGCCAGCCAGAGTTAATAAAGTTTTGAGTTAGGTATTTATTAAGCCGTTTTGAGATCAATTTGTAAAAAACCAATTTCTCCCCACATTTGGGGGGATACTCTCACCAACAGAAGGCTGGCCCCTCCTAATGTCTTAAAGAATAACTCATTATCATTTCATTTCTTGAAAATAATTCCATTTCATTTCTGCAGTATTACTGTTTCTTCAGATTGTCCCTTAGTTGTTTCTTTTGAGATATGAGGCTTGTTATCCCACAATCCATCCTGACTTTTTTGTAGTTATGCCTCTATCCTTCATTATGTGCCTTTGGATTTGGTCCCAATTTCTATAATTTGAAGTTTTCTGGATTAGCATCCAGCAGTGAAAGATTCTTGGCATTACAGACAATATTATCACAGTGAACCACAGTGTCTAGTGGGTGATAATCTAAGACTCCCTTTATCTCAGACCTGTTTTCATTCAGTAAAGATAAGGGCTGGGTTCCTTATTGAATAAATATACCTTCTACAAACACACATCTCAAATCTTTAAAGATTTTAGTGAGTGACAATGTGTCAGCCTCTGCTGACATTTTGGCCAAGGAGTACTTTCAATAGAAAAATCAAAAAAGAGAGATCTTGTCTGTCACAGAGCAAAACTTAAAGCACACTCTGGACCCAACTTCAAAAGCCTTTTACCAGTCACAAAACTCTGGATGCCAAATTTATTGACATTTGGCAACTTGTCTGCTGTTCTGGGCCTCCAACGGAAAATCTACTTCATATAGGCAGAAGAATGCTGGGGTTAGAAGTTATTTCATTCTTCTGAACCAAAAGATGGTATTAAATTTCCCCAAAATCTCTAGCAACAGAATTAAATTCAAACTAAAAAAAAGTAAATATAATTGTTTTGCAAAATTTGTGTTTGATTTACTTGAGACATAATTTAAGACATTTTATCTTGTATCAAAAACATCTGGTGTCTTCTATATACAGATTCATAACGTGGCTACAATTTACTTTGTGAAAATGTACAAAATGAAAGATGACAAAGTTTCCAACATGTCCTCTCGTAAATACCTCAACAAGTAATGTTCAAGTTCTTGTTGGGGAAAAGGCTGATGAATTCCAAAGTCTGATTCAAAACAACTATTATTACTGTATTCCCAGGAATGATAATAACAACTGACACATAATGATCTTTACAATTTACAAAGCATTTACAAAGTACCCTGTAAGATAGAGAGTCTAAGTATTTTTATTCCCATTTTAAAGAGGAGGAAACTGAAATTCTGAAAAGTTAAGTACATTACCCAAGGTAACTGAGTATTCCAGCTAGTAGTTCAGATACATATGGGAGAAACTCTTACCAGCGAGTTGGAGAAAGCTGATTGCTACATTTTCAGTGTGGATAGTTACCTTTGAAATCTACAAGCAGGGGTAGTGTTGGGATTTTGTTGTTGTTGATCGTCTAGACTTCACAAAAGTTTTGAAGAAAATGCCAGTAATGTAGATTAAAACTGAAAGCTGTCCAGGTAACATTTCCATCCCCCTAGAAAGCTGGCTGTTACATATATCCCAGTATACTACTGCTGGTAGATATTTGAAATCACGCATTCTGACTCCAAGTTTAGTATTGTTTTAAAAATTAAAACCTACTGCCTCTCTCTCTCTCTTTCTCTCTCTCCGTGTGTGTGTGTGTGTGTGTGGTGAACTCCTAGAGGGCAAGAATAAGGGCTGTCTTTTGCCTCTTTGTAGCCCAGTGCTTAAGATAGTTCCTGGCACACAGTAGGTGCTTGATAAGCATTTATTGGTTGACTGATGAAATGGATTCAATTGCGTTTCCACAGTGTTTTCATCTAAAGACATGTTCCCAGCTAAGGTCATACTCATTTCATTTCCCAAACTTCTCTTATGCCTCTATTCTGACAGTTCAATACTAATTGTGACTCAGACTTCTGTATAGCTTCATGCTTGTCAAAGTAGCACAGTAAAAACTGCAGAATGTTTACTTCTTGTCATATACAATCCCCTTCTTTCCTTGTTCTTTCCAAGAGTCAGGTTTTTTGCCACTATTACAAAAAATAATGCAAATTAAGTAAAACAGCTAACACTGTTTTCATCATGTGACCCTTCATTTCTGGGTTTTCTTTCTTAGTCTAGGCTAGAAATATGTACAGGAATAGTAATAGCAGAGTACAACTGCTCCTTTGAAAGGAAATAAGAAGGAGAAAGAGAGTAACTGGGAAGGAAAGGAAGAAGGTATATCTGAGTATCTGAGCTGTGATTCATTTTTCTACTCATCAGAATAAAATAAATGCTAGTTTCCTACCAAAGCTTAAACGTTGCTCAAGGAGTCTTAACATTAGGATAGATGGGGATAAAAGAGAATTTCTTCCTCTATATTTACTTATTTTGCAAATTAACATAAAGTACAGACCCAAACAATGTCAGAACTACAAGAGACCACAGCTGGAAGGAATATTTCAAGTCCTTCATTTTGCAGAAATTCTGAGGCCCAAAATATTCATTTCATTTATTTGCCCAAGGTCATATAGGTGGTAAGCATCAGAGGTGGTATTTTAACCTTAGTCCTCTGACAATGAAACCAGTGCTCTTTACCTTCTAATCTAAGTTTCTCATTTTACATATGGAAACTTCAAGTCCAGACCAGCTTAAGGTCACATGATAGCAAACCACAGATCTACCTAGGACTACAAGCCAGGTATCCTGATACCTAGGACATTCCAATACACTACACCTTCTCTGTTTTATGGGAGAGTTCATTGCATTCACATCTACAGTTACGATTATAATCTGTGTATTTCCCTCCATCTTCTTTCCCACCATTTGTGCTTTTAGCTCTCCCATCTCCCTTCCCTTCCTCAATAGTTTTCACTTTTTCCCACCACCTCCTGCAGCCTTCCCTTCCTTCTTTTAGCCCCCCTCCCTTTTACTCCCCTTTACCATTACTGCTTCTTCCCTCCCTTTTAGCTTCCTCCCCCATTCTTCCCCCTTCCCCTCCTACTGCCTATAGAGCTAGTTAGAATTATATACTTAAGTTTATTGTTCCCTCCTTGAATCAAATTAGATGACAGTACCTCTCAAACAATGCTCATTTTCCTTCCCTCTTTCCCTCCTACTATAATTTTGTACTTGTTCCTGTGATGTAATTTACCATTTTCTGCTTCCTCCTTTTCACAACTCCTGTTACAATCCCTTCGCATACTTAAATCATATTTTTAACATGACATCATTTACTTTATACCCATTCCCTCTATGTATATCCCTTTTATATTTCACAATGGACGCACAATTCTCAAGATTAACAGGTATCATCTTCCCTTACAGGGAGGTAAACTGTTTGCCCAAATTCAGTAACAAGCTTTCTTTTCCCTCCCTGTTTACCTTTTTATGCCTCTCTTGAGACCTGCGTTTGAAGATTGAATTTTCTATTAAGTTCTGGCGTTTCTGTCAGGAAGGTCTGGAAATCCCTTACTTTGTTGAATGACCATGTCCTTGCCTGAAATGTTATGTTGAACTTTGCTGGGTAGTTGATCCTTGGTTGTAGTCCCAACTCCTTTGCCTTACAGAATATTGGATTCCGATTCCTTCGATCTTTTAATGTAGAAGCTGCAAGGTCCTGACTGCAGTTCCTCAATATTTGAATGGTTTCTTTCTGGCTGCCTGTAGTATTTTCTCCTTTACTTGATAGTTCTGGAATTTGGCAACGATATTTCTTGGGGTTTTGAGTTTGGTATCCCTTTCAGGAGGTGAATGGTGTATTCTTTCAATGACTATTTTGCCCTCTGAATCTAGCACTTCTGGGCAGTTTTCCTTGATGATTTCCTGGAAGATGTTGTCCAGACTCTTTTTCTTCATCATAGCTTTCTGGCAAGTCAATAATTCTTAAATTTTCTCTCCTGGATCTGTTTTCCAGGTCAGTTGTTTTTCCAATTAGATATTTTACATATTCTTCCATCTTTTCATTCTTTAGATTTTGTTTGACTGATTCTTGGTGTCTCATAGAGTCATTAGTTTCTGCTTGCCCAATTCTAATCTTTATCAAATTGTTTTCTTCAGTTAACTTTTGCATCTCCTTTTCTATCTGTCCAATTTTTCCTTTTAAGGAGTTACTTTCTCCAGTTAATTTTTGTACTTCCTTTTCCATTTGTCCAATTTTCCCAGTTAGGTTTTGTGCTTCCTTTTCCATCTGTCCAATTGTTCCTTTTAAGGAGTTATTTTCTTCAGTTATTTTTTGTACCTCCTTTTCCATTTGTTCAATTTTCCTTTTCAAAGAGATGTTCTCATCAGTGAATTTTTTTTTATACTTTTAAAATCATTGGTCAGTTTTTCTTCTATTTCCTTCTTCAACTGTTCCAGGAGAACTGTTTGTGCTTGCGAGCAGTTCATAGTCCCTTCTGAAGTTTCAGATGGAAGTACAGTCTCACCACTGACCTCTTTGGTATTTGTGTTTTGGTCTTTGTCCCCATAGAAAGATTCTATGGTTTTTTCGACCTTCTTTTGATTTTTTCTTGTTCATGATGGTGAGTGTGTGTTGTGGCTTCTGGCTCTTTCAGTTAGAAGCTTCAGAACCTGGTGTTGAGCTGACTTGTGTGAAAAAACTAAGAGCAGGTTTTTGTTTTGTGTTTCCCCAATCAGCCCTGGGGTTAGCTTGTTAAGTGCGGGGGAGGGGTCTGGTCAGGGAAGATCTCCTCACCTGAACTGAGAGGCAAAGGCAAGCTCAGGGGATGGTGATCCCAGCTGCCCTATTGTCTTCCTGTTTCCCCTGGAGTGCTGAGACACACCTAGATCCTAGTGCAAGTTTCCCCCCCCTCCTGTGACTCCTCTCCTGGCACTGAGGCTTGCATGGATCCTAGTGCAAATTTCCACTGCCCTGGGTCCCCTCTCCTTCTGGTTTGCCTCTGCCACAGTAGGAGGAATACCCCTTAGCTATTTTTCTAGCCTCAGGTGCTGTGAGACTATTTGCCCCCTCTGCTGTTCCCGCTGATCCAGGATTTTTCTGGGGAAATATTTTACGGTTTTTTCAAGGTCATCAAGGCGGGAGGAAAGAGCATTTATTGATCACTCTGCCATCCTGGCTCCCAGAAGTTCAAGTAGGTGACTTACAGACGTTTAATCCTCAGGCTGAAAGTCTCAGGAGCTGCTGTGCTGATACCTGGTGCTCAGTGGCTGTCATTCGTTTGGCTCTGCTGGTCTCTCACCCTGGGCTGCGGCTCTGCTGGTTCCGCCTGCTGCTGTCTCAGGTTTCCTGGGGCCCTCCCGCTCTGCTTTGCTGGATGTGCTGTGCTGTGGGCTCACCCCCACAGAACAGATCCTTCCCGTGGACCTTCCAGTCTGTCCTGGGCTTTGAATCTGCCACAGTCTGTCTCCTAATGGAATCTGCACCTCCAAAATTTGGCCCGATTCTCTTTTTTAGAGGTATCTGAAGGAGTTTGTCTAAGAGCTTAGATGAGTCGTTGCTCTCACTCTGCCATCTTGGTTCCGCCCAACACTACAACTTTTCTAAAATTTTTTGCTTACAATTATACAGGGTGCAGTATTGGTTAAATTTTTTTTCTGACCTTGGCTGACTACCCTTTTGCTGGCATTGTACAACTTCAATGAATATTGGGATAGCGAGTATTTCAAATATGTTCTCTACATTAAATTGTAAGCTCCTTGAGGGCAGGGGCTTTTTTTTGCCTATTTTTGTATCCCCAGCCTAACTTAGCACAATGGCTGGCACATAGCAGGTACTTGATAAATAATAAATAATAAATAATAAGATTGATACTGCTTTTCCTGCAATGTGTGGAAGAAAATAGGAAAAAAATTATTTGAGAAGTCTCTAGTCATGAAATCAGTACTGGTAACCAACAAAAGAAACAATTTGAAATCCTTACCAACATTAACCACAATGCCTCCTATTTTGAGACAGTCTAGTATCAAATAAATAACTCTGGACTTGGAAGCTAGGAGATTTCGATTCAACCCTGACTGTGTGATGAAGGGTAAGTCACCTAAAAGAAATAATCTCTGGTGCCAGGTTTTCCCATCTGTAAAGATGGCACACTAATAGTTACATTATCTCCATAACAGGTCCTTTTTTTTGTTTTGTTTTCAGAAAGCATTTTGCAAACCTTAAAGTGCAAATATAAGTAATGTCTCAAATGCAGAAGGGAAAAATAAAACTATTTGCATTTTCAAAAAAATAAGCAAGTCTCACATTCAAAAACTGAGTTGAACAATAATGTGAAATCACATTGTCTTCATTAAATTATTTTTATGAAGTGCCTACATATTTGATAATTACGTTTATTTGGAGTATTATATCAGAATAGGCCCAAAGAACCATGTTTTGTTGCTCAACTTTTGACTTCTGACATAAGTCTCTCATTTAAGTTTGTCTAAGAAAGAGTCATGCTGTTGATAACCAAAGTTATGGCTGAAAATATACATATCAGGCAATCACAGAGAATTTAGCAGATTATCAATTTATCAACTTGAGAATAAATTAGGAATTCGGGTTTATCCGAAGGAATTATAGCTGTTGCTTAAGAAGTATACTCTTTATTCTCATACTTTTCCATTTGGAGCCATTTCATTTGCCTTGATATAATACTACATACTATTTTATGTCTGGAAACACCATTCCCTATGCTGCCCTAATTTGGTCAAGAAAAAAAATCTGGATATGAGATAGATAAAAATGTAATCAAAGGTAATAGGTTGTACTGCTCCCAGGGTAGGGGAAACAGGATAGTCAATCTACATAGAAAGAAATATACCCTGCCAATCATTCCTCCCACCCCCAAAAGCTCAAAAACAAAAATAAGGATTTCCTAAGACAAGTATGTAATGTTTATTCCTGGCGTTGGCAATGTTATCTCTAGTTTGTGGCAGAAAAAAAACCTAAGCTAGCTAATGTTTGAAAATTTGGCTATTCTTCTAGAACAAAATGCTATATATCATTAATATTTTAGCTCCTCTGAGTTTCATTTTGGAAAAGATAGATTGTGGATTAATTGAAGGATACTTCATAATATAGTAAATTGGGGCCTACAATTATTTTCCAATTCCTTTTCTAACTTAATCAAAATATTTAGATTACAGTTATGTGCATCATGTCTTGTTTCCCGACAAAGTGAAGCAAGCAGTACAGTTTCTGGCAGCACTGGACTATTTGTGTAACAAATAGTAGAGTAATTTTCAACAACTAATGGAATGATCTATGTAAAATACTTTGCAGACTATAAAGTGCTATTTTAACGTCAGGCATCATTTTATATTCCCAGACTTGATCCATACAACCACTATGACACGTGAATTTATTATTCACAAATGGTCAGTAGGTAAAGGTACCCATTATAACTACAGATACCACCCATGACTCTGGCCACTCTCATGCCAAGGGCATATTATTAGTCACAAGATGAATAAATATGCATACATACATAGCTCTGTGCTACCATTTACCATTACCATTAATAGAAAAACAATTTCTTTTTCATGATAGTGGGAATTTTCTTCCTATTAAGATTTATACCCTGTCTACTTTCAAGAGGACTTGAGGCAGTTTATGGGTTTAAAAATGCAAAATAAAATATCTACACAAAAGAATATATTTTAAAAATGCAAAATAAAATATCGACACAAAAGAATATAACTCAATAGATACACTGAATATGCTGAAACTAGTAAAGATACAGCTTTATCTAGCTCTCTTCTCTTCATCTTAATCATTGGTTTGAATCTCTTGAGTTTTACCTAGATGTTTTCCCAATCTTTAGGTTCTCTCCCATTGAAGTCAATTGGGGATTGAATAAACACATTTTGCCAGTTCACCTAAAGAGAAAACTCTGAAGTGTCATATCAAATGTGGACACTTCCAGAGTCCTTATCTACAGCAAAGCACAGAATCCAAGGAACCCAAGCAACTTAGTAGAAATTCGCAACTTTATATTTCTCTATTGATCCATTGGGGAATATGGAAGTCTTCACTGAATACACTGATTATGTTGAAGATACACGGATATGTTGAAGCTAGTAAAGATACAGATACTCAACAGAGACATTTAAAATTACCATAGAGACTAATTTTTTTCCTGGAACTGAACTCAAATAGCAATCTATTCTGTGGGTCTTTAAAACACATTGAATAATAATGGTTAAAAATTAGAAAAGGAGATAAGCATAATAGACTAGATAAGGAAGAATCAAAAGCAAACTCAATGATCCACTGACTGAGAAAGCAAAGCTCACAAATTACTTGGAGAATAACTTCCTACTTGTCGAGAACAGCTGGGAAAATTGGAAAAGAGTTTGTCAGATATTAGATTTAGACCAACACCTTATACCACATATAGTCAGTTCTCCTATAATACAACATACAAATGTTGTACCCAAAAAGTGCCATGCTATTCAAAAATCCCAATAAAAACCAGTTATAAGGTTAGGGGACACAACACTCAAATATCTCATCAGTGATGTATTTTAAAAAAAGAACCTAATTTTAAAAAACCTCAATATCATACTTTAATACATGTTAAATAGATATGAAATACATAAATATTATAATAACTCAGGCTGCTAATTTGACCAGGGCCATACTCCTACTAAGAGTTCATGGCAGAAATGGGCATGATGCTGACCAGCCCTTTGCCACTCACAGCTCCTACTGCACCAGGAGATATACAACAAATATGGCATTTACTTTGAAAAAACTTGATATTTACCTGTGGAAGTGGGCTTCAGAAGGTTGCAGCTTGTAAGTCTTTGTGAAATGGTACAGTTTCTGTATTCTTGCTGTTTCTCATAGAAGAAACAATGCAGAAGCAAAGTTGAAATTCCTACTATGTTAAAAATGTTCCCTAATATATCAATATCATTGGAACAAGTTCATGTATTTGAAAATAGCAGAACTGGCTCTATTATAATAAGCTCAAAATGAATTTATGAACTCGATATTAAAGGTCACACTATAAAAAAAACAGAAGAAAAATCTTTTCCTGATATGGCTTGAGGCAAAATTCTTAACCAAATAAGAGATAGAGGTCAACACAAAAGAAAAAATATGTAATTTTAATTACATGAAGTTAGAAAAAAAACTCTTACACAAAATCAATACTAGTATGATAAAAAGGAAAGCAGTACCTTAAGGAAAAAATTACAATAATTATTTTTAATATCCAAAATATAAAAGAAAATGACAAAATTATATATTGGACCAAGACTCATTCACCAATGCATAAGTGGTCAAAACAGATGAACAGACCTCTCAAAAGAAGATTCGCAAAGTATCATTACTAGAAATCACATGTTAGATCTCTCCAAATCATTAATAATAGGAGAAATACAAGTCAAACAACTGAAGTTTCATTTCATACCCAGAGAATTGGCAAAGATGACAAAGGATGAGAAAGTTCAATGTTGTCAGGGTTGTGAAAAGATAGACAAATTAATATATTGCTTGTGGAGCTGTGAATTGACCTCATAATTCTGTAAAGCAATTTGATATTAAGAAAGTGATTAAAATGTCAGTATCCTTTGACTCAAAGACCCCAGTTCTACAAAGAGATTCCAACAAAGTAGAACAAAGACCAACCCTATTTGCACCAAAATACTTATAGCCGCACTTTGTATAGAACTGAAGAAGTAAAGAGAAAGACAACATGGTTTAATGGATTAACAGCTAGCTGCACTCAAAGCTAGGAGGAACTGAATTCAAGGCTTGCGTCTGATATATACAAGCCTGTTCATGTTAACTTAACCTCGCAGGGCTGTAGGAAACTTGCCACAACCACAAGTTATAGGGAAGGTGCTGACATGCACTGAAAAAAGAAGTTATATCCTTATGCCAGTGAAATCATAAACCTAGTCCCTATCCCTATTCCCTGAAGAACTGGAGAACATTCAGTTGGGGGAATAGCTAAACAAATTATGGTACAAGAACACAACAGTATATTACTTCACCTTAAAAAAAAACTATGAACATGAAGTCACAAAATTAATGAAAGACTTAAATGAACTGATGCTGAAAAAAAAATGGGCAGGACCAAGAAAATAATATACACAATGACTAAAACAATGTAAACTTTAAAAAAAAAAAAGATAATTATGTCATCAGAATGATCAAGCTTAGGCACAGTGAAAAACTATCTCCCTTCTTTGCAAGGATGAGGAGTTAAAGCTGTTGAATACTTCATATGCTAGCAGGGTTGGTTGATGTGTTGGTAGTTTTATTGAATTCTATTTCTCCCCCTCCTTTTTATTCTTTATTATGAGGAATGGCTTGCTGGGGAAGGGAAGAAGCGATATATTCATATATAAAGAAAACCAACAAATAATAAACAAAAGACATAACACAACTTAAAAACAAAATATAATTAATAACTAAAAAATAAAATACACTGAGTAACAGGGTGGTCAATATCACTTCACAATATAGATAGAGGAACTCTTTTACAAACGGATGAAGGAAGCTTCTCCATGAAGTCTTCTCTAATCCATCCAGCTGGAAGTAATTGTTCCATCCTCTCCACCCCCACCCCCACCAAGGCATTGGGTCTTCTTTTATACACTTATAATTTACTCTAAATTATACTTAGCTGTAGATGTGTGCATCACTCCCTATACTACATTAGAAGGCCCCTGAAGAAAACTCAAAAATTCCTACTTGTCTTTGTAATCTTTCTCCTTTCAGAATGATCAATAAACAAGCATTTATTAAGCACTTACTATTGCCATTGTACTAAGCACTGCAGTGAAGGATTTTGAAAAATCCTTCCTTACCTTCCCCTCAACCCATGACTTCCTAATCCAACTTTTAGCTTAAGGAATAGTTTTTCTAGTAATCAAAGTTTCCATTTAGTTTTAGACATAAAAAATTAATATCATAAGTAAATTAGGAGAGCATGGAAAAAGGTACCTGTTAGATCTATAGATAAGGGAAGAGGTTATGACCCAGAAACAGATAGAGAGGGTCACAAGAAGTAAAACAGATAATTTTGATTACATGAAATTAAAAAGATTTTGCACAAACAAAAACTAATGCAGCCAAAATTGGAAGGAAAGCAGGAAAAGGGAGAAAAATATATTTTTACAGCAAATTTCTCTGGTAGAAAAGCCTCATTTCTCAAATATAAAGGAAACTGAGCAAACTTTGTAAAAATAAGAGTCATTTTCACCACGTTGATGAATAGTCAAATGATATGAACAAACAGTTTTCAGGAGAAGAAACCAAAGTTATCAATAATCAGGCAAAAATGCTCTAAATCACTACTGATTAAAGAAATACAAAATAAAATACCTCTAAGATAGTACTTCACATCGATCAGATTGGCTAACATACAGAAAAAGAAAATAATAAATGCTAGAGGGAATAAGAAAAAATGGTACACTAAGGCATTGTTGGTAGAGTTGTGAACTGATCCAACCATTCAGAAGAACAATTTGGAACTACGCCTAAAAGGCGTATAAAATTATGCATATATATTCTTTGACCCACCAATACTGTATCCCAAAGAGAGCAAAGAAAACGGAAAAGGATCTACTTGTACAAAAATATGTATGGCAGCTCTTTTTATGGTAGCAAAGAACTGGAAATCAAGCGATGGGGAATGGCTGAGCAAGTTGTGGTATGTGATTATGATGAAATACTATTGTGCTATAAGAAAGAACAAGCAGGATAGTTTCAGAAAAACCTGGGAAGACTTACATCAAGTCAAGCAAAGTGAAGTGAGCAGAATGAGGGGGGCACTGCATACAGTAATAGCAATATTGTAAGAATAATCAACTGTGAAAGACTTAGCTACTCTGATCAAGATAATGACCTAAGACAATTCCAAAAGACCTATGATGACATATGCTATTCACTCAGAGAAAGAACTGATGTACTTTGAAAGCAGATTATTTTTCTTGGATTTTTTTTTTGCCTGTTTCACAACACTGGTAATATGAAAATGTTTTCCATAACTTCACATGTATAATCAATATTAAATTGCTTGTCTTCTCAAGGAGAGAGAAGAATGGGAGGCAGGAAAAAAATTTGGAACTAAAAATTTTTTAAATGTTAATTTTTTTTACATGTAACTGGGAAATGTTTAGGGAATAAATGAAAGTGTTAAAAAAGAAAAATTAAGTTTCCATTTACTTTGTCCTTTTCCTTCTTTCTATCCCTTTCAAGTCTCATTTCTGAGACTGAGAAGTCTAAATTCTAGTCTCATTTTTCAGGTGGTAGTTCTTTATTTTTTAAAATATACTTCTTGCATGCAACAGATTTTGGGGGTTGCTATTCATAATTTCAAGTGTGAATGGATTTAAAAATCTAATAAAAAGAAATGGCAGAATGTCTGCATGTGTTTATACACACATGCATACATTCTACCATTTTCTTTTGTCTTATTAGATTATTTAATAATTCACATATGAGGTTATGATGGTTAAGTTTGTGTTTTTTAATTTATTTCTTTTTTTGTGTGTGATTCTATTTCTTTCCTCTTTTAAGTTATCACAGTCCCTATGATTATTTTACACTTTTAAAATTAAAAAATAACATTTTAGTTTTTCCAATTACATGTAAAAGCAATTTTTAACATTCTTTTTCTTTAAAATAAAATTGAGTTTGAAATTTTCTCTTTCCCTCCTTCCTTTCCCTCCCCTCTCGTTGAGATGGTAAGTAATTTAAAATAGGTAATACATGTGTAATCTTGCAAAATGTATTTCAATATAGATCATGTTGTGGGAAAAAAAATCAAGTGGAAAAATATGTGTCCTTCTGTTGGTTCTGCTGCTCCAGAATTCACTTTGAGGCAGTATTTTAATGTTTCTTGGAGAGGAATTTGGGAGAGCCCAGGTAATTCTCTGTTTACTCAGTCATCTTGGCTCCACCCCACAATTAAACACTTTTAAAAGTAGTATATCCCCAAGGATCTCCCCTTAATTCTGGTTCTCTCCCCCTAATCCAAGTTCATTCAATATAAGTAAATCTTTAAAAGGTATATAAATTAGTAACCTCAGTTTTTTAACTCTTCCCTTTGCCCTCTCAGAAAAGTATTCAAAATCCTTCTTCCCTGGCTACCAACCATTTTGGCATCCTTTTCCATAAAGTCTTCACTGACTTTGTTCTGACCTTAATTTTTATTCCTTTATCATCTATCCTAATTCTAATCTTCCATTCCTGGGCTATCATATCTCCCAATTTCTTTCTTAACTCTCTCTAGGTCCCTTATGGAAAGGATAGGTTCTGAATACCAAATTTTGGCTCCCTACTCTAACCTATTTTCATGTTATTGCGTTATTAGTGGCAACCCCATTCTTATTTCTCTCTTTCCCTGTCCATCTCTGTGTCTCTGTCTGTGTCTCTGTTTATGCCTTATTCGGGGTGTGGCCTTCTTCTGCTATGCCTCCTTTCCGGAATGATCAATTCAAGAAGAAAGTGATGATGTGTAGTGGGGGTATTTTCTGTAGTCTTGATTCCTGAGGGCTGGTTCTATCTCTTGCCTTACTACATTCACTCTCTATTCTTAAAGCCAATATATCCAATATCTACATTGTTGTAATCCCCTACATTGTACTATGTAATTATACTTATCAGTTTTTCTTCTATTTCTCTTGTTTGGAAAATTTGAAAATTAAATGTACTGCTCACATCCCCTTGCATGTGTATTTGCAGGAATGCTTCTCTTCTCCTTTTTCATTGATGATGACCCTCAGCTTTTCAGGATGCATTGCTTTGGTTTGCATCTTAAGCTCTCTGGCTTTTAAATATTCTTTTTCCTTCCTCCCTTCCCACCTCCACTTTATGAAGCCTAGAGGTTTGTCCCAGGCCACATCTGGTTACTTCTTTGCCCCTCACCCTGAATATGTTTTGTGTTTCGCATTAAACTTCTGAAATAGAACACTTCTGTCTTAAGTGTTTCAAGGCTGATGTTATGCCTCTGTTTGGAAGATTTGATCAATCAGTATTTTACTGACTCCTTTCAAAAGTTCTGGGCAATTGTATCACTTGCTGCAATAGGGGATTTGGATTTTTAATTTATCGTTTTTCTAGGAGACTTATGTTCTTTAAATTATCTCTGCATATCCTATCTTCAAGGACAAGCTCTTTAGTAAGGTAGCATGAAATACTGGGTGACGTGCTGGACTTGGAGTCAGAGTCATCTGTGTTGAAATCATCTCCTTATTAGCCGTGAGTTTCTAGGTGAGTCTCTTGTGCTTTCATTTCCATATTTGTAAAATGAGTGTGAGGGACTTCATCACCTCCATGGCTTCTTCTGACTAAATTAATACTATAGCATGTTATCTAAATATCAAAAGCCACATGGTCTCATATTAGAAAAGGACGGAATTAAATCAAGTACTTTTCACAGCAATGGCTAGGAGGAAAATTAACCAAATTAGGGATAGGAACAATCATAAAAGAGAATAAAGACAATTGTGACGCATAATATTGTAAAGCTTTTGTCTGAACAGAATCAATGTCACTAAGAAAAGAAGGGAAGCAATCTTTTGGGGAAAACAAATCTATGTATCAAATATCTCTGGCAAGTGTCTGATACCTGGGGGATTAATGCAAATAAACGAGAGCAGAAGCCATTTCTCAATGGATAAGTAAAGAATGTGAACAGTACTCAAAAAAATGTGACAAACTATTAACCATTATATAAAAGAATGTTTCATTAATAATTTCATTAATAATAATGACAGATATACAAATCAAAATAAGGCTTCTCTTCATACCCAGCAAATTGGCAAAAGTTACAAAGGGTGGGAATAGTCAAAGTTGGAGTGTTTATGGGAAAACAATCACACTAAAATGCTGTTGGCAGGATTGTAAACCCATTCAATCATTCTGGAAAAGACTTTGGAATGCTAAGAAAATCCAAATGTTTAGAGATCCAACTGCTAGGCAACATATCCCTCACTATTAGGACATCAAAGAAAAAAAGGTACCACATGTAAGAAATATTTTTAGCAACATTTTTTTTATAGTAGCAAATAATTCAAATAAAGTAGTTCCCCATTCACTGGGGAATGGACCAACAAACTGTGCTACATGGATATAACGGAATATTATCACGTTGTAAGAAACAGTGTATATGAAGAATATAGGAAGGCACAGGAAAATTTAGATGAGCTGATGCAGAAGAAGGAGAGCAGAAACAGAAAATTCATAAGCACAATAATCAAAATATTATAAATATAAAGAGTTACAAAACAAACTGAATGCTACGAGATTAAAATATCCAACTTTGGTTCCAAAGGAGAGAAATGAAAATGCACCTCCCTCCTGTTTTTGCAGATGTAGTGCAAATATAATGCATATAATATATAATGTTATATATTATAATACATATATATTATATACATATAATGCATATAATACAGTGCATATGTCAGACCTATTTGATATCTTGGTTAGTATTGTTGAACTGTTGTTCCTCTCTTTTTAAATCTTTGTTACGGAGTTCAGGGAGGGGCAGGGGATAGGAATATATTAGGAAATGAGGTTCATATGAAAAAAAGATATCAATAATCCTTATCAGTCCTTGACTGAAGAAGCAAAATAGGGAGCAATAGCAGGATTTTGAGAAGTGACATGGCTAGCCAGCTCTATGGTAGTGGTAGTCCAGAAAATCCGTTTTTCTGGGCCTAGACTTTTTAATGTATAAAATTACATGCAACAATTTTAATCTGCAAAGTTCATTCAGCAAAGAATGCTAATAAAGGCTGAAATATTTTTAATTTCTTAAAAAGAGAATAGTTAGAAAATAGACATCTAAAACTCTCTGACTTAAATTTTGCATTGGTAAGAGTGAACTTCTAAAAATATTACATTTTATGTCAATAAATACCTTTTATTTTATGTCAATAATATTACATTTTGTGTTCCTAAAGACAGTAGTAGTTAATAGTAATGTGGGCATTTTAAAATTTATTAATATAAATTTCTTTTAATTAGTCTTCCATGCCATAGTTTAACAGTTTATTTTTAAAAAAATCAAAAAGAAAATTGCCCAGGGCAAAAAGGGTGTTTCCCCACAATGAATTAGACAGACAATTAAAAAGGGGAATAAAAGAAAGAAATAGTTTTGAAATCTCATGTACCCATACAGAGGGTAATGCAAAAAGATCTTTAAATGGATGCTCTGGAGGGTGGACACATACCCACTTATTCATACTTCAAAAATTCTGTAACCATGAAGGGACAGAGGTACTCTGGTTCACCTTTCATGAATCCTTCACCCTAATTTAGCAATCTGATTTTGAAAATTACCATGTGGAGGGATGGGTGCATGAAAGGTATAAGGCAAAAGGATGAACCAGAGGCATGGGACTTCCCTACCTTTCTTTCTGTACATTTAATGCCACCTTGAGGAACAGCAGTAAATAAAAGAGGCTTTCAGACCTGTGACTGCTCCTCAACTATGGCTTCTTTTGTGGGTCACAGTTCTTGGGTTGGCTCCCCTCTGCTGCAGGTAGTAGATGAGGCAGAAGATGGCTGAATACACTGAATTTGGAAGCAGATGGAAGAAAGAGAGTAAAAGCTAAAACAAAACAAAAGGCATATATTACACTTATCTAACTGTATAATCCAGAGCACTTTAAAAAGGCAGTCAAACCAAATAAAGGAACACAGGAGAATGGAAAATTGGCACCTTTGCCAAATTATCACAAACCTTGAATGAATTGGCTGAAAGGGAAGGGACAAGTAAAAGCCACCAAGAAAAGGGCAAAGTCCTGGGTAGAGAAAGAATGGCCAGATGTGAAAAATGAATGCTTCCCTGTTTGTGAAATTTGTTCCCCCACCTCTCACTCTGACCTTTCCTGCTCAGTCTTCCCATGCATTAGCATGAGGGGAACTTCCTGCTTTTACATACTTACCACGCCAGGCAATACATACAGGAAATGTCATGGGGAGCTGATAATAGCTGGGGATAGTACACTGGATGTTCAATGAGAGCTAGATCCTTCCTTGGTCCAATCACTTCTCTTGGAACTTCAGCGGATGTCAATTCTATGCTCTGCTCTAGCCTTTTAATTCAAATGAACATTTTCATTCCATTTACATTCTAAGTCTAGTAAATAATAGTTTGAGTGGAATTCTGTGACCAGCATATTCATGCAAAAGCTAGCTCCCTCTGTGACCAAGGCCCTCCATCACATGACTCACTCACTCTGGATGATATCTACATTCTACCTACTACCGCTGATGCTGGGAACTTCTAGCATGATCTGATAAGGAATTTTAGAATTCCTTTTCCACAATGATTTATGCCAAGGACACAGTTGTAAACACCACATGACATGACTTTGGAAACAGTAGACAGTTATTAGTTGCTTCTCTTCTAGAATTTATAGGTTGACACAGTTAACAAATATGCTATCTTAGCTTTTAAATACATAAAAACCATGTTTTGCTTTATTGCTACTGTTGAGTACAGTGTATAGTTTGAATATTTTTTGAATATTTATCATGAAAAAAGAAAACTTCCCCCAATGTGTGTATATATACACATACATGTGATAGAGTTGAATATTCCATATTATAGAATAAAATATCATAGTGTTACAGCCCTTGTATGTTTTCCTAGATGTGAAAGACCGCAAAAGTAAAGCACAGAATGTCACAGAGCACAATGAATATTCTCCACAGAATGGCATTTGTTGTTTTCAGACACTGAACCCTTTGTTTTTCTGAATTCACATTTGCTTTGGGAGCCAGCTCTAACATTGTTTTTAAAAGAAGGTTAAGAATATTGGAGGGAGGAGGAACCACACTCACATTTCTATTACCACAGAGGTAGTTTGGTATGGGGCATGGAATGCTGGACTTGTAAGAAAGATCTGAGTTCAGATCCTACTTCGGATACTTAGGAGATGTATGACCATAAGCAACTCATTTAACTTCTTGTGTTCCTGAGGCAACTCCCTCTATCTGCTAAATTATAATTTGAGGCACCTAGAAGTTCCTGCTTTTGCATATTGATGTACTTATATGACCTTTATCAATATAAAACAGTGTAGCACAGTGGAAAACACAGTGGAAAAGTAATGAGACCAAGGATCTAGTCTTGGCTGTACCACCAACTGTCACTGTGACCTTGAACAATCCCAGTGGTCCTCAGATTCCTTATTCTGTCCCTGCTTTCTCTCACACCTGCTTCTTTTCCTATTTCCAGAGGTGTTAATCTAATTTGGGATCCTATTACCATTCATGTGGATCATTGCAACAGCTTCCTAATAAGTCTTTTCAACTCCACTCCCTTCCCACCCCAAATTCATCCTTCATTCTGCAAAAACATAATTTTTCTTCCTATTATTTCTTTTCCTAGTAACTCTTCTTAACCTAGTAACAGTCCATTCAGAGAAGTCCACAGACCACTTATGTAGGTAGGGGCTCCAAAACTAGGACAGTAGGCCAGTAATAGAACAGACCCTATATAAGGAAAATGACAAAATCATTCAGGATCATAGATTTTGAAAGGAAGGGAAAAGTCTTATTCTGGTATGCCAGGCTGTCTTTCTGCTTCTGATTTAATAGACAGGACAATTCTAAGGGTTGATTAGCAAGCCTAAAGCAATGAGGCTTCCAGAAAGGAGATTCCATTATGGAAGGTTCCAGAAAAAGGGACAGGGCAAAGATCAGACAGTTAATCAAGTATTTATTGAAGACCAACTATGCACCAGGTACTATGTTAAGAACTGAGGATGTAAGGAAAGGCAAAGGGCAGTCTCTCTCTCAAAGAGCTTACAGTTTAATGGGAGAGACAACATGGACAACTATAGTAAACTAGAGATAATCAAGTGAGGGAAAACTCTCATATTAAGGGATACAGGGAAAAGCTTCTGGTAGAAGATGAGGGGACATATCTAGATTAGAGGCAGCTGGCATTTTAAAAGGGCTAGGCCCACATCCACATATCTGTCTAGGCTTTTGTAATGGTAATATAATATTTTTTTTTAATTTAACTTTTAACATTTATTTTCACAAAGTTTTGGGTTACAAATTTTCTCCCCTTTTATCCCCTCCCCCCCCAAACCCAAGCATTCTAATTGCCCCTGTGACCAATCTGCTCTCTCTTCTATCCTCCCTCTCTGCCCTAGTCTCCGTCTTCTCTTTTGTCCTGTAGGGCCAGATAGCTTTCTTTACCCCTTAACCTGTATTTCTTATTTCCTAGTGGTAAGAACATTACAGTTCATCCTAACACTTTGAGTTCCAACTTCTTTAGCTCCCTCCCTCTCCACCCCTTCCCTTTGGAGGACAAGCAATTCAATATAGGCCACATCTGTGTAGTTTTGCAAATGATTTCCATACTAGTTGTGTTGTATAGGACTAACTATATTTCCCTCCATCCTATCCTGTCCCCCATTACTTCTATTCTCTTATGATCCTTTCCCTCCCCATGAGTGTCGACCTCGGATTGCATTCTCCTCCCCATGCCCTCCCCTCTATCCTCTCCCCCACCCTGCTTGTGCCCTTGTCCCCCACTCTCCTGTATTGTGAGATAGATTTTCCTATCAAAATGAGTGTGCATTTTGTTCTTTCCTTTAGTGGGATGTGATGAGAGTAGACCTCATGATTTTCTCTCGCCTCCCCTCTTTATCCCTCCACTAATAAGTCTTTGCTTGCCTCTTTTATGAGAGATAATTTGCCCCATATAACTTCTCCCTTTCTCCTCCCAATATTTCTCTCTCACTGCTTGATTTCATTTTTTTTTTAAGATATGATCCCATCCTCTTCAATTCACTCTGTGCACTCTGTCTCTATGTATGTGTGCGTGTGTGCATGTGTGTGTGTGTACTCCCACCCAGTACCCAGATACTGAAATGTTTCAAGAGTTACAAATATTGTCTTTCCATGTAGGAATGTAAACAGTTCAACTTGAGTAAGTCCCTTATGACTTCTCTTTGCTGTTCACCTTTTCATGGTTCTCTTCATTCTTGTGTTTGAAAGTCAAATTTTCTTTTCAGCTCTGGTCTTTTCATCAAGAAAACCTGAAAATCCTCCATTTCATTGAAAGACCATTTTTTCTCCTGAAGTATTATACTCAGTTTTGATGGGTAGGTGATTCTTGGTTTTAGTCCTAGTTCCTTTGACTTCTGGAATATCCTATTCCATGCCCTTCAATCCCTTAATGTAGAGGGTGCTAGATCTTGTGTTATCCTGATTGTATTTCCACAATACTTGAATTGTTTCTTTCTAGCTGCTTGCAATATTTTTTCTTTGACCTGGGAATTCTGCAGTTTGGCCACAATGTTCCTAGGAGTTTCTCTTTTTGGATCTCTTTCACGTGGTGTTCTGTGGATTCCTTGAATATTTATTTTGCCCTCTGGTTCTAGAATCTCAGGGCAGTTTTCCTTGATAATTTCATGGAAGATGATGTCTAGGCTCTTCTTTTGATCATGGTTTTCAGGTAGTCCCAGAATTTTTACATTGTCTCTCCTGAATCTATTTTCCAGGTCAGTTGTTTTTCCAATAAGATATTTCACATTATCTTCCATTTTTCCAATCTTCTCGCTATGTTCTGTGATATCTGTCTTTCTCATAAAGTCCTTAGCATCCATCTGTGCCATTCTAGTTTTGAAAGAACTATTTTCTTCAGTGAGCTTTTGAATCTCCTTTTCCATTTGGCTAATTCTGCTTTTGAAAGCATTCTTCTCTTCATTGGCTTTTTGAACCTCTTTTGCCAATTGAGTTAGGCTAGTTTTCAAGGTGTTAATTTCTTCAACATTTTTTTGGTTCTCCTTTAGCAGGGAGCTGATCTGCTTTTCATGCTTCTCTTTCATCCCTCTCATTTCTCTTCCCAGTTTTTCCTCCACCTCTCTAACTTGATTTTCAAAATTCTTTTTGAGCTCTTCCATGGCCTGAGCCCATTGGGTGGGCTGGGACACAGAATCCTTGATTTCTGTGTCTCTGTCTGATGGTAAGCATTGTTCTTCCTCATCAGAAAGGAAGGGAGGAAATGTCTGTTCTCCAAGAAAGTAGCCATCAATAGTTTTATTTCTTTTCTCTTTTCTGGGCATTCTCCCCAGCCAGTGACTTGACCTCTGAATATTCTCCTCACACCCACCTCGCCTCCTGGTCCTCCCAGCCAGCATTTGGGGACTGGGATGCAAATGCTGCTTCCCGCCTTAGGGCTTTTGGTGGGGGCAGGGCTGCTATTCAGTGTGAGAATTAAGTTCAGATGGTCAGGTCGGGGCAGGGCCGCCTCTCAGGCTCACTTCCCTCAGGGGGTTTATGTACAGACCTTCCACAATGGATCCAGTTTCCTGCCCACTTGGGGAGCCCCTGTCTGCAACCGCCTCTTAGCTTCTATCTCCCGGGGGGGCCCGAGCCATGGGGGCACCCCACGCCCCTCTCGACCCACCAAAGAGACTCTCTCACCAACCCCCGTCACCTGTGGGTGGAGGGGCTTGTGCCACCACTGGAGATCCCATCCCTGAAGCCTGCTCGGATCTGTACCTCTCGGAGCCGCGGCCGCCGCAGGTCTGGGCTGGGCTCCGCATCTGCAGCGCGACGGACCTTTTGCGAGAGGTTTGCAGGTCCCTCTGTGGGTGGAGAGACCCGTGTGGCCGCTGGAGATCCCATCCCCGTAGCCCGCTCGGATCTTTTCCTCACGGTGTCACAGCCGCTGCAGGGCTGCACTCAGCTCCCAGTCCTGGCGCCCAGTCCGCAGCGCGAAGGACCCTCCGCGAGAGGTTTGCAGGTCTCTCCGGAACAGAAATCTCCTTCGCTCCAATATTCCGTGGCCTCTGGGTGCAGAATTCACCGTGAGTTGATCCCCTCTTGCCGTTCTGTGGGTTGTGGGTTCGGAGCTATGTGTATGTGCGTCTTTCTACTCCGCCATCTTGGCTCTGCCCCCCCATGGTAATATAATATTAATGGCAGTTAAAAGATCTTCCCTGCCCATTAATGAGCCTCTGGTGGAGCACATTAAGGGAAGCTTGATTAGGGGAGGCATGTTTTGTAAGAAGGTCCATACCTCTTTGTTAATTGCTAATGAGGCACTGAGTCATGCCCTCCAGCTCTGAAAGGTGTGTATATGCTCAGAGGTGTGGTTGTGCTTTGGGGGCTCTGAAAGGTGTGTATATGCTCAGAGGTGTGGTTGTGCTTTGGGGGCTCACTCTTTGGAAGAACCAGATGAGATGCTGGGTAGGCATTAAGGAATCCCTCCCTCCCTTCTCTGATAACGATGTATGTATTGCCTATGTTCAAACAGTTAGAAGCCCTGTCTGTTGGTCTTCATTTTTCTGTTTGTATTTTCTCTGTTGGTATACATGATTAAAGAAGATTGTTGTCTTTCCTTTTAGAAAAACAGATCTAAGAACCTGTGCTAGCAGGCCATCCTGGATGTGTCAGTGTACTTGCTATTACAGCTTTAGCCAGTACTGCCACTGGTGCTGTAGTTGTGAATATCTAGTATCTCTCCCTGAAGCTGGATAGAGAAGGGGCAGAATTGCCCAAGGGAAGAGGGTAATCCAAGCCCAAGTTATAGCATGACCAGGAACAGGGACCTACCTGGCCAAAGGGGCCAGTAGGCTGATATCTCTGGCAAAGCTCTCAGTTCTACTTGAAGGCTTTAAAGGAACTGATAACTTCTTCAAAGCTAAGGTTCATGCCCTATCCAAGCAGCAAAGTGAAACTGGGGTCAAGGGAATACAAGATAGACTATTCTAGGGAAGGAATGGTCAAAGGTATAGAAGGAGAACCAAGACAAAGAGCAACGTCATGAAAATCCAGAGAGCAAATGACATCCAGGAAAGGATGGCTAAGAGTATCAAATGCTGCAGAGAGGTCAAGGAACTTGAGAAAACTGATAAAAGTCCAATGGTTTTCTCAATTAAGAGATTATTGTTTGGAAAGAGCAGTTTCAGTTGAAAGAGGAGGTCAGAAGACATATGGATTGAGAAGTGAATAAAAGGAAGGCTAGTGGAGGCAACAAGTACAACGAAGAGGGATCCTGGATGACAGCTTGAAGGGATGGTAAGTTCAAAGGAAGTATTTTTTTTAAAAGAATTGGACAAGATGACTCTGTTTGTAGGCAGCAGGGGATGAGTTAATATATAGGGAAAGAATGAAGCCTGGAAATGGAATAATTACAGAATCCATGTGTCAGAGTCAAAAGGAGAAGATAGGATGAAGAGAACAGACAGGAGGACAATCTGTTCTTTAGAGATTAAATTAGAAGGACAGAATAGGAGTAAGTAAAACATTGATAGTAACACTGAAACTGCCTGTCACAGAGCAGTGTTATAAGGAATGGATTGGTTACTAGAGGCACGCCTCATTTTATAGCTCTTTGCAGATAATGCCTCTTTTACAAATTGAACGTTTGTGGCAACTCTGCATCGAGCAAATCTGTTGGTGTCATTTTTCTAATAGCATGTGCTCACATTGTGTTTCTGTGTCACATTTTGGTAATTCTCACAATATTTCAAACTTCATTATTATTATTTCTGATGATCATCGGTCATCAGCAATCCTTGATGTTACCATTATAATTGTTTTGGGGGACCATGAACCATTCCGACATACGATGGAACACATAATAGACAAATGTTGCATGTGTTCTGACTCTTCCACAGATTGGTAGTTCCCCTATCTCTTGGGCCCCCCTATTCCCTGAGAAACAGTAATACTGAAATTAGGCTAATAATCCTACAATGACTTGTAAGTGCTCAAGTGAAAGAAAGAATGAGGGTGACTAGTAGATAGAGCACTGGCCCTGGAGTTAGGAGGACCTGAGTTCAAATCCAGTCTCAGACACTTGACATTTCCTAGCTGTGTGACCCTGGGCAAGTCACTTAACCCTTACTGCCTCACTAAATTAAAAAAAAAAAAAAAAAGGAAGAATTAACCCATGTAGCAAACTTCATTGTTGTCTTACCTTAGGAAATTGCCACAGCCACCCCAACCTTCAGCAATCAACACCCTGATCAGTCAGCAGTCACCAACATCGAGGCATGACTCTCTACCAGGAAAAAGATTATGACTTGCTGAAGGATCAGATGATGATTAGCATTTTTACAATAAAGTATTTTTTAATTAAGGTATGTACATTTTTTAGATATAATATTATTATACATTTATTAGACTACAGTATGATGTAAACATGACTTTTATATGTACTGGCAAACCAAAAAAACTTTTTGTGGTGGTCTGGAATTGAACCCACAATATCTCTGAGATATGACTTCATTTTTCCTTTTCCTTAATAAAACTGATATAGGCATTATTTCATATCATCTTTAATGATTTGATTCCTTTGACCCAAATGCTGAAGTCCTGTAAAATGGCTATTTCTGTACACTTTCAAAAATGTTTCCCCAGTTTTAAAAAGTGTTCACTCTGTAATGTTCAAACTGATACAGTGATAAACAACTGCATTTTGTTGTTATTCGTTACAATGAGGCAAATACAGACAAATTTTACCTATATGTAGTATGACTGCTCACAAACTAATGTTAAGGGTTAAACTGAAATAAATGCAACATGACAAAGAAATATAAGACTGTCTCTGTCTAATTGCACTGATCTAGTTCAATTGGATCAAAACTCTTTTTGATCATACTACGTGGAAACCTTCACAATGATCAAACCATTCTGTATATATTGATGGCAATTGGGAATACCAAAAGAATCAGAATGAGATGAATTTCAGTATTTACCCTAGAAAGCATTTTAAAAATTGTTTGTATTCATTTCATTAAATACTTCCCAATTAGTTGTAAAGAATTTTAACAATTATTTTTAAAAATTTTAAGTTCCAAGTTTTTTACCCCTCCCCTTTCTTTGAGAAAGTAAGTAATGTGATATCAACTGTACGTATGAAGCTATGCAAAACATATTTGCATATTAGCTTTATTACAAAAGAAAACACAAAGCAATAAAAATAAAGACAGTTAAAAAGGTATGCTTCAATTTGCATTCAGAGTTCATCATTTCTCTCTCGAGATGGATGGCATTTTCCATCCTAAGTCCTCTACAGCTGCCTTAGCTTATTATCTTGGTCAGTAACTAAGTCTTTCACAGCTGATCATCCTTCCATGGCTACATGGTACATGGTGTTCTGGTTCTGCTCACTTCACTTTGCATGAGCTCAGGTTTTTTTGAAATCATCCTGGCTCATCATTTCTTATAGCAAAATCCTATCCCATCACAGTCATATGCCAAAACTTGTTCAGTCGTTCCCCAACTGATGGGCATCATCCTCTTGATTTCCAATTCTTTGCCACCACAAAAAGAGCTACTAATTTTTTTTCTAAACAAACAGGTCCTTTCCCTCCCCCTCCCCTTTTTTTTTAATCTCTGCGGAATGCAGACCTAATACTGGTATTTCTAGGTCTGGGTATTCTCAATTTTATCACCATTTGGGCATAGTTCCAAATTGTTCTCTAGAATGGCTTGGATCAGTTCACAATTTCACCAACAATGCACTAGTGTCCCAATTTTTCCACATCCCCTCCACCATTTGTCATTTTCTTTTTCTGTCATATTAGCCAATCTAGTAGGTGTGGGGTGCCATTTCAGAGTTCAGGAGTAATTTAGATTTGTGTGACTGCTGATGGCTTTGGTTTTCCCTTCTGAAAACTGTGTTTATTTTGACCATTTAGCCATTTATCAACTGGGGAATGGCTCTTATCTTTATAAATTTGGGTCAATTCCCTATATATTTGAGAAATATGGCCCTTATCAGAGAATCTTGCTGTAAATATTTTTCCCAGTTTTCTGTTAATCTATTCCACTAATTGACCACTTTATTTCTTAGCCTGTACCAGAATGTCTTCATGATTATCATTTTGTAATATAGTTTGAAATCTGAACTGCTAAGCAATTTTTCTTCACAATTTTTTAAATTGACTCCCTTGAAATTCTGATAAAGGTCTCATTTTAAAAATATATAGAAAACTGAGTCAAATGTATAAGAATGCAAGTCATTTCCCAACTGATAAGTGATCAAAGAATAGAAACAGGAAGTTTTGGATGAAGAAATTAAAGCTATCTATAATCAAATAAAAATGCTCTAAAACACTACTTATTAGAGAAACGTACATTTAAAACAACTCTGTGGTACCACTTCACACCTAATAGATTAGCTAACATGACAAAACAAGAAAACGATAAATGTTGGAGATGTGGGAAAATTGGAACACTAATGCATTGTTGGTGGAGTTGTGAAGTGATCCAACAGTTCTGGAGAGTAATATGGAATTATCCCCAAAGGGCTATAATACTGCACACCCTTTGATCTAGCAATACCACTACTAGGTCTATATGCCAAAGAGATTATAAAAAAAGGGAAAAGGACCCACACATATAAAAATATTTATAGTAATTCTTCTTGTAGTGGCAAAGAACTGGAAAATGAGGGGATGCCCATCAACTGGGGAATGACTGAATAAGTTGTGGCGTATGAATGTAATAGAATATTATTATTCTCTAAGAAATGATGAGCAGGTGGATTTCAGAAAAACCTCTAAAGACTTACATGAACTGATGCTGAATGAAGTGAGCAGAACCAGGAGAATATTGTACACAGTAACAGCAACACTGGGTGATAACTAACTTTGATAGACTTAGCTCTTCTCAACCATACAATGACCTAAGACAATTTCAAAAGACTCAGGATGGAAATGCTATCCACATCCAGAGAAAGAACTGTGGAGTTTGAATGTACATTCAAATATAGTATTTTCTCTCTTTTTTTTCCTGATGTTTTTTCCTTTTTGTTCTGAGTCTTCTTTTACAACATGACTAATATGGACATATGCTTAATATGATTGTACATGTAGAGCCTATATTAGACTGCATGCAGTCTTGGGAAGAGGGCAGAAAGGGGGGGGGGGAATGAGCAACTAAAAACCTCATAAAAGTGAATGTTGAAAACTAAAAATGAATAACACCCTCCTTCAAAAAAAGAAACTCTTGACCTTTTGTTCTTCCCAATGAATTTTGTTATTATTTTTTCTAGTTTTATAAAATAATTCTTTGACAGTCTGATTGGTATGACACTGAATAAATAAATTTGGATAGAATATTCATTTTTATTACACTGACTTGGCTTACCCATGAACAATCAATATTTCTCTAATTGTATAGATCTGTCTTTGTATGAAAAATGTTTTGTAATTGTTTTCATGTAATCCCTGGGTTTGTTTTGGCAAGTAGACTCTCAAGAATTTTATACTGTCTGCAGTTATTTTTAAATAGAACTTCTCTTTCTATCTCTTGCTGCTGGGTTTTGTTGGTAGTGTATAGAAAAGCTGATGATTTATGTGCCTTTATTTTATATCCTGCAACTTTGCTGAAGTTGTTCACTGTTTCAACCAGTTTTTAAACTGCTTCTCTAGGGTTCTCTAAGTATAATTCATATCATTGGCAAAGAGTGATAGTTGTGTGTCCTTATTGCCTAATTTTATTCCTTTAATTTCTTTTTCTTTTCTTATTACAATAGCTAGTATTTCTAGGAAGATATTAAATAACAGCGGTAATAATGGACATCTTTGCTTCACTACTGATCTTACTAAGAAGTCTTCAAGATTATTCCCATTACAAATAATGCTTGCTCCTGGTTTTAAATAGTATTCATTTTAAGAAAGGGTCCATTGTTTCTTATGTTTTCTAATGTTTTTAATAGGAATGGATGTTGTATTTTGTCAAATGCTTTTTCTGTATCTGTTGAGATAATCATATTATTTTTGCTGGTTTTGTTATTGATTTGGTCAATTATATTGACAGTTTTCCTAATACTGAAATAGTCCTGCATTCCTGACATAAATCCCACCCAATCGTTGTTTATTATCTTTGTGATATAGTGCTGTAATCTCCTTACTAGTATTTTACTTTAAATTTTTGCATTAAAATTCATTAGGGAAATTGGTCTCTAGTTTTCTTTGTTTTTGTTCTCCTTGGTTTAGATATCAAAACGATATTTATGTCAAAAAAGGAATTTAGTAAGACTCCTTTACCTTTTTAAAAAATAGTTTGTGAAGTTTTGGGATTAATTGTTCCTTCACTATTTTGGAGAATTCCCTTGGAAATCCATCTGGTCTTGGAGATTTTTTCTTAGGCAGCTCCTTCATGGCTTGTTCAATTTCTTTTTCTAACAGAGATTTTTAGGTATTCTATTTTCTCTTTTGCTAATTTGAAAATTTTCATCTATATAACTTGGATTGTCACTTTTACTGGCATTTAATTGCGCAACATAACTCCTAATAATTGTTTTAATCTCATATTTCATTTTTTAAGTTTTGATACTGGTAATCTGGTTTTCTTCCTTGTAAAAAATCAAATTAATCAATAGTATATCTATCTTTTTCCATAAGACTAGCTCCTATTTTATTAGTTCATTTTTTTAAACATTCAATTTTATTAATCTTTCCTCTGAATTTCAGGATTTCCATTTTGGTGTTTAATTGGGGGATTTTAATTGATTCTTTTTTTCCCAGTTATTTCAGTGCATGCCCAGTTCATGAGATCTGCTCTTTCTTTTCTTCATGTGTTCATTTTGGGATACAAAATTTCCCCTAAGTACTGCTCTGGTTGTCTCCCACAAATTTCAGAATGTTGTCGCATTGCTGTCATTCTCTTTAATGAAATTACTGATTGTTTCTATGATTTGTTCTTTGACATATTCATTCTTTGGGATCAGCTTGTTTAGGTTCCAATTAACTTATAATCCATGGTTCTATGGCTATTTATTAAATGCAGTTTCTGCTTCATTGTCTTCTGATAAGAGTTCATTTAATATTTCTGCATTTGCCTATGAGATTTATATGTTCTATTATACTGTATGTTTTTTTTTTAAGTTGCCATGTACAGTTGAGAAGAAGCTATACTTCTTTCTGTTCCCATTCAGTTTTCTCCACAGGTCTATTGTATCTTAACTTTTCTAAGATTCTATTCATCTCCTTGACTTATTTATCTTAGAGTTAGATTTATGTGAGTCTGATTGGGAAGGTTATAGTTCCCCACTAATATAGTTTTTTTATGCTGTATTTCCTCCTGTAATTCATTTAACTTTTCCTTTAAGAATCTGGATGCTGCATCATTTGATGCATATATGTTTTGTATTGATATTACTTCATCATCTACAGTTCCTTTCAGCAAGATGTAATTTCCCTGCTTATCTCTTTTAATTAGGTCTATTTTTACTTTTGCTTTGTCATGACTGCTACACCTGTCTTTTTTACTTCAGTTGATGCATAATAGACTCTTCTCTATCTCCGTATTTTTACTGTATCTCTTTATTTCAAGGGTGTTTCTTGTAAACAGTAAGTTGTTGGATTCCAGATTCTAATCCATTCTATCCAGTTCTGTTTTATGGATGAGTTCATTCCCTTCACATACAGATTTACAATGACTAACTGTATTTTTCTCCATCCTGCTTTCTTCTATTTATCGTTATCTCTTTTGATCTTGCCCCTCCTCCCAAGTCTGTGTTGTTTCTGACCACTGACTTCTTTCATCTGGCATCCCCTTTATCACCCCAGTCATTTCTGTTGTTCCCTTTCCCTCCTACTTCCCCACTGGATAAAATAGATTTCTATTACTAATTCAGTATGTATATAAATGTTCCATCTTTGAATCTATTTAGATGTGAGGTTCAAGTATCGCCTGCCCCATCCCCCACCATTTTCCCAGTCACTTTAAAAGCTCTTCTTTATGAGCCTCTTCTTTTCCTTTCCTTTTCTCCCAGGGCATCTTTCTTTCTCACTTCTTCATTTCCCCCCATTATCCCAATATAATTTACTCATTTCCATACTCTCTTTCAATGCAGAACCTTTCCACATCCCCTAATAATGGCAGAGTTCTTAAAAAGATACGTATCCCATATAGATTAAAAGATATGTATTCCCTGTACATTAAAAGACACATCCTCCCATACAGAAACATAAACAACCTAACTTTTTTGGGTCCCTTATGATTTCTTTTTCATGTTTACCTTCTTATGCTTCTCCTGAGTCTTGTATTTCAATGTCAAATTTTCTATTCACCTCTGATCTTTTCACCAGGAATGCTTGAAAGTTCTCTATTTCATTAAATATCCTTTTTTTTCCTTGAAGGAATATACTGTTTTGGTGGGTAGATTATTCTTGACTGTAACCCCAGCTCCTTTGCTTTCTGAAACATCATATTTCAAGTTTTCTGATCCTTTAATGTAGAAACTGCTAAGCTTGGTGTTATCCTGACTGTGGAGCCACAATACCTGAATTTCTTTCTGGCTGCTTGCAACGTTTTCTCCTTGACTTGGGAGCTTTGGAATTTGGCTAATATTCTAGAGAGTTTTCATTGTGGAATCTCTTTCAGGCGGTGATTGGCGGATTCTTTTCATTTCTATTTCACACTCTTTACATTTACATTTGAGGATACCGGAGCAGTTTTCTCGACAATTTCGTGAAATACGATGTCCAGGCTTTTTCTTTGAACATGGCTTTCAGGTAATCCCATAGCTCTTCAATTATCTTTTCTTGATCTGTCTTCCAGATCGTTGTCTTTTCAAGGATATATTTCACATTTTCTTCTCTTTTTTCATTCTTTTATCTTTGTTTTATTGTTTCTTGATATCTCATGGAGTCATTAGCTTCCACTTTCCCAATTCTAATTTTTAAGGAATTATTTTATTCAATGAGTTTTTGTACCTCCTTTTCCATTTGATGAATTCTGCTTTTTAAGGCATTATTTTCATTCATGAATTTTTCTGCCTCTTTTTTAATTTGGCCAATTTCTGTTTTTTAAGGTGTTATTTTCTCAGTATTTTGGTACCTCTTTTACCAAGTTGCAGTTTTTTCATAATTTTCTTCCTTTGATTTCATTTTATTTATCTAACTTTTCCTCTACTACTCATATTTGATTTGAAAATCATTTTTTAGCTCTTCTTAGAATTCTTAGCATGCATCCAATTCACATTTTTAAATCTGAGACTTTGCTTTTAGCTGTTTTGACTTCATTGTCTTCTTCTGAGTTTGGGTCTTGATCTTCCCCCTCACCATAACAGCTTTTGACATTCAGGTTCTTTTTCTGCTTTTCACTCATTTTTCCACTCTGTTTCTTGATTGGAACTTTATGTTAATGTTGGGCTCTGTTCCTTGTGGTGGTGGTGGTGGGGGGTGTTGCCCTCTTCAAGCTTCAGCTTTTTTCTCATTACTATTTTCAGAGTTAGTTCCTGGGGTGTGGATGTCTTTGGGGCTTCCAAGGTAGTTTGATCTGGGGACAGGTGTGGTCAGTACTTTACTGGTCTGCACTCTGGTCCTTACTCAAGAAGGACCCGAATCCCTTTGGATTACAATCGATACTCCTTCTCAGGGTCCCTGTTCCTGTGTGACCAAAAACAATAGTGTTCCTAATAATCCCTGATGCCTTGGGGTGTGAAATGATACTGTCCCTTGGCTTCTACTCCCTCTTGGCTGAAAGTACTCTCTGCCCGCCCTGACCTATGAATCAGAAGTGGATATAGGTAATGGACTTGCCAAACAGTGTCTGATCCTGTGTCCAGTACTACACAGGGGTCCCCTGCAATCTCATTCTGACCAGTTGCCAGGTCCCCTTATTATATCTCTGGTTTTTGTCATCACCACCTACTACCACTACTGGTGTTTTCATTCACATGGGCTCCAGATCAGCCTCCTCTCCCATGTTTTCCAATCTCCTACGTTGTCTTGGGCTGGAAGGATTTCTCACTCTGACCTTTTGTCCAGTTTGCTACTCTAGATTTGATTTGAAGTGTTATTTTAAAGTTATTTTAAAGTTATTTGGTGGGAAATGTTGCGAGAGTTTAGCTGAGTGCTTTCTCTGTTCCACCTTCTTGGTTCCACCCCCAGAAAGCATTTTTCAATGAAATAATAAAGAGTTGCCTCCTGTCCAATCTATCCAGGAGTTCTTATGACAAAAGTTACATAAATATGTTAGTTATAAACACGGAAAAGTAGCTTGTATTTTCTCTCTTTTTTTCCTATGGGCTATACACTTTTCTTTTTCAATTAATGTTATTAATTCATTCTTCCAGAGCATGGCATTAAGCAAAGTGACATCACACAAGGCAGTCCTGAAAATAAGTGGTTATAAATGACGTAGTAAAAATCAATGATGCTCAGGACTGTTACTACCACCGAGGTTCAAGTGCTAGCCAACTATTCAGTTTGCATTTCAGGTGACATTTCAGACTGACACTGCAATAGTTGATAAAGTGAGTAGGGGTTCAAGATGTTGGGATATAGGATTGTGAAACAATAGTGATCAAGTGGTCAGCATGATGCTATATTATAGAACATCCTTGTAATTATTATTTAAGGTAATTTTTGGTTCTAAACCTGTGGTTTCATCAGTGTAGGGAACTTCTAATATGGAAAGTTCCTCCAGTGACACAAACTGGCGACCAAGCTATTAACTCTGGATATTAAAGAGCTGTCTGGGACATTAAAAGGTTGTGCAATTTGTTCATTCATTGGCCTAGAGCTAATATGTGCCAGAGGCAAAGGACCCTCTATCAACTAGGCCACAATGCTTCTTTATGAGTTAATTAAGAACTACTAATCCATAGAGAGTAACTAGTTCCCAATCATCCCTGAACAGTTTAGGGGCCAATAAAAGAAGTAATCCTACCAGAATGCTAGGTTAAAACTATGCAAGATGTGAACATTTTTGTTTAAGAGCCTAAAATTCAAAAGCAATAAAATGGAAAGGACACAGGGGTTAAAGGTCAACAAATCTGAGTTCAAATCTCAACTCTTCTAAGTAATATGGAAAATCCCTTCCCTTCTTTTGGTCTCAATTTCTTCTTTTGTAATAAAATGAGTAGGTTCAAAGAGTTAATACTTGAAGGCCTTACAATTCTGACCATCTACCATTACATTATTCTAAACATAAGCAAACTTGAAAAAAATTACTGCTCTAAGTCTTGAAAGTCATTTCTTTATGCAGTTTCTCCTAAGCATCCTTTAAAGGCACTTTTACTACACAGAGTGGGATATCTCAGGTTTTTAAAGAGTTGAGGTATAGGGGGAGAGGGAGAGAGAGAGACTGAGACTATCTACTATACTTAGTTTCAAAGAGTATTTCTTTACTTTTCTAAGGTAGCAGAGGATAGATGCCTGAGCCTGGAGTCAGGAAGACCTAAATTCAAATCTGGTCTGAGGCACTTAGTACTTGTGTGACCTTGGGCAACTTACTTAACCTCTATTTCTTCAACCTCAAAAAAATGGGGATAACAGCACCCACCTCACAGGACTGTTGTGAGGACCAAATGAGAATATTTGTTAAAAAGTGCTTAGCAGAGTACCTGGCACATGATGGGTGTTGTAAAAATAATTATTTTCTTTCCTTTCCTCCCTTCCTTTCTCCCCTTTTCCTGTTAAGATCTGGGAGCAGAGAAGATCAAATCAACCTTCTTAAGGTTAAAGTTGATCCCCTTTTTGGAGTATGTTATAATGCTTTTTTTTTTTTTTTTGATGTGTTATAGACACTTCTTTTCTATAGTTTATCTTAGAGCACATATCCTAACAGAAAATTATTTGATCTCTCTCTCTCTCACTCTTTCTCTACTCTCTCCCAATCCCCTCCCCACCACCCTGTGCCCCACATTTAAGGTACATATGTAAAGACGAGTTCTATTTGTAGTTAAATTGGTATAGGAAAATCCCAGATGAAGAAACTCTCTCCCAATGAAGGTCCATAAATTAGAGTCTTTAAAAAGCTGCCTAGAGCACAGAGAAATTAGATAATCTGGTCAGGGTCACACAGCCAGTAGGTCAGAGGCAGGATCTGAACTAAAGTCTTCCTAACTCTGAGGTTAGTTCTTTATCCATTATACTGCAATGGGTATATAGGTATTGCATGAGTGTATGCATGCCCACATACATATACATCTATGTGTAGATGTATGTACATATATGCATGTGTGTACATGTATAGTATCATACATGATTCTTTTTAACTACTCTAGTTCCTAACCACATGCCTCAGATTTTAGGTTCTGTAGCAAATACAAACTCTTCTGAGATTTCCTTTTTTGAGGTGACCTGTAAATCAGCTTTTCTTGTCACTGATTTGAAACTCTAACTTATAAATTAAATTAATAAGAGACAAAGGTTCCTTTTGTGCACTGCAAGTCTGTAGGATTTTACAAATAATAGGACTGGAAAGTGATTTATATCCCCAGATTAAAGGTCAGCTCAGTGCACACGACTTTGGAGCCAAACAACTGAGCTTAAACTTCCATGAACTCATTCGTGAATGTGCCTGGAAGTGGCCCCTCCACTCTTTTATTTTTTAAACAGGGCAATAGTGAAGATTCACAAGGTTCTCAAGCCCAGTTTACTTACAGGAAAGTACATGCTACAAATAAAATTGCGCTTCCAAATTTGTGAATGCAAGGAAAATAAATTAAACTGTAAAACACATTTTTGACAGCTGTGTGACAAATAACCCAATTGTACTTTAATCACTTATGTATTTGTGGGACAAATGATTTTTTTCTATTGACCTGCATTTGTTTTTGCATGCATATAGGGAGCACACAAGTATAAATCTGATTCAGTTCAAAGTTCCATGATACAAAGGTAAAATTTTAATTATACCCCAAAAAACAGAAAAAGGCTCATGGTATAATGAAAATGTGTTTTCTTACATTTTAAGATGGAATCTTTTGCATCTTTTATAGCTAATTGTGCAGAATATAAAACTGCTAAGAGATAAACTATATTCACTTTTCTTTCTTTTACCTATTCTGAAAACTATAGAGAACCCGTGGGCATTACTTTAAGAATGTTTAAATCAACTGACTGTAACGATAAACAATCTTTCTTACTAGAATCCACTAATTTATTGAATAAAGCTGTTTCTTGTATATTATTTCCAAGGTAACAATTCTGACATTTGATTTACTTAACTAGCATTTGCTTTACCATGGCTACACTGCAGGGAAAGTCACCAAGTGAATGTGCTGAAATCTAAAGTCAAAAATGTAATGATGGTAAGATTTTCGTAAACAATGACGATGAGGTCAAACAGATATTCAAGGAAAGAGACAATGCTGGTTTATAAATGAATGTCATGACCTCATTTGCTGACTACTCAATCATGTACTGTAATAAAGTGGTAATGACAAATCATGCATATAGAACATAGCTAATTCCCTTTTAGAACAGTGCTGAGATTCTAAAGTAATAAGTAAGAAAAGTATAATTAAACAAGTAATACTTAGTAGTGGTTACATGTACTATTGATCTGTTAAACACAAGTACTCATATTCAGAAGTCAGGAATTCATTTCAATCTTATTTATTTGTTTTGTTTGTTGACCTCAAAATTTCAATTGAATTTTCACAGAAAAGCAAATAAGGGAAGAAAAAGTTAAGTGGCTAGAGTCACAGTTCAAGGCTGTTGTAATGTCTGGCCCATATTAGATAAGCTAGCACTCTTCAATCCAAGGTTTTGAATACAAGGAGTTCCTATTATCTTCCATTCAGCAAAAGAAAAAAAAATGTTTTCTTTTAAGATGAAGGGTGATATGTACCAGATGAAGTCTGACTTTTAGGCAAGGACCTAATTAAAACAACTGAAGGATATAAAACTTTCATACTGCAGGGAAAAACATCTTTCAATTCTTGGAAAATAATAGATATAGTCCAGCATTATTTGATGTTGAGAGAACTTGAGTTGAATCTTCATCATAGGGCTACTACTATGAATGCTATCCCTACTTGTAAAAAAAAAACCAAAACCTGTTGGGTTGGAGGAGCTGAATTGAAAAGGAGGAGAAGCAAAAAGAGGAGGAGGAGAGGAAGGAGGTGCAAAGGAGAAGAAGAAAGAAAAGGAGGAGGAGCAAGAAGAAAAAGAGGAAAAGTACACCTTTTTGCGTACACACACATAAATATATAAGGGAAGGAGTAATAAACTTGGATGACAACTGGTTTCAATTTGTGTAACTGGGTAAATTATTGAAACTCTCAGAACTATTATACTATTTCTATATAAACAGAGGGCAATAATTCTTGTGCTACCCAACTCATGATGTTGTTGTAAGGAAAAAAACATTTTTTAAACTTAAAGCACTAAAGAAATGTTAGTTCATAAAATAGTAGGATCTAGATCTAGAGGGAAACTCAGAAGTTGTCTAGGTTCAATCCCCTCATTTTACAGATAACTGAGCCCAGAGATATGTTAAGGGCCTTGAGAACTCCAAAGATAGTGTTTTTCCTCTCTGCTATCTTGTCTATTTCTCTAAGTAATATATGTATTTTATAGCATATGACCTACATAAAACATAAATGCATGTGTATACATGCACATGTAACAGATGACACAAAACTTCCCCAACCAATGCAATTTAACATTTAAGAATGAATATATTATGACCAAATTTTACCATAAATGTCAGAACCCTCACCACCCAACACTGTTCAACTCCTCACCCATTTAAAAATGTTTCCTATGGAATTGGTCACTCTTAAACTGTTCTTATGCTTCTCTTATAATGTTCTTTTCTAAGACCTAATTAAGAACATTTGTCAGGGCATAAACCCCATGTTGTATGTTCTAAGATCTAATTAGGTGGATCAGAAGGTACTTGCAACCAGAAAGATTAGGAGAGGCCTCATGTGGGAGGTAGCACTTGAGCTAAGCCTTGAGGGAATCTAGGGATTCCACAGGGCAGTGGGGGAAGAGAATGCATTCCAGGAATAGAGGAGAGTTTAAGTAGAGGCCTAGATACCAGGGATGACATGTCAGGAATAGTTATCACAATGATGAGGTTGTGAATCCAGGTAACTGAAAGAATAGTAGTGTTTTCAATAGAACAAGGGAAGGAAGGAAGAGGAGAGGGTTAAGATAATTAGTTCTGGACAGAACACGTTAAATTCTGAAGACATGTAATCTAAAGGCATTCTATCAGGTATCCAGTTGGAAATGTCTAACAAACAGCTGATGTGGCAAACTAGAGTTCAGGAGGGAGACTTAGTAGAAATCTCTTAACAGATCTCCCTGCCTCAAGTCTGGTTTGTTTGTTGGACTCAATCTCAGCACAATTTTCACAGAAAAAACATTCATATCCAATTTAAATCAAGAAGTATTTGTTAAGCATCCATCATATTACCTATAAGGCACAATACTACATTTAGGTAATAAAATATTTATGAACTGGCTGACAAAGATTTTTTTTAAAAATTCTTCCTTCATGGAGGGAAAATTGCATATATAGAAGAATGGCATTTGAGACACTCAAAAGTTTCCAGGAGATTTGGTGGGATAAGAATAGTGACCGAATACTGCTCTGAATGGCACAACTCCAAAACAACTGGAGAGGTCAAAGTGCAGGCAACTGCAATCTATGTTCAAGCTATAAAATCAAATGAAGAAATGGCCAAAACCAGAACATCTGAATAAAGACCAGTAGAGGCAGAAACATAAGCAGTTTTCTTTTCTTCAGATTTCTGGTTTAAAAGAAGAAATAGATGAGCAAGAGAAACACCATAACTTGGCCATGGAGGTGTGACACAGTAGTTATGACAGAATAAAGTTATCAAGATCACTGAAGTCTCTAAAGAGCTGAGCAGCTGTTTCTTATCTTAATAATAATTTAATTTTTATAAATTAGCAAAATCAACAAGGAGGATTCTATTCTGAACAAGATCCTCACTAACAAGGAGGAACTGACTGCTAGTGTGGAAAAAATGGGCACCTTTAAGAACAATGAACATGGCAGCCAGATGGCACAGTGTACATCGAGAGGGACCTGCAGAAAGGAAGAAATGTGTGACAAAGGACAAGTCACTTTAATCTCTATCTGAATAATAACAGTCTCTATTGCCTAGAACTGTTGTGAGCATAAAACAAGAAGATGTTTATAAAATGCTTTGCAAAGTTTAAAGTGCTGTTGAAATGCTAGTTGTTGTTGCTATCTGCGGGAGGAAAGTTGGGGATGGATTAATATGCACCCTGAATCTGGAAAGACCAGATTTCAAAGTATTCAGAGAAAGAATAATTGGGATCAATGGATTAAAATTCGACAAGAGAAATCAGCCCAGGAGGAATGAGAAGTTTTCCATAATAAAATTCTGCAGTCACAGGAGAAATGATCCAAATGAAAATAAAAAGAGGAGGTATCTGAAGCCCAGTACCAGAGCTGTAACCCAGATCAGAACACCCCAAGTTCAAGGGTTCTGAGGTCCCTAACACTATATTAAGGTATAAGAGAGGGTCTTGAAGACCTAGAAATTTGAACCTCAAAGACTGAGGGTAAGGAATGACCATGGAAGGTGGAACTCAGAGAAAGAACCCAAGGACTTTAGAACAAGAAAAAGCAAAAGTCATCATCCTTGACTCCCCTTATATTCTCCCCACCCCACAAAAAAAGTGAAAGGCAGAAATTAGCTCTGGAACAAAGTACAAATTCAGGAACTAAAACTAGAGAGACAATTTAATCAATGAAGATTCTAACCAATATAAAAAAGCATTGCAAGTTTAACTCTAAAACAACTGCAAGCAGGGATTAAAAACAAAAAAAATAGATTTTTAATAAAGACTACATTAATATCTAGAAAGCAAGAAGAGAAAAAATAAAATAAAGGTTCTCAAGGGAAGAAATAGCTCAGAAAATAAAATAGTAAATCCTCCTTAAGAAACAGAATCCCAGAAAGCTAGAACAGATCAAATAGAAATCTATAATTCCACAAGAAAACAAGAAATATTAGAACTAAATCAAAAGACTGAAAAAAAAAAAAAAAAGAAAATCTAATATATGAAATACCAGAAAAACAACTGATCAGGGGTAAAAAATCAAGGTAAGATAATTTAAGAATCACTGGATTCCCTGAAAAACCAGAATAACCGTACTAATAAAAAGCCTGGACTAGTTTCAAGAATATAGGAAACTCATTATCTTTCCCTAAAATCCTCCCCTCTTTCTAATTTCCTTATTACATTTGTGGTCACCATCATCCTTCTAGGGTCCATGGGTGTCATTCTTGACTTCTCACTCTGTTTTATTCTCCACATCCAATCAACTGCCAAGTCCTATCCACTGTACCTAAGATTTGTTGTTCATCTCCTCTCTGAAAATGGTGCAGGACCTGATCATCTCATGTCAAGACTACTGTAGTAACTTTCTGATTGTCCTCCCAGCCTTGCCTCTCTTCACTCCAAGCCATCCTCCACTAAGCTGTCAAACTGATCTTCCTAGAATGCAGGTCTGACCATGTCATCCCTTATTTAATAAACTCTAATGGCTCCCTATTATCTCCAGGATCAGGATTATGACCTGGCTCCTTCCTTCCTTTTCAATCTTATTACAACTTAACCTTATCAAATACTCTTATATTCAGTGACACTGGCCTCATTTCCATTGTTTATACAATCTCCATTTCCTGATTCCATGCATTTTTACTGGCTATGTCCTATGCTTCTTTATCTATATTCAAGTCTCACCTAAAATTCCACTTTCTCTAAGAAGCCTTTTCTAATCCCTTTATGAGAGTAGTGGTTTCCCTCTGAGTTTATTTCTAATTTATCTTGTTTGTACATATTTGTTTGCATGTTGTCTTCCTCATTAGGATGTGAGCTCCTTGAGGGCAGGGGGTTGTTTATTTTGTATGCCCTGATGCTTAGCATAGTGCTGGCAGATAATAAGCACTTAGTATGTTCTTATTGACTTACTGATTTGACTTCAAGAAATCGTAAATGAAAACTGTATCTATTAGAAGCAAAGGGTAAAATGAAGAATCCATTCACCATCTCCTAAAAGAAAGAAAAAAAATAGGAAAAGGCCTAGGAATGACACAGCTAATAATGAACTCTCAAGTATAAGAAAAAATTCGGTAAGCATCCAGAAAGCAGTTCAAGTATCAAGGCTCTACAGTCAGGATTATATAAGACCTGTCAGAGGGAGGATAACACCAGGGAGGGAATAATCACAAGCAAAACAAACCTCCTTATCCTAAAGAGATTATAAAGGGAGGAGGGAGAAGACCAAAGAACTAGAATACAATGAGATGCTTTAGATTACCTTTTCAACAACTGGGGAATGGGAAACAAATTTAGTATATAATAATAGTGGAACACTATTGTACCATAAGAAATGCATGAAATGAGGCACAGTCAACTGAGCAGGACCAGAAGAACAATTTATAAAAGGACAATACCATTGCAAAGAAAAACAACTTTGAAAAAGGTAAGAACTCTGATCAAAGCAATGACCAACTGGGTCTCCAGAGGAGATCGTAATGAAGCATGCTATCTACCTCCTGTTCTGTCAGGTGACAGACACTAAGTACAGACTGATAACATTTTTGGAAATGACTACTGGGTGAGTTCATTCTTCTTGACTACGTTTATTTAAAAATATATATATTTTCCTATTACATGTAAAAACAATTTTTAACATTCATTTTTTTTAAAAATTTTGAGTTCTAAATTCTCTCCCACTCTCCTTCCCCACTCCCCTCATTGAGAAGGCAAGGAATTTGATATAGTTTATACATGTGCAGTCATGCAAAACATATTTCCACATTAGTCATGTTGTGAAAGAAAACACAGACATCCCGCCCCCCAATAACACTAAGAAAAATAAAGAAAATAATAAAACAGTATGCTTCAATCTGCACTCAGACTTCCTTTAGAGTTGGACAGTATTTTTTATTATGGGTTCTTCAGAATGCTTACTTTTGTTATAAGATTTTTCCTCCCCCTCAGTTAGTAGTAGGTACAGCGATCCATAAGAAAGAGAGGGTTAGCAAATGATGTCCTCTAAAAGAGATCCATTGTAACATTTTTTTTTAAATACACAGAAAGAAATATGAGTTTAGAAGGAAGTATAATCAAGGAGGAGAGTTTTGAAAATAATGTGTAGAATTATATAATTTAAAAAAATAAGCAGTGTGAAATGGAGATTCACGGCTTCATATGCAGTTGGATTTTTGTGTTCTGCTGTGTGTGTAAGCAAATGCTCTTTTTGGTGTTTAAATGTAGAAAAAATAAAATGTATATAAAAAAGAAAAAGACATTCCAAAGACGAAAGTCAGGGAAGCTAATAGAGGATGCTCACAAAAGCATGGCAGAGTGCTGTAAGAAGGCTAGTGAGGAAACCGAAGTGAAACAATGAGGTCTCTTGTGGTGGTGGTTGTGGTGGTTGTTTGGTTTTTACCTGTGCTGGGGAAAAGAAGAACAAGGAAGGGATAAGGTCATGGATCAAGGTGAATGGAATGATAACTGACTACAGAGACGACGCAGCTTCAGTTTTTAATTTTTTTCTGTTTTCTTTGCCCTAGAAAACAACTTCTGAAATGAAAAAAAAAAAAGAATAAAACTAGCTAATACAGAATTGCTACCCAACTTAAGTAAGACAGCAATAATCAATTAACAAGCTTTTATTAAATGTCCACCATGTGACAGCCATCATAAGAGAGCATCTAGCTGCCCTTCATTAGTTTTAACTGAGTCAGCCCAGATGAACATCTTTAGGTACTGAAAGAACTGGCAGGTGTATTCACTAAACCACTACTAGTGATATTTGAAAGACCAGAAAGTGGCAGAGGCAACCCAGAATAGAGAAGGGCAAATGTCCATATTTTTAAGAGGAGATAATGAAACTAGACTATAGCCTAGTGAGCTTGACTTTAATTTCTGGAAAAAATCCAGAACACATTATTCAGGAGATGGTTTGGGAATATTTGGAAAGGAAACCATTGACTCTGTTGCCATGGCTTCATCATGAACAGGTCATACCACAGGAGTCTTACATCACTTTTTTATAGGACTACTTAATGGACTTATCTGGGGAATGCTACAAATATAATTTACATAGATTTAGTACAGCACTTAACAAAATCTCATGCTATTTTTTTATGGAAAATATAGAGAGTTGTGGGCTACACAATAGTACAAATTAGATTGATTCAAACTAAGCTGAATGGCTAAACTAAAAAAGAAACAGTATTTATTGGTTCAATGGGATCTTGGGAAGAGAATCCAGTAGAGTTCCCCAGAGACCCATATTGGGCTCTATGCTATTTAAAACATATCAATAACCAGAGAGAGAATAGATGTATGCTTATCAAATCTGCAGAAAACATAAAGCAGGAAGAAAGAAGTAAGATGATAAAGTCTGGATGAAAAAATATATCTAGAGGATATTGGTTGGTTGTTGTTCTTCATCTTCGAAGAGGACCAAAATGACATCACCATTATAAAGTGAAGTTTCAGTGTGTCCAGCTGTGACTGATCAAACCAATACAAGCTCAGAATGCTCTACCACAGGTTGGGTACAGAAAGTCCGTTTGAATATTTGGGGTGGATATTGCAAATTTGTGCATCCTGCGTTTACTTTGTGCTATCTCAATTCTGCTTTGCTTAAAGAGCACAGCACCTTTTCTTATGTGGGTATGCCATGCTGAGCGGTCCTGTGCCAGTGTCTCCCATGTTGCAGAGTTCTTGAGAGAGACCCTGAGAGTGTCCTTGTATTGTTTCTTCTGGCCACCATGTGATCACCTGCCCTATGCAAGTTCTCCATAAAATAGTCTTTTTGGCAATCATACATTTTGCATTCCAACAATGTGGCCAGCCCATTGGAGTTGCACTCTCTGAAGCATAGTTTGAATACTTGGCAGTTCAGCTCGAGCAAGGACTTCAGTGTCTAGTACCTTATCCTGCCAGGTGATCCTCAGAATCTTCCTAAGACAGTTCAAGTGGAAGCAATTCAGTTTCCTGGCATGGCGCTGGCAGATTGTCCATGTCTCACAAGCATATAGCAATGAGGTCAGCACAACGGTTCTGTAGACCTTCAGTCTGGTAGTCTTCTCTCCCAACCTTTCTTCGGAGCCTCCCAAACACTGAGCTAGCTCTGGCAATGTGTGCATCAACCTCATCCTTGAGGTTATACATCCCTAGAAAGTACACTACCAAGGTAAGTGAACTTATCCACAGCATTCAAAACTTCTCCATTTGTTGTTAACTGATGGTTCCACGTATGAATGGTGTGGTGGTAGCTGATGGAGCACCTATGTTTTTGATATGGTGTTTGCTGCCCGAAAACTCCAGGAGAAATGCCAGGAACAGAACAGAGGTCTGTACACAACGTTTATGGATCTCACCTCATGACCGTTAGTCGTAAGGGCTTATAGAAAATTATGTCAAAATTTGGTTGCCTGGAGAAGTTCATCAATATTGTACGTCAATCTAGAGGATATAATACTTGGTTGAATCTAGTAAGATGAAGTTCATTAATAGTAACTACAATGTCTTATATCTGGGTTAAAAATATTGACTTCATAAGTATAAGATGAGGTAGAAGGATGGAAAGGAGAGAATATGCATTTATACAGTACCTCCTATATGCCAGATACTGTGCTAAATGTTTTACAAATATTATCTCATTTCATCTTCATAAAATCCCTGCAAGTGAGGAGATGGTAAGATGGCAGTTTTCTGAATAAAAAAAAAAAGATCTGGAATTTTTTATGGATGACAACATCAAAATGTCAGCAGTGATACACAGAGGCCAAAAAAGATAACGCCATCTTAGGCTGCATTAAGAAAGGAATCACATCAAGGAATAAAGAAGTGGTTATCTCTTTCACTATTCTCTGACCTAGGAAAAAAACATTTGAAGAAAAGCATTCACTTGTGGATATCACAATCTAGGAGGCACAAGAGAGAGGATGATGAAGGACTTTGAGTTTGTACTACATGACCCTTGAAGAAAAGGGAGATGTTTAACCTGCATAAAAGACTCAGGGGAGACACGATACGTGGAGTGAGTATTTGATGAGCTATCATATAGACGAAGGAGTCTATTTGTTCAGATTGACCAAGTACAGAACAATAAGCAATGAGTAGAAGTTGTGCAGACGTTAATTTAAGTTTGATTTAAGGGGGAAAGTTCCCCAAATTAGAGCTATCCAAAGTAGAATGTGGGCTCCAGAAGTCATATGCTTCACCCTCACTGAAGGTCTTGAGGACATGGCTAGATACCCACTTGGGTACATGACACAAGACACTTGGGGCGGGGCAGGGGATAAACTGAATCACATGGTTGCTCAGGCAGCTACCACCTCTGCAATTCTGTGATTCAGTACTCTTGCTTGAAACTTTCCTAAAATCCATTTTCAAGACCATTTGTAATTTCCAAAAGGAAGAATTTCTCTAGAGTGGCTAGATGTTGGCTTTGAAAGTGTTTTAGACCTTTGCTTTGGTTATTGTAAAGGTTTTTTTAGAATGGTCGCAATAAGATTTTTAGAGTCCTTAACTAATATCTATACCAAGTGATTGATAAAGCTCAGAAATTTGAAACTAAGACACATAGTCTTGACATTATTCAGAATTTTATTCATTTATAACTCGAGACATATATTTTATAAATCAAAACCTTGTCTTGCCATCCCATCCCAAGACTGTTCTCAATTAAGAATGTTGTTATGGTCTCTTCTGCTCCTCTGAAGTCTTTTTATCATCCTATTTGCAGTTGCACAGACACACAGCATAAGCTATTGCTTAACTCTGGATGAGGAACAATTTCTTATATAAACTTTACAAATAAAATTTCCCTGAAGAATAAAAAGGAAAAAATGTGTAGGCTACAATTTATTGACTCTCACAAACTTTAGGCAGTATGTCAAGGAAAAGAAGAAAACACACAGTCATTTCAAATAACATACAATAGGTGGCAATTGTTTTGTTCATTTGAATTAATTTAGATTTTAATAAAATGTACCCAAATTTCAGGTAAAAACTGTATTTAAATATAATATATTTTTAATACCACATATAGCTTTCATTAATCTACTAGGAAAAAACTGTGAGAGGACCTGGATTCAAGTCGCAGTTCTACTGCCTGGGACCATAGGAAAATAAGTAAACCTCTCTGAACCTCTTTCCTCACCTGTAAAATGCAATTCATAAAATCCTTGAGTTCTCTGACTCTTAGTTTGCTGTGCTTTTGTAAGGTATCCAGAGCTATACAAATGTGATGTGTGTGTGTGTGTGTGTGTGTGTGTGTGTGTGTGTGTGTGTATCCTTTATGACAAACTTTGGCACTGTTTCACTGATCTAAACAGTTCAACTATATACACAGTAGTCAAAAAATCATTCTTGTAGCACGTTTACATATTGTAGAGTGCTTCACTATCATTTTACTAGTAGTAATATGAGTGAGTCTCCTCAGATGGTAATTCAATGATACTTTACACTATGTTTTTCATATTGATACACAAAAGTTCACTTCTAAATTGGATGTTTGGACTTGAGGATGTATCTAACCATAAAAATATGTTGGACATGGTACTGAATTTGGAGTCAGAGGACTTGCATTTGAATTTTGACTTTGCTATATGCTATCAGTGTGACCTTGGACAAGTCACTTAACTTCTTGGAAACACAACTTCCCTATCTGAAAAATGAGAGTTTGGAAAGTCTCTGTTGCTAATTTTAAGTCTGTCCAATATGAGGGTATCTTATAGACAATTACAATGACTTGTTAAAGTAGTCTTAAAGACCAACTGTACTTTAAATCCTATTATAAGTATGTCCTTATGAGTGTCTGATCCAAGAGACCAAGGCATATTGGAGCCAGTAAAAGAACTACTTGTTTTTATGGAAGCAATCTTCTGAACTAAATTGGCAAACAACCTGTGTCCTATTTGAACCAAATTGCCAAGTTTAATATGTATTGTCCCTCACCCCTCTAACACTGACTTCTCATATGTAACGTGTATTTCTGTGTGTGAAAGCCAGTTGGGGAAGAGTAGTTTTTTTTTTAATCTCTGGAGATGTAAACTTATTTAAGATTTATCAGTAAAGAGCTCAAACCTGGAAACATGGGATCTGACTGTGAATTCCAGCTTTGATATTTACTACGTATATGACCTTGTGCAAATCACTTCACTTCTCTAGGCCTCAGTTTCTTTGGCTAAGAAATGAGGGTTTAGACTAGATGATCTTTTAAGGATCTATTAGTCCTTAAATCTACAATCCTACCATCTTTTATTATACAGTTTGAATTTAAGACGTAAGTGGTATAAGATAAGAAAGAAGAACGTGGTAGGCTTACAATAAGGAAAAAAGAAAGGAAAAAAATGAGGAAGAGACATTGGGCCAGTCTTCCACTTAGATCAAAAAATGGTGCCTCCAACTCAGGACAACCTGGATGTGGAAAAGAGAAAGTATATATACTTCAGGGGACAGTCAGTGCTCAGGACTATGAGAGTTACAGTCATACCTCTGCCTTTGCTACTCCAGTTTTGACTACTGTGAATTGAAGACCAAATTCTAATACAGCTATTTTAATTTTTTAAACCTGTACAGCATTAAGTAATGATAAACCAAGTTCTTATTCTCTTTATTACCTGAAATACTGATCAATTAGTAGTATAGTAGAAACCCATTTAATGAGAATTCTACAAAATTATGATTTAAAAAATCCTGAATACTTGGATTCCTCATTACTGTCCTACCTCCCTAAGCTGAATTTCAATATGGGGAAGCAAGTCCCAAGGCATATACCCTGACAACATCAAATATGTGCATGTCCATTCAGCAGTATGTTCATCAGCACCCTTTTTTAGAGCATGGTACCAGGTTTTGCTATGTTGCTGGAATGGGGGACATGTGGTTTAGAAAAGACTGGAGGGGGCATTAGGGCTATCTTTAATATCTGAAGAGCTTTCATGTATGAGATTTAATTGATTTGTTCTTCTAGACTTTAGAGCACAGAACTAGAAACGGTGGGTAGAAATTGTAAAGCAGTAGATTTCCCTTTGAAGTAATAAAACATTTCCTAACAAATAAGCCATTCTGGTTTTGGACAGCCCAGTTTTCTAGAGGAGGTCTTCCAGGAGAGTCTGTATGATTACTTTTAATGTTATGAAGGGTATTCTTGTCATGGGTAGAATGACTACACTAGATGGCTTCTGAGACTCTATGATTTTACCCTTCTAGTAGTCTCGTGGTACATCTTTCCTCATGTATTTTCTATTCCAAGGGCAGCTAAAATTCTCTCATTTGTGGTACTAAATGTATTTAACTGAATAAATTAAATTAAAATTGAATTGAATTTAATAAAATCAATATTTCCTCACTTACAGTCAGTTTACAGTATGAGTTCCAGGAATTATAAGTATAATCTATATATCTGAGGGCTGTCAGGAGTCAACAAGACTGGAGGTAGCAACCTAAAGAATAGCAAAACTGGCAGCACAGTTCTACAACTTCTACCCGTTGCTTCCCTCAAAGTCAAGAAGAACAAGGCTTTTCCTAACTAGACCACACATCCGTCATTCCTTTCATGGGACCTTAGAGGTCATGGTTTTGATTTCCCCTCATAACTTTTAAAGACTTACTCTAGGCCTCAACTTGTCAAAGTACTTCCTTCAATCAACATCAGTGATATCCACACTCCTAGTACCCCCAGGACTATACAGTTTCAAGGGACTGGAATCAGAAAGGTTATTAGAATATTTTATGGATAGTTAAGTTTTCATGTCTTTATATTTCATCTCTTCAAGCAGAGCATACACCCTTGGAGGGTTTGTGCCCTGAAGATGAGCAATCAATGAACAGTTGATTTTACTGCACTACAATAAAGAGTCTTTCCCATTCTAAACCAGAGATGTTTCAACATTCTTTATGAATCTCTGTTTTCTGAGATTCTAGTCTAGATTCATTGAATTCTGGTCCTTGGTGAGTGACTTGCTTAAAAAGTAAGTGTCTTGAGAATAACTCAATCTTTTTATGCATTGGAGGAAATAATGAGCTTTTTAACAAAATTTTTAAAGACAGAAGTAATTGAAACTTTGAGATCTTTACATATAAGTTGCTAAAAATTACTGTGCAGAATGCTGTAATTATGGTCACCCCTATCAGGTCATCTCTATTTTAATTTCAATACTGGCTGGTATTTAACATTCCCCAGTCTTTGCCTACTCACATGTAAACCCATCTTTATTTTTAAATGGCATACCACTAATTTCCCAGTTCTCCTTTCTAAATATGGGTTGTCATTTTCCTTCCCCACCCAATCAACCTTCCATTCTGGTCTTTTCCTTACTGGTTCACCTATTTTAAGTTTTATTTTACAAGAGTCCCAAAATTATTAACACAGAAGCTACAGCTATTACTTTAGTAACCACTACTTATTTTGCAAAAATTCCAAGATTAAAAAGTAATTTTATAATTTTAATTTACAGAGTAGCTTAGAAAGCTTCAAAGGCTAGATGAGGAATGAAGATTTAGACTACTTTTTCTAAAGCCCCACCTGTCTCTTTCTAAGTATGTCTCTTTGAAAGACACATTTATAAAGTTAAAGGAGGTGTTATTAAGCTCTAAACATGAGCAGATCTCAACCAATAAAAGGCAATGAGCATATTTCTACAAGCAACAATTCTCTTCCTTACTTGAGAAATAAGATCTGTCTCCCTGGCTTTTCCATTCATTCAATAAATATTTATTGACTGCCTTTGTACGAGTCACTTATTTTCTTTGGGATTCAGTTTCTTTCTCTGTAAAATTCAGTGTTTTAACTAGAAAATCTTTTAAGAGCTCTCTCATCTCCTATGTTTAATTATTCAATTAATTATCAGGACTGCCTGCAACCTGTGTCTCTGAATGCCTAGCAGACCAATCAAGGAGACTTGCAAATGGGGGAAGAGAGCTAAGTTATAAGACTCAGAGTCTAAGGAAGTGTGACAGCAAGTCCGGCCGTATGTTTAGTTTGCTGACAAGGGAGAGGATATAACAGGTAGAACTCGATTCAAATAAATATTAAGCACCTACTATGTGTTAAGTATTATGTTAAGGAACTGGGGATACAGTGTCCTAGGAGATACAATGTGTAAAAGGGGAAGATAACAGAAATTTTTTAATTTGAAGGGAAAGAATACTGAGAAATGACTAGAGGCATGGAGAGCAAGAACTTATTCCTACAGCAGGTAGCTCCTGAGTGGAACTTTGAAGAAAGCTAAAGATTCTAAGGAGGAACAATAAAGAGGTAACCTCATTCTAAGCATAGTGGAAAAGAACTGCTAGTGACTTTAGTCTGTCTTCTTCCACGAATGCTGATTTCACTATCTGAAGGATTATCATCTCTCCTAAGGTTTTCTTCATGCTAAATACTCCTCATTTCTTCAAAAGATCCTTATGTGACATGGTTTGCAATTCCTTTTCCATCCTGATCACTCTTCTCTGGACATACTTATCAGTATCCTTCCAGAATGCTGTACCTAGAAGTAAATACAGTCCTTCAAATGTGGTCTGATCAAAGCATAGAATAGACTGAAGTCATTTTCCATGTAGTAAAAGTCTACAAATTCTACACTTTTTTCCAACTTGTTATTCTTGGCCCAAGAAGACAAAAGTCCGAATTTGTGGAAGTTGCAGAAAGTCAGACTGCATTTTACTATGAGGAAAAATCTAACAATCAGAACTTTGAAAAATTAGCTTGGTAGGCAATGAATTCCTCATCACTAGATGTCTTCAGGAGAAAGCAGGATGCCCATTGTTCTGGGATATTCTGGTAGAGATCTGTGTTTCAGGTATGAGTTTCAGGTATGAGTTATAACAGATGACCTCTGAAGTCCCTTCTAACATTGAGGTTTTATGCTTCTATATTATATGTGGTGCACTGTGCTTAGGTATTCATTGACATCCAAAATATTAAACCACAAGACTAGGAATATCTTCACAAATGCAAAGCAAATGCTGAGCTAATTATTAAAATGATGCCTTTAATACATAATGAAAATTATTTTTATTCTTCCCTAAATTTTTTCTGAAACTGAAAACAACTCAAATACTCCTGGCTATATCATGAACCATAGCTAATTTCCATATATCCTATGAGGACAACCAAGAGATGGATACTCTAGGTTCTGTGTCAGGTTAACAAGCTGGCCAAAGGATAAAATCCATTTAAAGTGCCAATGTGAAAAGCCAGTCAAGTGTCTGTGGAGTAGGTTTAATGGATTAGCCTTATTAGGACCAAAGAAATCCTGCAAAAAAAAGGGGGGGGGGTGTAGAAAAAGAGGGCAATCTGCAAGACAGGTGATGAGAGGCCTGGGTGGTCTAAAAAGAAGTAGGGTACCAGCAGTAAAATGAAAAGATGAAATCTAATAGTTGTACAGGAAGCTTTCACGAAGATTAAACCAATCCTAAGAAAACAAAAAAGAACCTAGGAGCTAGAATTGTATTGCTACTGAAAACGCAATTGGCATATTACCAGTGCTTTTCTATCCACTGATGGACAGGTCAGGGACTGATGTAGAGAACAAAGAAAGACTATCCTTATTCTCTAGAATACCCAAGAGAGCTCTAGAGAAAACTCCTTGAGATACAGTTCTATCAGAATTTGGCTACTTTTCTAACTTCAGTGTTTCAACTTTGAAAACTACATTTCAAAGCACAATGGAATAAAAACAGTAAGTTTTTATGTCACATCTAAAAACAAAGTCTACCATAAGTTCTACAAAATATCATCATGGTTTGGAAGTGACCTTTGACTCAAGAGTACAATCTCTGACTAGTCATGCCTTTTTAGAAGATCTGTTAGTAACAGACTGGATTCTGTCTGAAGAGGATCAGCCTAAGTGCAACCAATCAATAAACATTTATTAAGCATATACCACATACCTGGCACTGGGCTGAGCACTGGGAATACAAGAAAAGCCACAGCAGACCCTGACCTCAAGGAGTTTACAATCTAATAGGGGAGACAACTTGCAAATAAATATATACAAAGCGAGGTAAATGCAGGATAAATAAGAAATAATGAAAAGAAGGAAGGCACAGGAATTAAGGGGGGTTGGGGAAGGCTTCCTGTAGGAAGTGGGATTATATTTCAGACTTTAAACAAACCAGGGAGGTCAGTAGTCTGAGCTGCAGAGGGATAACAAAACAGGTGAGAATTCAGGCATGAGGTGAGGGATCAGGATCTCAACAAAGGTGGATACAGTGGGCACAGACAGTTTAGAACAGATAAAAGAGTCATTACAGAGATGGTTAATGGGATCTTGTAACTAAATAAGATGTGAGGAGGAGAATAAAACAGTGACTTTTAAGAGGCTAGGTAACAAAGAGAACCAGGAAGTTACAAGTAGGAACTCATCTGTGGGGATGATAAAGAGTCTGACTTTAGATGAGTTGTCTGGAAATGACTCTTTCTACATTAACTGAATTGATTAATTCAATTTAAATTTCTATACTGATTGAAAGAACTAAAGTATTTGAAAGCAGTCATCCAACAAAAGGATCTAGAAACAGAGAGAGACAGACAGATGAGAGACAGAGAGAGAGAGAGACAGAGACAGAGACAGAGACAGAGACAGAGAGACAGAGAGAGAGGAGAGAAGATAAACAGTAGGTAGGCATTCTCAGAGGGGAGGCACTGGACGTGTGGGATGGGGAAGAGTGTCTTTAAGAAGGTGGGATTTAAGCTGAGTCTTGATAAGAAATCTAAAAAAAAAGGCAAAGGAGTTAGATGGTAAAATTACATCAATGAACTTCCAAGACTGGTCAGATGAAGACAGAGCCTAGTAACAAGAGCTAGTTCTAGTTCTTAAGACAAAATTATCCATCCCTGAAGAAGAAGGCAACAATATCCCATAGATTGTTCCTTCTGTCAACATCCAACTTCCTTTTTCTGTGTCAGTAACCTTCTCATCTTTATAATTTGTTTCCTGAATATACTTGCCCAATTAGAAGGGAAGATTCTGGGAAGATGCACAGTACCAAGTCTACTGTCAGTTTATTTCCCACTGCTTGAAATGATTAAAATTGTAATTAGTTTGCAAATCTATCTCTTTTGAGTTAAACATGGCTCAAATAACTCACATAGTTCACCACTGGGTATACAGGGAAAATTTGAGTTCCTAAATCTTTGGAGCTAAGGGTGAAACCATGGATCATTAATACTTAATAGTCACAGGTGTATGAACATTTTCTGACTTACCAATCCATTTGTAAGATGGCTGGGTAAAGCATTATAATTCCCATTTCACAGGTGAGGAGACCGAGGGTCAGAAATGTTCTGTGACTTGCCCAAGAAATGGGCCTTTGGACTCTAAGCACAGAGTTATTTTTTCTATACTACACTGCCTCATGGTGTGCAGATTCAGACTGAAATACTCAAGTTGCTTCTGCCAACATTTTTCAGACATGAAGAACCACAATGTTCCTACTTCTACCATGTCAGTCCCCTCTGTGTATTCTAAAATTCAACTCTGGCCTGCTTGCTATTCTTGAAGGTAACAACCCTCCATTTTCTAGCTCTTCTACATCTGGAATGCTCACCTCTACCTCCCCATCTCTCAGACTTCCTACATCTTCCTTCAAGACTCAGCTGAAATCCCACCTTCTTGAAGATACCCTTTCCCATCCCATACCTCCAGTGCCTCCCCTCTGAGAATGCCTACCTACCATTTATTCTCTTCCCCGGCCTCTCCCTTCCTCCATCTCTCTCTCTTTCTCTCTCATATTCACAATTATGATTACTGTGTATTTCCTTTTATCCTATTTTTTCTTTGTTTATCTCTCTCTCTCTCTCTCTCTCTCTCTCTGACATGGAGATAGTTAATTTTCTCTTGTGAGTTCCTTAAGGGCAGGAACCATGTTTTTGCCTTTCTTTATATCCTCAGTGCTTAGGATAGTGCCTGGCATACAGTAGAGAGAGATTTAATATATGTTTGTTGATTGACTAACACAGGTATGGTAATGTGTTGGATTTGGCAGGGATAGGCATTTGCAAAGGAACCTAAATCTTTTCACAAAAATCTTAAAACCTAATATCTAAACTATATTCTTCAGAGTTAAGAACTGGTTACATTTCTATGTAAAAGAATTTTACACAGAAATAATGTACTGCCAGCTTTCCATCTCCTCTGTAAATATAAAGTACAAAGATGTTTGTATGTTGTCCTGCCTATTCAAATGTGAGTTCCATAAAGGCAGGGACCATAAATATACATATATTTATATACACATACATATATACATATATATATATATATATATATATACACACACACACACACACACACACACACACACTAAGCACTAGGTGCTTAACAAATGTTTGCTGAATGAATGACTTGGTAGATCATGCAAATTACAGGAAAGACTTGAGGCAATCAGGCAAGTATGATCAGGCATTTGCTGAGTCAATATAGTGACAAAAATAAACATATTTTTATACTATCATGTGCGGGATCTAAATTTTTAGACAGAATATATATTAAACAAACATGGAGAAAATTCAGTTGTAAAGAGTGTGAGCTTTTTAAAATTCATGCTGAAAACCTCAATTTCAGTCCAGGTGAATACTTATAAGATGGAATAATATTTTCATGTACTAATGATATCTCTTTCAGAATATAAAAAAAATTATCTACTTATTAGTTAGAATCAGCAAAAAAAAGAATATTATCTGGTTTTCTTAACAGGTGAATAAAGCAAAGCTGTATCCAATATTTATTCATGTCTTCCCTTATTCACATTTTGAATTTACATTGATTTTTTTTTTTTTTAAAGAATCAATTTCAAAATGGATTTTATTTAGGCTACTATCCCTAGGTCAGGTCCTCATCTTTCTTACCTGGACTAGCGCAACAGCCTCCTTCTTGGTGTCTTTATTTCTTTTCCAATCTGGCCTCCAAAAAGAAACCAAACAAATATTCTTAAAGCCTAAGTAAGACGACACCAGACCTCTGCACAAGTAATACAGGCTGGCCCTTTCTCTAATGCTCATAGTGGTTTGCCTAGGGCCAGAGAATCAGTGTGTGTCAGTAGTGGGACTTGAACCCAGTCTTTTCTTTCCCATAAAATGCTTCAAAGTGACTTGGCCTACAGGATAAAATACAAATTCTTCAGTCTGGCTTGAAAGTCTTTGGCTCCGTTACAGTCTACCTTTTCTGGCTTAGTTAACTTTGCTTTATTCTTCTTCCCACTGGACTATACTGTGCATAGGATGACTCTCATGCCTGGAAAGGATTCCTTGTTCACCTCCTCTGCTTAGAATCCTCTAAGGCTCAACTGCTGAAAACCTTTTCTGATCATCCTACTACCATGCTCTCCTATCCACAAATTATACTGTATTCATTTATCTGTGTGAAAGTCAAATTCCCTAATAGACTGAAAGCTCCTTCTCAGCAGGGATCAATTTTGGAGGTTTGTATCTCCCCTTCCCCCATTCCCATTCCCACTCACTGCTTAGCATGGTGCCTCGAATATAGTAGACTCTTAATGCTAGCTGAATTTAAATGAGTTGAATTGAATTTATTAGCATGCTTCCTGTAATGATTGCTTCTTGGTGCCCCCTATGGTTAACTGCAGTAAAAAGAACTCCATATTGTCCACTGGGGAAAAAAATTCCTTTGGCAAAAGCTCAGATTTATTAACAATTTTTAGACTGAAACACTGCATCAATTCTTTTAATGTTGTCTATGGGATTCTTCTTTTGGTGATATACTGGAGGTTGCTAACTCAAAATTGTGTATCAGACCTAGTATTTATTTATACTTAAGGCCCCTCAAAATTTGTCCCCTCATGGCAACTACTCGCTAACATTTAGACTTTTATTTTTATACCATTTAACTTTTCTAATTTTATAGAAGGACGGTAGAAAAATGAGGGCTATTTCACTGGTATCTACTACCAGGCATGCTTTCTCTAAGGACGGGCTAAGGCCATAGGGTCGAACTCAGTCAGCAAAGATCAGAGAGCAGACATCCTGCCTTAGGCTCCATTTGTGACACATATCATTGCTTAGATCTCCAGTTTGTGGCATTCTGTGCCTGGACTCCATTGTATCCTAGGACCCTAAAGCAACTCACAGAGTGATACCCATGAAACAAAGACACCTCACAGGAACTTTGGACTGCACTTTGAAGCAGGTCAAGGAAGGAGCGCTGGACGCTGTGGCGGAGCCCTCCTCCCTGCTACACCATTCCCTGTAACTACACGTGACCGCACACTTCTCATATCTGTACTCATGGGCGATATCAACAGAGATGAGGCATTTTGTTTCTTATGCACAAGTCCTACTTTCCAATCTTGACCCCCTCAAAGGACTGACTCATATACACATGGTGCAGGCAGCATGGCCAGAGTTCATCTCAGGCATGTGCTTCCAGCTTTGTTTCTCTGTCTCACATCCTCTGCTAACAGTGGCATTGTGTGTTCCAGTATAATTTTACCAAACGGCATGAAGAAACAACATTTTGTTCTCAGAAATGTTCTTTTCTCTTAGAGAAGCAAGGAAGAAATTACCTTTGAGATCTATTGCTAAGGGAGGATTTCATAACTAAAAAAGGAAAAACAGGATCACAGAAGATAAAATGGACAATTTTAATTATATAAACTTTAAAAAGTTCTGCCTAAATAAAACCAAAATGGTTAAACTTAGAGGAGAATGATGAGTTATTTGGGGAAAAAAATCTCTGTAGTAAGTTTCTCTAATACAGATCTTATTTTCAAGATAGAGAATAGATTCAAATTTATATGCATAAGAGCCATTCCCCAAAATGATAAATGTTCAAAGGATAAGAAGAGGCAGTTTGCATAGGAAGAAATCCTAATTATCAATAGCTATATGAAAAAATTCTTCAAATCACAAACAATTAGACAACTGTAACTTACATCAACTGTGAGCATTCACTTTAAACCCATCAGATTGGCTAGAGGGGTTATGAGGGAAAAGATATATTAATGTGCTATGAGTGTGCCTATGAATTGGTCCAGTCATTTTGGAACACAATTTGAAGAAAATAAAATTACTATAAATATAACACCAACTGTAAATACTCACTGACTCAGCAATAGTACTAGCAGATCTATACCTGCAAAGAATTTAAAGAAAGAGTAAAAGGACCAATACATGCAAAAATATTTATATTAGAGTATAGTAATACTTTATGGCAGCAAAAAATTGAAAACTAAGGAGATATCTATCATTCACATGATGAATGAATAAACTGTGGCATATGAATTCAATGGAATGTTATTATGCGGTAACAAGTTTGAAGACAAATAATTTTAGAGAAACCTAGGGAAACTTACATGATGTAATGCAGAGTAAAATGAATAGAACCAGTAGAATAATTAATGCAATGACACTTTAGACAAACAACTCCAAATAACTAAAGAACTCTAATCAACACAATGACAATTCCAAAGTTCTCATAATGAAACATGCTACCCACTTCTAACATAGAGGTGATAGGCTCAGGGTGCAGAATAAAACAGCTTTTTGAACATGACTAATGTGAGAATTTGTTTTTGTTTGACTATGCATATTAGATATAAAGGTTTTCTCAACTGATGGGTGGAGGTATGAAGAAGAAAAAATAGATTTATTTTCTTCCCATTAAAAAATTAAAATAAATTTGTCCCCCTCCAAGAAATGTTCTTTTCTCTCCTTTCCCAAAAATTCTATAGTTCTGAGACTTTAGTTCAATCCTTGGCTAAAAGTTTTCTTTAAATAAAACCCCAATAGAACAATGACAGAAAAAATGCCTTTAAAATGATTGATTCATCCAGAGAGAACAAAAACCAATGTTTCTTAGCCACATGTCATCTTACTTACATATACCATAAAGCTACATTGGGGCTGTCTTATTTTCTTCTGTATAAAAATTTGAATGGTTGTATATGAAACTAATCTTGTATATGAAAAAAAATTACCTGTTTACTGTGCTCAGCCACCTTTTCCACAGATTCATAGGATGAAACACATGAGGAAACTGAGGAATGGAAAGGATTAGTGAATCACTAAAGTCATAAAGGTATTAAATAGTAGAAATGGAATTTGAAATGCAAAATCTACCACTCTTTTCTGCTGCAGAATGAGCACACAAAGCTCTGGAAAAGATGGGTTAATGTATATTTAATCTGAAGAATTTCTTTTTCAGAGAATGAAACATCACTACTTTTGCCCACTATATTCAGAATCATCAAGGGAAAGAATATTATCTGGCTTGGCAACAGGTGAATAAAGCACATCTGTATCCAGTAACATCAACCTCTCTTCAAATCTTATGTCTTCAATCTATATTGTTCCTTTAAGCACAGATTTCAAGAGTCGCTCTACTCATAAGCATGCCTCCACTAACACCCAAACTCAATACATCCACAAGAAAGCTCATTTCAATAATTTAAAGATGCAAGCAAACACCATGGAGGTTGGGGGAACACAGTATGCTGGACATGCTCGTGTCTAAATGTCAATGACACAAACTAGTGGTAACAACTTTATCCTCCCAAATGCCATTAGGTCTGGCCCTACTAACATTTGCTAGCAACAGTCTGCAACAAAAACCTCATGTCAGTAGCCTCGGTTTGGATCAAGGACTAGTATTATCATCAGACCATCACATTTCCCTGGTTTTTCAATTCTGAGTTAAGAATCTGTTCGTGCTTGTATTTTAATGCTTGGAAAAAATCCTAATCTTTATAACACCTCACATTAAATAAGCCACCACAATCATTCAAGTTGGATTGTTTCATATGAGAAACATTTATTAGGGACCTACTATTATGTGCAATACACGTAGGTGCTATGGAAAATACAAAAATAAACAAGACAAGGTCCTTACCCTCAAGGGAACTAACCATCTAGTAAAAGGATGGAATAAGATGTGTATACAGAAAAAACACATTACAGATTAGAATGTGCTTTGTGTATAAAAGAAGTATAAAATATTAGACCAAATAATGCAAAAATGTATTTTAAATGGCAAGGTCAGAAAGAGTCACAGAAGAAGTAGGTCTTGAATGTTCCTCATCCTTAAAATGAGGTAATAACCTATATTATCTATCTACCTCATAGGCTGGATGTCCACAAAGAGTAGCTTCTCTTTCCGCTCCCTGAATAGCTCCCTAGAAACAGCTTCAGAGGCATACCCGCAACATGTATGTGTTCTTTGTTTATATACATACATACACACAGTCTAGTATATAGCAATATAGCTAAAGCAGAAAATAGCATTTATGCAATAATATACTGATACAGGCTATTTATAACCACTTATGTTAGCCTTTGACAAGATAACAAATTCATTTAGTTATGCTTTAAATCTTTAATAAAAAATTATTGGATTGAATTCTTTAATTTTCCTACATGCTGCCTATTCTACTTAACGTCTTGTTAAAAATCTGCATTCCTACCCTAACACAAGACAAAAGAGATTCACTTGGTTATTTGTTTTTTGTCTTATTTATTTATATAGTATTTAATTTTCCCCCAGTTACATGTAAACAACAATTTTTAACATTTGTTTTTAAAACTTTGATCACTTGGTTATTTGTAACAACAGTCACTGATTTGTACATTAATCACTAAAATATTCCCGTGTGTGTGTGTGTGTGTGTGTGTGTGTGTGTGTGTGTGTGTGTGTGTGTGTAAGGGCTCTGCATTATCCCTGGAAGTTAAACAATAGCCCACAGAAAATGAAGCTACCAAAATGAGATTATTACACTGAGATATCTAATGTGGGAACTGTCAACACCAGTGTATCCACCACAGGGGACCTGTGCAGCCATAAAGAAGAAAAATAATCATCTTGGCAACTCAAATTAAAACTACAAATAGGATTATCTGTTAAAACTAAGAAGACTATACAAAATGCTAACCAGTGTTAGGATGGGAGCAAGAGCTTTAAAATAAAGTGCACTGGAAAATTCTGATTAGGATCTCTAAGAGTACTCATATAAAATCCACTGAAAAATGGGTTCCATGCCATCCACTCACAGGATTTGTCAGGGACTTTAGAGGTTAATGAGTCCTACTCCATTAGTTTACAAATAAGGACTGAGGCCCAGAAATGTTATTATCAAACAAGTTGAGCAAGGATTTGAACTCCAGTCTTATGCCTACAAATCAAGTGCTCCTCCCATTATACCCCATTGTCCAGATGGTATTGCCTGGAATTGCCCCAAGCTCAAGTACAAAGTCAGAAATGGGGTTCTTTCCACAATAAAGCCAAAATAAACACACTCCTTTAGAGTCTTTCCTTCTCTTATTCTCTTATCTTACTCTGGCTTTAACTGAATGCAGCCCAAGACAGATGACTTTATACCTACCTATCTAAAAATGAGCTGACAATAACCAGAAGATGGAAAAAGAACAGGTGTTCCTTCCAGTAACTGGAACAATAACTGCAGTGTCAGGATCTCTCTGTCATTTGAGAGGCTGCCTGCAACACTGAAAGCACTGGGGTCAAAGGGCCTGGGTTTGAATTGTCTTTCACTAGATGTGGGACTTCTAGAATATCATTTCTCTACAACTCAGTTTTTCCTCATCCATTACATAAGGGTAATAATTTGAATTACCTACCTACCTTATGGGACTGTATTAAGGTTAAAGCTTTATATACTGTATAAACTGTTATAGAAAGGTAATCTAAGATTACTATATATATATATATATATATATATATATATATATATATACACACACACATATATACATTTTTGTCTTTGTTCATCTCCTCACTTAGTTTCCTCTTCTCTGTAAACTCTCAGAAATCCTATGCTCCAAAAATTGAGAAGAAATGTAAATAATTAACAAGTCTTTTCACCAAAGTTGTTTCTGACTAATTAAGCAGATCTTTTCTATCTTTTCCTTGAAGCAGTTCCCTTAGTAAACTGAAGATGTGCTCAATAGCTACTGCTTGGCATGCTCAAAGTCATCCACTTATTCTGATGTCAATAAATAATAATTCATATTTAAACAACATTCTAAAGCATTTTTCTCACAATAATCCAGGTAGGTATGCTAGACAAGTGAAGAAACCAGGTGACAAGGCCATGACCTGACTTCCCCAAAGCCACATGGATATTACGTACCATTAGCCTCTTCTTTCTCCAACTCATTTTCGACACAGCTTCCTAAATGAAAAGCACGAGTTTGATCACGGATCTCTCCTACTCAAGAAGCTTCAGCACCAGACATGATAATAAAAAAAAACCCAAGGGGTGCAAAGGGATTGCAACGGGAGAAGATGAAAGGAGGATGCATAAAAGGGTAAATTACAACACATGAAGACACACAAAAATATATTATGGTAGAGGGAAAGAAGGGAGGGAGATCAGCACTGAGCTTTACTCTCCTCAGATTTGGTTCAAGGTGAGAATAACATACTTTCTTAAATATAGAAATATAACTTACTCTATGGGTAGTAGGAGGGAAAGGGGAAAGAAAAGGGAGGGGGGCTGATAGAAGAGAGGGAAAACTGAGGAAGGTGGTAGTCAAAAGCAAACCTGTTTAGAGGAAATGAAGGGAGAAATGAAAGTATAAAGAAGAGGAGAAATACGATGGAGAGAAAGACATAGATAGTAATCTTAACTGTGAATGTGAATGAGATGAACTCTACCATAAAACTGAGGTGGACAGCAGAATGGATTGAAAACAATAATCCAAAAATACGGTGTTTACAAGAAATACATCTGAAACAGGGGGATGCACGCAGGGTAAAGGTAAAAGGCTGGAAAAGAATATATTGTGACTCAGGCGGAGCCAAGATGGTGGAGTAGAAAGATGCACAAAGGCAGGCTCTCCCCACACAGTCCATAAAATACCTGTAGAGAGGGACTCTCAACAAGTTTTGGAGCAGCAGAAGTGAAGAACAACAGAGTGGAGGAGATTTCCAGCTCAGGGTGACCTGAAAGGCCCACGGGAAACATCTGTTGCATGGAACGCAGAGCGGAGCCCAGCCCAGCCTTGGCCCCGTGGCTGGCGAACAGCCCTGGGGGGGGCGGAACCTCTAGTCGTGGAATCCCCAGTCACAGCAGCAGCAGCAGCAGCAGCAGTGGATTCGCAGATCCCTCAACCCACAGGGGCCAAAGGTCAGTGATTGGGTTTTTTTTCAGCTGGCCAGGAAGTGAGAAGGGTCTTCCCACAGCTCTGGCCTCAGGCTGCAGCTACAGCAGAGGCTACATCAGCCCATTGCTGCAGTTCCCACTTCAGCCCCTGCAGCAGCCCGAATCCAGTGTTGGATCGTAAAAACCCCTGGGGGCACTGAGGAGCTGAATATTACCTCAGCCCTGTGTAGAGGCCCTGAGGGAGCTGGTCTTCCTCTCACACTGAATGGTGGCCCTGCCCCCACAGCTTGACTGAATCCCACCCTCCCAGCGCTGGCTTGGCGGAACTGGAGGCCAAGTGGCTATGGAGAGGAAACTGCTAAGATTCTGGCACAAAAATCCCTCCCTTTTCCAGATCAGTGTATGCGCTTGATTGTGCCACTTTGGAGGAACTGAGATCTTACAGATTCCCAGAGTATACCCTACTCTTGATGACGCAAAAGTCAAGTAACTAGTTGGGAAAATGCCCAAAAAGGGGAAAAAAAATAAGACTATAGAAGGTTACTTTCTTGGTGAACAGATAGAAAAATGCTTACCATTAGGGAAAGATATAAAAGTCAAGGCTTCTGTACCCCAAACATCCAAAATAAATATTCAATGGGCTCAGGCCATGGAAGAGCTCAAAAAGGATTTTGAAAATCAAGTTAGAGAGGTGGATGAAAAGCTGGGAAGAGAAATGAGAGACATGCAGGTAAAGCATGAACAGCAGGTCAGCACCCTGCTAAAGGAGACCCAAAAAAATGCTGAAGAAAATAACACCTTGAAAAATAGGCTAGCTCAATTGGCAAAAGAGGTTCAAAAAGCCAATGAGGAGAAGAATGCTTTCAAAAGCAGAATTAGCTAAATGGAAAAGGAGGTTCAAAAGCTCACTGAAGAAAATAGTTCTTTTAAAATTAGAATGGAACAGATGGAGGCCAATGACTTTATGAGAAACCAAGAAATCACAAAACAAAACCAAAAGAATGAAAAAATGGAAGATAATGTGAAATATCTCCTTGGAAAAACAACTGACCTGGAAAACAGATCCAGGAGAGACAATTTAAAAATTATGGGACTACCTGACAGCCATGATCAAAAAAAGAGCCTAGACATCATCTTTCATGAAATTATCAAGGAAAACTGCCCTGAGATTCTAGAACCAGAGGACAAAATAAGTATTCAAGGAATTCACAGAACACCACCTGAAAGAGATCCAAAAAGAGAAACTCCTAGGAACATTGTGGCCAAATTCCTGAGTTCCCAGGTCAAGGAGAAAATATTTCAAGCAGCTAGAAAGAAACAATTCAAGTATTGTGGAAATACAATCAGGATAACACAAGATCTAGCAGCTTCTACATTAAGGGATCGAAGGGCGTGGAATAGGATATTCCAGAAGTCAAAGGAACTAGGACTAAAACCAAGAATCACCTACCCAGCAAAACTGAGTATAATACTTCAGGGGAAAAATTGGTCTTTCAATGAAATAGAGGACTTTCAAGCATTCTTGATGAAAAGACCAGAGCTGAAAAGACAATGTGACTTTCAAACACAAGAATGAAGAGAAGCATGAAAAGGTGAACAGCAAAGAGAAGTCATAAGGGACTTATAAAAGTGGAACTGTTTACATTCCTACATGGAAAGACAATATTTGTCACTCTTGAAACTTTTCAGTATCTGGGTACTGGGTGGGATTACACACACACACACACACACACACACACACACACACACAGAGAGAGAGAGGGGGAGAGAGAGAGAGAGAGAGAGAGAGAGAGAGAGAGAGAGAGAGAGAGAGAGAGCGAGCGCACAGGGTGAATTGAATAGGATGGGATCATATCTTAAAAAAATGAAATTAAGCAGTGAGAGAGAAATATATTGAGAGGAAAAAGGGAGAAATGGAATGGGGCAAATTATCTCTCATAAAAGAGGCAAGTAAAAGACTTTTCAGTGGAGGGAAAAAGAGGGGAGGTGAGAGAAAAAACATGAACCTTACTCTCATCACATTCAACTAAAGGAAGGAATAAAATGCACACTCATTTTGGTATGAAAACCTATCTTACAATACAGGAATTGGGGGAGAAGGGGATAAGCAGGGTGGGGGGGATGATGGAAGGGAGGGCAGTGGGAAGAGGGAGCAATTTAAAGTCAACACTCTTGGGGAGGGACAGGATCAAAAGAGAGAATAGAAGCCATGGGGGCCAGGATAGGATGGAGGGAAATATAGTTAGTCTTATACAACACAACTATTATGGAGGTCATTTGCAAAACTACACAGATATGGCCTATATTGAATTGCTTGCCTTCCCAAAAGGAATGGGTGGGAAGGGAGGGATGAAGAGAAGTTGGAACTCAAAGTTTGAGGAACAACTGTTGAGTATTGTTCTTGAAACTAGGAAATAAGAAATATAGGTAATGGTGTAGGACAAAAGAGAAGATGGGGATAAGGGAAGGGAGGGCAGATTGGTGATAGGGGCAAATAGAATGCTCAGCATTTTGGGGTGGAGTGAGGGGAGAAATGGGGAGAAAATTTGGAACCCAAAATTTTGTGGAAACGAATATTTAAAACTGAAATAAATAAATTTAAATTAAAAAAAAAAGAAAGAAAGGAAAAAAAGAATATATTGAGAGTCAGCTGAAGTAAAAATAGCAGGGGTAGCAATCCTAATCTCAGACAAAGCAAAAGCAAAAATAGATCTAATCTAAAAAGATAAGGAAGGAAAATATATTCTGCTAAAAGGCACCAGAGACAACAAACCAATATCATTACTAAGCATATATGCACCAAATGATATAGTATCCCAATTCTTAGAGGAGAAGTTAAGGGAGCTATAGGAAGAAATAGACAACAAAACTGTACTAGTGGGGGACCTCAACCTCTCCCTCTCTGAACTTGATAAAGCTAACGTCAAAACAAACAAGAAAGAAGTTAAGGAGGAGAATAAAACTCTGGATAAGGCAGATATGATAGATCTCTGGAGAAAACTGAATGGATTTAGAAAGGAATATACCTTTTTCTCAGCGGTACATGGCACATATACAAAAATAGACCATGTACTAGGGCACAAAAACCACACAATCCAGTATAGAAAGGGAGAGACAGTCAATGCATCCTTCTCAAGTCATAATGCAATAAAAATTATATGTAATAAAAGGCCATGGGAAGATAGACCAAAAATTAATTGGAAACTAAATATTCTAATCCTAAAGAATGAGTGAGTTAAACAATAAATCATAGAAACAATCAACAACTTCATTTAAGAGAATAACAATAATGAGACAACCTACCAAAATTTATGGGATACTGCAAAAAGCAGTCGTTAGGGGAAGTTTTATATCACTGAACGCCTATATGAATAAAATGGAGAAAGAGAAGATCAATGAATTGGGCATGTAGCTAAAAAAGCTGGAAAAAGAACAAATTGAAAATCCCCAAGTAAATACCAAATAAGAAATATTGAAAACCAAAGGGGAGATTAATAAAATTGAAACTAAGAAAACTATTGAACTAATAAATAAAACTAAGAGTTGGTTTTATGAAGAAAACAATAAAATTGATAAATCTTTGGTCAATTTGATTAAAAAAAAAGAAAGAAGAAAACAAAATTACCAATATCAAAAATGAAAAGGGTGAACTCACCTCCAACAAGGAGGAAATTAAAACAATAATTAGAAATTACTTTGTCCAACTGTATGCCCATAAATTCGACAATCTAAGTGAGATGGATGAATATTTTATAAAAATATATTGCCAAGATTAATAGAAGAGGAAGGTGAATACTTAAATAACCCTATCTCAAAAAAAAAATTGAACAAGCCTTCAATGAACTCCTTAGGAAGAAATCTCCAGGGCCAGATGAATTTACAAGTGATTCTATCAAACATTTAAAGAACAATTAATTTGCACATTATATAGACTATTTCAGAAAATTGGTGAAAAAGGAGTCCTACCAAATTCTTTTTGTGATACAAATATGGTGCTGATACCTAAACCAGGAAGAGTCAAAACAGAGAAAGAAAATTATAGACCAATTTCTCTAATGAATAGAGATGCAAAAATTTTAAATAAGATATTAACAAAAATAATACAGAGAATAATACATTATGATCAGGTAGGATTTATACCAGGAATGCAAGGTTGGTTCAGTATTAGGGAAACTATCAGTATTATTGACCATATCAACAACAAAACTAACAGAAACCACATGATTATCACAATAGATGAAAAAGCTTTTGACAAAATACAGCACTCATTCCTACTGAAAACCCTGGAGAGCATAGGAATAAATGGAACTTTCCATAAAATAATAATCAATATCTACCTAAAACCATCAGCAAGCATTATATGCAATGGTGGAAAAGTTAGATTCATTTCCAGTAAGATTAGGGGTGAAACGAGGATGTCCATTATCACCACTGTTATTCAATATGGTACTAGAAATGTTAGCTATAGCAATAAGAGAAGAAAAATAAAATGAAGGAATTAGAATAGGCAAAGAAGAAACTAAGTCATCACTCTTTGCAGATGATATGATGATAATCACTCTTTGCAGATGATATGATGATATACTTAGAGAATTCCAGAGAATCAAGTAAAAACTATTTGAAATAATAAACAACTTTGGCAAAGTTGTTTAAACCCACATAAATCAACTGTATTTCTATATATTGCTAACAAAGCCCAACCGCAAGACATAGAAAGAGAAATCCCATTTAAAGCTATGATAGACATAATAAAATATCTGGGAGTCTACTTGCCAAAACAAACCCAGGGACTATATGAACACAATTACAAAACACTTTTCCCACAAATAGTCAGATCTAAGTAAGTTGAAAAACATCAGTTGATTGTGGGTAGGCTGAGTTAATATGATAAAAATGACAATTCTACCTAAATTAATTTACTTATTCAGTGCCATACCAATCAAACTACCAGATAATTACTTTCTAGAGCAAGAAAAAATAATATCAAAATTCATCTGGAAGAAAAAAAGGTCCAGAATATCAAGGGAACTAATGAAAAGAAATGCTAGGGAAGGTAGCCTAGCTCTACCAGATCTCAAATTGTATTATAAAGCAGCAATCATCAAAACTACTTGGTACTGGCTAAGAAATAGAGGGATAGACCAGTGGAACAAGATAGGTACTCAAGACACAGTAATCAATGAATATAGAAATCTACTGTTTGATAAACTCAAGGATCCCAGCTTCTGGGATAAAAACTCACTGTTTGACAAAAATTGCTGGGAAAACTAGATAACAGTGTGGTAGAAACTGGGCATAGACCAATGCCTGATACTGTACACAAAATTAAAGTCCAAATGGATACGTGACCTAGGTATAAAGACTGATACTATAAAGAAATTAGGGGAGCAAGGAATAGTGCATTCGTCAGATTTATGGAGAATGGAGAAATTTTTGACCAAACAAGAGATAGAGACCATTATGAAGTGCCAAATGGATAATTTTGATTACATTAAATTGAAAAGATTTTGCACAAACAAACCCAGTGCAACCAAGATTAGGAGGGAAGCAGAAATCTGGGAAAGAATTTTTTTAATTAGTGTCTGTGATAAAGGTCTCATTTCTAAAATATATAGAGAACTTAGTCAAATGTACAAGAATACAAGTCATTCCCTGACTGATAAATGGTCAAAGGATATGAAAAGGCCGTTTTCAGAGGAAGAAATTAAAGATATCCATAGTCATATGAAAGAATGTCCTAAATCACTATTGATAAGAGAGATGCAAATCAAAACAACTCTGAGGCACCACATTACACCTATCAGATTGGCTAATGAGACAAAACAGGAAGATGATAAATGTTGGAGAAGATGTGGGAAAGTTGGAACATTAATACATTGTAAGTAGACTTCTGAGCTGATCCAGTCTTTCCGGAGAACAATTCAGAACTATGCCCAAAAGGCTATAAAAATGTGCATACCCTTTGATCCAGCAATACTCCTTCTAGGACTGTATTCCAAAGAGATCATTAAAATGGGAAAGAGTCCCACATGTTCAAAAATATTTATATCAGCTCTCTTTGTGGTGGCCAAAAACTGGAAACCAAGGAGATGCCCGTCAATTGGGGAGTGGCTGAACAAGTTGTGGTATATGAATGTAATGGAATACTATTGTGCTATAAGAAATGACGAGCAAGCAGACATAGAGAAAACCTGGAATGACTTATATGAACTGATGTTGAGTGAAATAAGTAGAACCAGGAGAATATTATTATACACAGTAACAGCCACAGTCTGTGAGGACCGACTGTAATAGACTTAGCCCTTCTAAGCAATGCAGGGACCTAAAACATCTCCAAAGGACTCATGATGCAAAATTCTGTCCACATCCAGAGAAAGAACTGTGGAATCAGAACACAGAATGAAACAGACTATTTTCTTTTTTATTTTTCATTGTGTTTTGTTCTGTTTTTCTCATGGTTTCTCCCATTTGTTATAATTCTTCTATGCAACATGACTGGTGTATAAATGTATTTAATAGGAATGTATGTGTAGAGACCATATAAGATTGCATGCCATCTGGGGGAAGGAGGGGAAGAAAATTTTAAACTTATGGAAGTGAATGCTGAAAACTGAAAACAAATAATAAATTTGAAGAACAAAAAAAAGAAGCTTCAGCAGCCTCTGTTGTCTCTAGAATAAAGTACAAATTCCTCTATCATTGAAAGTCTTTCACAATCTGGCTCCAAACTACTTTTATAGACTAAGTTCACATAACTTCCCAACACATGCTCTACTTTAAGTCAAACTGGCCTCCTAGATAACATCTACAGAAAACGTTCCATCTTCTACCTCCATGACTCTATACTTCACCATGCCTGAATATTCTCTCTCCTCATCCCTGCCTCCTAGGAACACTAAATCTATGACGTTATGTACATCTCTTTTCTTCCTCCACCAAAAATTATTTCTAAAATCAATAACAATAACAACAAACTAGGGATATTCATTCTCTTCAAAAATGTACAACTACTTTCACATCAAAGCATTGTGCCCCTTCAGATCAACTACAACTCATCCCCAAAAAGTTTTGTAATAAAAAATTACAATGCATCATAAGATTTCTCTGAATTTCCATAAATGTATAACTAAGACTGAAATCCTTTTCAAATTCAGGTTTGAATTTGGATTCCCGGTCTTCAGAAGGTCCTCAATTATTATGATAGACTACAGCTGCTTTCAATATAAGGAACCCTGACAGGATTGTGAAAACTTCAGTACAGATTTTTCTGACCCCTATACATGCATGTGCATGTACCCCCTCACACACAAGAATCTTTAATTACAACTACATGGTAAAACAACAATAGTAGGCTCTTTGATAGGGTATGTTTCTGATACAGGCAAGAAAACTGGCTGGAGGAAAAGAAGCTCTAACTTACCAGTATCTTGTGTTCCATCTTCATCGACTCCCTTGTCAAACAGCAAGCAATCTTACAATTAGCGTAAGCCTGTGAGTTACTTTGGGTGTCTTTGGTTTTTTTTGTTTGTTTGTTTGTTTTGTTTTTTTGGTTTTTTTTATTAACTTTTAACATTTATTTTCACACAATTTTGGGTTACAAATTTTCTCCCCTTTTATCCCCTCCCCCCCCCCAAAACCCGAGCTTTCTAATTGCCCCTGTGACCTATCTGCTCTCTCCTCTATCCTCCCTCCCTGCCCTTGTCTCCATCTTCTCTTTTGTCCTGTAGGACCAGATAGCTTTCTTGACCCCTTAACCTGTATTTCTTGTTACCCAGTGGTAAGAGCATTACATTTGGTCCTAACACTTTGAGTTCTAACCTCCTTAGCTCCCTCCCTCTCCACCCCTTCCCCTTGAAAGACAGGCAATTCAATATAGGCCATATCTGTTTAGTTTTGCAAATGATTTCCATACTAGTTGTGTTGTATAGGACTAATTATATTTCCCTCCATCCTATCCTGTCCCCCTTTACTTCTATTTTCTTATGGTCCTTTCCCTCCCCATGAGTGTCGACCTCGTATTGCATTCTCCTCCCCATGCCCTCCCCTCCATCCTCCCCCCCACCCTGCTTGTGCCCCTGTCCCCCACTCTCCTGTATTATGAGATAGGTTTTCCTATCAAAATGAGTGTGCATTATATTCTTTCCTTTAGTGGAATGTGATGAGAGTAGACCTCATGTTTTTCTCTTGCCTCCCCTCTTTATCCCACCACTAATAAGTCTTTTGCTTGCATCTTTTATGAGAGATAATTTGCCCCATATAACTTCTCCCTTTCTCCTCCCAATATTTCTCTCTCACTGCTTGATTTCATTTTTTTTTTAATATATGATCCCATCCTCTTCAATTCACTCTGTGCACTCTGTCTCTATGTATGTGTGCGTGTGTGCATGTGTGTGTGTGTGTACTCCCACCCAGTGCCCAGATACTGAAATGTTTCAAGAGTTACAAATATTGTCTTTCCATGTAGGAATGTAAACAGTTCAACTTTAGTAAGTCCCTTATGACTTCTCTTTGCTGTTCACCTTTTCATGGTTCTCTTCATTCTTGTGTTAGAAAGTCAAATTTTCTTTCCAGCTCTGGTCTTTTCATCAGGAAAATTTGAAAGTCTTCTATTTCATTGAAAGACCATTTTTTCTCCTGAAGTATTATACTCAGTTTTGCTGGGTAGGTGATTCTTGGCTTCAGTCCTAGTTCCTTTGACTTCTGGAATATCCTATTCCATTCCTTTCTATCCCTCAATGTAGAGGGTGCCAGATCATGTGCTATCCTGATTGTATTTCCACAATACTTGAATTGTTTCTTTCTAGCTGCTTGCAATATTTTCTCTTTCACCTGGGAATTCTGGAATTTGGCCACAGTGTTCCTAGGAGTTTCTCTTTTTGGATCTCTTTCATGCGTTGTTCTGCGGATTCCTTGAATATTTATTTTGCCTTCTGGTTCTAGAATCTCAGGGCAGTTTTCCTGGATAATTTCATGGAAGATGATGTCTAGGCTCTTCTTTTGATCATGGTTTTCAGGTAGTCCCAGAATTTTTACATTGTCTCTCCTGATTCTATTTTCCAGGTCAGTTGTTTTTCCAATAAGATATTTCACATTATCTTCCATTTTTCGAATCTGCGCGGTATGTTCTGTGATATCTGTCTTTCTCGAAAAGTCCTTAGCGTCCATCCGTACCATTCCAGTTTTGAAAGATCTATTTTCTTCAGTGAGCTTTTGAATCTCCTTTTCCATTTGGTTAATTCTGCTTTTGAAAGCATTCTTCTCCTCATTGGCCCCTTGCACCTCCCTTGCCAGCTGAGTTAGGCTAGTTCTCAAGGTGCCAATTTCTTCAAGATTTTTTTGGTTCTCCTTTAGCAGGGAGCTGATCTGCTTTTCATGCTTCTCCCTCATCCCTCTCATTTCCCTTCCCAGTCTTTCCTCCACCTCTCTAACTTGATTTTCAAAATTCCTCTTGAGCTCTTCCATGGCCCGAGCCCATTGGGTGGGCTGGGACACAGGATCCTCGATTTCTGTGTCTTTGCCTGATGGCAAGCATTGTTCCTCCCCATCAGAAAGGAAGGGAGGAAGTGTCTTTTCTCCGGTAAAGTACCCTTCAATAGTTTTATTTCTTTTCCCTTTTCTTGGCATTTTCTCCAACCAGTGGCCTGACCTCTGAATGTTCTCCTCACACCCACCTCGCCTCCTGGTCCTCCCAGCCAGCGTTTGGGGACTGAGATTCAAATGCTGCTTCCCGCCTTAGGATTTTTGGCGGGGGCAGGGCTGCTATTCAGTGTGAGAATTAAGTTCAGGTGGTCAGAGGCAGGGCCGCCTCTCAGGCATAGTTCCCTCTGGGGGTTTATGCACAGACCTTCCACAATGGATCCAGGCTCCTGCTCGCTTGGGGAGCCCCCGTCTGCAGCCGCCTCTCAGCCCCCACCTCCCGGGGGGGCCTGAGCCTTGGGGGCACCCCACTCCCCTCTCAACCTGCCAAAGAGACTCTCTCACCCACCCCCGTCAGTCACCTGTTGGTGGGGGGGCCCGTGCCGCTGCTGAAGATCCCGCCTCCGGAGCCCTCTCAGATGTGTGCCTCTCAGAGCCGTGGCTGCCACCGCCGCAGGTCCGGGCTGGGCTCCGTGTCTGCAGCGCGATGGACCTTTTGCGAGAGGTTTGCAGGTCCCTCTGTGGGTGGGGGGGACCCGCGTGGCCACTGGAGATCCCGTCCCCGTAGCCCTCTCAGATCTCCTCCCCTCAGTGTCGCGGCCTCAGCAGGGCCGCACTTCGCTCCCTGACCCGGCGCCCAGTCCGAGGCGCGAAGGACCCCCGCGAGAGGTCCGCAGGTCTCTCCAGAGCAGGAATCTCCCTCGCTCCAATACTTCGTGGTCTCTGGGTGCAGAATTCGCCCTGGCTTGGTCCCCTCTAGCCGTTCTGTGGTTTGTGTGTTCGGAGCTATGTGTATGTGCGTCTTTCTACTTTGCCATCTTGGCTCCGCCCCCTGTCTTTGGTTTTTAATATCTGCTAAGTACCAGACATTGATTGAAAGGTCCCCTGAAGAACTAATGATCACAAAACAGTAGTAATGCAAAGAAAAAAACTTCTAAATTCTTTGGAGGATGTGGAAAATAATTAAGTATTAAAGATAACAAAGTAAAAATTTAAAGTTGAAACATTAGCATGGTCAAACTGAGTTGCTTCCTAAATAGCTGCTTTGGAATTACTGTATTGCAGTTTATCAAAACCTTGTAGCATCTCTGAATTCAGAGCACTTCAAAAAAGCGAGGAAACTATCCAAGCTTTCTTTCTTTTTCTCTCTCTCTTTGTGTGTGTATGTGTGCGCGCGCACATGTGTGTGTCTAAGACAATAGAATTCAAAATATAACTTTAAATTTTTTCTTAAGATAGTAAAATGTTTCTTTTCTTAAAAAAAAATTTGGTAGGCATTTAAGGAAAAAATGTTCAGTTTAGAACCAGGTCACATAGTCAATTAGGAAGTATTTATATAAGTTGGTTTTTTAGGGGTGTCCTCCCCCATGCCCAAATGAGAGTTCATTTATATATATGGATTCATTTGGCAAACTCAACAGAAGCTTTTACTTCCCCATTCCCCTCTTCCTTTGATCATACTAGATTTGCCTTATTCTTCTGGTGTGAAAATATTTTATATTATATTGAAAAAGTTAAAAATCAGCTGTGGAACTATTAAGACTATAAGCCATCTGGATTTGTGTCTTCCTCTCTACTTCTTCCAAGGAATGTAAGTTCCTTGAAAGTCAGGATTATTTCATTCCTTGTATTTGCATTCCTAGTGCCTGGCAGAGTGCCTGGCACATATGTATTTCTTTCTCAGTCATGTCCAACTCTTTGTGACTCGATTTGGGTTTACTTGGCAGATACTGAAGTGATTTGCCATTTCCTTCTCCAGCTCACTTTACAGATGAGGAACTGAGGCAAATAGGGTGAAGTGACTTGCCCAGTTAGTAAGTGTCTGAGGCTCAATTTGAACTTAGGAAACGGAATCTCCCTGACTCTGCTATCCTCATATTTATAGCAGTTTATGATCAGAAAGCTTAAAGCACCTTCCTCACAAAAACCTTTTCAAGAAGGCAACACAAATATTATTAGCATATCTGACATATGAAGAAACCAAGGTCTAGAAAGCTCAAGTGAATTACCTAAGTGGGGGAGCCAAGACTCATACTCTGGTCTTTTGCTGCTAAGTCCTGCACCCTTTCCCACCATGACAAACTGTTCCTTCCTCTTCTTTCTCCACTCTACTTCTTGATCTTAAACATGGATTCTAGAACCTTTTTCTTCTCAACATTTTTTATTTCCCATATTTAGAAATGTCTAAAATTTGCCATGCTACAGACAAAGGGGGTCCACATTTATGGGTACCACAGTCACCCAGAGACTAGGGAAGATGACTGGACTAGATGACCCTCCCCTTTAAGGGAAGTACCTACAACTATTTGCCTTTATATGTGCTTGCAAGAAAAGGCTGAATTTCTTGTGGTCATTTCTTATCAGGTCCTGCTCACAGTAATAATTAGGTAGCTTTATGGCTTCAGCAGCAACTTATCTGACAAAGTACATTGGCCAGTACTCCCTCCACTCTTCCAGAAGAGACACTGTACTCTATCATCTCTATCCACTCTATTTCACTGTTGGATCAGACAAAGGAAGGTGGAGGGAGGGGGCTGGGGGGGAGAGGGGTAAGAGCAATAGAAGCAGTACTAGAAATTATATACAGCTCTTTAAGAATGACAGTGGGCTTAACAGATACAAAGTCATTTGATACAACAATCACAAAATAGGCGCTGTTATTATGCCCACTTCACAGACTAGGAAACTGAGGCAGAAAGAGGTTGAGTGACATGACCAGGGTCACACAGTCAGTAAGTGCCTGAAGCTGGACTCCTTTCTTTTCCTCTCTAGGACCCGTGCTCCAGCCACTGCACTGTTTCTGGAAGAACAGAAAGCACTCTTGCCACATTCTGTGCTTCAGTAGAAAGCCTCCAGTCACTTTTACTGACCAAGCAATGCTCCTCCACACAGCTGCAGAGATTATCTTCTTAAAGCTCAAGCTGGATCATTTCATTCCTCAACTCAAGAATCTTTGGAGGCTTCATATTTCCTCTGAATAAAACGAGAACTCCCTGGTTGGACATTTAAGGCCTTTGGACAGACTGTTCAGTATGGATGGGATGCATTCTCTCCTCATCTCTGCTTCTCAGGAACCTCAGCTTCCTTCCAGGTTCTGTTGAGGTATCACTTCCTGGAAAAATTCTTTTCAGATCCCTCTAATTATAAGGGTTCCATCCATGTAAATGTTAGTCTGTTAATAGAAAGTGAGCTCCTTGATGGCACCTAGCACACAGTACCTTGCACACAGTAGGCAATTAATTAATGCTGGTGAATTTGTATGTATAAAATGAGCAAACTTTAGGAAGGCTCCTTTCAAGTCAGACATACATACTCTACTTAAAAACAAAACCCTAACAATAAAATAACCCTGCTCTTTTTTTTAAATCAGCTTACAAAAGGGCTATTTTACAAAACAGTTTGGGGTGTGAACTTCCAAAGAAAAGCACTAAACAACAAGTGAAGCAGATCGCACAAATCCCCAAGAAGACCCCGACAGAACATAAGATACAGCTGCTTATTTTGGGGTTTCTGCCATAAATCTTTCTTGACCCAGTACATACGGCTGCAAAATAATCTGCTGAAAGAGAGTGGGATTTGGACCTATATACACCAGACTCACAGAGACCCTTCCTGGAGATCAATCCTTTAGAATCACATAATGAAGATGCTGGAGTTTTATTTTTTCCTCACAGAGCTCAGGCACAAGTACCAGTCTCCACTGGTATGCACTGAGGGGCTAATTGGCTGCAGAGATTTCAAGGAAACCATCTCCAAGTCCATACCCAGGAAGCAGCCACTTCCCTTCCTCCTCTCCCAATTTAAAGACAAAATGAAGGGACAGACTTAAAGGTACTATCTGGATTTCAACTTCTTAAGAGAATAAAGTCTGTGAATTCACAAATGAACAGCTGAAAGTTAATTTCTGAATCATGGAGAGATCTTATGGCAAGTGACAGAAAAGATGGAAATGTGTTTGTGGTGGAAGAAACAGTGTACTAATCCAGGCTCTACTTACTAGCTGTGAGATCTTGGGTAATCAATCCATTTATTTAGCTCCTAGACATTCTAAGCAAAGCAAGCTGTGGGGGATATAAAGAAGAGGAAAAACAGTTCCTGTCCTCAAGGAGATTACATTTTTAGTTCTAGGGAATGTGGCACCTAAGCTGAGTCTTGAAGGAACTAGGGTTTTATTGTTTTGTTTTGTTTTAAACCAGTAGAAGTAGAGAGGGAACTCTGGGGGAGCGGAGTCTGTGTAAAGGAGCAGAGTACAGGTGATGAAATGTCCAGTTCCTGGATCAACAAGGAGGTCATATTAGCTAGAACCTATTGTGTGAGGAAAAATGATGTGCAGTATATGCCTAGAAAGGTAAACTACAGCCAGATTGTGAAGGAATTTAAGTGCCAAAATGAGGAATTTACATTTGATCCTAGATGGAATAGGTTTCTGTATAAGGGAGTGCCAAGGTCAGAGTTCTGATTTAGGAAGGCTATTTTGGCAGCTTTATGAAGGATGGATTGGGGAGAAGACAGTGGCAACTCGAGTCCAATCAGGAGGCTTTTGCAATGATCCAGGAAAAAGGTGCTAGGGACTTATACTAGAATGGTGGCTATTTGAATGGTGAGAATATGACAGAGAATTTGTACATTACTTAAACTGTCTGGACCTCAGTTTTCTCCTTCTTACGTGAAGGAGGTTGGACCTTTAAGGAGGTCCCTTCTTGCTCTAAATCTATGATCTTATATAGTTTTATAAGCCAATAATTTATCATAATTTAATACAGAACAAATGAGAGGGACATAGAGAACATGCATAAAGTACTGGCTGCCATCTGAGTTAAGTGTGCCACAGGAGACTTACAGAGATTCAGTTGAATTCAATAAACATTTATCATGTATTCACTATATGGAGAGCACTGTGCCAGCGGAAACAAAGATAAATAAGAGAGAACAAAATCTCTGCCTTTTCAGTAGAGATGCTACTGCATGTAAATCTACCACATGACCTGAAAGCAATTTTTCTTGTCATTTCAGTTGGGTCTGACTCTTCATGACCCCATGTGGGGTTTTCTTGGAAAAGACACTGGAATAGTTTGCCATTTCCTTCTCCAGCTCATTGTACAGATGAGGAAACTGAGGCAAACAGGGTTAAGTGGCTTGCCCAGAATAACACAGCTAGTAAATGTCTAGGGCTGGATTTGAACCCAAAGAAAATGAGTCTTCCTGACTCTAGGCCTGGCACTCTATCCACTGTGCCCTACCTGTTCTGAAAGCCTTGATTACTCTTCTAATTCAGTCTCAGGATAAAATAATATTTGAGGGCAGGGTTGTCTTTGCCTCTTTTTGTATCCCAAACACTTTACACAGTCATTAAACACATAGGTGTTTAATAAATGTTTACTGATGAATAATAACATTAAAACAATAATAAATAGCAACAACACATCTATATTAGTATCTGTGTTTTACAGATAAGAAGCAAAGTGCCACAAAGTCAGATGACTTGGCCAGACTCATGGCATCAAAATAAGGACTCAAGAGTTTCTTATTCCAGGACCCATGTTCTCTTTTGTCTTCATTATACAAAGAATATTGTTATGTGAAAATGTCTGCTGGGATTAAATTTAAATCTTAATCTTCATTAAATAAAATTGTATTTTATATTTGTAAATACATTTTGTGAACAACACTGGCAATTAGGACCATGAGTACAAAAAAATTAGAATATACTTATAGAAATTAAACCTAGGTTAAGTCAAGAATTTAAATTTAAAATGCTTTACTTTGTTATTGATATCATAACATTTCCTACTCAGGAGGCCCTGCTGTCTGATGCATCATTAACAGCACAAATGAAGTTCCCTTTTGGCAGAGATGTGGTGGACTAGATTTATGAGAAGTTTAGAATGAGGCATACGCTTTCAGCCATGGCCAAAGAGCTGATTGGTTTTATTTGACTATGCCTTTTTGTTATAAAGGAGCATTCTTTTGAAGATAGGAGAGAGACAATCACTGGAAAATGACAGTGATGTAAAAAAAATTTTTTTTAAGCATCAATAAAACTTTTGGAAAAGTAATGCAAAGGAAGTTTGGAAATTTAGTAGCTTCAAAGATTTTAATGAATGTAAATGAATCAAGGTTATCTAAAATAGTAACTACAAGATATGACATTTGCCTGCTTATTCATGTTCTGGTTAAATGTTTTATTCATTCTATCAGTATTACCTATTTTTCAAATTCTTTACCTAAAGAGTATTCCATATGTGATAAAAAAAAAAAAGAGAGAAAAATCTTTATAGAAATTAAAGAAAAAAGTTAAACTCTGCTTTCCCTTCTTACAAAGCTAAAATGTGCCTTTTCATTCTAAAGGTAAAAGTTTAAAGCTTAAACATAGTTGTTCTTGATCGTGTCTTGGTTTTTGATCCTTTTCGTTAAAAATAGTGAAAGGCACACTTTTTAATTACCCAAACCATACTACATTTTATTATCTTACACATGATTTCCGACAGAAGGGGAAATGCTATTTTCCAAAAGCATGGCAGTTTGTATTACTACAAATAAATAGTACAGTACAAACTGAACATGTAAGAAATGTATACCATGTGTTTTTATTAAATTCTCTTGGCAAATGAGTGTAGATTTTGGACAGGAATATAGGATAGGAATCAGAGAGGCAGGGTGGCCAACATACATCATGCAAGCTCAATTTGGCCAGGGTCCATCTGAGAGTGGGTCCAATACCCAGTGCTATCATTCTAATTATGAGCAGCTTTCTGAACCCCTCTCTCTTCCAGAAACATTTTAAAGTTAAGACTGTGCTGCCACACCTCCTCCCGCCCCCTTCAGTTTAATTCTATCTATATGTCCTTTTCTCCTATCAAAATCCCCACTAAAGTTAAAGTAGCAAAGAAATTCAGAGCTAGAAGGCAAAAGCACCTTTGGGAAAAACTGAAGAGGAGGCCATTATGCAAATGTTAATATCACTAGCACAACTCTCCATCAGAACTTAATGAAGGACAAGCTGCCTTCATCCTTTAAGAGGAATATACAAATAAAGTGAACCAATCTGAAGTTTTTTTTTCCTTGTTTCTTTCTTTGTTTCATAAAAATTAATTTTCAGAAAAAAATTAAGCTGAAAGGCATAGGCAAGTAAATAATGAAAATACACAGCACTTCCATCAGTGTTTTTCACTTTTCAAATGTTTTCATGTTATATTTTGTGAGGAATATCATTGTTTCTTCTGCACTTAGCTATTACATCAACATGCTGAGGACCTGTGACTTCTTTGGTGTGGGAATTCCCACCACAGAAGCAGATCAAAAACCTGATGGGAAGGGCCTATCACACATACACTTATCATTCACTTTAGACATATTTTCTGTTGATCCTTAAGACAAGATCCTCCTGTAAAGGGGGCAGGGAAGGCATTATATCCTCATTTTACAATCAAGGAACCAAAGACTCAGAGAGAGATGCTGAATCTTACACAGCAAGTGAGAGAAGTAAGTGCTTACACAGCTTTTCTGATTCCAGTTCAATACTCTTTCCATGATAAATTGCTATCTCTTTCTGACTCCTACACCACATAATTTAGGAAAATACTATACTGTGTTAGACATTTAATAATGGCAAAGGCTGGTCTGATATGACTCCTACTTTATATTTTCAGGGAACTTTATTATCATTCGGTAATATGCGCTGAGTAGCCTACTCCCTGAATTTAATAGTTCTAACAGCTACTAACCCAATGGAAAGGGGAGAGAAGACCAAGCAATAGAGTCTAAGAGAGCAAGCCTCAGATTCAAATAAGAGGTTTAGAGAAAGTCTCTGGAAGATATGGGATCCAACTGGGGTGCGGGTAAATATTCAAGCTTTAAGAGAGTGCTAAGAGGGGATAAAGTGATAGATTAGGAGATTTTAAAAAATCAATAACCTTTGGATAGCAGGAAAAAGAGACTAGAGTAAAAGAGACTATTGTAGAGACTATTATAAAAGACCAGAGTCCTCCATCAGAGGCTGGACACTATTTAGCAGAGATATTGGGACCAGAACTTCAGAGAGGCTTGGCCTAGAAGCTCTAGATGACCTCTAAGGTTTTTTCCATAACTCAGATTCTATGATTCTGAGAAAAGATACTATTTGCCAAGTTGAAACTTTAGCCTTCACAAGCAGTATAACACAGGGTTTTTGTGAAAAAAATTAACTTTTGGACTTAACATGATTGGCAAGTTGGGAATAAATAGGCATATTCAGTGTTTCCAGAGGCCATACCCAGGCAGTACAGAGAAATAGGAATTGAGAAAGTATACATAAAAAGCAAGGAGAAGGAATAAGAATTTAAGGGAAAGTACACTCTCCTGACCCCTATTCTTGTTCCTTATCCTTTTCTAGATTCCTCTCACATCCCTCACCCCCTCCCAACCTCTTTTCTCCCTTTCATTATCAATATAAAAGTGTCAATGGCAGTGAAACAAAATGACCCTATATATTACAGGTAAACTGCGAGTTGATAGGGCTCTTAATATTTTTTAAAGGAAATTAATATAATTCACTATAGTGCATACTTGATAATAGTGAAGTACTCTGAGCTTATATAATCAAACTGTAAAACACTTTTAAAAAATCAGAAGAACAAACTTTCATTAATTCTGAGGGAATCTGAGTTTTGGTAACTTTGATCAGTCTAATAGCTAAGTAGAGATCTTACAGAATCTAAAAGGTGCTGTTTAACTTGATTGCCCTTACATTAAATTTTCACAATAACAGTTATATTATCACTTAAAAGCACTTGATAAAATGCAATCAAACCTTGCCTGGAAAACTCTACATTCACAAGACGTATAAGACCGTTTTATGTAACATGTAATGTAATGTAAATGTATAGTAATTTAGAAGCAATCTGGTGTTTGTCACCTTTCTTCATAGAGAGGGAAATACTTTTGCTTTTGTTTTAAATTTTGTTTTTAAACTATGAGCTGAAAAGTCGCTCAATGAAATGAGCATTTGCACATACATGCAAGAAGAGAAAACAAGGACTGTCAAGTCAACAAGGATTTATTAAGTGCTTACTATATGCAAGCACTTTGCTAAGTAAGCATAAGGGATACAAATAATGGCAAGAAAGAATTCCTGCCTTCCAGAAGCTTATGATCTAACAGAGGTAACAATATACAAGATAAGCTGGAAATAAACTCAGAGGAAAGGCACCAGCAAAGAGAGATCAGGAAAGGCTTCTTATAGAAGATGAGATTTTCACTAAGTCTTGAAGGAAGGTAGAATTTAGGAGGGAGAGGGGGAGAGACAGAGACAGAGAAACGGAGAGACACAGAGAGAGAATGAATGAGAAAGAATTCTGGGCATGGAGACAGCCAGTGAAAAGGCATGGAGTTGGGATATGGAGTATCTTGTGCAAGAAAGTCAGTGGAGAGTAGGGATGAGGGCCTGTACTAAGGTGGTATCAATGTCAGAAGAGAGCAAAGGGCATGCACAAGAGAGACCATTAATTAAGAGGACAAGGCAACGGACTGGATTTGGGGGAGGGATATGGTGGGAGGTGAACAAGAGCAATGGAGTGAAGAGTTGATTATGATTGTACATTAAATTGTGAATCTATTATGTATAGATTATTGTCTTCTAAAAATACATAATAAATTCAACATGTACCTTTCAGAGTTGGGGGAATATATCTTTGTAAGACTTTCTATTTTTCTGAAAAAGAATAGGAAAATGAAATGTAGTCACTGCCACTTAAATTGCATTCCTATGTGAAAAAGAATGACAACAAGCAAACTACATATCAAAATTTCTAGGATGCAGCTAAAGGAAATATTACAGCTCACAGACTAATAAAATGGAAAAAGTGAATTAAAATAATCACAGATTATTTTAATTCATTTTTTTCCATTTAAAAAAAGCAAACTCTACAAAACAGTCAAGACAATAAGCATTTATTAAGTGCCTACTATGTGCCACATACTATGCTAAGTGTTGGGAATACAAAAAAAGGTAAAAAGCATTCCTTACTATCAAGGAGCTCAAAGTCTTATGAGGGAGGTGCATGCAATAAAAATGTACAAACAAGATGAATGCAAGATAAATTGGAGATAATCTCGGAGGGAAGGCACTTAAAATTAAGGATGATGGCAAGATTTCTTACAGAAGGTGAAACTTTAGCTGAGACTTGAAGGAAGCTAGGGAAGCTAGAAGGTAGAGATAAGAAAGAAGAGGATTCAGATGAAGATGCCCAACTAATCTAACGAAAAAGAAGGGAAGTATGAGAGGACATGGAGTATTTTGTGCAAAGAACAGCAAGGAAGCCAGTGTCATTAGATTGCAGAGTATGCAGAGGAGAGTAAGGTATAAGAAGGCAGAAAAGGTGAAAAGCAGCTTTAAAAACCAAATAGAAGATTTTATATTTGATCCTGTAAGAGGGAATGGTTGGAGCTTACTTAATAGGGATCAACCTGATCAGATCTGAACTTCAGGAAGATCAATTTGACAGCTAAGAGAACAATGGACTGGAATGAGGAGAGACTTGAGGCAGGAAGAACAAAATGACTGGCACCAGAGGTTGGCAGTGTCAAGGGAGAGAGTGGGGCACATGGGAAAGATGTTATAAAGGTAGCAACACAGGATTTATCAGTTAATTGGATATGTGATGGGAAGAAGTGATGAAAAATACATTGCTAGTATCCACCTCCTCATAGAAAAGTGATGAACTAAACGCAAAATGAGAATCACATTTCTGGACATTGACAATTTGTATGGTATATCTTGTCAAAAGCTTTTTTTTAAAGGAAAAGGATATTATCTATTTCTATAAACATTGTTCCTATTGTTTTTGTTATTAATATGGTCTATTAAGTTGACAATTTTCCTCATTTTGATTCAACCTTGAATTCCTAGTATATATCCAACTTAGTCACATTGAGTAAATTTTGTGATATGTTGCTATGGTATCCTTGCTAATATTTTGCTTATTTCTTTAACCAACGTTCATTAGGGATACTGGTCTATAATTTCTTTCTCTATTGTGACTCTCCCTAGTTGAGGGAGCAAGAACATATTTGTATTATAGAAGAACTATGATAGGACCTCTGCTTTTCTTGTTTTTTTCTTTCCAAACATTTTATGTAATATTGGAAGTTTTTCTTTAAATATCTGATAGAATTCACTTGTAAATCCATTCTGTCCAGGAGCTCTCCCACTTCTCTTTTCCCTCCATCCTCTCTCCCTTCATTATCTCATTAGATCCTGTGAATTGAAAATTTTGTCTCTATGTGCCCTAATCTCTCCTCCTGAACTTAAGTTCTGCTCCAATTAATAACTTTTTGGATGCCCAAATAACATATCCAAAATGGAATTCGCCTTTTCCTTTAAACCTATTCTTCCTCCTGCTAACATGACTATTTTTATGGAGGGCATGACCACTCTTCTGGTTACTCAGGTTCACAAGCTCATAGTAAGTCTTGACTTTTCTGTCTCTTTCATTTTCCAAATCCAACTAGTTGCCAAGTGTTGTTGATTTGTCATCTACACCTTTTTTTTTAATGGTCATATAACTCTACTCTAGTTCAGACCTTAATCACTTCTTTCCTGGGCTATTGAAATAACATACAATTTATTCTGACTCCTTCCAGAATCTTCTCTCTCCAAAAAACTATCTAAGCATCTGCCAAAATAATCTTTCTAAGGGCTAGGCATGACCATGGGCATTATCTGGCTCAAAAATCTCGAGGAGTTCCTTATTGTCATTTCTAGGATAAAATATAATCTCCTCACCTTAGTGTTTAAAATACAATCTAGTTTTATTTACTTTTAAAAGACTTATTTCACATTATTCCTTTTATGCCCTTAATGTTTCAAACAAATTGGCTTACCAACTGTTCCCTAAGCTTAGCACTCCATCTTCCATCTCAGTTAAGTTGTATACCTTACCTCTGCCTCCTGGACTCTGCAGCTTTCTTTACAATTCGTTTCACAGTTGGCACCATAAATTCTTGGAGGAAGGGAGATTTTGATCTTTTTTCCTCTAGCAACCCAGTGCTGAATACAATGCACATAGTAGGCATTTAGTAAACATTTAGTGAATTTAAATTAATTTACCTGAAGAAAAGCAGTGAATTATAAGGCTTTATGTTTCTGTGAAGGGCATCTAGGAGGCATAGTTGAATTCAAATCTGGCCTCAGGCATTTACTAGCTGTGTGACCCTGGGCAAGTCACTTAACCCTGTTTGACTCACTTTCGTCATCTATAAAATGAGTTGGAGAAGGAAATGGCAAACCATTTCAGTACCTCTGCCAAGAAAACTCCAAATGGGATCATAGAGGCTCAGATATGATGAAACAACTGAACATGTTTCTGTGAACTGGAAGAAGAACCAAAAAGAATTAGAGGAGATTAAATAAATTCACTATAATTATTCACCTATTTGGTTATTCACCTCCTTACTTCATCCACCAGTACTTTCTTAGACTCTTGTACCTACTCTAACTGACTCTCCCTATTCAATCTCCACTCTATAGTTAGTCAGTTCAACTCTACAGCGTCCTCAGCTTTTCAGTTCCTTTGAGCCCTTGTCTCCTTCATCTTGTCAAACCTTAGCCCTGGATGACCCACCATCTTCCCCTTCTCCTCACATTTTGATGACTGGAGCAGAAGGAAGTCATACTATTGACCTCTCCGAAGCAAGCCTTCTTATTATCCCTCCCTACTTCTTTTTGTATCTCACTCCCCACAGTATCTATTACAGACCATTTCCTACTTCCTTTCCCTCCCCTGAAGATCTCACCTATTATTTTACTGAGAAAATTGAGGCCATCTGATGTGAACTATTTTCTTCTTCTCTTCATGTCAAAACCCCATGAGAACATATCCTACTCTTCTCCCTCCCCCACCCCTACTCCAGTCTTGGACGACAAATTGGCCTTTCTCTTTGTCAAGGCCAAACCCTAGACATCTGTCCCTGACCCCATCCCCCCCTTGTTTTCTCCAGCAGATTGTAACTTTAACCATATTTTCCCTCTTGAATCTTCAACCTCTCCCTATCTACTGGCTCATTTGCTACTACTCTCCAATTTGTTCCCCTAGTCTTAAAAAAAAAAAGTTCACTAGGCTCTGTCTTCCTTTCAAGCTATCATCCGCTCTCTCTCCTCCCAACTTCAGTCAAACTCCCAGAAAAAGCTATTTGTACTCCATACCTTCCCTTCCTCTCTGCTCACTCACTCCTCAACCCTCTGCAGTTGGCTTCTGACCTCATCACTCAACTGAAATTGCTTTCTCCAAAGTTACTAATGACCTCTTAATTGCCAAAATGGATGGTCTTGATCTATGGACTGCATTTGCCACTGCTGACCTCCTCTTGAATACCTTTTCCTCTCTGGATTTTTTTGACACTAGTCTCTAGAGGTTCTCCTCCCATCCATCTGACCATTTCTCAGTCTCTTTTGCAGGCTTGTCATACCTATAACTATGAGTTCTAGTAAGCCTTTTACTAGATCGAGGAGGGACTTTCTGTTGTTAACAAAGCTGAACATCCTTTATTCAAAACTGACAGCCTTTGAAAAAGGAGTGGGGGTAGAGAGGGCAGTGAGGCCTCTCTAGGGGCCCTCAGACCTGGCATAGAACTTGGAATGCAAAAATTACAATGTTGCCTTCAATCCTCAAAGGGAAGAGCCTGGAAGCAGAGGTAGATACTCTAATATGGAAACCTGACCAAACCAGAGTAGTGAGTATTCCGAAGGTTCGGTTTTCTAAACTGGCAACCACTGTCTCCTAGAAGACAGAATAGGGAGATGTGCTGCTGCTATTCAACTGGGGAAGGGGGCTGGGGGGAGACTTCTGAGGGAATGCTAAAGCTGGAATAAGTGCTCTGCATTTTCTCTCTCAGCTTCTACTTGATTGTCCAAAACACATGCAACAGTTTTTTGGTTGTTTTTTTTCTGCTAGGAATTTGAGAATCTATCTGGTCATGTGTCAAGGTAAGGCCCAGGAGAAATAATCTGATTCCAGGTTGTTTACAGGAATACTCAAAAAAAAAAAAAAACCCAACAACAACAAAACAAACTCTAGGATTACTAGTAAGAAAGACATTTGCAATTTGTTAAAGTTATTTTCAAGTCAATAAATATTGATAAAGTAATTACTATATACTGGGCACTGTGCTAAGCACTGGAACTACAAATATAAGCAAAAGAAATCCATTTTAATGGATTTGTATATTTGTTACTGAGATCAATCTGAACCATTAATTAAGCACTTGTCAGCATTGCCATCGGTGCTAGGTATAGAAATGTAAACACAATATTACCCTTCATGTATGTAACTTATTTTCTAATGGCAGAAACAACACACACACACACACACTCACACAGAAATTTTCCTTTGGATTTTCTATTTGAGTTCATGTTATATTCCACCTTATCTCAGTAGAAATATTTCATTTTTAGCTTTGTAACCCCAGTGACTAGGATACTGCCTTACACATAATAGGAGTTTAATAAATGTTTAATGAACTGAATTCCTTTAAGTCCATGTGCCTGCTATTCCTCATCTGGTGTCTATCTTACAAAATTGTCTATTTATTCAGTGGGTTTCAGCTGCCAGACATCCTATCCAATGACAGAGAGATCCTCCAATAAAAAGAACAATGATATTTAACATGTTTGATTGAAAAATGGAGGCAACTTCTGCATGATTTCTGGTAAAGAAATAAAGTAAGGTTTTTTCTGAACGTCTGAGAGTTTCTAAGTCTATGAATGCCTTTCCTAGTTCTAGAGAAGGAAATAAGCCAATTCAGTTCTGAAGGAAAGAGCATGATGTTCTGAACACATAAATCTAACACAAGGGGGGAGGTGTCATATAGCAGGGACAAACTGCTCTGGGCGCCCAGAGAAGGGATCAAGGGAGGTCAGGGAAGGCTTCTCAGAGGAAGCAGCACTTGACTCTGCTTTGCTCGGTGGATGAGATGTTGACAGGGAGAGGGGTCAGAAACTCAGGTAGGAGAATATAACAGAAACTCGAGCCAGGCTCAGGAGGAAGCATGACAATTTGTTTGAAGCACAGGGTATAAGAAAGGGTAGTAGGAGATTAGGCAGTGGGCAGCTAGGTAGTGCAGTTGATAAAGCACTGCGCCTGGAGTCAGGAGGTCTTCTGACCTCAGAAACTTACTAACTGTGTGACCCTGGGCAAGTCACCTAACCCTTTAGTTTCCCCAGTTGGAGAAGAAATGACAAACCACCCCAATATCAATGGGGTGGACAGACTAATCAACCAAATAGCAACAACAGGAGATAAGGCAAATTTGAGCCAAATCCTATAGTCTTATAGCTTAAAATTGAAACTAGCATAGTTATTGGGTGTGGTTAAAGGGATGGGAAAGGTTCCAGGACTGTCCATATCAGCTCCTTCCTCTGCTTCCTGGAGTTCATAGCCTCCAGAGTTCCATGCCCATTATGCCCTTCTCTTTAAACATTTTCCTTCTAGGGTGGCAAACACTGACCACATTCTGGCCACCTGGCTGGCAACTTGAAACAGAGGATATTGGTATTATCCCAAAATTAGATGGGGGAAAGAGGTGAGTGACAAAAAGGACAAAGGACCAAAGTGCTCTTTGCTTCAGTCCTTCTTTCCCCTCCAACTTTCTTCCCTTCCCCCCAAAAAATCAGCTATAATTCTCTCCCCACCTCTAATCCTTATTTACCTCTGACATCCCTTTCCACTGAGGGCAGATCTCTCTCTGCTGTAATGTAGGGGAAATGAATGAATAAATGAAAAAGCATTTATTGAGTCTTTACTGTATGCCAAGTATTGAGTTAAGCCCTGAATGCAGACTTAGAGGACCTGATTTTGAACCCTATCTTTGATACTACTTATATAACCTTTGGCAAATAGTCTCTTAGGGCCCCAGTTTCCTTATTTATAAGAGGAAGCGTTTGAATCAGGGGACCTCTATTGTCTTTTCCTCTCACATTCCTTCCATTTTCTGATGCTTACTGAAATCTCTCTTGTCTCCTGAAGACACATCTCTCAGCATCCTCTCCCAAGTAAGCTGCCTCCTTCCCTGACATGCACAGGCCCAGAGCAGCCATGCTTCCTGTTCCCTTCTTTAAAGTTCACTGCATTTGTAGCAGATCCTTTTTACTGGCATATATGAATCTCTAGTTCACTCTTCCTTCTCCTCAACAAATTCAGTATTTGGATCAATCTTCTCTACCCCTTCCATATTAACCTCCCAGTTCTTCAATTTCCTCAAATCTCATGAACTCTATCTCTAGTCTACTTCAGCGATGCACTGGAAGGATTGTATCTCAATCCCCCACTCCAACAGACTTGGCCCAAATACCAGAATTCTTAGTTATTGTTTTCTTTTCTTGAGCAGTAAGCTGAAGAATATGAACTTTATGAGTGAAGATAGTGATGGCTACACTAACTGCTTAGGGACTATCCATCATCTTCTCATATCTTTTAGTTGTATAATAAAGTCTCAATTTTCTAGCAGCATGAAAGAATGAGACATTTTCCCTAGGTAAATCTTCTAGATGAATCTATCTGGAAAGATGTTTAAGATATAACTTAAATTTCTATCTTGCCATACAGAGGGTTGCAAATAATTTAATCTTTTTGATGAATGAGGAACATCATTATTGAGAAAAAATTACTTTACTCTATTATACTCAGTACCTACACAGGGATGCACATGATCGTTTACCACTGTGCTCCATGTTCCCAGACTACCTTCTTTAGTAAGTTGCTTCTTCTGTTTTTCTGTCTCCACCTCAGTGTCAGGGTGTCAGGTATCACCTCTCAATGCTATCACTGTGTCTGGTTTTGATAGCCTTCCCTCTTTTCTGTACTCCCTCCCCATGTCAATCCATTATTTCTAATATTCTGTTGGAAAGGAAACCAGATGGGTGAGTTTGTTAGAGCAAACAGGCTTCAAGTGAAGGTCTCTTAGTCTACAAACTTTAGAACATACAGAGAGAAAGAACTGGTTATATCATGTTCTAGACATATAACCACTGGGGCACACAAGTTTCCTCATATATAAAAATAGAATAATGATGTTTTTACTACTTACTTCCCAAAGTCAGTCAGTCAGTAAGTGCCTATTAAACACCTACTACCAGCCATGCACTGTGCCAAGCACTAGGGATACTACACAGAATAGCACAAGATAGTTCTTGACCTCGAGGACTTCATAAGGATCAAATGAAATGTATATGAAAGTATTTTATAAGCTATACAGGGCTTTAGAAACATTTTTGGCAGCTGAGATGTCCTTTCAAATTTGCTGGATAGAGGGTGGGTGTTGGTGACCTCTGGATAAGTGAGATGTTATTGTACTAGAGCTATCACTGATCCGCCTCTTTAAAGTTCAGCAATTCTATTCCCCTGGATGTTTTAATAATTTTGAAGCAAAACTATCTGGGGGAATGATTTTACTCATTTTCAGATTATCATAGTTTGCATAAACACACACATATTTATATAATTTGGGTAATAAGCAATCCTTAAAAAATCAAATGCATATGACTGATCAATTTTTGGGGTGCTGGATGCAGCCCAGAGCTAGGCCAAAGGCTTAGATTGTATTATTTCTAGATGACCACTCTGATTAATATCTCTTCTTTGGCTCATCTTACTACTACCTCGCATTTTTGGTGAAGGTTGAAATGACCAGGAATAAAAGAGCCAGGAGGTTCAGGGGAGTTGTCAAATTGTTTGTCAATGCCTTAGATTCAACCTAACCCCAAAGATGTTTGGTATCACCCTTTCCCCTTCATATCTTTGTTTTATTAAGGGCAATTTAACTCATCTATTTCTGATTTCTTCACATTTTTCCAAAAAAATTATTTCAAAAATAGTTTGATATCCAAATTTCTTTTTTTATGTCTTTTAAAACTTTTTTACCCACTTTCCCTTACAAAGAAAAGTTCTTTGAAAGACAAATCAAATCAAACCAAACTACTTAAAATTACACTGAAATCACACCTTAGAACCAAAAGGCAAAAATGGGTTTCATCCTTTGCTGAACATGTTTAATTATAATCCTACTGCCCTCAATTCTCTCTGCAGAGTCCTAAAAGTTCATAAAGCAAATGACTGACCTCATACCATAACAAGTATGGTATTTCTTATCATATTTCTTATGATATAGATTTCCAAAGTAGGTCACTGCAGTATCAGAAACCTGTCTGAGAAGTCTACCCATGACACCTGGTATAAAGATAAAGGTTATCCAAAATTCTATTGAAAAGAAACAAGTCTCAGACAGACACACCTCACATAAGACTGCCTCACTCAATGCTGTTCCACAATAATTTCATAGAAATGCTTTGCTAAAAATTTCTGTCACATTATTTGGTCAACTGCCTACTAATTTATAATATCAGTTCCTCTTAAACCAACTCCTCCATCCCTCGTGCTACTTTAACTACTATCTTTTCATCTACTATGTTTCCGTCAATGGTTATTAGATGACAGTGTGCCTGTAGTTTACTGATGAGAACCATGAAAAGAAATGCTTGTGAACTAAGAAAATCTTCTTCTAAATCTCCTCCCTCTGGACTCTGCACCTTTCGTTTAGTGTTTAACAAATGTTTTGTGAAGGAAAGTCCTGAGTGCACTGTCATTCTCATCACAAACAGATTTTAAATTAAACTAAAAAAGAAAGCAATGAAGCCTTATTACTATTATTGCCCTGAATTAAGAGCACTTCCTTAACTCACTATATTTTTTGAGATAAGAATTTCTCAAGAATAGGAATTTTCAGTAGAATTCTTATAAAAATATGAAACTGCTTCTGATCAAGCATGAGTGTCAAAAATAATTCTCTAAGGCAAAAAGAAAAGGTAATGCTTAGCGATATGGCAAAGAAAATGGAGTACACTGGTAATCTAATGCATATATGTCTATATAATGAAAAACAGTGTTAAAATTCACATTACTACCTCAGAAAAGAAGTCTGCATTCTTATGGGGGGAATGGCACACACATACGGATAGGTATAACACAAGGCAGGGCATAATGGAGTCAAAAGAAAACTCTGAAAGATTTTTAAGAAGGTAAGAAAATACATTTAAATGAAGAAATCAGGTAGAGTTTTACATGTTTTATATTTTAGCTCAGCCTTAAAGGTGGGAATTGTGAAGGGTGGAGATGAAGAGAGAAAGCATTCCAAGCATGAGGAGATAAGCAAAGGTTGTCCCCTTGTTTAAAAGGGAAAAGAGTGCAGTCTTCGAAATTACTTTGGGTCATTTTCAACAGTCAACAAACATTTATTAAAACGCCTACTAGTGTTTAAGCACTGTGCTAAGTGCTGAGGATATAAAGGGGAGAAAACAGCCCCTTCTCTCAAGGTGCTCACAGTCTAAAGAAGGAGACAACATATAGACAATTATGATAAAATGGAAATAATCAACAGGGGAAAGGTCCTAGTATTAAAGAAATTGGGAAGAAGTGATTTTAGCTAAGACTTGAAAGAAGTCAGAAGATGGAGATGAGCACTGAAAAGCATTCCAGTCATGGCAGTGTAGGCATGAAAGACAGCAGGTGAAAATCGATGGAGTTGGGAAATAGAGTGTCTTGTGCAAGAAACAGCAAGGAGGCTGGTGCCACTTGATTGCAGAATATATGTAGGGGAGTAAGGTGAAAGAAAACTATGAAGGAAGGAAGTTTTTTTAAATTGGGGTGGTATGTGCATGTGTATGTGTGTGTGTGTGTGTGTGTGTGTGTGTGTGTATGTGTGCATGCACGTGATGTGGTCAGACATGGCCACTTTTGGAAAATCAATTTGACAGATGAGTAAAGAGCATGCTGGAATAGGGAGAGAGTTGAGATGAGTGCAAGTAACTTCAATTCCTGGAAAAAATTTTAAAACATATTGTTTAGTGAGCTGATTGCTAAACAAACAAAAAGGAGGCAGTGATTAACAGGTCATACTAGACTGATCACATCTTTTTTGAGAGTGTTATTAGACTACTAAATTAAGAGCATGTTGTAGAGAAACAGTTTCCCTAGATTTTAGGAAAAACATTCTACAAAAATTCTCATGCTCGCTATATGGACAAATCCAGAGGTAGATAACGGTATTTAGGTGTATTTAATAGGGAGTACCAGAGTACAATCATTAACAATTTGATGTCAGTGGAAAGAGATGTCTAGATGGAGTACCCTAGGGATCTGTGCTTGGCCTTATGATGTCTAACATTTCTATTGGTTATTTACATAAAAGTACAGATGACATGTTTACCAAATGTTCAAAAAGCACAAAATTAAGAAGGGGCACTGCTAAATTAGAGAGCATTTTAAAACAACAATGGTCGTCAATGGCATCAAGATCATGTTTTGTGAGGATTAGTTGAAATGCTACAGACATTTTTCTATCTACAAGCCCTTTTCCTTTTATTGTGATATGTTTGTGCTATAAGCCTAGTAGAGGTATTACTGGGCCAAAAGATATACATAGCTATTAATGATTTTTAGAACAGAGTTCCAAATCATTTTTCAGAATGGCTATACAAATCCACAACTTCATCAACAGCGCATTAATAATGTACCTGTCTTTCTGTAACCCCTTTAACATTCGTCATTGTCCATTTTTGTCACAGTTGAGGAAAATGGAGTTTCTTAGACTAGAAATTTTTGGAGAGAGTAGATGACATCTCCCCAATATTTGAAGGACTGACACATGAAAGGATTATACTTGTTCTACTTGGCTTCTGGGGCTAAGCAGAACAAGAATAATTGTAGTCAAGCAAAAGCTGGACGACCATTTATTTGTCTCATGTGCTATATAGGGATTTCCCATTCAGGCAGGACTAGATGGCTAAAGAAATCCCTTCAAACTCTGAAATTCAGTGATTTCACAAGAATGTTTCTAGCAACAATGAAAATTCTAATGCTTGTATCAATATGCTCATTCCCATTGGAAATGAAATAGGGAAGATTATTTACTTCTTTGTTTTACAGGAGAAGCACCAAGACAGCTAGCTATCTAATTCTTTGGCTATTATAGATTCACATAAAATTCAAATGTGTAATTGTGGTAAACAAGTATTAAGACTGCTTTATGACATCTCTTTTCCTTCCTAAAAGGTGAGAGAATAAGGAACTGAAACAAAAACAATCATATCTAACTAGGATAAACGTAACACAAACTCTGGAAAGACAAAGAGAAATTCAAGATGGCTTTGAGTTTGCTGACCCCTAAGTTTTATCCATATATTCAAATATGAACAGTAAAATCTGGGTCTCACAGTACAGTTTTCCACATGCATGGAAGGAATCAGCTTAATTAAAATTCACATTCATTTTAGCTAAAAGCAGCTACTAGGTAGCAGTGGACAAAGAACCACACCAGGAATGAGGAAGACCTGAGTTCAAATTTAGCCCCCAAAACTTGCTAGTTGTGTGACCCTGGGCAAGTCACTTAACCCTGTTTGCCTCAGTTTCCTCATCTGCAAAATGAGCTGGAGAAGGAAATGGCAAACCATTCCAGTATCTTTTACAAGAAAACTCCAAAATGAGGCCACGGAAAAGAAAACTGAATAAAACAAAATAAAACAAAAAAGACTGAACAACAACAAAAACTCCCTGTGCTTGAATTTCACCTGCAATCAATAATCTTTCAAGAGCGTTGCTCACAAGGCCCCCAAGTGGGAATATTCTTTGTCTTTGTTTGCTTTAGCTACCTTGCTTATTCCAGATAAAGTAATCTTAGAAAATACAAATGAAACCCCTATCTGCATCAGATACAGAAAAAGGGAATCATCTGAGCAGGACCCTGAAAATCACTTTTATCAATATGGCAAACAAATGAGTAAATCTCTTGTAATTAACTTACCTCATAATGATAGTTCATACAGGTTAGCTCTCTCCAGCATCGATCTCCCCTCACTTTAATCAGACCCTGCAAAATTAAGAGCAAATATTTAAAATCACTACTATGTGACTAAAATAGCAGGTGTTAATGATAGAAAAGGACACATGGATTCACATGGATGATTCTTCTCCCTTCTCTCAAAGTAAACCACAAAAAGAAAAAAAAATATCTCTACAGCTTTAAAATAAACCTAATCAAAGGAGATATGACTTGGACTTGCAATTTTATTACACAGGGAATTGCAGGTGGGGAACTTCCTTTACCAACACCAGTCATCACCTTCTCTGCAACTTTTAAACAGAACAGGGCTTCTTAATCTTTTTTTGTAGCTGGGATGCCTTTGGCAAGCTGGTGAAGTCTATGGACACCTCAGAATAATGTGTTTTTGGTATTTTTTTTAACTTCAGAATCGAAGGAAATGCTCATTTTCCACTAGAAGTTAATAAAAGTAAAGATTTATTTTTTCCCCATCCATGTTCATGGACTTTCTGAACAACAATCTGTATAGTTAGTTCTAACCAGCTTTCACCAGATTATTTAGGCTTCAGGTGAACACCAAGCAATAAAATCTTTAAAACAATATCATATACTAAGACAAGTGAGGTGAGGTGATGGTGTCTGCCCATTTTCTTGGCAAATATATTGAACATTCTTTGTGCAAATCTGACACTTTGAATATTACTTTTATTTTCTTCTGGCAAATTCCAGATTCAAAGGCTCCATGTGGATGTCAGAAGGTGACCTCTCATTGCTGACACTAAAAGTTTTGCCTGAGATCTGAAAATCCAGCTGCATTACGTGTGTGCTATATAGTGGCCAGGGTTTCTCTGACTAGACACTCTGACAAATGCAGGAAGTATAATGGATTTCAACTAAGTCCCTCTTGGCCATCATGGTATCTTCAGGGCTAACAACTAATGAGGACCGAAAGATAGTAAACATACTTTCTTTTTCATATAAGGAAAGGGGAAGGTTCTAATAAAACATTTTCATGATTCAACCTCTTAATGAAATAAAACAAAAGAAACCTTAATTTAAAAATTATTTTACTCCTAAAAAAGATTCATAGGTTACATATTAATAATCCCTGACAACTCTATAAACGTTGCTGGGAAAATGAAAGTACTAGGTTCGTTTTGTGATAGTCAGAGTTTGAGCAAGCCACTTCTATATACAAGACTCAATTTCTCAGTGAGGCCACGATCCATCTGTAGAATGATAGACCTAAGCTATATGGTCTTGAAGGTCCCTTTCAACTTTGAAACTGACAGTCACAGGATGTTAGGGTAGGTTTTTACACACACACACACAGACACACAGACACACAGACACAGACAGACACAGACAGACACACACAGACACAGACACACACAGGCACACACACACAGACACACACACACAGACACACACACACACACAGACACACACAGACACACACAGACACACAGACACACAGACACACACACACACACACACACACACACCCCTTAAAATTAAAATGAGGTATGCAGTGAAGGACCCAATTTAGTGAACAGACAGGCAGGTGGTGAGGGCTTTTAAATTAAATAAAAAGGTACTAATTACCACATTCTATCATTGGCTGTGAAATTAACAGAAGCACAGACTGACTGGCATTTACGTTTTTCAAGGTTCAAGACAATGAGATTTCCAAACCAGTGGGCTTCTTCTCTGGATGGTTGTTCTGTTAGTATTACATTTCTTTGTCTAAGCAATGAAGAGGAAAAAAGGAATCAGTCGTCCACAGCAAGAAAGACACCTGGCCAAAGATGAGGCTGCTAACAGAGAGATGTGTCATCAAGCAAAGGCAGCCTGAAGGTATGTGCTGGGTCCTGCGCTGGGCTTTGAAGTAGGCTTAAAAGGGCTCTGATTAGAATCGCAGTCATCAAACTGAAGAAAGCTCCACTACTCAAAAGACCAACCCAGGTCCTTTGCTCTGTGTACAATTATAATATATTTCCCCACCTGCCAGCTCTATCTGGACTAAAGTCATATAGTTCATGCAATTTTCAAAGAAAAATGATTTTGATAAATTGCACTTATTAGGAATGCTTCTGACTAAACTCTAACTTCCTATATTAGAGACAAGCCAAGGTAGTGTAGAAAGACGGGGGCACTTGGTTGGGGTCAAGAAAACTGGCTTTCAATCCTACCTGACAATTTGCTGGTTGTATGATTGTGAGAAAACATGTTTACATCTGAGAGTTTGTTTCCTTATCTGTAAAAGGGGGGGCAAGAATTTTGGCATTGCTATTTCACAGGGTTTTTGAGGGAAAAATGTTTTTACAAACTTTAAAGTGTGGTAATTCACACTTTAGAAATATAACTTACTATTTTGACTACTCTAGTGTCTGTTCCTAAAAAAAAAAAAGTGTGTGTGTACTTACATAGACACACACACATACACACAATATACATACACATATACACACATACATATTTTGTTATGTCAATTCAATTTGGCAAATGCTTATCAAGGGTTTGTTTTATTCAAAGTGCTCCGTAAGTAAATTAAATATAGGGCAAATCCAGCTAAGAAAACATGATATCATATAAAGAGTAAGAAATTAGAAATCAGAGAATCTAACTTTGACCCAACTCTAGTTTCAGCTTTGCCATGAACTGACTGTGTAGTAACTCTGAAAGTCACTGACTCTTTTTTAGCCTGTTTTCCCATCCCCAAAGTGAATGAGGTTCTACTACACAATTTCTAACATTTTATAATTCTCTAACATTTAATATGTGCTTCCATTCTTAGCTACAGCTTAAAAAGCAATCAAACAGCCACTTAGAAAAAAAAAGAACCCTATATCACTGCTAATGAAATTATTTAAAGTTTCATGTGAGGCTAAATAAAACCATATATTAAATCCACACAGAGGCTGTCCTTTTGAATATAGGCCACATGCCTAAAATGAAATTTCTCTGAAAGTAAAAATTCTATGTTAAAAAAAAAAAAAGAAAAAACAAAACCCAGAGGTCTTATAAGCTAGACGGGGGAGAGGGGGTGGTCAGCTAAAGTATGGCCTAAATACAAATAAGTTACAAACATATCTCAGGACTGATAACAATAACAGCAAAAAGAATACAAAGGACAGCTGACATTTATATAGCACTTCTGGGCCTACAAAATAGTTGGCATACATTGTCTCATTTACTGAATTTGTTTTTATTATTATTAGACTGTTAAAGATTCCTAAAATGAGTTTTAGAATCTGGCTCCTGGACTAGAAGACCTCTGAAATCACTTCCATCTCTAAGACTCTGATTCTGTAGCTCAGATGAGAGTTTTAGCTATTTTCCAGGAAAGGAAGAAGACATTTATCACTCCTGCAATATTCATCTAAGACTAGCAATAAATAAATCACAACAGTTTGAGTGTTCCTGAAGACAAGTAATTATCTTCGTTTTCTTTCACTCCAAGGAAAACAAAAAAACAAAAAGAATGGCGACTTTCAGGGAGTAAAAAGCATCTTTCTTATGTTATTGTCAAAAAAAATATCTAATTCATTGAAAAAAGGCAAGTCCAGAGACAATTATTTAATCTTTTTTAAAGGCAATATGCTCATTAGTATTTCTAGGGGACAGAATCTATTCCAATGGAAGCAACATAATCCAAAGATGGCATAAAGGGGAAAAAAAAGAGGAAAAAGAAGTCAGAAGTCATGTCTTCTACCAAAACTCACATTTAATACCTGTATAATCTTGGAAAAAATCACTTTATCTCTCTAGCCTTCAATTTCCTTGGCTGAAAAACTGGAACAATATTAAATAATCATAAACTAGATGTGAGAATCAAGTAAGATATTATAGGTTGATCACTTTATAATGACAAAGCATTAAGAAAACATCAGCTATTATCATCAGCATATGATATATTAGAAAATGAACCACACATTCACAAAATGAATTTCAGAGACATTTTTGTATTTTAGGTATATAAAAAGAAAATGTAGACACACTCATAGGTTACTATAATTTCCAAAAAGTTTAAGTTGTACATCACCAAAAGGCAATTATGAAACATGCAGTAGGCATTGGTAGACAGTGACATCTTACCACTATACACATATGCAGGAGGAGGGGCGTTTAGGAAAGCATCAGAGAAATGTAAGACTAGGAATGGAGGTGACCTAAGTCAGGAAATGAGAATAAAGACGATAGTGGTTAGTTTATATATTCCCCTGGCATCCACATTATCAGAGTCATGGTCATTTATTAAATGCTTACTCTGTGTTAAATACTGTGCTATGGGTTAGGGATAAAAAATGTTAAATGAAACAGTTCTTGCCCAGAAGTAGCTTACTTTCTATTGTGAGAAATGTGTGCAAAGACAGGTGTAAGCAAAATGCATATAAAATATAACATGAGGGTGGGGGTAGGGAGGAGCCACTGGCAACGGAGGGGACCAAAAAGGGTCCTGAGGCAAAGACAGCATTTGAACTGAATCTTGAAGGAAATCATGGATTCCCAGAGGCAGAACGGAGGAGTGAGTGCAGTCCAGGCCAAAGGGAAGAGAACCACTACAAAGACACAGAGATAGAAATGAAGCCTCAAGCAGTGAGAAGGCCATGTGGAAGATCCCACCTGTGGGGTGAATCTCCTACGAAGTCTATATGGAAGAACAGGAAAAAGAGTCACATGTGGTAAGAAGAGGAATGTCTACATCGATAAATACAGAATGCCAGAGTTGGAAGGGATTGCAGAGGCCACTTAGCCCAGCCCAGAACTGAACAACTCAGCCTTTTTTTGAGACCTCCAATGAGAGGGAACCCATCACTTCTCAAAGGAGTCCATTCTATTTTTGGAGCTCTAAATGTTACAAGCCTCAGTCTGTCTCTCTGCAGCTTCAAAGATAACAGATTCATCTACCTCACTATATGATGTATATGAGTCCACCAAAGGAAATGACCTTTTTTCTGGCATCAGCTAAATTTCTGATTTTAAATTAAGGCCAGACCTACGTTGTTTTATTTTATTTTCTTCTCTCTTTGGGAGATTGGCAGGTAAGAAAGAACTATGTCTACAAATGCAAAAATTGCAGGCTGCATTGTAGATAAACAATTTCTCCATTTCCTAAACAGCAGTAGTTTCCCAGGCCCTTAAATCTTTACTAAAATTACAGGATATGTAGATAGCATCTCTCAGGATGTGTTGTGGGCTGACAACCCTGTCAATAAAAAAAAAGACTACGTTAAAGTTACTGTTTCCAAAGAAGGCTGTCATTTTGGGAAAGGAGGAAGATCATCTTAACAACCTGTGGTCATACCTCCATGTTAAGAGACCTTAGGCAAAAAAGAAATTAAAATCTGTAAGTATAATGAGGGAAATCCAAAGCCTTTCAACAAGAATACTAAACCATCAGTGTCAAACTCAAATAGAAATAGATCCCTATAGCTGCATAATGACTTAGAAAACCACTATCTATATTGTATTTTATTTTGTTAATTTTTTGTTAAATGGTACATTTTAATCTGGTTCAGATTTTGCAAAATGTGATATAAAAGACAGCTAGTTAAAGTGGGAATATTATTAAAAAATCCAGCTACCAAATATTTATTTACTTTTCTCAGGTTCTAAATAAACAAAAATTTAAAAACTAGCCACAAATATCACATGGATTACAAGCTTTACAATCCTTAAAATAATATTGAACACTATTATTCTGAAAAGTTTCCGCATGTTTGTATAAACAATGTCCCAGCACTGACAGATCATGCATGGAACTAAAAAAGGCAGAGTTAAAAAAGGGGCAGTTGTTGCTGTGTGTGCCTAGGATTAAGGGAGATTCTGTCTTGGTGCAAACAAACGGCAGGCCAGAAAACTACATAAATATGCTAATAATTAGCACATGTCAGAGTACAAAGTTTACATAGCTCAGATATAGCCTACTCAACCCTCTCCTTGTACAGATGAGTAAACTGAGGACTAGGGAGAAGGGACTTTCCAAGGTACCTGAGATAGGAAACGTCAGATCCAAGACTTGCATTCAGGTCTTCTGATTCTATGTCCAATCTGTTCTTCCTCACAGAATGCCAATCATCTTGAAGCTATCATAGTCACAAAAGCAAGTTAGTAAACATTATTAAGTGTTTACTTTGTGCCAGCACTGGAGATATGAAGGTAATGGGGGTAGGGGGAACTGGCCAAGGAGATGCCAGTCCTTAGAGTAAACGTAGTATATTCTGCTTATTACCAAGCTACGTGGCAGCCTGATGAAATTGCTTTTGGGAATGTATTTTGGAGGGGACCTTTCACTGCTTCAGAACATGCACAGTTATCCCAGCTGTTACCTAATGGCTTATGATTAATTGGTTACTGATCCAGGAACTAAATGTGTCTAAAAAAACACACAAATTCTACCTCTCTCCCTAGTGGCTTCTGAATGGAAATGCTGCAAAGAGGAACTGAGCTGGGAGAGAAACATCAGTATCAACAGCAGGGACTATGGCCACTGTGTTAGCCACCCACCTGAGTGGAATGCAAGCATGTTTTTTGTCAGGGCTTTCTTTTTTTTTCTGTTCCTCTTCTATTTATTCTTTCCTGGTTTTAGGTGAAGGAATATCAGAAACACAATGAGTCATATTACAACCTTATAAAATTGGAAGATCAAAGTAACCCCCACACTGACGTGACATTCAGACTTGAACTTGGTGGGATGTGGGAGAGAATGTTGGTGGTCACACTAAATTTTAGTCTACTCTTTCCATGAACTAAGATGACAGAAGAATGTGGACTCCCAGTTTGGGAGGTTTTGTACATTGGATCTTGCTTTTGTGTGTGTGTGTTCATCCTTCGTTGCCAAAGAAGACGATGCCATCAGTGAAACAATGACATGACTTGCACTTGACTTTGTTTTCAGTGAGGGAGAGCTGTGCAGGTCACCAGCCTCACTTCTCCTCCAGAGCCATCTCAATCTAGTGACCAGATATTCATCAGGATGACTGGAGATGATCCAGGATGAGGCAATTGGGTTAAGTAACTTGCCCAAGGTCACACAGCTAGTAAGTGTAAAGTGTCTGAAGTGAGATTTGAACTCAGGTCCTCCTGACTCCTGCACTGGTGCTCTAACCACTGCACCACCTAGCTGCCCTTTGAGTCTTGCTTTATCTTTCCAGTAAATATCCATTTGTAAAACAAATTTATGTTAACTGGTTAGTTGACACTGAAGGAATACCAATAGGTCATTTTTTCTTGTGTTAATCTTGTTACTTCCTTCACCTCTATAGAGCTAATTAATAAAATAAATATATAGATAAATAAATAAATGAAGCTCTCATTACATACACGCATTCATGGCAAGATAAATCTCCAGATGAATCATTGTCTTAAAATGTATATCTCTTTCTGCATTTTAAGTTTATTCCCTCTCTGGCAGGAATAGAGTGGCATGTTTCATCCTTATTCTTTTGGAATTATGGTTTATTATTGCACTGATCAGGCTTCTGAAGTCTTCCAAAGTTGTTTTTTTCCTATAACATTATCATTGTATAGATTGTTCTCCTTCTATTCACTTCAGCCTGCATCAATTCATAGAGGTCTTTTCAGTTTCCTCCTAAACTTCATTTTTTCATTTCTTATGGCATGATAATATTCAATTACATTCAAATACCATAATTTGTTTAGACATTCCTCAGTAGGAAGACACACCTTCTTTGTTCCCAAATTTTGACCATCATGAAAAAAGCAGCTACACACACACACACACACACACACACACACACACACTCCCACACAAACTATATGTACATATATATTTATTTATATAGTATCTTTCTTTGATTTTTTTGGTTATGTGTGTAGTAGGGGTATGGCTGGATCAAAGAGTATATACTTTTGGGAAATCAATATCTTATATTGCTTTTCAGAATGGCCAGAACAAATCACTGATCTACCAACAGTGTACATAGTTTGCCTGTTTTCTTCCAACATTTGTCATTTTCCTATTTTATTGTCTTTGCCAAACTGATGGGCATAAGATAGAACTTTTAAGTTTTTTAAACTTGAATTTCTTTTAGTATAAGTGATTTGGAGCACTTTTATGCGGTTGTTGATATCTTGGATTTTTCTTTGAAAACTACCTGTCTGACATCAATAGTTTAACTGATATTGGGGAAAATACCAAGAGATGACTGATATTAGGTAAATGCTTAACAGGTCAAAAGATATTTGGAGAAACACACTAGATGGGGACTTGTGAATGACAGTACTAGAGAAAGATACTCCCAAATCCTTGAGGGTTACGCCTATTACTAAGGGCAACAAGAGCCTTGATCTGGAGAACCCAGTTGCCAGCATTAGTGAGAACTGGAACAGTTTCTGCCCTTAGAAGCTCCCATTCTAATGGGGGAGATAAAGTGGGACAGAAAGCTGAGATATTATCGTACTACTACAGTCATTCTCATATGACTTTCTTCTACTTTCTCAGTGAAAGACATAGTTAAGATGCCAGATATTTTTTCTTCTATCAGTATATGCAAAAAGCCAGACTCAGTGAACAATGGCACTTTATAACTAATGCATGTCGGTTTGCCTTCAATTCAAATAGCTCAGCTAAATGAAGAAAATATGCAAATGAGCCTACATCTAAACCACGCCAATTCCCTACGATGGTAACCATAGTTTAAAAAAAACCAAGTTAAATCTTCCAGGTCCTCTCCCTACTATCTCCTTTATTTTATTTGGCTACCTATTCCACTAATATCTCAATTTCCCAGGTATCAAGAACTACTACCAGCACTACCAAAAACAAAGCTAATGCTAACTCTTTCCTTGCCCAGGGCAAACAGAAAGTGAAAACTAGAAATCGGAGCTCTCCATCATTTTACTGAGACCAAAACACAATGTTCTCTCCATGAGGTCATTGTTTAGGAGGCAGACATGATGGATACTCATCTTTTCTGATGAATAGGTCATAATATGGAGAGAACATAGGAAAGCACACAGATTCTCTCAGACAGGGAGAGAGAATGCGAAGCGCAGGCAGCATCAGGGTTTTGGTGTCAGTCAGTCCATTTGACTCCACTGAGATGAACAATATCAGTAGTATAAGAACGCCCTGCATTGACAGGGATTACCTTGAGCTGGCTTTTTTAGTGTCATTTTCACTGCTCACTTACATTTTGTATCATTATTCACTTCTTTTGCATCGTTACTTACTTCTTTTGCATGTTTATATTTTGTTCTCCAAACCAGAGTGCAAGAGCAAAGGCAGCAGCCTATATTATTTACCTTGGCATCCTTCATCTTTCTAAGGGATTTGTTTTAAGAAAGGCAGTATGATATATTGGAAAGGTATCTGGAATCAGAGGGCTCACACTAAAATTACCACTGAATTGGAACCTAAGACTACTACTACCTTTGTGGCCCAGGACAAGAAACCTCATTTGTAACATGGGGGAGTTGAACTAAAATAATCTAAAGGTATATTCCTGCTACAAGTCTTATGATAATGATGGATACAGATCTGTGGTTTCATTGCTACAGTGAAATGTTACCAATGAAAGTCTTTTCTAACTTAGAGCATTAGATATTTACCTGGAAGTACTGAGAGGTTAAGTGATCTGTCCTTGGTCATATACTTATGTGAATTTGAGTCAAAATATGAATCTATGGAGTCTCTGGGTGTGGAGGCAAGATGGTGGAGTAGAAAGACACACACACACTAGCTCTGGACCGACAGCCCATAAAATATCGTAAAGAAGAACTCCCAACAAATTCTGGAGCAGCAGAAGCCACACAACAACGGAATGGAGGAGATTTCTGTTCCAGAGAGCCCTGAAAACCTCTCACAAAAGGTCGTTCACACCCCAGACCCAGAGCCGAGCCCAGCCCTGCCTTGGCCGCATGGCACAGAGAGGAGAAGATCCGAGAAGGTTTCAGGGATGGAATCTCCAGCGGCCGCGCAGGTCCCCCCACCCACAGGCCCCAAAGGTTGGTGAGAGGGTCTTCTCAGCTTGCCGAGGGGGAGTGGGGTCCCCCCATGACTCAGGCCCCCTCGGGAGGCAGCAGCGAAGGCGGAAGCAGACCAGGGCTCCCCAAGCAGGCAGGAGCCCAGATCCATTGTTGAAGGTCTCTGCATAAACCCCATGAGGGAACTGAGCCCGTGAGGCGGCCCTGCCCCTACCTGAGCACCTGAACTTAATCTCACACTGAATAGTAGCCCCACCCCCACGGAAGCCCTGAGGCTGGGAAGCTGGGAAGCAGCATTTGAATCTCAGACCCCAAGCACTGGCTGGGTGGATCTGGAGGCGAGATAGGGGTGAAGAGAATACTCAGAAGTCAAGTCACTGGTTGGGAAAATGCCCAGAAAAGGGGAAAAAAAATAAGACTATAGAAGGTTACTTTCTTGGTGAACAGGTATTTCCTCCCTTCCTTTCTGATGAGGAAGAACAATGCTTACCATCAGGGAAAGATATAAAAGTCAAGGCTTCTGTATCCCAGCCCACTCAATGGGCTCAGGCCATGGAAGAGCTCAAAAAGGATTTTGAAAATCAAGTTAGAGAGGTGGAGGAAAAACTGGGAAGAGAAATGAGAGACATGCAAGCAAAGCATGAAAAACAAGTAAACACCCTGATAAAGGAGACCCAAAAAATGCTGAAGAAAATAACACCTTGAAAAATAGGCTAACTCAACTGGCAAAAGAGGTTCGAAAAGACAATGAGGAGAAGAATGCTTTCAAAAGCAGAATTAGCCAAATGGAAAAGGAGGTTCAAAAGCTCACTGAAGAAAATAATTCTTTCAAAATTAGAATGGAACAGATGGAGGCCAATGACTTTATGAGAAACCAAGAAATCACAAAACAAAACCAAAAGAATGAAAAAATGGAAGATAATGTGAAATATCTCCTTGGAAAAACAACTGACCTGGAAAATAGATCCAGGAGAGACAATTTAAAAATTATGGGCCTACCTGAAAGCCATGATCAAAAAAAGAGCCTAGACATCATCTTTCATGAAATTATCAAGGAAAACTGCCCTGAGATTCTAGAACCAGAGGGCAAAATAAATACTGAAAGAATCCACTGATCACCTCCTGAAAGAGACTCAAACAGAGAAACTCCTAGGAATATTGTGGCCAAATTCCAGAGTTTCCAGATCAAGGAGAAGATATTGCAAGCAGCTAGAAAGAAACAATTCAAGTATTGTGGAAATACAATCAGGATAACACAAGATCTAGCAGCTTCTACATTAAGGGATTGAAGGGCGTGGAATAGGATATTCCAGAAGTCAAAGGAACTAGGACTAAAACCAAGAATCACCTACCTAGCAAAACTGAGTATAATACTTCGGGGGAAAAAAATGATCTTTCAATGAAATTGAGGACTTTCAAGCATTCCTGATGAAAAGACCAGAGCTGAAAAGAAAATTTGACTTTCAAACACAAGAATGAAGAGAAGCATGAAAAGGTAAACAGCAAAGAGATGTCATAAGGGACTTACTAAAGTTGAACTGTTTATATTCCTACATGGAAAGACAATATTTGTAACTCTTGAAACTTTTCAGTATCTGGGTACTGGGTGGGATTATACACACACACACACACGCACACGCACACACACATAGAGACAGAGTGCACAGAGTGAATTGAAGAGGATGGGATCATATCTTAAAAAAATGAAATCAAGCAGTAAGAGAGAAATATATTGGGAGGAGAAAGGGAGAAATGGAATGGGGCAAATTATCTCTCATAAAAGAGGCAAGCAAAAGACATTTTAGTGGAGGGAAAAAGAGGGGAGGTGAGAGAAAAACATGAAGTTTACTCTCATCACATTGTACTAAAGGAAGGAGTAAAATGGATACTCATTTTGGTATGAAAACCTATCTTACAATACAGGAAAGTGGGGGATAAGGGGATAAGCAGGGTGGGGGGGATGATGGAAGGGAAGGCATGGGGAGGAGGGAGCAATTTGAGGTCAACACTCATGGGGAAGGACAGGATCAAAAGAGAGAATAGAAGTAATGGGGGACAGGATAGGATGGAGGGAAATATAGTTAGTCTTATACAACACATGACTATTATGGAAGTCATTTGCAAAACTACACAGATATGGCCTATATTGAATTGCTTGCCTTCCAAAGGGAAGAGGTAGGGAGGGAGGGAGGAAGAGAAGTTGGAACTCAAAGTTTTAGGAACAACTGCCGAGTACTGTTCTTGCTACTAGGAAACAAGAAATACAGGTAAAGGGGTATAGAAAGTTATTTCGCCCTACAGGACAAAAGAGAAGATGGAGACAAGGGCAGAGAGGGATGATAGAAGAGAGGGCAGATTGGTGATAGGGGCAATTAGAATGCTCAGTGTTTTGGGGTGGGGGGAGGGGACAAAAGGGGAGAAAATTTGGAACCCAACATTTTGTGAAAATGAATGTTAAAAGTTAAATAAAAAATAAATTAATTAAGTTAAAAAAATATGAATCTATGTCTTCCTGATACCAAGATCTGTCTCCATCCTCCATCTTATGCACTGCAGCAGAAGTGTCAAATACTTGGCTATGCTGTCCCAATTAGATTAAAATATAACTGGGAAATATTTAACAAAATAAACAAAATACAATGGAACAAAGATAATTTTAGTTTTTTCTAAGTCAATATGTGTCTGTCAGGGAACCTTCTGTATAATTTAGTGGTCCCTATTTCTATCTGAATATGACATGCATGATTGCACTGTAGGAAGCTGTGGTCCCAAATTGTATGAAAGATATTATTTCTAAGAGACTAAATTCCTTGTCCTGTGACAGGATTCCTATCCTAGAAAAACTAACAATCCTGCTAACATGATTGTAAGACTGAAAAAAATTATTTTCACTTCATAAAAGTGAAACTATCTTGTTGAATGGGATTGGTTTCTTCACATATGCAGATAAGGAAACAAAGGAAAAAACCTATGGCCAACTAAACTTTTAAAAATCTACTTAATTTTTACCTGTTATAGAAAGGGCTATAAACCATATTGTTAACCATCCAACTCATAAGCCTTTGTTTCCTTATCTTGTTCTACAGTTTGTCCAAGAGTACCCTTCAGGTCGCTAAGGAAAACCTGCAGCTATAGGACTTTATCTAAGAAAAGAGGCATCAGAAGCTGTGGGAAATATCAAAAGGAGTATTTTTATTCTATAGTAGTGATCCTGAATTCAACGAATAACTTTCCAATGCCTTATCTTGATACCTAAGTGCTCCCAGGTTCTCAAGGCCAATGGAGTCAAACTCAAATAAAAATGGATCCCAGGGACTTGCATATTAACTTAGAAAATCACAAATTAACCTTATCTTCTGTATTTTTATTTACTCTGTTAAACACTTCCCAATAACATTTTAATCTGCACTGGGGAGTTATGAGAGGTACCACTGTTGAAGGCTGGGTGACCAGGAGCAGTAACTAGCAGATTATGCTAACACAGACCCTACTAAGCTGGAAGGCCAAGGACAGGCCTAGGAAACCATACTAGTTAAGTGACAGCCAGATTGGTTCTTTCTCATTTGTTCTCTTCTCATCGGATCTTTTGCCCAATTATGGTAAAGAACCAGCATATGAGAACAAATTAAGCTAAGTAGGTTGGCTAAAAGGTGATGAAAATTTTTGGCTACAGCAACCTGTGAAATTGTTTTCTATGATGTTGAGAAGTTGTGACTTTTATTAGAGGAAAAGGCACCCACAATGATGAAGTCACAGATCTTTGGCAAGCAATCGAACTTTTTTTATAGTTTTATAGTTTATAAGGTGCTCTTCTCAAAACACCCAAATACTACCCAGAGGTTACAGATGAAGAAGTATGGCCTGGCAAGCCCAGTCACAGAACTAGGAAAGAAAGTACAGGATCAGAATCAGAACATGTGGGTTCGAATAAAGTCCTGCACTTTCTCCATTATGTTTTGTTGGATGTTCAATAAAATCTGGTGCTACTACGTGTGCAGAACTACATTTAGAAATCTGGACAGGATTTCTAGAGGCCCATCTACCACAGACATGCTTTATGTTTTTCCTTTTGTTGTTGTTGTGAGTAATTTTTCAGTCCTGTCCAACTCTTTATGACCCCATCTGGGGTTTTCTTGGAAAAGATACTGGAGTGGTCTGCTATTTCCTTCTCCAGCTCATTATACAGATGAGAAAACTGAGGCAAACAGGATCAAATGAACTGCCCAGGGTCACACAGCCTGTAAGTGGCTCAGGTCAGATTTGAATTTAGGAAGATAAAGTCTTCTTGACTCTAGGCCTGTCATTCTACTCACTCTATCCACTTTCTTTTGTACTGCAGTACAAATGTACATGTGGGTCCTTTTCCCTTTTTTTATGATTGATCTCTTTGGGATACAAACCTAGTAGTGGTATTGCTGGATCAAAGGGTACGCACAGTTTTATAGTCCTTTGAGCATAGTTCCAAACTGCTCTCCAGAATGGTGAAATCAATTCACAACTCCACCAACAATGCATTACTGTTCCAATTGTCCCACATCTTCTAAAACATTTACCGTTTTCCTGTTTTGTCGTATGTTACTCAATCTGATAGGTATGAGCTATTTTAATTTGCATTTCTCTAATATTTTTTCACATGACTATCGATAGCATTAATTACTTTGCCTGAAAATGGCCTGTTCATATCCTTTGACCATTTATCAACTAGGGGAATGAATTTTATTCTTATAAATTTGATTCAGTTCTCTATATGTTTTAAAAATGAGCCCTTTATCAGAGGCATTGGTTGTAAAAACTGTTTCTCAGCTTTCTGCTTCCCTTCTAATCTTGGCTGCATTGGCTTTGTTTGTGCAAAAACTTTTTAATTTCACGTAATCAAAATTATCCACTTTGCATTTCATAATGTTCTCTAGTTCTTGTTTGGTCATAAATTCTTCCTCTCTTGACAGATCTCACAGGTAAATTATTCCTTGCTCTCCTAGTTTGCTTATAGTATCAGCTTTTATATCAAAATCATGTGCCCATTTTGACTTTATCTTGGCATATGGTATAAGACGTTGGCTTATGCCTTGTTTCTCTGCCATACTATTTTTCAGTTTTCCCAGGAGTTTTTCAAATTGTGAGTTCTTAATCCTAGAAGCTGGAGTCTTTAGGTTTATCAAATAGTAGATTAGTGAAGTCATTGACTACTGTATCTTGTGTACCTAACCTATTCCACTGATCTACCACTCTATTGCTTAGCCAGTACCAAGTAGTTTTGATGATTGCTGCTTTATAATACAACTTAAGTTTTGGTATGGTTAGGCCACTTTCATTTGCATTTTTTTCACTAATTCCCTTAATATTCTGGACCTTTTGTTCTTCAGAACCTTTTGTTCTTTTTTTCTTCAGAATTTTACTATTATTTTTTCTAGTTCTATAAAATAATTTTTGATAGTTTGATATAGCACTGAAAAAGTAAATTAATTTAGGTAGAATTGTCATTTTTATTATATTAGCTCAATCTACCCATGAGCAACTGATATTTTTCCAATTATTTAGATCTGACTTTATTTGTGTGAAAAGTGTTTTTTAATTGTGTTCATATAGTTCCAGGGTTTCTCTTGGCAGGTAGACTCCAAAATATTTTATGTTGTCTTTACTTCGTCAGTTACTTTAAATGGAATTTCTCTTTCTATCTCTTGCTGCTGGCCTTTGTTAGTAATATATAGACATCCCGATGATTTTATGTGGGTTTATTTTATATCCTGTAACTTTGCTAAAGTTGCTAATTATTTCAAATAGTTTTTTAGTTCATTCTCCAGGATTCTCTAAACATACCATCATATCATCCACAAAGACCGATAGCTTTGTTTCTTTGTTGGCTATTCTAATTCCTTTCATTTCTTTTTCTTCTCTTATTGCAAAAGCTAATATTTCTAGTACAATATTGAATAAGAGTGGTGACAATGGACATCCTTGTTTCATCCCTGATCTTACTGAACATGCTTCTAGCTGAGGATGAGAGCTTTCTCAGATAACCTGCATAATAGTCTCACTGAGATACCTGCTCATATAACTCTGTTAATACTTGAAATCATGCCTACATATTTATCAAATATTCTTAATGAGGAAAGTCTTAACAAAATCAAGAATAGGATGGAGGGAAAGCTCTTTGCTCCTGTGCAAATAGTGAAGAACTCTAAGAGTCACTCCATCTGCCTGAATGTTGCTCCCGTCCAATTTCTCTCAATCTGCTAACAATTCCTCTTCAATTTTCAAATCCTGTTAGTGTATCCTGAGTTGGCCTGCCCCTCACAGCTGTAGCACATTACTCTGCCATAACAAAGATCAAAGCCTGGGAACCAACGCTGATTCCCAAACTGCCAACCCACCAAAAGTGGCTGTGTCACTCACCCAATCTGAGAGTATAAGGTTTATTCAAGGAGTCAGGAAAGGGGGTGTCAAACAGTGAGGTGAATGGAATGGGATAAATACCTGTAAAAACTTTATCTCCCTGTGAAATTCATCTAATTCTGTTCAAAGGTGAGGTGGACAAGATCAGGGCAATTCAGATACACTGCCAAAAGTTGTTAATCTGTTCTGCAAAAACATAGCATTAGGCAAAACCATGTCACCACCATGATGCAGGTGTTTACTACATTAATTATCTGTCTAAGATCTCAGCATGTATCTAGCAATGACACAGTTTAGAATTTGAAAAAGGTCACTAAAATTAAACTTCCAGGAGCTAGAAGAAATATACTATATCGGTGAAACACTTCATCAATAATACTTTTAGTTTTGTCAAAAGCTCTGCTAAATTTAATGAACAAGGGAAGAAAATAATATGTATATTTCTTTCTGTGTTTGTAATAGTGAAAATAATTTAAAGACATAACTACATAAAGTTACGCCAAGCTCAACTGAGATTTTTAAACATTAACCCAATTTTCTTGCCTTTGTGGTTTTGAGTCAGACCGCTAAGTATTATTTTTATGTATTTTTGTGTGTATGTGGCTTGATTTCCCGTTTGTGTGTGGTATTTTTGCATAATAAAAGGGAAAAAGAGGTCCCATCATATGATGTTGACTAATAGTTACCAAAGCTAATAATTAAATCCCATTCATCAGTAGGAGCTGATGAGAAGCAGGGCAGAGACAGGAAACACAGGCTCAAATTCTGGTTGTAGCCTTACTAACTCTGACCATGTTCTAAGCATTCAACTTCACCGAGCCTCACTTTGTTATCTGTAAAATGAGAATAATAAAAATCAAACTATTTACCTTCCTGAGCTGTTAAGTAAACGTGCTTTGTAATCCTAAAATACTAATTAAATTACTATTGTTATTAATACACTATAACTAAAATCAAACCTTATCATCATGAAACCTTATTATAACACCATTGGTACAAGATGCAAATTAGATGGCTGGCAATGATCCAGAGGTCACCATATTGCTGCTCATTCTATGTGTAAATACCATCCCTAAAGAACCAACTACTCTCTACAATCTCATTTCATCTAATGACAAGTTTTGCAGAATTTTTTAAAATAATAGGCAAGATATCTTTGATTTTAAATATTTTTGTTGAATTATTCCTTAATCTTCAATATTCTTTACTTTTCCACAGAGCCTATGACATTATTAGCACAATCTAAATATTTAACAGTAAAAATAATTTTTCACAACTGTGTGGGAAATGCAATAATCCCAGAGAAAGCACGCTTAGCATGGATTCACATGATTCCATAGCAATGGAGTCAAATGAAAAATTCCCAAAGGTGTAACACCTGTGCTACTTATTTGTAGTTAGATTTAACCAGTTGGTGAGTATTTACAAGTCTGACTATTATTGACTCTAGATAAATTAACTGCCTGATACCCTAAAAATTTCTTATCAACTTTCATTTACTAGTTAACTAGCTGCAGTTGTTAGGTAATGAAATGATAGATAAATGTTGATTTGTTATGTTTTCATTTTTTTAAGTACCACATTTAAGACATTCAAGACCACTGTTTTTCCCCTTTTTAAAGTGTTCTGAAGCCAGAGCAGAAAATTCGTTCATTCTTATCTGGACTATGCTGTCAGCAGAGACCTGGATCACAAGACCTGGATTTTACTTCTTTATAACTTTGTTGTAGTAATTCAGACTTGAAAAACAGTGACTCAGAAAACAAGATAATTTGTTATTTCTTGATTAAAACTTTCCTCCCAATACAGATAGTGCTATAAGTTAAAGCAGCATTCCAAGAAGACAGCAGTCTCTTCCCAGCCCCCCAAATAGATAAATAAAAGCACTTAGATTCTCCTGAAACTAAAAAATGCATTGTACTATAATTGTGAAAAAAGATACCGGGAGAAGAGGGTTTTTTTTTTTTCCAATCTATGATTCAAACAAGTTTTCCAAATCAAAGTTTCACTTCCTATTAATTAGAATAAAAATCAGTTCCAAAGGACATTTTATCTTCAGGAGGGGAAATGTAATGCATTTTTCTACAAATCTGATGTAGAAATGAACAGAGCTGGATGGAAAGTTTGAAATTCTTTCCCCAATAGAAACGTTCGAGGTTCTCACCCATCAAGCCCCGACAATGAGAAGGAAGGGAGGGGAAGGGGATGGAGAAGGAATAGTCCTATTTGTATCCAGACAAAGAAAGCCTCAAAGCAGTGTCTATCAGAGGGGAAAGGTATTAGGGAATAGAAATTAAATCAAAGTTAAGGGGAAAGAAACAGGTGGCTACATGAACTAGTCATTGACCTTTCACCTGAGTGACCTTGCTTTGAATTCAGATCTAAGCAAAATTATTAAATTCATACTAATCAGATGGCTGGAAAGCAGTGATCATTTTGGCTGCTCTCTCAGCAGTACAAAAAAGACAAGAGAGGTTCAGAAGTCTAGTTCAAAAACTGAGAGGCAAGACTCCAGGCAAATTAATTTACAGTTGCCTATATCTTAAGATTCTTCTATAAACACTGAGAACTCATGATACTGCTGCTTGCATGTAAACTCTCAGTCACCCTGGACTGAATTAGGATTGAGGCTGAAATATGTTCTCAATACCCTCTCCCTTACTAAACTGCCCCTTTAGGGCACAGTTGAGGAAAACTGGGGAAAATGCAATCACACCTGCTTGTACTTTGGAAACAGCAACCTTCACGCTTCTCTGTTCGTCACAATTAAGATGCATTAAATTAACCAAGTTTTGTGGTTTTTTCCCCCACAAGGGAAAAAAAATCAAATTTAAGTTTTATTCTTTTTTCCATGCAATAAAATACAGATTTTTAACATTTTTAAGGGACCAAGAAATAATTCATCCACAACAATGTGCTGCCCACTAATACTCAGAGAAAATACTCCTCTACCTTTGAGGAACATTTTCATCTACAAAGTGCTGTATCAAAGAGATATGCAGCAATCACTTCACAAAGAGCTAGCCTTTGGCCCTTTGGGAGGTGGAATACAGCAGCAGCACACAGGAAATCAGCAAATAAAAAGAGAGTCAATCATGAGAGTTTCTGATAATCAAGGACAGAGCCTGGATTCTCTAGCTGAGTTTGTTTGTTTCTTGACACATGTTCCCATCAAAGTGAAAGGGCTGCAATAGACAGCAGTGAAAAATAACAGAAGTTATGAGAGGAAATGCTCCCTGGACAAGAATTGGTAGGTTGTCTTGGGCCAATCAAGAAGCAAGGGCCTCTGACTAGGGTGGATGGTTGTCCTGCCAGCTTCTGAAGAGAGCCCCAGCATTTCTGTTCATATGTTCCTTGAGGATCATGTAGAATAACTGACAGAACCACCAGAGTAACATTTGACTTAGTGGTGTATGACCTTGACCAAGTCCCTTTAACCTCTCTGGGCATCAGTTTCCTTACCAGTAAAATGAACAGGTTGAATTAGATTCTCTCAGCTCTAAACCCTACGACTGTAACTGTGGTAGGAGGAAGTGATCTCCAAACAGTAGCCACCTACCTAAGAGGTCCATTAGGAAATTTCCAGGCTAGCTGGAAGTGAGATTCTGAACTTTATCTGTGTTATGGACCCTGTTAGTAGTATGCAGATACCTATGGGTCTCTTCTCAGAATGTTTTCAAATGCATAAAACAAAACACATAGGTTTGTGAGGTGTTAAGGCTATAACTGCCTGGTGACAGAAGGAAACCAATTACAGTGAACTATAGTTACCAAAATATTTTTAAAAACAAATTAATGGAACCCGGTTAAGAACCCCTGAGAGAAAGAGAAAATTTGCCAATAGACTTCTAATTTAATGTATTTAATGACAGGGTGGCAAAAAAAATCATAAAAGGGTTTGATAGCAGAACAGTATTAATATATTTTTTTAGTTCCCATTAGTGAGGGTTATAATGAGTCTGCTTTATTTTTAATTTATCAACCAAAAGTACAACTTCCACTTCACATCAAAAATAACCGGGAGAACCTTCGAGCATTTTTTTAGGCTCCCATAGCTTCCATGACCCTGGGACACTTTTCTGAACTTTTCTCTCAGAGGAAAAGGCCAGCTTTAATGTAAATAAATACTTGTGGACCTTGCAACTAATTAGCTGAAAATACTGATTTATTGACTGAGCTCAATTCTCTCCGGACAGAAAAGAGAAAACATAATATAATTATGTGGATGTGGAAGGAAACCTTTTTTTCTCCCCTGTCCACCTCAATTATGACCCTTTTTTAGAGTCACAATAAAACAGATAGTCTCTCTTCCCAGAATAAACCCAAAAGGATAGATACTCTCTATGCCCATGTATTCATTTACAACAGTGAGCTTTATCCCCTTAGGGATGAGATTGGGAAAGAAGTTAGAAACAATGTGTTTGTAAAAACTAGTAACTTATTAAAACAAAAATCAGTCTACTAGTAAAGATACAAAATGGTACTCACTAGTATTTAGTAAACTACAGTAAGGCTTTTGGGACACTATGTATGCACGCAACGTTTTACATGATATAGAAATACAGAACGTCTGAGTCAAGAAAGGCCTTCCAGAATTAGTTTAACTCCCTTCTTTACAGAGGGAAAAATTTAAATCCAGGAAAGAAAGCAACCAGTCCAAAGAAATTTCCATTGTGCTAGATGTTGGGATAACAAAAATGAAACATTAAATAATCCCCACCCTCAAACATCTTATAATCCACCAAGTCCTACCAAAGTAACTAACTTCCTAGTAACCCCCTCTCCTACTTTGGTCTTCTTTCAGTTATACTCATATTAGGGACAGAGAGTTTTTCAACTGCCTCATATTAAGTTATTATAGAAAAATCATTGTCAGCACCTTGTGGGAAGGGACCGTGCCTTATTTCAGCTTTGTACCCTCAGTATCTAGAAAGTTTTAATAACTGATTTCCCATTCTAAAGAGAATTAGAAACAGTAAGATAGCAATAGAAGATGGGACCTTGACAACCCACTGCAGGAAATAACAGCTTGAGATAAAAGGAAACAGTCAAACTAAAAAGCAAAAGAAAGAACAAAAAATTGCAGACATAGGGTGGGGAGGCAGCACAGGGCATCATTTGGAACAAGGACAAAGAGCCCCTATCACAATAGTCTCTGAAGAGAAGCACTGTTACAATGCAGTACCATAAGTAATAACTATGATAATTTAATTTTTTCTTAATTGATTCAGGCTCATTATGTTCCATGTACTCTATTTAAGAAGGTAGGAAAGTATGCCAGGCATTTTTAGAACAATTTCCATCAAAAATGATTGAATTTTTTTTAATTATGACACTTAGGGAAGCTAACCTGGGAATTTTGCTTTCATCAAACTCTTCATTCCCTAATGATGCTGGGTAAATACAGGAAGACCTCCAGCATCCAAAGTGTTTAGGTCTCATCAGATAATTGGCTTTTGTTTCACTTCTAATCTGTTTTGAACTGTCTTAGGAAGATTCTGAGGATCACCTGGCAGGATAAGGTACCAGACACTAAAGTCCTTGCTCAAACTGAACTGCCAAGTATCCAAACTATGCTTCAGAGAACGCAGCCCTAATGGGCTGGCCACGTTGTTCAAATGGAAAATGTACGCTTGCCAAAAAGATTATTTTATGGAGAACTCGCATGGGGCGGGCGATCACATGGTGGCCAGAAAATGCAATACAAAGACACTCTCAAGAACTTTGGATTTGACTGGGCAACATGGGAGACACTGGCACAGGACCGCTCAGCATGGCGTGCCCACATCAGAAAGGGTGCTGTGCTCTTTGAGCAAAGCAGAATTGAGACAGCACAAATTAAACGCGGGGTGCACAAACTTGGGATATCCACCCCAAATATTCAAACGGACTATCTGTGCCCAACCTGTGGTAGAGCATTCCGAGCTCGTATTGGTCTGATCAGCCACAGTCAGACACACTGAAACTTCACTTTATCATGGTGATGTCATTTTGGTCCTCTTCGAAGACGAAGGACAACAACCAACCAATCAATCTTGTGTTTTATCTGTTCTATTTGCTAAGGAAACTAAATCTATAATACCCCCTGGCCTATCAAGTTGGACCAGAATGCCTAGTATTCAGAATAGATGTCAGGAGTACATGACAAAATGGCAAGGCAAAATGGGGTGGGTGAATCTCTTATTTATCTCTGAAATCTCAGATCTTGCCAAATGACAGTTTGCCATAGTCACTGATCAGTAAGGTTAGTCAAAAAAGCTAGGAAAAGAAGACAAAGGATTACGAGGCATACTTCACACCAGTAGGAAGAAAAAGAAGCATTTTTCACAACCTGCAAAGAATATGCTACGCTCATTTGTCTGCCAATATCATGAAACAAAGTTCCATAAGATAATTATCATAGCTAACATTTATATAGTGCTTACTATGTGTCAGGCACTGTACTAAGTGCTTTACAGTTATCATTACCTCATCTGATCACCACAACAACTCCGAGGTAGGGGTGCTATTATTATCCCCATTTTACACATGAGGAAACCAAGGCAGAGAGAGGTGTAGTGCTTCTCTGTTCTGTCTTGGATCTGATATTCCAGCTAGGAAGTGTATGAAACTGGATTTGAATTCAGTTCTTTTTTTCCTCTAGGCCCCAGCGCTCAATGTACCGTGCCAACTAACTGCCCTGAAAACATCTGTGCAAAACTCTTCCTGTAGATGGATGAACTAGAAAATGACTGGGAAAAATGGTTCTGTGCACACTAAGATATGATGCTCTATCTTTCAGATAAGAAGTCAGAAGAAAAGAAAAAAATAATGGGAAGAACTGATGCAAAGTGAAACACATAGATCCACGGAAAAAATACACCAGGATTAGAACAAGGGACCTTGAAAAACAATTGAAAGTAAATGATAAGCCCAAATAAGAGGCAGAACAAGGCACCTTCAGGATAGACCATCAGACTTCTGTGACAAGTTGATCTGCTTTGTTTTACTAACTTTTTCGGCTTTTTTTATTCTGTATTATAAAGAATGGTTCGCTGTGATGGAGTCGAGGAGAGATATATTGGGAAATAAAGGTAATATCATAACAAGATATATCAATAAAATATTTCTAAGAGTCAAGAAAAAATAGAAGACTTTGTTGGTTAGTGACACTTTTCCCAAGTGGTATGGTATTGACTTGACAGTCAATGAATATTTAGGACCTACTAGATGTCAGGCACTTTCCTAAGGTCAGCTGTCTTTCTAGGGTTGGATCCAAGACAGGACAGAGAATCCCCTAAGGATTTTCAAAGCCTGATGATTCATTCAGATAGGGATGACTTTTATCATACAAGGTTTCCCTAGAGGTCTGAAAGTCCACTGCATTAGCCATGTCCACTCTAGAATTCATGCACTTCGGGGCAATGGGAAATATCAAAGAACCAAAGAAATAGATAATAAATTTAAATAAAGCCCAGTGGTTATCTAACTTAACCCATGCTTGAAACAGGAATCCCCTCAGCAATGTTCTGGAGGACAGCTTCATCTGGGGTCTACTTAACGACCTGCAGAAAGAAGGCACTCATTATATTCTCAGGCAGCTTATTCAGCTTTTGAACTATTTCAATTAATTAACTGGTCTAGCCTGAACTAGAGTCACATTCATAATGCAGCTGACTGGATGCAAGGGTAAATTAATCCACCAAGGCATCATGGGCTCTTTGGTTCAGAAACCATGCCATGATATAGTCTTCCAGGCCCAAAGCAACGAACAACAGCTCCATCAAGATACATGGCATATTTAAATGTCACATGCACATGTTTAGATCTTAATACAAGGTGCCTAGACACCTATTTTGCTTCTACGCAGAAGAAGGTGAGGGCAGCCCCAAATGTTATCCCCCTCAGGCCCTGACTAAACATGTAGTATGAAACCAGATGTGATGACCACCCATGATCCCAGTCTAAACCCTGTCCTTGTAACCTCTAGCAGAAGAACTTTACTCCTACCAATCTGAGGCTGTATTTACAAAAACACTATCCCCAGGGAGAAAGTGTAAATAGTTTCACTGCCCTCTTACTAGGTAAAATCACATCTTCATTCTGTGGTATTTCAGACACCTATTAAGCACCAATCCCACCTTATACAGCAAGCCTTCCCTAACCCCTCTTAATTCCAGTGCTTCCCTCAGTTAATTATCTATTTATTGTATGTATATCTTGCTTTATATGCATTTTGTTTCTATGCTGTCTCCCCCAAGAAACTGTAAGTCCCTTGAGGGCAGAGATTGACTGTCTTTTGCCTCTTTTTGAATCCCCAGGGCTTAGCACAGAGCCAACCTTATAACAGGCACTTAATGTTTATCGACTGACCGATACTATGTACAAAGGCAGCTAGGTGGCGCAGTGGATAGAGTGCCCAGGCCTAAGCCAAGAAGACTTGAATTCAAATACATCCTCAGACACTTACTACTCAGTTACTCAGACCTTGGGCAGGTCACTTAACCCTGTTTGCCTCAGTTCCTCATCTGTAAAGTGAGCTGAAGAAGGAAATGGCAACCACTGCAGTATCTTTGCCAAGAAAACCTCAAGCAGGATCACAAAAAGTTGGATACGACTGTATAAACTATGCACAAGGTACTCAACTCACTGAGGATACAAAAACAAAGACAAAAACAAAATGGTGGCAGCCTTAAACAGCCATAGAGAATTAAACTAGGATAGTGAAAAGTGACATAAGATATATACAGATAAGTAATTAAAGAGTAATTTGGTGACAGAGATAGCACTGATGACTAGGGGGATCAGAAAAGTGTTACCTGAGCTGAACCTTAAGAGAAAGAGGGACTTGGAAGAAGACGTAGCAGTAAGGAGGCAGTACATTCCAGATCACAGGCATGGAGGGCAGCTTGTACAAAGTCAAGGAGAGTTTGGGGAACAGAATGTAGACCACCTTACTTGATAAGTGCAGTTCAGACAAGAAGGGGTCTGAAATGAATCTAAAAAGGTAGTCAGAAGCCAGACTGTCAAGGGATTTACATTTCAGACTGAGGCGTGTATATTTTTCTAGAGTTACTGAAGCTTTTTCAGCAGAGGCATAGAAGGGTCAGGTCCGTATTTTACGAATACCAATTTGGTAGTGATGGAGGGTTGCTTAGAGCAGAGAATGACCAGAAAGAGACTAATTAGGAAGCTGGAGAAATAGTGTGTAAAATCTGGACACTATATTTTAGGAAGGACACAAACAAACTAGAATACATTCAGAGGGGACCCAAAACCACATAATAGAAGGATCAGCTATTAAGGGAACTGAGGATGTTTAAATTGGAAAATATTTAGGAGGAAGGAAGCCATGAGACCAGTATCCAAATATCTGAAGTGCCATATAATTAGAAGTAATACATAGAAGTTGCAGTGAGATAGATTTTGGTTCTACATAAGGGGGGAAGGGGAAAAACTTCCCCCAAATTAGAGCTTTCTAGAATGGAATAAGTTGCCTTGGGGAGGTAGTAGATTCTCTAATGGAAGTAAATCTTCAAATAAAGGCTGAATTATTACAAATTGGGAGATTATACTAAGTGACTTCTATGATACCTTTCAATTCTAACTTTCTATGGCTTTATGATCAAAATGGTCCTGGGACAAAACATTTGGACACATAATAGTGCTTTACTCCATAAAAAAGTCAAATCTTTTTCTTCCTGCAAGAAATTGTTCTAAAATGGTTTGCCTAGAAGCCTTTCTAAAATATGGCAAGTCTGCACAATATACATGCATACAAACACACACACACACACACAACTTTAAAAGTCTGATAGATCCGAGATCTCATAAAGGTAAGTACTTCCCAGAACAATGTACATAGTAATTGAATCATGCCTCTTTATTCTGGGCAACTTTTCTACGCCCTTCCATAAATCTTCCAAAGAGAATCTACTCAAAACGCTAACGGAATCCCTCTACATCATCTACCATTCTGTGAAGCATCAAGCTGTTCAACTGCGATCCCTCGTTCTCCACTAGAGAACCATACCAATTATTTTTGGAATCCTACGTTTCTTTGTACTTCATGTAGTATGTAATCCATGTACACACATTATATCTTTATACACTATGTGTAAGGTATTTCTTCTTTCATATGTGGGCATTTTGGTTGCTGAAAGGGATAGAAAAAGGAAATTGGTAAGGGAAAACTATTAGCATTAGCTTGAGAAGAAACAGCCTCTTAGATAAAAAGCTGGAGAGAGGAACAGATTGTTCTGAGGACCTAAGGGAAAGTTTCCTTTAGCGGGGGGGAAAAAAAAAAAAGGAATTGAAAGAGTCTGTTTAAAAGTAGAATGAGGTAATTCTGAGGTAAAGTAATTACCGAGGTAATGGTGGTTGCAGGGCATTGTGGTCCATAAGTTTATTTGCTTGTAATTTTTTTCCCAGAGTTTTAAAATAAAGATAAACTATAAATCAAATAACTGTTTGGGGATTATGAGAAGTTTTTATAAGGACTGCTGGAATCATATATAACCTAAGGGAAGAATTTTTGAGCCTTTAAGATAGAGATGGAAACAGGGTGGATAAGGAGGAAGAGAAAGAAATGACCAAGTTATAGAGAGAGAAGAATAAGCTCAGAAAGAAAGATTTGGAGGACAAAAGAGAAGAGGTGAAAAGAGGAGCTACTTACAGAAGACAAGTGTGTGTTTGTCCTTCATTGCCAGAGAAGACCATGCTTCAGAGAAATGATGATATGACTTGCACTTGACTTTGTTTTGAGTGAGGGAGGGTTGTGCAGGTCATCAGCCTCACTTCTCTTCTAGAGCCATCTGAATCCAGTGACCAGATATTCATCAGGATGACTGCAGATGACCCAGGATGAGGCAATTGGGGTTAAGTGACTTGCCCAAGGTCACACAGCTAGGGAGTGTCAAGTGTCTGAGGTGAGATTTGAACTCAGGACTCCTGCACTGGTGCTCTATCCACTGCACCACCTAGTTGCCCCAATAATATAGGTAGGATTGAAGAGATGAGCAGGACTGCTGGTCTGGGATGAAGGGGAAGTGCTTTGACTAAAGAGATTCTTGGGTTAACTTACCTGTTGGTAACAAATTGGTCATACTTTTCTTTTGGTGGTGATAAAGAAGGTAGATCCCTTCCCCATAGTGGTGGCTCGCCTCAATGATGGCTCCAGGGCTCAGGGCTGGGGTGGAGGGGCACTGCTATTTTAAGGCAGTTGGGATCAGAGTCCTGGGCTATCTCCACTGTGGTAGGAGGAGAGATAGTGGTGGCTTGACTTGCCTGACATATTCTGCCTTTTGTCTCTCCCTCAGGATGACTTGCTGCTTCAGCTAAACTGGCTTTTCTACCCCACTGGTGACAGCTGGTGATAATGCCTGGTATATTCTCCATAGGAATTGCATCCCTAGATGATGGCTGTGGCTAAAACCACAGCTGTTGTTCTGGAAGTGATTCCACTTCTAGTGCTCTTGATCTTACCTACCAGTTGTACACAGGTAGTAGCAGAAGCAGCAACAGCAATGGTGGTAGGAGTAGGAGTAGGAGTAGCAGTAACAACAGCTATCACGTATATAGCACTTCAAAGTTTACAAAGTGCTTTACAACATCATTTTATCTTCACAACAACCTTGGGAAATAAATGCTATTATTATTTCCTGACAGAGGTTAAGTGAATTGCTCAGGGTCATACAGCTGAGTCCCTGACTGAGGTAAGATACTCTACCTCTCTGCTCCAGGCATTTTCTCTGCCTGTCCCGCATGCCTAGAATGTTCACCTCCTTCACTCTGACTACCGACCTCCCTGGCTTCCTTTAGGACCCAGCTACTATAAGAAGCTAGAGAAGCCTTCCCTAAGCCCTCTTAATTCCAGTGCTTTCCTACTTATCCTGTACACAGTTTGCTTTGTACATATACTTGTTTGCGCGTAGTTTCCTCCATTAGATTGTTAGCTCCTTGAGGGTAGGGACAGTCTTTTACCTCTTTTTATATCTCCAGTGTTTAGCACAGTGCAAGGCACATTGCAGGCACTTCAAAAATGTTTGTTGAATTTAACCTGTTAAGTTAATCAAGTCCTCCTGATTTCAGGTATATCTAGCCCTCTATAAACTGTGCCACCTAACTGCCTAACAGTAATAATAAGTGTATGCATGTATATATGTCCAGCAGTGAAGCGTACTGAACAGAGAACACAAGCTTCAGAGTCAAAAAAGACGTAGGCTCAAATCCCGACCTCTGATACATACTGACTGACTCTGACCATGGAACTTAAGCTCTCAGGGATTCAGTAAACTCTGAAACCTAAGCTGCCAATCTACTTTAGTAAAAAGACTTTCCCCATCAGGAATTCCATATATCAAATGTTCTTAACATGTGTGTGTATGTCCATGTGTGTCTATGAGATGGACCATTCTGGCAGACTGGTGAATCCTCTGCTTCTTCTTAGAATGTTTTAAAATGCATAAAGTGAAATCCATAAACTTACAAAGAAAACAGTAATATTAAAAGTTATAAAAACATTTTAAAAATAAATCCAAAGATCCCAGGTTAAGAACCCCTGAATGCTAGCATAGTTCTACATCATATGTTTCATAGCAAATTGTTGTTACTCAACCAATCCAAGGGGATTCATGATAGACTAGAATGATAATACTTCAACTGAGATACATAATTTATACCTAGATGCAAATTTAATGTTCTCATGAGAAACACTTTGAATTTCTTTAAGTGAAAGAGACTGAGTATACAATGACTCGATAATTAGGCATTACCTATCCTCCAAAGTCCTTCAAGAAATGGGGTAGCTAGATGGTACAGCAGGTAGTGCTCCAGACATGGAGTGAGAAAGACCTGAGTTCAAATCTGGCTTAAGATGCTTACTACTGTGTGACCCTGAGCACGTCATTTGACCTCTGTTTGCCTCAGTTTCCTCCTCTCTAAAATAGGGATAATAATAGTACCTCTACTTCCCAGGGTTGATATGAGGATCAAATGAGATAATATGTTAAAGTGTTTAGAACAGTATCTAAAACACAGTGGGAGCTATGTAAAAATTGTTGTTGTTGCTATTATGCAACAAATGAACATTATATATGTAACTCTTTGGATACACAGATATAAAACAGAGTTCTGAACTTTTATCAATATTTCATTTATGGTCAATATTATCCAGAGTGGTATAGATAAAGAAATGGAAAATGAGGTTGAAAAGCAAGAGTCCCGAAACATGAAAAAAGTAAATTAACTACTACAAGTGGGATTTACAATTACAAAAAGTATAATGAAATTTGGCATGCAAAAGAATAGCCCAAGAGGCATCGATCACTATCTATCCAAGGTAGAATTATTATTATTTGATTTTGAGTGCACGATATATTTGACAACCAATCTGTGGAGCAGTGTTCCATATGATGATATCATGAACAAGTTCAAGGAAAACAGACTTTCTTCTATATCCATCTTGACCATAGTAATACAGTTCTTTTCTTAAAACGATCGATCACAACAAAGGTTAAAAACTATCTGAAGGGATAATTAGGAAGAAAAGCTAACAACAATTATGTACTAAATTTGGATAGCACAAAGTGCTTACACAAACATTCTTTTTCAAATTTAATAGAATTATAATTGTATCAAATGTAAGAAAATATACCAAATTATACATTCGCTAAAAAGGTAAAATCAATTTCATTCTTTAAGATAACCCTGTTATCAATGGATATAGATGATAGATAATTTTTCCGCAGCTAAGAATAAGAGCCCCTCTACCTTAAACTTCAATATATCAACAGATTTGTTATTTCATCAAGTTGGTTTTTCCTTTCCACTGGCACAGATTTTCTAGACAAATTTTATCTTATGTATTTCTTGCCTACATTTTCCTATACCTCCTCTCACAGACTGGATGCCAGAAGCCCTCTTCTGGGATCTTTCACAAAAATTTAGGTACCAGTGCAGCAGTTGGGCTACTCATGTGACAAGAATGAGGGATAATATACAGTGACAGCCCATTTCCTTTTATGATTATATATTTCCTTGTGATAGACCTTGTGGTACTTATTGCACATAACTGATCACTGAAAAAATACTGCAGTATACTCAGGCCCATCATATATCTCTCCATTGTCCTCTGGGTCATCTATTTTTTTTTTTCGACCTTGAAGGTTGTAAAGTTTTAAGATTTTTTTTTTTTTTACATAATCACTGGGATAGTCTTTGTGTTTAAATGTGGCACTTTGCATAGAGGAGCAGTCTAGGGTTATAGAAAGTTCTGGACAACTTCCTGAATGTACTTCAACACTGAACTGCCCATCTTAGATTACACCAACCCTTAGAACACTCTTCAATAAGATCCAAGGTTACTCAAAAGAAATCTACCTGGGGCAGTTAGGTGGAACAATGGATAGAGCACTGGCCCTAGAGAACCTGAGCGTTCAAATCTAGTCGCAGACACTTGACACTTTCTAGCTATGTGCCTCTGGGCAAGTCACTTAACCCCAACTGCCTTGCCAAAAAAATAAAATAAAAAAATAAATCTACCTGAAAAAATGCTTATAAGAAAACTTAAAAGAGATGGATATTGAGTCTATTAAGTTGGTAGATTTTGGACAAACACTACAGAGAGACAGTGATAATTACCTAAATTCAGGGCATCAGGGAAAAACTGAATTGTATTTGGGAAACTGCAAAGTTCCTTTCCCCGTCAGTATCCCATTTCCCTCCTGTTACTGATACACCCATTTAAAGTTACTCAAGCACAAAAACTGATTCGTCTTTGACTCTTCTCTTTGCTTCACTTCCTTCCAGATCTCAATATTTTGTCTTCTGCATAGTTATAAAGAAAGATTCTGGATGTGGATGTTACATGGATATGAAATTGGAGGACCTGGGTTTGAATTTTGGTAATGCTGCTGATTGATTCTGTACAAGCCCACTTAGTCTCAATTTTTTAATTCATAAAATGAGGGGGTTTAAACAGATAATTTCTAAGCTCCCTTCTAGTTCTAATCATTTTCCTATTATTTTAACTCAGCAATATATTTCCCATCAGCCCCCTCTTTTCTACTCATATTGAAATCACCCAAGTTTAGGCCCTCTGGACATCTCACCTAAATGACCATAACAGCCTCTTAACAAATCTCTCTACCTCTGGTTCCTTTTTCCTTGCATTATTTTTCACACTGAAAGAGTAATCATCCCCTTGTTAAAAAACCTCCTCACTATTTAATAAAATATAAATTCCTTAGCCTGGCATTCAAGGCCCTCTTGTCTCCAATTTTTCTTTTTAACCTTATATAATAAATATGTAAGTAATTTACAAACTTTAAGTGTCAGTTCTTGCTATTATTACTACCTATTGTAAAGAAATATAATTTAAAGTGATTTTTAACATTCAATACTTCAAGTTATCATAAAATAACATTTTTTTAAATGATACCGCCAAAATACATACAGATTTTACTTCAAGAAATGTGGTGAAATGATTTTTCCACACTTACCAGTGCTATATATACTTTACAAACAAAGAAATGTTTGAGTAGAAAATTTTAACACTGATATTAAGACACAGATACCTTTTTTAAGTCCAGGTTTCATCACAGAACAATTATCACTAGAGTTTTGTATGCTACATTACACACACTTGAAGTGTTCCTTTGAATTTTGTGTATAAATAGCATTTTGGATATATTTTCAGTGTGCCAGGACTGCTCAAAGAAATTCTGTGGTGAAGTTTTTTTTTTATGGTGAATCCATGAATTTTTTTGAGGGGTAAATCTTCATATGATTAAAATCACAACATAACCATAAAAACACCAAAAAGCAGAATTTGTTGTTTTTGTAAATGTTTTACAGTTTCATATTTTGTGCCAAAAAAAAAAAATCTTAGTAAGATCAACTGTGTCCTTATTTACATGAGGTCTAAAGAAATGACTCAAAATTCCTTGGATGATTGTCTGTCAAAACAAAACCATATAACAGACCGTTAAGAACGCCTTGTTAGTTTGATTTCTAATTCACATATATGTAACTGTTTTAACTGAAAAAAGAAGTTGCATTTCAGCAGATGAAGTCCTTTCGTTATCTCCTGTGTTCAACCCATCTGTATTCTTTCAGAATCTAAGAATTATACTCTTTGGTGATTCATACCAGGAGAGAGAAAAAAACCCTAAATAATTAAAATGTCATTCAAGTTCTAAGCTGTTATGAGACACTTAAAAATCTAAAAAATTCTTTCAGAAGTGGGGGATAATTATATTCCTCCCTATCTATTGATTTTTCTCTACAATGCAGATGTCAGATTTTCCACGGATTTTTTTCTTCCAGAGTGAGTGTCAAAGGAACAAAGCTGTCTTTGAGCCTTTTTCAGCCCAAAATTAATTCTGAAAAAATGGTACAGACAGGCCAATAGCACACCAGACCCAAAGAAAGCTGAGTGACCTAAAGCTATGTCTGTAAAATGCTATTGATATCTGCTTGGGAAAGTAAGAGAGGGAACATGCCAGGATTGTTATAAATTTAGAGCCCATCCAAAGATGTTTTAATGTGCCTTAACTGAACTGGGGTCAGAAGTGGGGGTTGGGAGGGTACAGAGAAGAGTTAAAAAGAGGGCAATATTCTCAGCTCAGGCAATTCCTCTCCAAAGAATTTCAACATAAAACATATTGCTTAAAAGTTAATTAATTGGAAAAATGAAATAAATCCATGCCAGATTATGCCACAGTGGGGGGTAAACAAATATCTCAGATATTTAAAGAAAAACCTCTGTCTTTGTTGTTCTCTGTGTCTATCTCCGCTTTATTCTCTCTCTCAATATAATACACTATTCATTTTTCAATAAATCAGAAGAAAAATATAATTTGTGCTTGGATTTTAAGCAGGTCTAAGGAAGCTAGATGCCTAGATCCCTAGAACGATGCCTGATAATATGCACCAAACTTCAGGTAGCTGACAAGCCTGGGAACCAGCACATTTATCAGGCTACGCCATTTCTTCCTCTCAAAGTGAATCTTGTTGTTTTTTCATTCTTTCAGTTCCAATAAATTTCAGTCACTGGAAAAGAAATCTTTACATATATGGTATATACCAAGGTCTCTATGACATCTATACATGAAATATTTTTTGAAAGAGTTCAGAATGAAAACTGACATTGAAAAGAAATGTTCCTTACATATTTAAGTTTAAACATCCAATTTTGCCCTACTTGTATCTATTATTTTCTGTAGTTTGCTTGATAATTTTGGAAATTCTTCCTCTCTCTTCTAAAAATACAGTTTATCATGCAAGATGAATTAATCTTTAGACTTTGTTCCCTTTCCCAAAAAGGAGGGAAAAGTGGTAAGGGATTTGTAGACAGTAGAATAATGATCTCTAATTAATCATTTTCACTAGTCTATATAAAAAAAGTTTTTGAAAAGGAAAAGCCCTAGTTAATCATGCAGACGAAGTCCTGTCTCCCAGGCACATCATATAAAGATCTATGCAATTTCAATCTGTTCAGCAACTGAACAATTATGCTGTGGTAGCCCAGAATACTACAATATAAGTTGGGGTGGGAGCATGGGCTAGTGGTTAAGGCCCAGCTGGAGGCCACACTCAGAGGCAGCGGGCCACTTCTGGTCTTTGTGAACCAACTTCTTCTCTGTAAAAGACAACAGGCCTAAATCTATTTCACAAGGGCTGTTGAGAGGTAGAATTAATGTTTGTAATTCACGCAGCAATCTCTGGATGGAAGATTCATTATTTTAACTTCTAATTTTGAAATAAGTAAAAACATACATACTCAAAGAATCTTTCAAGATTTTTGTTTTCCCCTTCTACTCTGCTCATATTAAAATGATTTTTTGCTGATTCAATGTTCTTCGTAACACTTCTTCTGTATCCCCAAATTTGGATCACCTACCCCTTCCTGCAATTATTGATAGCAATAGCATTTAAACCTTTTCCTACCCTTTCTCCTCTGAAAAGGATAACATTTCAAACAGGCAAATGAGAGACAGCATGGTAGCAGAAGTGGTAACTAAATATTCTAAATGTTGGCTTGACATGGAGATTTTTTTTTAGTTTCGATGCACCCTGGGAAACTGAGACTAAACAATTATCTACCATGAAAGCAACATGTGCCAGTTGGAGAATGCAGAAAGCTGTGCACAAATTGGGTTGTGTCTATACAATGTCAAAACTACTGGTTGAAAGATGAAAAATTCAATCAACCATTGAATTTGTGGTGCCCAACAACTGATTTAATAGATTTGTTTTCCAAAAACTGAACTGATTTCATTTTATTTGAACAAAATTCACATTTTGACATTTGTTTTGACACAGAACACTGCACATAGTAGGTACTTAAAATGGTGTATTGAACAAAAGAAGTACACAATCAATCCCTTTTACTTTCCTGCACTAAATCCTGGGAAATCTATGAATGAAACAAATTATCTTTGTCTTGAAAACAGACCAGTTTTAGCATCTGTATTCTAAAGCCAGCCTTTCTAGGTTCTTTGTTTTCCCTGGTGTGGGTCAACTCCCTTTACCTTTAGAAAAAACTGTATTTGCTCAACAGATATTTGAGATACACCGACTACACAAGATCATGTGTTGGACTGACTGTGAATTAAAACATGGACAGCCCCTCTTAGTTTAAACTAAGAGTACAATGTGTAAGATAAAATAGTGAACCACAGATAGAAAAATAAAAGTGTTGTTTTTTCATAAACCAATGCAACCAAATCAATTAACAAGCATTGATCAAGTTCCCACCATGCCAAGTACCATGCTAAGGACTAGGGATATAAATATGAAAGCAATACAGCCCCTGCTCTCAAAGAAATGACAACATATTTCACTACGAGGAGAAACAACATTCACAGATAGAGAGCTGCACAGACCATTGGCCTTGGAGTCAGGAAGAACTGCCGTCAAATCCAGTGCGCCTACTAGCTACATGACCATTTCCAAATCAATTACACTACCTCAGTCCCAATTTCCTCATCTGTAAAATGGGGATACCTTCCAGGGTTGTTGTAAGGATCAGATGAGATAATATTTGTAAAACACTTTGCAATCTTTGAGGAACAATATGTATGTTAATCATTATCATCATAATATAATCACTATCTTTTGCCTCTTTTTGCATCCCCAGCACATACATAGCACAGTGCATGGAACACAGTAGGTGCTTAATATATTTACTGACTGACTGACGGGTGGTGGTGATGTTAGTGGTGTAAGTGACAGTAGCAGTAGTAGAAAATATAGAAGAGATATAAACTAAATAAATACAAAGTAATTCTAGGGATAGGACACCAATAAAAGAGGGAATTGGGAAAAACCTCCTGAATGAGGTCACACTTGGGCTTGAAAAGAGATATAGATTTTAAAAGGTAGAGATAGACAGCATTCTACGTGTGAGGAGACAGTCTGTACAAAGGTCCAGATAGGGGAAAGGAATGTAAAGTTTTGTACTAAGAAAAATGGAGAGGTCTACATGGAGGAAGCAGATAGTCTGTAAGGTGAAGTCATATGTAATCAGTCTGGAAAGGTATGCTGGAACCAGTTTGTGATGGGTTTTAAATACCACATAGAGGAGTTTCTATTTTATCCTTAAGGCAAGAGGGAGCTACTGATGTTTATTGAGTAAGAAAGTAAGAGTCAAGAGTTGAACATTAAGAATATAAATTTGACAACAGTGCAGAAAATGGATTGTAAAGGGAAGGTCCTGAATGGGAGGGAGACCACTCAGGAAGCTAAAATTACACTGCAGACAAGAGCTAATGAGGGCCTGAATAAGGATGGCTGTGTTACAAATATAAAGAATCAATTAAACTAAAAAGGAGCATTTATTAAGCATGTACTATGTGCAAGGAATTACACAAGATATTGGGGAAACATACACAAAAAAATGAAGAAACCCTATTGTCAAAGAGGTACATACTATCAGCGAGGCAACATGTGTGTGCGTGTGTGTGTGTGTGTGTGTATGTGTGCATTCAGAATATACAAACCATAAATACAAGGCAGTTAGGAACAAGCACTAGCAATTGGCAGGGCGAGGGGAGGCATGGATCATGAAAGGAAGTAGAAAATAGTATCTTGTATCTGTAGGTTTGTATCTTGAAGGAGGTAAGGGATTTTATGAGTCAGAAATGAGGAGGAGAGAAGGGAAGAAATGTATTATAAGTCTGGATAAAGAGAGCAGAGACTAACATAAGAGATGTTGAACAGGTAGAATCAAGAAGACCAGGCAATGAATTGGATATTGAGAGTGAACAAGAGTGAAAAATCTAATGTAATTCCTATGTCATCACCCTGAATGATGGAAAGGATGAGGAAATTTGGAGAAAAGTTTAGGGGAAAGACAATGAGTTTAGTTTGGGGCATGATCAGTTTAAAATGGGTTGGCTGCAAGGTTTTAAGGAAAGACTGTTTAAAAAGCAGGTTAAGCATAGACTTTGCTGTTTTTAGAATCTGAGATCTCTTTGACAAAAGACCTAGATAAGACTTCAGCTATAGTTTCTTTCAAACTCTAACCATGAAGTGCCACTTCCATTGCTTCTGGAACCTGGTCACAGGAGGCCTCTTCTGTTTACACAAGACTGGTCAAAGAGGGTGGGCCTGACTAATTCCAGGGACAGGCTGACAGCTGACTTACCAACCACTTATAAACCCTATGGTATTGACCTTGTTTGCAGTGATTCCTTAATGATTCATTATTCTCTGGAAATTCCAAGAACACAATGACACACTGAAATATGAAAGTAACAGACTGGTTAGCAGTTCTTCACTATGAAGTACAAAGTCTGAATAATGACTGAATTCAGAAAAGTATAGATAATCATATATTCTATGTGTCTCTCTACATAGATACCTATACAGATAAATGTATACATACATAGAATATATACACACATATGTACATACAAATGGGCACATATATGCACACATACACACATACACACATACGTAGGTATATATTTTGACCCCCCATCTCTAGCTGTCCACTGAATTCTGCCAAAAAATAAAAATTATTTAATTTAGTGGTATACCTACACAATATATGTGTATCTATATATACACATATACATATATGCTATATATGTATACATAAAATTTGTACATTTATGTATTACATATATACATATAAAATTTTAAACCTAGAGCTTTTGGAGAATTTCCATTTCATAACACTTTTTGCAGACAAAGTGCCATCAAGTATTAATTCACCATCAAAATATCTATAAAGTATCAGAGCTGCCTACAGAAAAATTCTTTGGCTTAAAAAATGAACTTGTGAAAAAAAGTTACTCATGGTGCTTTTTATGTTTTGTTTTAGTTTATCTTTTTCTTTCTATCCTAAAGATCCTTTGAAAATTACCAAGACTGCATCAGCATTTGATTGACTTTGAAGAGTAGCTGTAAGAAGTGGGTGAAAGGGATTTTGAAAAGTACTTGGCATTAACGGCTCTATGCCTTTTTAAGCCACTGAGGAACAACAAGTCTTCCTGCCAAGGGCTATTACTAGACAAATGGATAGAGATCAGAGGCACAAAGGAGGTTGCTAAGGAGTCAAGTATGGGATCCCTGCAGAGTGGAGGAGGACTGCAGCTGGAAGGTCAAAGGTCAGAACATTGTAGACATCATTTTCCAAAAATTCCCATGAAGCCTCAGTGCAAGAGTCAGAAGTCTGTCCCTTCTGAGTTCTCTTGTATGAATAATGATAAAGCCATAAAAGAAAGCTTCCTTTCTTTAGTTCTACCCACGCTAATGTAATAAAACAAATTAGAATAATTACTCTCAATTTCAGAGCTATAATGCCCAGGATGAGGGCACGCTTGTCAATGAAATGACAACTACATCCGTTTGATTTGGGTATTTACAAGGATATGTTGCATTCCAACATTGATTTCATTACATCTAATAAGATTTTCCTACAGGCACTCAGACTCCAAGCAAGATTCCACTCACTTCAAAGTCTCCTGATTTTGTTCTCTGTTTCACTGCTCATCTCTCTTATTAGCTAATCACATCTCCACCCTTCTCAGTAACCTTTAAATGCCACCCACATTATGACACTTCCCACAGAACTCAGTCCCACAGAACTGAACTCACTCAAGATTTCAGCATCATTAACATGGGAACAGCTTTTAAAATAAGTCAAAGTCTTTTATTTGGTGAAAAGTCATCATTTATCCCATCTAACAAGAATAATGATTAACATGCATACTAATGGAGTTACCTATTTGAAATCAGAAAGCCCTGTTTCATCCAAAATATGTCTCAACTATAGAAAAAAGGAGTTGGGGATATGGAGAAATATGGTCAGAAAAAAAGCTAGGAGGTCTGACTGGAAGAAATTGACTATTACTCTCAAGCTTTTTGCAATACGCCCTTTTTTCCTGAGTATTACAATATCAAATAATTTCTCATCTGATGCAATCACAAATAGAAAACATGCTTCCCTTGCACAGCATAGGCCAGAAGTCTTTTATTATTCTTTCTGTCAGAAAATGTCTAAGAATCTCCCTATTGATTTTTTGCTTTCTACATGCTCCATTTGAAACTGAAATTAAGGCACCTGTGTCTTCAGCCTATACACATAAATAGTGTGCAAATTTCAACAGAAAAAAAAAAAAAACACTGTTTACCCTCAAGTCTGTATGCTTGGAGAATGTGGCTTATTCTTGGGAAGATATTTCATATTCACATTTAACAGCTTTTACAACAAACTCACTCTTACTTAAAAATGAAATACTATATAGAACACATTACTAGAATTTGATGATAACTTCATGATTTTCATCTAGTTAAGAAAAAATATACTTTTAAGGCATATTTATAAATATGAATCTCTATAGACAAGAATTTTTTAAAGCTCAGTATTTAAAAATTCAATTCTCTGAAGCCATCCTAAAATAAATTCTAGATCCCATTCAATTTACTTATAATACCAATGCCATTGTTCCAAAACTTAGTAATATTAACTCATTTAGTCTGACTTAATAGGGTAAAGGATTACCACAATAGCCCCCTAACTCGTCTCCCTGATTCTAGTCTCTCCTTCCTCAATCCATTCTGCACATCATCCACGGCTGCCAGATTAACTTTCCTAAAATAGCCATTTCATCACATTATTTCATGCTCAAGAACTTAAAATGGTTCTCTGCTTTTTGGGTCATCAAGTCTAGACTCATTTGCTTGTATTTCAATATCCTCCATATTCTAAATCACACCTTTACTGTCCAATCTAATATCCAACTTACTTCATTAACTGAGGGGGAAATCATCTCTAATCAGGGCAAGATAGAACTAAAGTATCACTGTCACCATCATATATTCTGGATAATACAGCCTGGCAGAGTGAAAAGAGTGCTATAACTGAATTCACAGGGGAGGAGTTCAAATCCCACTTCTGGTACTGTTTAGCTATATGACCATGGACAAATCACTAAACCTCTCTGGGTCTCCATTTTTTCATTTGTGAAATGAGTTTATACTAGGTGAAAAAAAATGAATGAATGAAAAAGGCATGTATCCCAGTATTATGCTAAGTGCTATGCCTGCAAATGTAAAAAAAGGCAACGTCTAGCCTCAAGAAGTTACCATTCTAATGGGGAAGACAACACATAAAGGAAAGTAGAGTACAGAAGAAGGAGTATGGCCAAGGAAGTCACAAAGTTAGTAGAAGAGAAAAAGCAGTCCATTAAAATACTCTTTCCAGAGACAACTGTTTACAGTTCTTAGTGAAAGAGGTAGAAAGCTAGATGGGGATCATGAGATGTGAAGAAGGAAAGGCAGGCAGAAAAAGACCAGGGTGAAGATGAGGACAAATGACACTATGGAGTGTGAACTCAGCATCTTGTCTCCTTCTAGACATGGTTTCTGATTTTGGAGGGTGGACCTCAAAGGACTCTTATAACTCAAGATCTAGGTTTTATGGTCTCTGATTTGGATGGTCTATTCTAGACCTAGATCTATGAGGGTATGGCCATACCAAGTTAGAGCTAATAGGGAGCTATGAAGGTTATCTTCTTCAAATGGATGAACTAAGGTCCAAAAAAATGAAATTATTTTATTCAAGGTCATGTAGTAATTAGTGACAAAATCAGGACAGTCAATCCAGTGCTATTTCTATCATACACTGCCTTTCAAAAATAATTATCTTCATAAGTTCATGATCTACAAATTACACATTAGGGAAACTTTAACTATTACAATTTTTTAGAAGTCAGTGCAGTCTGATCCATTTACATTTCCCAATATTCGAACTATCAGAGGGTTTTGGGAAGAGAGGGTGGGATACTGGATGGAATGTACATACACACTGCTTCCAGTAAACCAAAGAAGACTCTGGACAGTGAGATTTCAGGGGTCTTTGAAGAAGGGGAAGCAAGGGAAGTAAGCATGAAGAGAGAAAGCTCCTTGTCCAGAATCATACACCAACTTATAAGCATATATTTCAACTATTATCCAAGTTTCATGACTCTTAGTCTAGCAAATTTTCCTGAATACTATCTCCTTTACTAAGTAGATTCATGGTTAATATCCTACACTAGCAAACATAAAAGCATTACTTAACTCCTGATTTTTCCACAGAGCTTCTCATCATTTATGGAAAAGATCGTTTCTCAGCAGTGATCCTTCTGATCTTTGGGCTCAAAATCCTATGGGAGTTTTTTGCAGTACAGATATAAAGGAAATGAAATGAGATGTGTTAGAGGGTTCTGAGAGAGGTCACAACTTATTCCATTTCTTCTAGGACAACATCATTAAAAGGAAGGCTTTAAGGAAAAAGAAGCACAAAGAATAAGTCTTTTAAGACAAAGCATAAGATGTAACCCTTTAGATGTTGTCATTTGAGGGATCAGTACTGCAAGGTATTTTATTCAAGGTCTTATTTCATAAAAAGTGTTCGTCATTTTTGGATAAGGTGAGAGTTTACCTTTTGATTGTTTCTTGTCATTGACTATGTTTTAAAACTTTTAAAAAATTCCATTTGATTTAAATTCTATCCTTTTACCTGAAGATCACTCCTTTTGATAGTGCCAACATCTCTTTTTATTGAAGGCCATACAAAGGAACACTATCTGTCTGCCTATAAGGCCTCAATTCCATACTGGATACACAGCAATTACTTTGCCTACGAGTTCTTCCACTTAATGCTCCTATCATCTGCCCTGTAAATCCCATGTTCAATAACTCCCCTGCTGCACATGTCATTCAGGAATCCCTCGAGTCAGTAGTTATGAATCATTATCAACAGCTAACATTTTGTTTCTTAACTAGCTCTACTGAGTGTTTAAGTCATTTTATATTCTATATATTTAAAACACTAGATTTTGATAGGTAGTTGATTTCTGTGAACATAGACTACTTGTAATGCCTTTTCCCAAGTTAAAACTGCTATCAAGGAGATCAATTTGTATATTTGTTATTTAAAATGGCCCACATCCTTGGGCTCATTTAAGGTACAAAGCAATGCAGTTCACATTGCAAAATATTCATCACTGGTTCAGCAGATACTGAAAATGATAATGAGTTCAATAAAGCAGGAAAATGAACTGGTTATAAGAACAGGTGGAAAAGAGAGGAAGAAGCAGGGAAATAAACCTGTCAGTTATTAGATGTCTGTATCCATCGTTCTGTGGCTTTCTCTTTTAATATCTTTTGAAAAAGCAAACAGTCCAACATGAGGGGTTTTGTGCAATTTCCATTTGTGGTAAAAATCCAAAAGGCAAAAGAGTTCTCATTCTCACAATGATTCAAAATCACACAATTTTTGTATTAAATCCTGCCTCTGACACACATGCGTGCATTATTATTCTGTGATACCAAAAACAAGAACTATAATCTAATTTCAATAAATTCATTTCTCAGTATATCCCCAATGTCTTGGATGATGGGTTATCCACATCCCCTTCATGAAGGCTACCTGGCACATGCTCATTCAGCTTATCTTTCCTGTTCTTCCTCCCAGACACTAGCCCATATTTCTAAAAGATTTCCAAAGTGCTCCATTTTTGATGTACTTCTGAAAGTAGGAAAGTATTCTGTATATTAGAGAATGTGGGGGGTGGAGCCAAGACAGCGGAGTGAGAGCAACTACTCACCTAAGCTCTAAGACAAACTCCTTCAGATACCTCTAAAAAGAGAATCTGAACAAATTTTAGAGGGGCAGAATCCAATAGGAGACACAGTGTGGCAGATTTCCAGGACAGACTGGAAGGTCGGTGGGAAGGATCTGCTGCACAGCGCACAGGCTATAGCAGAGCAGACCCCGCCATAGCAAAGCCGAGGAGGAAGCCCCAGGTGGTCTGGAGCAGCAGCCACAATGCAGAATCTCAAACATATCAGCTCAGGATGGGAGTCCAAAGGAACTAAGCAAGAGAGAACCACAGAACCCTAGGTAACTACAGCAGCCACTCCTGAGACTAGCAGTCTGCAGATTAAAGGTCTGTAAGTAACCTACTTGAACTTCCAGGAGCCAAGATGGTGGAGTGATCAGTAAATGCTCTATCCCTCTCCTTGTTGACTTTGAAAAACCCATAGAATATTTCCCCAGGAAAAATTCTGCAACAGTGGGATCAGCTGAAGGGGTAAGTCTCTTAGCCCATGAGGCTAGGAAAATAGCAAAGTGAAATCCCCCTTGCTGACCAGTACAGGACCAGAGCTGTCCCAGACAGCCCCACCTTAGCAAATCAGGAGGAAATCTTGAGCCCCAGGGGGGTGGAGCCCACAATTGTCAACACCAGGACCCCAGGTGTGCCTCAGCACAGCCAGGGGAATCAGAAAGACACTAGTACAAACGGAGAGCACCAACCACTCAACCTGCCTGTGCTCAGTAGAGGAGACCTCCTGTGGCCAGACCACCCGTTCCCCACACTTAACGCAGCTAGCTCCAGGGTAACTCCAGGGAAACTCAGAAAGACTTCACCTGGCCTCTGCTTTGGCACAGCAGCCAGTTCAGTAAGCTTCAGAATTTTAGCCTCCAACTGAAAAAACCAGAGGCCACAATACACAAAGCCTCAAGTTCTAAGCACAAGAACTGTGGGACAGAGATCCCTGTGCTCCAGAAGCTCCACTTTAAAAGCTAGGAAAAAGATGATCATCATGAGCAAGAAGAAAACCACAAAAGATAAGATCACAGAATCTTTCCATGGGGACAAGGACCAAAACACAAATACCAAAGAGGGCAGCATCGAGACTGTACTCACATCTGAAACTTCAGAAGGGAATATGAACTGGTCTCAAGCCCAAAGAGAATTCTTGGAAGAGCTCAAGAAAGATTTTTAAACCCAAATTAGAGAAGTAGAAGAAAAACTGGCCAATATTTTTAAAAATATGAAAAAAGAACGAAAGAATTTAAAAGGAAAATTGGACTAATGGAAAAGGAAGTACAAAAACTAACTGGAGAAAATAATTCCTTAAAAGGAACAATTCGATAGATGGAAAAGGAGAGGCAAAAGTTAACTGGAAAAAAACAATTTGATAAACACTAAAATTGGGCAGGTAGAAACTAATGACTCTATGAGACATCAAGAATCAGAATCTAAAGAATGAAAAGACAGAGGAAAATGTAAAATATCTACTCAGAGAATATGACAAAAATTCACTGTCCTAATTACTCTATTATTTGCTTTCTAATTTTCACATGGTTTCATAGAATATTCACATTAAGTATATTTCTCTTGGGATAGCAAAGGCTTCTCTGGAATAATGATATTATCTCTTCCAGTTCTTTATATAAAAAGATTATGTTCACTCCAATTCTTCAAACATTTATTAAGTACCTACTAGATAAAAAATACTCTGCTAAACAATGAAGAATTTACAATGACAAATAAGGCACAGTTCTTGTTCTTGAGGAGTTTAAAATCTATAGAACACAAAAATAAACATGAGAAGAATAAAAATCTAGCATGAGATAGTATATAGTGTCATTCAAGCAATGAAAAAAGTGAAGAATTGTATGCTATTTAGACATATGGAGTTAAAATCTGTGATTCTTATTGCAAAGCAGTTCAGCCTCCAAATGTCTAGAATACTTTCCCAGCGGGGCCCCAGTAGCCATTTCATGTTGACAAGTCTCTACTCTTGCATTAGTAGGTTCCTTCCAGAATCACCATTTGAAGAGGCATCCATCAATGCTAGCTATACTCACTTCTAATACAGATCAGCCCTTGACCTCCTGAATTTCTTTTCTACCTTGTCTCCACATAGTTACCTTCCCCAACCTTTCCAACTCTTTTGTAACATATTGTCCTTTTCCATTAGTCAGTTAACAAGAATATATTAACTACGTACTGTGCTAGGCCCTGTGCCACATAAAAATACAAAGTAAAAGATATAATATACAAACAAAATATAAGATACAATGAAGTGGAAAAAATACTGTTTTTGCATTCAAGGACCTCACAGTCTAATGAGGCAGATAATATAAAAACAACTATACATGAACAAGATATACAGAGAATAAATTTGATGAAGGGAGACGAAAGACAGGGAAAGGCTTCTTGTACAAGATAGAAATTTAGCTGAGACTTGAAGGAAGTCAGAGATGTTGGAAGGTAGATACTACAAGGGAAAGTATCTCAGGCATGGCAAGGAAACCAGTGAAAATGCTCAGAGTAAATGGAGTATTTATATATAAGGAGACCAGAGTCACTAGAACACAAAGCAATTGGAGGAGAGTGAGGTGTAAGACTAGAAAGGTTGGAAGGGACCAAGTTATGAAGAGCTTTAAAAACTAAACAGAGGATTTTGTATTTGATCTGCAAGCAAGAGAGAGACATTGAAGCTTAGTGAATAGTGGGGCAATATGGTCAGACTTGCTCCTTCAGTGCTCCTTTGTCTGCATTTGTATTCCCAGAACTTAACACAGTGCCTGCATAGTAAGTGTGTTTAATAAATCTGCTTTATCTATCTATAATGTGGTTGAAGTCTTTGAAAGTCCGTAAGAGTCATACACTAACAAAAAAAAAGTTTCACCATGTTATGACTAAAATAGGAAACAAACTCCCCCTTTTTCATTAAGAAGAATCCAAGTTAGCAAAAAAAAAAATAATCCTTAAAGTTTAAGTATCATACAGTACAAATCAGAACCTCAATATTTTAATTCATTCATTAAATCATCATTCATTCATTCAACAAGCATAGGCCTTTTAAAAGATATATAATTCATTTATTTTTCAGTTTTCAACATTCACTTCCACAAGAATTTGAATTCAAAATTTTCTCCCCACCTCTCCCTACCTCTCACCCCAGGACAGCATGCACCCTATCCACCCCTTCCTCCAGTCTGTCTTGCCTTCTACTAATCCCCCTTCTTCCATACCTCTCCCCTCTATTTTCCTGTAGGGCAAAATAGATTTATATAACCCCCTGCTTATACATCTTATTTCCCAGTTGCAAAGCACAGACCTTTTCAAGCAACTTTTTACAAGTCCCCACAAAAAGAAATGCTGTAAAGAAATCATATCCACAGAAAATCTCTAAACTTAACACAGAGAACCAGTTTCAGCTTTCTTCACTAGGCTGACAAGAATGCCAACAACCTATTCTTTGTGTTTAAAGAGCATCTAACTGACCCACTAACAAATCACTTCCCATTGGCCTAAATCCCACAGTGTCTATTGTCTTCTTTTAGTCTGCTGGTAAAGGTGTTGAAATGCAATGACAAGATGAAGACCAAAAGGTAGACAATGGAGAAAGCTAAAATGAGACATATAATCAGTAATATCAATAATCATCCCCATAACAAATGAGGAAAAATAAGACAGCATAATCCAACAGGTTATATTATTATTTTGGATTTAATTTAGCACAAAATTTGGTTCACTTTTTCAGTGAAAAGATCTCAGCAGAAAGAATTGTACACACAACTCTAAAGCTGTAGAAACTTAACAGTGAAATGAAAATTCTGTTCAATATTTCATTAAGTCCTTTTAGGACCAGACCCAGGAAAAAATCATAAAATAACTCAAGAGGAGTAAGAGTAGAATGTGTCTAAGACATGAAGTTAGGAGACCTGAGTCCTGGTCCTATCTATACCAACTAGGTATGTGGTCTCAGATCTTTCAAACTTCTCTCAGTTTCAATCTATACAAAATGAAGAGATTAAGTCATCTTTAATGTCTCCTACCAGCTTAAACATTTTGGGTTTCTCTTCAGATCCTCCCTGATTCTTTTCAGTAAATCTGGTTTTATCCAGTGACAGTCAACAGGTATCATGATAGTTTCACATCTGAGCTCAGGTGTCCTCAGTGGCAGAGCTGAATTAGGATTAAACAAGTGGAGCTGAAGACATAAAAGCACCAGAAAAAGGCATAGGCAGGAACCAAATATTGGAGAGGACACACTGTATTAAACATTCTTCTCACCAACATTCCTGTGTGTTTGCTTCTAATTCCAACACTGACCTCCCTGGTTCAAAATCTCTGCTCCAATCTCCAGATTCTTACTTCTATCTCAACCCTTGAAATTTTAATGTTTCTGAGAAACTCTGGTTTCTCAGTTGGCCTAGCCCTTGGTTTAGCCTCATTTGTACCTAGTTGCTCTGCCTGTAGGCAGAGATTTCACCTCAGCTACAGTAACCATGAGCTCATGAATGTAGCTGTCCCATGGAGAGGTTCTTCTAGATGCTCAAGGATTTTCAATGTAGGACCATACTAGGTGCTCCAGTAGCTCCATATTCTTCAGACTCTCCAACACATCAACATTGTCCTGTTCTCTCCTATTCTATGACATCCAAATAATTCAAAGTCTAAGGCCAGTGGAATCTTCAAAACCCATGAGGTTTCCTAAAATATGACAAGTTAATTCAATTTCAGGTGTTAACACATCAACAGTTCAAGGACCTGTGATTCCATTGATGGACAAATAATGTATTTATAACTTAGCAGATAAATTTGAGGGAACTGCCTGAAAGGCTAAGTGATTTGCCCTTGATCAAACAGAGAGTAAGAAATAGAAACAAGAAAGTAAAGGAAAGTAAGAAATAGGATTTGAATCCAGGTATTCCAAAATTCAACAATCTCTCTTTCTCTCTCTCTTTGTCTGATAAAATGATTATAACTCCTAATTTTTTAGAGTCATGACGTAGTGGTTCTAGCATCTCTATTTTTATTCTTTATATTTCCTTTATTGTATTTAATATTATAATATAGTACATAATATATTATATAATATATAATATTTTCTCCTCTTCCTTTGGAGAGGAGAAAGAAGGAGAGGGGGAGACAGAGAGGAGAGGAGGAGCTGAGTCTGCTCACAGGGTTGTGCTGTGACCTTGCACAGCCCTCCCTCACTCAAAACAAAGTCAAGCGCAAGTCATGTCATCATTTCTCTGATGGACAAACACAATATTGCCTTTATAGATCTTTCCTCAAACTCACTTTTCCTATTATACCTCATTCTTAGAAGTACCAATTCATTAGGGAGGCAATGTGGGTAGACACATTGTCCCACAAAATAAAATAACCCCATATCTCAAATTCTGTTATCCAATTCTATTCCTCCTCTCCATGATCATTTTATTTCCCATTTGCCATGAAATATCCTCTCTCTTCCAGCCTTCTCAATGTGAATTGCTTGAGGAGATCAGATTTTCTTTTTCTTGAGCCAGGATGCATTCTTTCAAAAGAAGTGGTCTCCTTCAGTAACAATTTCTTATAGAACAGACCCATCATAAGGTCTGGAGTCTTCTCATTAATGAACACATCTTCTTTTTCTTTTCCCCTGTTTTGAACCTTCTCTTTGCTACCTCATCCACTCTCTTCTTCATGAGAAGGATTATATTCTCCTGTTTAAACATGGACTTGATTAAGGGATATCCCACTCTCCTCCATCCTCTACTTCCTCTCTCCCCTTTTATACACTCTCCTATTCTGCAATTTAATCTGCAAATTAATTAAAAATACGGTGCTTAATCTCTAGGAAATTGAAAGTTTCAGCTCTGTTCCTCTATCACTTTTCTAATTTCTTTCAATTCCACTTTCAGCTTTATCTTCTTGTGTATTTCCAGAAAAAAAACAAATCTCTTAGTAGTCCCTGGATTTTATTTTTTTAATCCAATAGGTTAGGTTTTTTATTACTCCTTTTAGTTTTTTTCTTCTTTTACTAGGGTCTAAATTGGGTAACTTTTTAAAAATTTAATTGTGCTTTTCTTGGTAGCTGTATTTACTTACCTTTGCTGTTTTTTTGCCGTTATGCTGATCACAATTCAAATAATCTGATCACATCTGCCTTTTTTTTTAGAAGAATACTTTAAATGCCTCTCTTTTATCCCATTTTTTTCATTGGCTATTGGACTCAGGTTTGCAGTGTATGCCATTTTTGGTTGTATACTGTGTTTCTTTATTCTTTGTAATACATCATTTCCTTTCTTTCCAGGGTGGTGGTAGGACAGTCTTATGTTATTTACTTTTCATTTCCTTTGCATTTGAAGATCTTTCTCCAGGTCATTTACAAAATTTGTCATTGGAATGGTGGAATTTATTGTTGCATGTAGTGAGCACACAAGGAATTTGTGTTCTCAACTGCTAATTCATAAGGCTGTCATCTTGGTGGGTTTTTTGCTTTCTTATCCTGTGTAGAGAAGTATAATGGTTCTGCCTCAGGTATGAATTCCTTTTTGGTGCCTCTTTTTTTCTAAAGCTAGTTGAGATTAGAGAAAATGTCTTGTCCTCTATCTTGCTGGTCACATCCACATAGTATATTTTAATTCAAATGGACTAATTACCATTCCTCCACTTAATTCTGCCTTAGGTTCTGTCTCTAAACCTCCCTATACCTTAAATATTTCTGTGGGGCCCACCTACTCCATCTCTGTTAAAATTTTAAGTCTTCCTTCAAGTCAGAGGTCATGTGTTATCAAGTGTTCCCTAATCCCCGCCATTTTGAAGTATTTTTTCCCTCCTTTAATCTAAAATATACCTGTTTGGATCTCACCTATATACTCCCCTTACCATAATATATTTCATTCATCTGTGCTCATTTTCCTTACTCAACTATAACTTCCTTATGAACAGAAAAAAATAATTCTCCATTTGTCCATCCCCAGTGCACAATACAATGCCGTGCACATAAAAGACATTTCATCTGTGTTTGTTGAGTTGAAGTGAACTACACAGAATTGAAGCATAGACTGTCCTAGAGGAATTTAAATGCTTAAGTTAAAAATTTCTGAACAGTGAAGCCAAACAAAGGATATATTACTTACTCCTATACTTATGTAAACTATTATGATAAGATTCACTAGAACTGCAGTAAAACATAGAAAAAGCCTACGCTGACATAAAAGCATGTGAATTTACTACAATGTAGTAGTAAAGACAAAGCAGTATGTTGCTACAACATGAGCACTAGCCACAGAGTCAGATACCCTATGTTCTAGCCCTGGCTTTGCCATTGCTCAACTATAGGACTTTGGAAAAATCAGTTTGTCATCTAATGCATCAGTTTCCTCATCTGTAAAATGAGGGATTTGACCTAGATTGTCTCTGAGGTCTCTTCTAATTCAAACTGTATGATTACTAGATGAACCTTAAGATGATAAATGCAATAATGGCCATATTCCTCCTAATATTTTCCCCCTTATTTTCACAATCTTAACATGTATTTGATTATCATATTTTTATCTTGACACTGCAGATTTTTAGATACTCTCTGCTTTTTCTTTACAGGGGCAGTTATGTAGTGTAGCAGGCTTTGAATCAGGAAAATTTAAGTTCAAATAGAGCCTCATAAATTTATTAGCTGTATAAACCTGGGCAAGTCATATAACCTCTCTTTGCCTCAGTTTCCTCAACTATAAAATGAAAATAATAATAGAACCTACCTTAGAGTTGATATAAGGAATAAATGGAATAATATTTCTAAAGTGCTTAGAACAGTACATGGCACATAACAGGTGCTTAACAAAGGCTTATTTCCTTCCTTCTGTTGATGTCTTCACATCGTTTCAGGGTATTGCTCATGCCAAGGTATCTCTGACAGAGGTAGAGTACAAGCACCTACAAGTATCTGCACACATGCTGCCTGCCAAAGCTAATATCTAACACAGAGGTGGCAAGTCCAGATATGGGGGCAAAGATGGACTTGTTTGTCAGTGCCCCATTTCTCCTGGTGGCATAAGAAAGAAAACAGATTCCTATTTGGTACCATCCAGGTCTGAGAATTCCCAACAATGAGGACACTGGCTCAATTCCCAAAATTTTAGCAAGAGATAAATCACAACTAACAATCCTCTACACAATGCGCCAATCTCATATGGAGCACAGCAATGATAAAGAGGGAACAGAGCAGGTTTAAATAACAATTTTCAAAAGAGTGGATAAAAAATTGATAGGTATTTAAAACCTTCCCCTGGATTCCAGTTTCTCACAGCTGTTTATACAGATACCTTTCTTCTACAAAATTCAAGGTTTGGGGAGAAACAGAATCACCAAAGCAGTCCCACAATGGTCTGGTCTGCCAAACCTTGGGCCATTTTTCCAGAAAGGGAAAAAGCTTCACAACCAAGAGAGGATGGAAATCAAGGTGGGTTACAGAAAAAAAAGCAGAAAAGTTGTACGATAAATGCTACTGTATGCATCAAAGGGGAGCCATCTGTTTGCTAACAATCAGAGGAAATACAGACGTGTACACACAATGTAGCAAACTTTTACCATGTTCTGGATCAAGAGAGAACAATTTGATCTGCAGAGAATCAAAAGGAATCTGGACAATTCTCTGTTCAGGACACTTAGAGAGAGTAAGGTTCATTTGGGCAACCCAAGTCTGTTCCTCATTGTCATACAATGCATTACAGGCCACAGTGGAATGATGACATCTCCACACTGGTTTTAGCACCAGGCATCCCAAGCTCAGAGTGGCCCATCCATAGATTTAAAATGGTGCTGCCAACAAAGCTAGTTCCAATGCTTGCAGGAATGGGTGGCAAAAGAGAAAAGGATTCTTGTTGTGATTTGAGGTATATGCCAGGAAGATGATAACAAGCAACTGTAGTTTGAGAGTGGGACGGAGGATAGACGTGAGCCCAGACTTATAAACAACAACAAAAACAACTAACTCCAAGAAATTGGGCTCCTGACCTTCCCCTGCCTTTCTCCCCAACTAAGTTACTTAGAAATGGCAGCATGGTCCAGATGAGAAGTGTCAGGCAGCATTGCAACCCACAACATTTTTAGTGCTACCTGAACCAGATTAAATATAATTGGGAAATATTTAAGAAAATAAATAAAAATACAAAAGAACATAAATAATGTTGAATGTAGGTTTTCTTAGTTAAAATGTGGCCTGCAGGGATCCTTATATATGGTTGTGGCTTTGTTTTAATTTGAGTTTGACACCACTGACCTAGATGACTGACTTTAAAGAAAACTTTTAGTTCTTTTTCTTAATCTAGTAACTGACTTCCTTCACCAAATACCACAATCACTCCTATTTGTGTAACATTTTATTTGTGTGGAAAAGCCATTCAATGTCTTGTCTTTCAAGGGATTTCACACAAATATGCTGTTTAAAAATCACTGAGCACTGACCTGGAGAGCCTTAGTCTCATGCTAAATAGCTATTAACTTCCCTGAGATTCAGTTTCTTCATAATAATACTCACACCGTCTACTTCATGAACTTATAAAGAAAACATTTTGTGCATTAGAATGTACTTTATACACATTATTATTTATTGGATCCCTCTGGGCTACAGTGCCAATTTATAGTCTCAGTTACCTCAGGTTTAAAGATATTCTATGGGTTCGATCATGAATCTCTACTGTTGTGCTTACTTTTAACAGTCAGCCAGAAGATATAGCTCAAAACAAAGGCAACTTCTAAGAAATAAGAATTTCCTTCATAAACTTGGGGTATAGCCTCCCACAAATACAGCATCAATGGGAAAAGAGCATATACACAGAAACATAAAGGGATTCATAGAAGGAACACAGGCAGTTAAAGCAATTCACACCTCTGGCCCCCTAGGACCTCAATGTCCTTTCTCTTCTCATGCTGCTCTGCCCTGGTTATCCATCCGCAGGATATTTGCTCAGCTGGGATATATGGTCTATTCTTCCCTTCAGTTTAATTCCTGACATCCAGGATTAATTCCTTTTTTAATACATAGCTTGCTTTTTTTCTATACTGCCAAGATTCACCACCTACACTAACTCTCTCTGACTCATTCTGTGTAGGCACATCCATTGCAAAGCCACATGAGTGAAAAGAGTAACTGCCTCCTAACCCCACCTCTACCTCCACTATCCTCTGAGTGAGGCAGAAGGGTAAAGCCAATGAGCAACTCCATCTTAAGATCTGAGTTCTTCCTCCATAAGAGGTCATCCTGTCTTGACTGCCAAAGGTCTTAAAGCTATTTCCTGCCTTGACTGTGTCCAGAGCTGAAAAGCTAGTTTTTTAAAGGTTACAAGGACTTGGTCAATCTTCTACCTGCTGATTTTGAATTGTCCCTCTGCTTCACTAAAAGACAAGTTCTTCACAGCTCAAAAAGAAAAAGAAAAGGTAAGAACATGAAAACCTTCCATTGCACTTCATTTAAAACTTTAACATCATATTACCTGTTACTTGCCCTTTGTGTACTCTCATCAAGTAGTCTAAAGAGGAAATCATTTAATCACAGACATATTCTCCAATTGTGCTTCAACCCCCTTACCCTCTCCTACCCACATACTCTTCCTAGAAGGGGCAGCTCAGTGGTGCAGTGGATGGAGCACTAGTGCAGGAGTCAGGAGGACCTGAGTTCAAATCTCACCTCAGACACTTGACACTCACTAGCTGTGTGACCTTGGGCAAGTCACTTAACCCCAACTGCCTCATCCTGGGCCATCTCCAGTCATCCTGATGAATATCTGGTTACTGGATTCAGATGGCTCTGGAGGAGAAGTGAGGCTGATGATCTCTCTCACTCAAAACAAAGTTAAGTATAAGTCATGTCATCTTTGGCAATGAAGGATGAACACACTCTTCCTAGCAAATCAATCTAAGAATCATAGTGCTTCTGGCATATTCATCTGTGTTCCTTATTCTCTATGGCTCTCCAATGACGTGGAGAGGCTTAAACATTATCTTCTGAGCAAAATCTGTGTGTCAAAGGTTAAATAATTCAGAAATCAATATGGTTCCATGAAAATCTAGGCCAGGCTAGCTGGAGAGTTTGTGAATCATACTCATTACCAAATAATTACACGTAATGGAGTTGTGTACAACTAACCAAATACGTAAAAGACGTACAGAAACACTGATCATGTTTGTGGTTGGTGCTCAGCCCTTTAAGCCATGTGCAGCTTTTCAGGACACTATCTAGGGTTTTTTTGGCAGACCTCCTGGAGTGGTTTGCCACTATCTTCTCCAGTTCCTTTTATGGATGAGGAGCTAAGGCAAACAGTGACTTGCCCAGGGTCACAAAGTTATTAAGTTTCTGAAGTCAGATTTGAACTTAGGAAGATAAGTCTTCCAGACTGGAACTCTCTATATTGTGCCATGTAGCTGCCCCTGCCCATGGCACAATATTAAATGCAAAATACTACATGTTATGATATATAACACAGAAACATTTGCCAGTAGTATAATGCAGAGCATATTGTATTCACAACTGCAACATACTTAGAAAGCAAGCACACCATGCATGGTGAAACATATTAAGCACACTAATGAGTTTCATTTGGTTATATGAGTAACCACTTCTTGTTTGTCCTGAATCATTCTAAGTCTGTCCACGAACAAAATAGTCCTGGTACTTCTACCATGCCTTCCTGATTTTGTGGGGGATTAATTATCTACATCCACAGGAACGTTTTCCTACAATTCCAATTCTATGTTCATTGGATACCTCAGGCTAGCTATTACAGTCTGTTAGCTATACCTTCTTCACTCAAGGAGCGTCTACCATCAGTGTTATTAGGCAGAAGGTACCTCTGAGTCCAGTCCTTCACTACTATTTACATGTGAGTTTCCTTGCTTTGGGGATACATTTGATTGAGTTCTCTTATTCTTTGGTAGGTACAAATAACCAATTCCAACATCAGAATCTTTGCCTTCAAAGCTATATTATATATCTCCAACAGTTGCTCCATGGCAGGGAAGTGGGTTCTTCTTCTCCAAGTCTACTCAGTTCATGGTCCATTATTATTCTCCACTGATTTTTTCAGGAAAAAAAAAGAATCTGGATATCATATTTCAAGAAATCATGAATAAAACCTGCCCAGACATAATAGGAAAAAAAGTAAAGGGAAAAACAGAATCTACCAATCACTTCCTGAAATATCAAAGTGAAATCTTTCAGGAATGGCACAACCAAAGCTTCCACTTCAAAGAAAAAAAAAGTACTGCAAGTATCAACAAAGAAAGAGTTCAAGCATTGATGAACTATAGTCAGGAAGGGAAATATGGAAGGACTGAGGGATGAAGGGAAGGAGGAAGGTATAGTCTCTGCCCTCAAGGAGCTTATATTCTAGTGGAGGAAGACAACACATAAAAGAAAAAAGATGAAAAGCAGGGGAGTGGGGGAGAATATATCCAGGAGGAATCCACACTGCAGTTTGTTAAGAAATGAAGAAATGGCTAGCCTGTTGCCCTCCTTAAAATAGAGATTCTAGAAGGAGTCATCCAATTAGAGGAAAGGCAAAAGGGACAGAGAGTACTTCCAAGATGTAAATTCAGTGATGAAGTGATCTTTCAGGACAAAGAATTTTCTGGGAAGTCCAGGGGTAGGGGACAAACGGAAGAGAAAGTATAAGAGCAAAAAATGGAAGAAAATACATACTGTGGCATGTGAAGGTAGTATTATGTCAGAGTAAAAATTATATTAGACTAGGAAACAAGTGGCTTGAGTTCTAGTCTTGGTTCTGCCTCTATCATCCAACTTGATGATTCCCAAAGCAATTTTTCCCTATATTTAAAAAAACAAACCAACAATAAAAAAGTTTTTTTGATATCTTTTGTTTTGACATCACAACTGTTTCTGGAACACTCACTCCTCCTCCACTCCCAAATGGAGCTTCAGTTTTCTTATCTGCAAAATGGAGTTGAACAAGATAATCTCTTAGGATCTTTTCAGTTTTAAAATTCTTATTCTGTCCCCACACTGGCATGGAGCCTGTAGCACTTGCTTGTTAGAGAGGTGGATCTAATCTTAAACTGTTGAACTAGCCCTCAGCTCCCTAGATGACTACTCAGGCTTTTGTTTAACTTTGGGAAAATCTGAAAAACCAATTTGTATGTTTCCTGGTTGCTATATCCTGAAAATGCAAAAAAAAAAAAAAAAAAAAAAAAAAAAAAAGATATATACTAAACTACATAAGCATTTACACTTGGGTTAAAGAAAAGATAGAACATTGCTGTATCTCCTTGCTTTACCTTTCTCTCTTTTCTAAAGCATTCTTAAATTCATTTTTTAGAGGTCATCCTGATCAACCTACTCTCACTGTCATTCTTCCTTTTAGCAAAACTTGGTTAATAATTCTAAAAAGAACCAAATGGCATTTTTGTTCATGGAAATTTTAAGTATAACTTGAGCATACAGAACATAACAAGTTTAGGGGATTTTGTTTTTCATGAAGGTGTAGTGTACAAAAATTAGGACTCATTTTTCATAGCATCACTCTAACTTAGGAAAATGAGCAAACTTCAAATACATAATGGCCTATATTCATTATGCTGTAGAAGAAATAGGGAGTATAGTGGTTTATAATGATGCACACTCCCACTCTGCAGGGCTTTCAGGTCAGCTGTACAGTTGTCTGCTCTCCTGACTGGTCACCTAAGTCTGCTTTCATCTTAGAAATCATCTGATTCTGTGGCTGCTGCTCTTCATTATCAAACCAACTCCATCTTTATGCTTTGCACTAATGGAAGATAAGTAACATCCAACACGCAGAATAAATCAAGTGATTATGCCTTTTAATGTCTCTGATATTTTCAATATGGCTGATACTAACAGTCAATCAAAATGCCAAGAAGGGTGCCTTGAGAACGTGTTAATCTTCACCAAATTATGCCAGTTACAATGGACAGGGAGGATGAGGTCTTCAACTCTTGGCACACTGTATCTTCTATAAAACAGTCTGACAGCTCGTTACTAAGCAGTTACGTAAACTATCCTGGACATGCTGTCAGACATGGCCAATATGATGGATTGTTTTAGTAACTGTACTTCTCTGTTATGAAGGAGAATCAGTGAGAAACAGAAAGGAGTGGAAAAATAAAAGAACACCAGTAAAACAAAAAAGAGGAAAGAAAATAAAATTTAAAAGTTACCATGTAAAAATGAAATCTGCTTTGTAAGCTGCCATATTAATAGCATCCCAACATGAAGACCTTTGCAAACAATTCATGAATTTTGAACTTAATATAACCAATTGAGGTCATCTTCTAAAATTCCGTGACAGATTTCACTATTCAAATGTACATTTAAAAAAAAATTCCAACTGTGAAAACTATCATTTTTAATTGATTGAGAACCAGGTAAGATGGATTCAAATAACTACAAAACATATAAAATATCTGGAAGTCACTATGCCAGCGAACACCCAAGAATTATATAAATACAATTATAAAACACTCCTTAAAGAAATGAGCAATGACAATTAGAGGAAAAGGAATATTTGTTGTTCTTAGTTGGGCTGTGCCAATATAATAAAAATGAATATAGTACACCTAAGTTAGTGTATAGACTTAGTGCTATACAAATATTACCAAAGGGATAATTTATGTAGTTAGATAAAATAATAAAATTTATTTAGAGAGACAGAAGATCTAGAATATTAAGGGAAATAATGGGAAAAATAATGAGGAATGAAAGAGGAAGAACAAAGACCTTATATTATCAAGCTGTATTCATCAAATTCACTTAGTACTGCTTTAAAAAAGTAAATTACATCAGAGGAACATAGTCCAGTAATAACCACACACAATTATCTAGTGTTGGATCAACTTTAAAAACATAAACTACTAGTGAGAAAACTCCCTATTTGACAAGAGCTATTGGGAAAACTAGAAAGGAGTTTGGTACAATTTAAGTTTAGGGTAATATCTTATACCATATAACAAAATGCGCTAAAAATTTACACACAACCCTAATATTAGAGATCAAACCACTAAAAAACTAGAAATGAATTATGGAAGTTTCAAAGCAATGACTTGGAGGTGAATCCATACAGGAAAACAAGCAATCACAAAAATTACATTAGATAATTTTAATTACATGACATTGAAAAAGGTTTTGCACTAACAAAATCAATGCAACTTGGATAAGAAGGAAAGCTGCTATTAATATGCTTAACATATTAATACCAAAAGAAGAAGAGCAAAGGTCATGTTGAAATACAATAAAGCCTCCTTTCAAGGGAAAGTGGGCACTCAATACTTCAAATACTAACTTTAAACTCAGTCAGAAAGTTCCCAGTTATAAGAGAAAAAAAAAAACACCCTTATTTTGGTGGTTTTCAAAACCTCCAGTGACAACTGAAAAATGATCAATATATAGATTTTAGCAACAAAAATAAAGGAGTCATATGTGTGTGACTTGGCTAGAATGTGTCCACAAAGAGCACAGGACTCTTCTCTCTACATCACTGAGAAAACTGTGTGGGTTTAGTGAATCCCGGTTTCCAAATATTTATGATATTAAAGCAAGAAAATTAAAAAGTACATAAACTCAGACAATTGTACTAAATTGCATGTAGTATACTCCAAATGTAATACAGAATAGTAACGACATGATAATTATGTATACTTATTCTTACATCAATAATCAACATATAAACTATATAACATATATGTAATATATTAATAATATTAATATTAAACATATTAAGTATATATACTATTATTACCACCTTCCTCCCAAGAGCTCAATGCATTTTAAGTGAAACTATGCAGAATTTTAATTCTATAGACAAATTTGATAGAATTCACATCTTTGAAGCAAATTCTATCTTCTCATTAACTTACAACATAACATCAAAGATACCTTCACAAAAACAGATTGTCCCAGAAGACTAAAAGCTCTGGTGAAGGAAAATAGCCTGTGGCATATTAGTAACAGTAGAAAAAATAAAAAAATTAATACATAGTGAGAGTTGTAGTACCTGCTTATGAGTTTGTCTTTTCCTTTGTAAAAGTAAAGCAGGAAGGAAGGAGAACATTACTTCTGAAAGAATATCTCTGCTTTTGGTCTCTAAGCCTAGAATACAAGAGGTAGGCTATATACTTGGGTTTGGGTCTATTTTTTGTCCTGATTATGAAGGTGATGACCTTGGATGTACTCACAGCCAATGTGACTACTATTAATAGAGAGGGGAAGTGATTAACTCAATGACTAACAAAGAGACCCCCCTCCCTATGATTGCCCAAGGACAAATCTCTTTCCTTTCCTTTTATAGAGATGGATAATGGAGGCAAAGTATGGGTCAATTCTCTGTGGCTTGTGCTAATTTTTGCCTAACAATTAACACCAAGAAAACATAGGTACTCCATCCATCACCACCACACCATCCATTTGTGGAACCACTGGTTACAGCAAATGGAGAAGTTTTGAATGCTGTGGATAAGTTCACTTCTTTTGGTAGTGTACTTTCTAGAATCTAGCTTAGTGTTTAGGAGACTCCAAAGGAAAGTATGGGAGAGAAGACTGACTATGAAACTGAAGGTCTACAGAGCCATTGTGCTAACCTCATTGTTGTATGCTGGTGAAACATGAACAGTGGACCAATGCCATGCTAAGGAACTGAATCGCTTCCATTTTGAATTGCCTTAGGAAGATTCTAAAGATCACCTCGCAGGATAAGATACCAGACAGTGAGGTCCGTTCTCAAACTAAACTGTCAAGCATTCAAACTCTGCTTTAGAGAGCACAACTCTGATGGACTGACCACACTGTTTGAATGCAAAACATACACTTGCCAAAAAAATTATTTTATGGAGAATTCACACAGAGCAAGCGTTCACATGGTGGTTAGAAGTGATACAAGGACATTCTCAAGGTTGCTCTTAAGAACTTTGGAATTAATTGTGTGACATGGGTACTTTCAGAAACAGAACCCAAGAATGGTAAAAAGCATTCCTAAACTCCAGTGAATTTAATTTAAAGAGCAAAGTGATACATAAAATGTTAAATGTGTATGTATGTAGTATAAAAAAATAAACTTACATTTCTGTTCTCTTGCACTTCCAAGGAAATATGAATGTCAGTAGAAATTCAGGCCTAGAAGTTAACTCACTAAAAGATAGATAAACCACCCCTTTCGAAAAAATATTTCATGGTGGCACAATGCAACCATGCCTGAAACTGATTTTTAATCAGGTAGTTCACAGAGCAGCAGCTACTCTACTCTCAATTCTAAGACAGATGAGAGCAAGAGAAATAGCAGTTGCACAAGAGTAGAGGAGTTGATCACAGTTTCAAGGACAGGAGGAGTGCTAGCACTAGTGGCTACAAAGGAACAAGGCCCCTTTCTGGGTAAAGACCAGAGCAATGACAATATCTCTCTTTAGATCATACAACCTTGGAATCACCAAGAACCTGCAGATCTCCAGAGTTAATACTAAAAATAGCAGCTTGAAAGGCCTAAGGCTTAGGACAGTGTCCCTTCCACCTCAGGAGCAGACCCTAACTTTAATACAAAGTCAAAAGTCAAGAAATAGACTGGAAAACGAGCAAATATTAAAAAATTAACCTGACCATAGAAACTTACTATGGAGACAGGGAAGATCAAATAAAAAATTAAAAGAAGACAAAATCAAAGAAGCTACATATAAAGCCTCTAAGATACAGGCAAAGTGCATACAAATTCAACAAGAACTACTAGAAGGCTCAAAAAGGATATAAAAATCAAATGAGAGGCAGAGGAAAAACTGGGAAAAGAAATGAGGGTGCAGAAAAAAAATCATGGAAAGAGAGTTAACAGATTGGTAAAAGAAGTACCAAAAATACTGAGGAAAATAACATCTTAAAAAAATAGAAATGATCAAATGGTGAAAGTGGCACAAACGTTGATTGAAGAGAACACTTTAAGCAGTAGAATGGGCCAAATGGAAAAAGAAGTACAAAATCTCACAGAAGTAAATAATTTTTTAAAGATTAAAATTGGACAAATAGAACCTAATGATTCCATGAGACATCAAGAAACAATAAAACAAAATCAAAGATGAAAAAATAGAAATGAACATGAAATATCTCATTGGAAAAACACCAGATTTGAAAAACAGATTGAGGAAAGATAATTTAAGAATAATTAGATTACCTGAAAGCCAACATAAAACCTCTATATACCATATTTCAAGAAATTACCAAGGAAAATTACCCTAATAGCTTAGATGCAGGGAATAAAATAAAAACTGAAAGAATCCAAAGAGAACCACCTCAAAGAGATCCCAGAATAAAAATTCCCAAGAATCCTAAAGTCAAATTCCAGAGCTGCCAGATAAAGGAGAAAATATTATAGGCAGACAGAAAGACACAATTCAAAAATTGCAGAGCTACATTCAGAATCATATAAGATTTAACAACTTACACATTAAATACGTTATTCCTGAAGACAAAAGGACCTAGAATTACACACAAGAATCACTTACACAAGAAAAACTAAGTAAATTCCTACAGGGGGGATAAAAGGATATTTAATGAAATAGAAGACTTTTGAGCGTTCCTCATGAAAAGATAAGAGGTGAACAGGAAATGTGACTTTCAAATACATAACTTGAGAAAAGAATAAAAAGGTAAATATGAAAGAGAGATCACAAAGAAATCAGTAAGGTCAAAACTCCTGTACAGGAAGATGATATTTGAATTTTATTATTACTAGGGCAGTTAGACAAGTATAGGTAGACAGAAAGTATGGGTGTGAAGTAACAATGATGGGAAGATTTTAAAAAAAATAAAATTAATGGGTGAAAAGAAGGATGCACTAGGAAAAGGGGGAACATACAAGAAGAATGGGGAAAATTATCTCACATAAAAGAGGAGCAAAGAAACAGTTTTTACAGTGAAAGGGAGGATGGGAGTGGAGGCAGGCAATGATTAAACCTTATTCTCATTGGAATTAGTTCAAGGAGGGAATAACATACACACTAAGTTGGGTATAGAAATCTCTTACGTCACAGGGAAATAGGAAGGGTAGGAGTAAAAGAAAAAGAAGGGAGGTGATAGAGGTAAAAGCAGATTAAGGGAGGTAAGGGTCAAAAGCAAAAACAAACTTTTGAGGAAGGACAGAGAAAAAGTGGAGAGAGGGAGAAAGAGAAACAGAGAGAGAGAGAGAGAGAGAGAGAAAGAGAGAGAGAGAGAGAAGGATAAAGAAATAGTGTAGAAGGAAATACACCATAATCATAACTGTGAATATGAATGGGATAAAACAGATAAAAACTCGTAAAACAAAAGCAGAGTGCAAAATGGATAAGAAACCAGAATCCAACATGTTGTTTATAAGAAACAAACTTGAAACAGAGAGATACATACAAAGTAAAGGTAAGAGGCTGGAGCAGAATCTATTATGCTTCAGCTGAAGTTAAAAAAAAGTAGGGGTAATAATCATGATCTCAGACAAAAATAGACTTAATTAAAGGAGATAAGCAAGGAAACTACATTTTGCTAAACAGGTACCAGACACTAAATATTATCAATACTACACATATATGCACCAAATGACATAACATTCAAATTCTCAAAGGAAAAATCAAAAGAATTACAGGAGGAAAGAGACAATAGAACTATATTAGTGGGGGACCTCAACTTTCCCCTCTCAGAATTAGATAAATCTAACCATAAAATAAACAAGAAAGGATGTAAAGAGATGAACAGAACTTTAGAAAAGTTAGATATGATAGATCTCTCTTGAAAATTTAATGGAAATAGAAAAGAGTAAGTAGACTTTTTTCTCAGTGGTACAAGACACTTTCACAGCTGATCATTTATTGGGGTATAAAGACTTTATAACTAAAAATAGAAAAGCAGAAACATTGAATGCATCCTTTCCAGACTATGATGGAATAAAAGTTCCATTCAAAGATGGCAGGTCAGATATGAGGGACAATAAGACAGTCAGACATGGAGAAAAAAAGTGAAAATGTGAAGAAAAAAGATAAAAATCACACTTAGGCTTCTTAAATTCAATAGTATCTATACCACATGAGTAGTTCACAATAATTTTGTTGTTCAGTCAACCCCATTTGGAGTTTTCTTGGCAAAAATATTAGTGGTTTGTAATTTCCTTCTCCAGCTCATTCAACAAAGAAGAAAACTGAAGCCAACAAAGTTAAGTGATTTGCCCAGGGTCACATAGCTAGTAAGTGTCTAAGGCTGGTTTTGAACTGAGGAAGATGAGTCTTCCAGGCCCAGCACTCTATCCACTGTACCACCTAGCTTCCCTAGCTCACAATAATACAAATAGCTAATTCATTGGTTTTTCTTTTTCTTTTTTTTTAAATTTATTTATTTAAGTTTTCAACATTCATTTCCATAAAATTTTGAGTTTCAAATTTTCTCCCCATCTCTCCCCTCCCCCCACCCCAAAATGCTGAGCATTCTAATTACCCCTGCCACCAATCTGCCCTCCCTTCTACCATCCCTCCCTTCCCTTATCCCCATCTTCTCTTTTGTCTTGTAGGGCAAGATAGATTTCTATACCACATTACCTGTACTTCTTATTTCCCAGTTGCATGCAAAAACAATTCTCAACATTTGTTCCTAAAACTTTAGAGTTCCAACTTCTCTTCCTTCCTCCCTCCCCACCCATCTCCACTGAGAAGGCAAGCAATTCAATATAGGCTATATATGTGTAGTTTTGAAAATGATTTCCATAACAGTCATGTTGTATAAGACTAACTATATTTCCCTTCATCCTATCCTGCCCCCCATTTCTTCTATTCTCTCTTTTGACTTTGTCCCTCCACAAGAATGTTGATTTCTAACTGCTCCCTCCTCCCATTTGCCCTCCCTTCCATCATCCTGCCCACCCTGCTTATTCTCCTTCTCTCCCACTTTCCTGTATTATAAGATAGATTTTCATACCAAAATGAGTGTGTATTTTATTCCTTCCTTGAGTCAAATGTGGTGAGAGTAAGCTTCACGTTTTCTCTCTCTCCTCTCCCCTTTTTCCCTCCATTGAAAAGTCTTTTTCATGCCTCTTTTATGAGAGATAATTTGTCCCACTCCATTTTTCCCTTTCTGCTCCCAGTATATTCCTCTCTTAACCCTTAATTTAGCTTTTTGAGATATGATCTCTTCCTATTCAATTCACCCTGTGCACTCTGTCTCTCTCTTCATGTGTGTGCGTGTGTGTGTGTGTGTGTGTGTGTGTTATCCCACCCTGTACCCAGATGCCGAATAGTTTCAAGAGTTACAAATATTGTCTTTCCATGTAGGAATGTAAACAGTTCAACTTTTGTAAAGTCCCTTATACTTCTCTTTGCTATTTACTTTTTCATGCTTCTCTTCATTCTTGTGTTTGAAAGTCAAATTTTCTTTTCAGCTCTGGTCTTTTCATCAAGAATGCTTGAAAGTCCTCTATTTCATTGAAAGACCAATTTTTCCCCTGAAGTATTATACTCAGTTTTGCTGGGTAGGTGATTCTTGGTTTTAGTCCTAGTTCCTTTGACTTCTGGAATATCCTATTCCATGCCCTTTGATCCCTTAATGTGGAAGTTGCTAGATCTTGTGTTATCCTGATTGTATTTCCACAATACTTGAATTGTTTCTTTCTAGCTGCTTGCAATATTTTCTCCTTGATCTGGGAACTCTGGAATTTGGCCACAATGTTCCTAGGAGTTTCTCTTTTTGGATCTCTTTCAGGTGGTGATCTGTGGATTCCTTGAATACTTATTTTGCCCTCTGGTTCTAGAATCTCAGGGCAGTTTTCCTTGATAATTTCATGAAAGATGATGTCTAGGCTCTTTTTTTGATCATGGCTTTCAGGTAGGCCCATAATTTTTAAATTGTCTCTCCTGGATCTATTTTCCAGGTCAGTTGTTTTTCCAAGGAGATATTTCACATTATCTTCCATTTTTTCATTCTTTTGGTTTTGTTTTGTGATTTCTTGGTTTCTCATAAAGTCATTGGCCTCCATCTGTTCCATTCTAATTTTGAAAGAATTATTTTCTTCAGTGAGCTTTTGAACCTCCTTTTCCATTTGGCTAATTCTGCTTTTGAAAGCATTCTTCTCCTCATTGTCTTTTCGAACCTCTTTTGCCAGTTGAGTTAGCCTATTTTTCAAGGTGTTATTTTCTTCAGCATTTTTTGGGTCTCCTTTATCAGGGTGTTTACTTGTTTTTCATGCTTTGCTTGCATGTCTCTCATTTCTCTTCCCAGTTTTTCCTCCACCTCTCTAACTTGATTTTCAAAATCCTTTTTGAGCTCTTCCACGGCCTGAGCCCATTGAGTGGGCTGGGATACAGAAGCCTTGACTTCTGTGTCTTTCCCTGATGGCAAGCATTGTTCTTCCTCATCATAAAGGAAGGGAGGAAATACCTGTTCACCAAGAAAGTAACCTTCTATAGTCTTATTTTTTTTTCCCTTTTCTGGGCATTTTCCCAGCCAGTGATTTGACTTCTGAATGTTCTCTTCACACCCACTTCGCCTCCGGATCCTCCCAGCCAGCGCTTGGGGTTTGAGATTCAAATGCTGCTTGCCAACCTCAGGGCTTTTGGCGGGGGCAGGGCTGCTATTCAGTGTGAGATTAAGTTCAGGTGCTCAGGTCAGGGCAGGGCCGCCTCTCAGGCTCAGTTCCCTCAGGGGGTTTATGCAGAGACCTTCAACCATGGATCTGGGCTCCTGCCTGCTTGGGGAGCCCTGGTCTGCTCCCGCCTCCGCTGTTACCTCCCGAGGGGGCCTGAGTTATGGGGGCACCCCACTCCCCTCTCGACCCACCAAAGAGACCCTCTCACCAACCCCTGTCACCTGTGGGTGGAGGGACCCGCGTGGCCACTGGAGATCCCGTCCCTGAAGCCTGCTCGGATCTTTTCCTCTTGGTGCCGCGGCCACGGCAGGGCTGTACTCAGCTCCCAGTCCCGGCGCCCAGTCCGCAGCGCGAAGGACCTTTTGCGAGAGGTTTGCAGGTCTCTCAGGAACAGAAATCTCCCTCGCTCCAACGTTCTGTGGCCTCTGGGTGCAGAATTCGCCATGAGTTACTTCTTTGTAGATGTTCTATGGGTTGTGGGTTCGGAGCTATGTGTATGTGCGTCTTTCTACTCTGCCATCTTGGCTCCGCCCCCCCCATAATAACATTTTGAATAAAGCTACAAACATTAGGTAAAATATTAGTTCATTTAATTTAGGAAGATGCTCAGGATACCAAGATATTAAATGAGATCTATCTGTAGGCTAGTTAGATGTGTTCCATTCCACAGACACAAGTCAAAAGACTATAACAGCCCAAGTCCTGCAAATGAATAAATGTTGAATGGGAAGCAATTAGCCTCAGCACAAAGAGAAGTGGTCCACTACAAGTTGGCTCCCACTATTACAAAGAACTTAACAAACATATCCTCCTCGTGGTAACTTGGAAATGTCACTTTTGAAATATGAAGTATATTATTATTGCAGAAAAATTTAAATAATTTTGCCTCTACTAGTTTATAATTTGTCATTATTAGTACAAGAGCAACCGGGTGGTGTAGTGGGTAGAGTGCAAGGCGTGGTTCTTGATTTAAAATCTTGCCTCAGACACTTACTACTTTTACCTAGGGAAATCACTTTACCTTATTTGCCTCAGTTCCCTTATCTGTAAAATGAGTAGAAGAAGGAAATGGCAAACTACTCCAGTATGTTTGCTAAGAAAACCCTGAATGCAGCCATGAAGAACTGGACATGACTGAAACCAATGAACAGCAACAAAGATCAAAATATCGTGCATAAAAGATTTAAAGTGTTACCACCACTCAATTTCATATAAGTGACTGATATATTAATCACAAAATATTCTCATCAGTCATTTATTCAGATCTTGACAGTGCTCAAAGTAGTGACAGTCTTATTCAAATCACAATATGGCATTTGACGATTTTAAAATATTTTATAATTCAGACTACCTATTAATTAGGATTAGCTTTCCGCTCCACACTCTGTCCATAATTAGTAAGGTTTTAATTTGTTGTGAAAATGATGTTTCATAAAAAGTTCTACATATTCATTTCAAAACTTTGCCTCCCAACCATGATACTGTCGGTTCAGGTTAGAGATTCAATCACAAAACAATTACGTAAAATGTGTCAGGGCCAAAGAAGTCATTCGAATTGAGTATGCAAAAACAACGGGAAAATACTTTCATTATTTCTTCTCTCCTAAAAATAATCTGCCTTGAATTTGGATTTAAATATTCAAAACGTAGAGAGAGATTCATAAAAATGCTAGTGGGCATCCAAAGAAAGTTAAATTTTCCTTCCAGTTTGTGAACACATGCTTAAGTTGTGCTCTTGGCCTAAAGCTAAAGCAAAAAATTCTAGGAGTCAGTTCCAAGTATGAGTAGTAGCATCTCCTTTGTGAGAACTAATTAGATGGACTAGAAGAAAAATGGTAGGTAGGAGGAGGGGAAGGGGGAAAAAACAAAACTCTAATACATTAAACTTGTGAGCTGTTCAGAAAATTCAAACTCTGGCGCACATTTTTATGTAAACCATTAAGATAGTATACACTTCATGATTACTAACTTTATGCAAGCTCAACTTCATGTGACAAGTTTAACAAGTTTTCAAAAATGCAACATTTACAGTTGGTTTAAAATATAAGCAAAATAAAATAGAAAATAAATTTCCTGGTATACACACACACACACACACACACACACACACACACAGAGACACATAGACACACACACAATTTATTTTGTAGGATTTTACCATCAAGTCAGTCAGCACTAATATATAACATTAATAAAAATTTCAAAACCTGTTGCTCCCAAGAAAACTCTTGGGAAATTGGGAAAAATGAAGAAAAAACTGCAGAAAGCATTTCTTTTCTCTATTCATTCTGGCATCATAGGATCATAGATTTAGAGCTAGAAACCAACTTGGAGGCCACCTAGTCAAATCTCAACCTTTTATATATCAGGAACTGAGGCCTTGAGAGGTTATGTGAGTTGTCCAAGGTGATATTGCTAGGAAATGACTGAGAAGTAATATGAAACCAGGTCTTGACATGTTGCATAGTTTGGTTTTTCACATTTTAGTTTTCTACCGTTCAGCATGACACATTTCTGTACAAATACTTTAAATCCTACCATGTTAATTGTACTGGAAACACAATGAAACATGCTCTAGACACCTTTATTTTTAGCTCCTTCAGCAAATAGTCAAGCATAGTTGATGTAAGAATAAAACACCTAATATTCAGAATTTATAACTAAATATATAGGTACAAGATCCTAAAGGTAAGAATTAATTGTAAATCTTAATATGTCATTTCAGGCTTACATATAACTTTTTTTTTTAATTTCCCTAACTCCTAAACTTCCTTCTAAAGTAAGCCACTACAAACTGCACTAAGACTTTTGGGTCACTGTATATTTCTAACGCAAAAGCAATAAGCAGTATAAGAGTAAAAATTAAATTTGTCTGTTTAACTATCAGGTTTCAGTTTTCCAGTTAAAATCAGGATATTCCTATTTACCTTTCTTCTAAACAAACAGCAGGAGATACACATATTTCCATAAACTCTTCTTTTAATTTTTCATTATGCAAATACAAGTACCACTATTTATACTTCTGCATTTATAGTACAAGTCTGCTGTTGACTAACTGGCAAGTGCCCACACTGTTGCAGTGCTGTGCCTACCCCCTCTTCCTCTCCTCTTCTCCTTTCTTCTCTTTCTTTATTTTTCTCTCTCTCTTCCTCTCCCTCCTACCTTCTCAATTTCCTGACCACTTCACACAGTTGTTGAAATATGGGCCCCAACACATATTGGAGCTTTGTCTCTTTTGTTATTAATTCAAATATTATAAAAAGAAAAATTTTCACCTGAATGGGAAGCAGATTATTCATTCAGATACACACATAAATGAGAAGCAAATTGTTCATTCAGGTACGACCATGTCCATGATAGTGAACTCTCAATTATCCGTTTTAAAAAAAGGAAATACGTGGCATAATACAAATGCCTGGATGGTCCAGGTAATGATCTGAAACCTAATGACACTTGGTCACATAAGAGCTGAATCACTCATTCACATAGATCTGCCTCCAAATTTAGTACCAAAACCTCCCTCAATTTGACTTCATTATTAGTGATGTCTGGGCTTGGAGGATACAGCATAAGTTGGCTAAGGTGAGAGTAGGCAATAAGAAAATATACAAACATTCTGGTCAAAGGTAATGTGATAAAATGAGGAAAAAACATGAAGTGGAAGCAAGAGATTTTGGCTTCAAATGCAAGTTCTTCCAGTTACTAGCTAGATAACCTTTCACAAGTCACTTAACATTTCTGAACCTCAGCTTACAGTTAATTAAGTAAATGAAATATATGAGTTAAATAATTTCTATAGCTTCTTTTAACTCTAATTTCTACAAATTGTAGATCAAGCAGGATGTCTAGTGCAATGGCATGATTAAAAATAACTACCATTCATTTCCATAAAACAGAAATTAATGAGGCAAATAAAGTTTTTTAAAATGAGGGAAAACAGGAGAATTGAAGGGAATCTTCACACAGAAAAACTACCCCCCCCCCAAAATAAGAAAAATCCTAAAGAAAGAGGTCCCAAGAAAAGTAATTAAGTACTATGAAGTAAAATGGGAAATTTCCAGAAGGTACCAAAAGAAAAGGTCAATAAGACCTTTTGGAAAAGAAAATATATCTACTATAATAAGAATCTTCAAAGGGTTAATAATTCAATAAGTACTATGCAGGAAGATCCAGCATCTAAAAAGATAAATACAAGAGCAATGAAAAATACAGAGACAAAAATCTGATTTGACAGCGTGAAATATTTGATGGAAAATCTTAATAAAACCTTAGGTTCTTTGAACAATAGAATGGCTCAGATGGAGAAAAGAAGTGCAGATAGAAAAATAACAAAAGAAAATAAAATACAGTAAAACTGGAAGGAAATTTGAGATCTTTACAAATCAAAGAAAAAGAACTAGGGCACAAAACTTTGTGAGAAAACCTGAAAATCATTGATCTTCCAGAAAACATTAAGAAATAAAATAAAAATGATCTATTCAAGGAAATCATGTAAGAAAATTACGTGGAAAAATTGAAAGTGGAGAACAAAGAGCAGATCAATAGAATACAGAGGGTGCCATCAGAAAGGAATCCAAATTTTAACACACCTAGAAATGTAGCCATGAAAACTTGACTTTTTTGGAAGCAAAGAATGACTTTCACAAGGCTATAAAAATAAATAAACCACTTAAGAACAAGCACAAATTCAAATAACGTAGTATCCTTCAATTAGGATGATAAATGAAACAAGAGGGTAAAAATCTGGTATATCAAAAAGCAAGACAAAGCAGCCTTACTGTTGAAATTTGCCTATCTTGACAAACTAAGCATTCTCATCCATGAAAAAATGGAATTTTACTAATATCAGAGATTTTCATGTCTTCTTTTCTCAAAAAAGTCCGAACTGGGAAAAGGTTTTGACATTCATAATGATCTGAAATTCATACTGATTTAAGGTAACCACTAAAAAGTAAGAAATGAGTAAGTAATCACTCTGATTCTTAACTATAAGGAGAACAAAGGATCATAGATTTAGGGCTAGAAGTGACCTATCAAATCGAACCAAGTCAAACTATTAAGTCTCTCCCCCTCATGTTGTAGGTAAAAAAACTGAAGCCCAGAGAGATTATGTGATTTCCTCAAAGTCACACAGCTAGTAAGCATCAAAGATGAAATTCGAACCCAGATCCTCTAACTCCAAAGCCAATGTTCTTTCCATTGTACTATTCTGTCTATTGTCTCTTTGAAGTCCTATCTTATGAGACAGTCACTGAGGAAATAAAGCTAGGAATTAAGGAGGCATCCTGCAAGAAGGATTACACCTTTATAGCTGGGATGGTCTTAGAAGTCATCTGTTCTAAACCCTTCACTCTAAAGATGAAGAAACTAAAGGAAAAAGAAAAGTGACTTGCCTAGGAATACCTACATAATAAATGGAATAGCCGGAATTTAAATCCAGGTCCACTAGAAACAAATCCAGCAGTCCTTTCCACTAGGGTACCAACAGAAATGAATTATCATATCCTGAATCTGGATGTCAGATGAAGAATTAGGGGCTTCGGGTAGGGAGGGTGACAGTCATTTTTATTATTTAATTAATTTGACCTATTTCTTTAGTCCAAAAAACCCCCAAAAAAACCCAACAAAACCCTTCCTTTCGCCATGTCCAAACATGCATATCTCTTTTTGTTGTATTTTAAGTCTATCACCTCCCTGACAGGAGGTAGATAATGTGATTTATCTTTGGTCCTCTGAATTCAGGGTTAGTCATTTCATTAATCAGTTTTAAATTCTTTCAAAGATGTTTCTTCCTATAATTATTTCAATGTATATATGGTTGTCTTTTGCTCAGTTTACTCTGATCTCATCATTGTAGAGTTTTCAATTTCTTCGGAAAATGTTCACTTCATCATTTCTTCTTCTTATGGCACAATATCAGTTCATAACACTTATCTAACACAATTTATTTAGTCATTCCTAAATGGGGGAGCACCTCTCTCCCTTAGTTTCCAGTTTGGGGCTAATATAAAAAGAGCTAATATAAATGGTTCATTTGCTCTTTCTCTGAGCTCTTTAGGATATGGGCCTATTAGTGGCATAGTTGGGTTAAAGGGTATGCACAATTTAATAAGGTTTGGAGCTGACTTCCACTTTTCTTTCCAGAATGGCTATACTTATTTACAGCTCCAGCAACAATGCACTGGTATCATGGCTGTTTTCTCCAACATACGTTTTCTTTTTTGTCACCTTTACCCATCTGATGGGTAGAAGATAGAACATTTAAATAGTTTTTAATTTGTATCTCTCCAATTATTAGTGATTTTAAGCATTTTTTCAATTGTTATTGATAGCATGGATGAGAGTAATTTCTAAACTTTTACATTGGTTGTCATGCTTGGGTGCTCTCCTTTACTTACCTCTGCCTCTCAAAATTCCAGATTTTCTCCAAAACTATGCTCAAGTACCATCTTCTACATAATCTTTCCAGATCCTCACCATACCCCCCTTTCTGCTACTGCCTTCCCTCTGTATTTATGTGTGCATTTGTTTCCCCATTAGAATATGAAGACAGGGACTTTTTGTGTCATCAGTGCCTGGCACATAGTAGGCCCTAAATAAGTGCTCATTTGAATGATTTTTGACCGACTTATTCAGAAAATCCCACAGAATTAACCAAAAATACCTTTAGCTACAAAGAAGCAGAATGCAAATCAAATTCACAAAACTGATCAACATTTTATATCTTCTTACTAGATAAGGTTTAGGAAGAATGAGTACAAAGAGCAATTCCACTTAAAATACAAACAAAATGTATTAACTATCAAGATATACATGGGGCTTAATAATTACAAAAATAATTATTTTATACCAACAAAGGAAAATCTAAGCAGTTGGTAAGTGAGCCATTCTTAATATTTTATCTTATAAATGAAAATGTATCCCATATTAATCTACAGATTTATCATTACATCAATCAAAATACCAAGAGAATATTTTACACAGCAAAATTGTAACACTTACACTCAAACAGATCAATTTGGAAGTCTCCAAGTCATCCATTCCTGCTGCCAATTTTGTGTGACTCTTGTCCACATCTCTCCAACACGATGCAGGCTTCTTTGTTTTCTCCTGATGTTGATATAACAGTGGTACATTTTGGCTGTCTACATGTCTTCTCTCTCCCCATGTGACTTGTCCACCTTTTCTTCTTGTCACATAATTCCCTGCTTATATCTTTTACTCCTGTTCTTTGGAGTTCCTCACTGATTATACATTATAGCCTGCTCAACAGGCACCTCTCCGTTGCCCTCTGTGTGAACTATTTTTAATTTTTCAGTCAGTAGCATTCTATGCCTTACTATTATATAGCAATGCTGGTATAATGTTGGTATAAAAAGATAGGCTTTGCTTTCATACACATATAACACTATCAAAGAGCATACATTCTACTGGATACCTAGGTTTGAAGGCTAATCTTGCCATTTACTAGCTGTGTGACGAGGGGAGAATGAAAACTCCTCTGAGCCTTAGTTTCCCAGATATCTACCTTTCAGAGTTGTTGTAAGGAAAGCCCTTTATTAACTATAGAGCTCTAGAAAGATGAGCTGGTTCTATAATTATGATGTAATTATATTTGTCAAAAATGAACATTTATTTAGTTACTGAATAATGATCTGCCTCTATAATATCTCTTTTTCCTTCCTTTCCACTTCAACTGCAAGCACCCAAGTTCAGGATCTCATTTCTTCTTGCAAGGATTATTATAAATAGCCAAGGTAAGGATTTTATCTTAGATTTCCTTCTTGGAAAGATTATTGTAAATAGCTTGCTCACTGGTCTTTTTTCCTAAAATATAGCTCTTTTCCAATCTGTCATTCACATTACAGTTCTAATCAAACTCATTTCTCTACTCAAAAACACTGAGTGCCTCTCTAATGCCAACTAATTAAAATGTAAGGTCACCCTAACATTCAAAACTCACTACAATCACCTACATTTCTAGCCTTATCTGACACTACAACTTCTTTTTGCTCATTCTTCCCACCAAATAGGGATATTCCCTGGTTCATGTTCTGGTTCTGCTCTCTCCTGTCTCCATAATTTTACATCTTCAATGGATTTTACTCAATTTTGCCTACTGAAGTTTCTCAATTCTTTTAAAGGCCAATTCAAATGCCACAGGCTCTATAAAGTCTTCCTTAATTCAACCTCCCCTTCCTTTCTCTCCTCCCACACAAACATGAAGAATCTCCATTCTCAAATTTCCTGTTATAGTTTCTGCTTAGCACATTTTCACTTTCCTCATAGCTATCTATGTACATCTACCCTCCTCCATCTCAATTAATTCCATTATAGCAATATATGTGATATTCTTTTTTATCCCTTACATTTTAATTTTAACACAATGCATTTTAATTAGTGAAACACATTTAACTGATGTATATATACTTTGAAATTCTCAGGTAAAAGACTTTTGTGTGTGGATATACACAAACATTTTGAGATCCTCAAGCAAAAACCTATCCAATTACCTAAATATGAGCATGTTTATCGCTGTATTAACATTTTTTTTAAAAAAGAACATATCAAGTGTGTTTATGTATATATATATATATATATATGTTACATTTTGGCAAATATTTACTTTTTGATCATCTCACACAACACAAGGAACAATAATTAAAAGTATGGTGTCCAGATCTGTGAAGTTTTCAACTTTTGCTATTTTAATAACACTAATACCAATATCTCCCATTTATATACCCCTTAAACATTTCCAAAGAGCTCTCTCTCTGTATATATATGTGTATATGTGTATATATATATGTACTACATACATATATATACACATATATATATATACACACATATACACATACATATAATAAAAGAGTACTGATCCTGCCAATAGAAGGATCTCCATTGCTCATAAAGGACTGTTGTCCAAACTGTAAAACCCAATTTAATTAACAGGAAATGAGCCCCTTGGGAGTAAAAGTCACACACCAAAAAAATAATACCACCAAAATTGCCCTGCAGCAGAATACATTTGCCATGCAGGCAGGGTAATGAAATGCATATATGCTATGTTTAACTTAGCAGAATAAGGACTTAAATGACAGCACACAGAATGTCATTAGAGATAAACTACCAATAGATAGGTGTAAGTCAAAACCTATACATGCTATTATCCAGGATAGTTACCTTACTCAACTGAAATAATGCACACTGCTGTCCATTTGAAAAAAAATTCAATTGTACTAGTTTTTATTCCATGTTAAGCGGGGGAAAGGAGAGGGAAAGCATTTATTAAGCACCTACTATATGCCAGGCTTTGTGCTAAACACTTTACAAATTTTATCTCAACTGATCTCATTTTAAGTTCTTAGATTTAAGTAAAATGTAATTTAGATGAAAAACAAGGATTATTGTTTGAAACTAGGAAACCTTTCAATGTTTTGTAAATTCTCAAGCACTACAAACCCCATAAAATGATACTGCATTTTTTCTCTCTTTTTCACACGGTGTACAAATCTTTCATTGCAAAACTAGGAACTATTTCAGATCATCTCAATAATATTTTAACAGTGATGGCAAAGTAACCTTCTGAATATTTTATATAATCATAGTTACTGCATAATATGCGTTTCAAGCCCCACATTAGAGGATTTTGTCTAGAACAGGGGGTCAAATTGAATGAACAGGTTATATTCAGGCACTTTCCATATTCCAGGCTATTTGTTTTCAAATGACATTTCTAGTTCCTAGAAACTTGTACTAAAATATGGAATAAGAAGATGTTTGCTGGCTCTGTTAAGGATGGCAGAGAAAGTCTGCTGTGTCAAAAGTCTAGAAGGAGAACTTTGCTTGCATCATGCAGAAAAGTCACTCACTCCAAACTTAGGTTTATGAATCAGAAAATAACAGGAAATGTCTAAACCTGCAGTACTCTACTCCACTAGGATCTGTAATCACTTCCCTACTTTATCTAGTCTACTCAGCTCCCTGGCTACAAAAATTGCCTACCCAATTATCTCCGTACCCTGTTCAATTACGGTAATGCTGTTCATAGCAAGACCCCAGATCCTTTTACTTGCTTGATCATCCACTATTTTCACCCTCTTCACTTCTACAATACATCCTCTCTGCTCCTAGGTTCAGAATATTGCTAGGGAAAATGTGGAAGCGAATTGCTAATCTACTTATATAGGTCAGCTATACTTCCTTTATTAGTCTGTTACTGATTCCCTAGCACACTCCTCGCATGCTATCCCCAAACGTTTCCATTATGCTCAGGTATCATTCTCCCACTGTAGCAGAATACATATTATGGTTAAAGACAAGCAATCAATTCATCAGATCCACATACAGAGTTAAGTTCTCCTAAGTCTACATGCCCTATATCTTTCTCTCTTTCCCTCTTCAAGAACTGATTCATCTTCTAAGAAGTTAGGCAATTCCTACCTCTTTCAAGAAAACTTTATTTTTTTCTAAAATGCTATGTTCTCTCTCTCTCTCTCTCTCTCTCTCTCTCTCTCTCTCTCTCTCTCTCTCTCTCTCTCTTTCTCTCTCTCTCTCTCTTCCTCCCTACCCCTCTCTCCCTTTCTCCTTTTCCTAAACTGCATGGTACTTTCAGTCAATACAACAAATTGGAACATATGTAGATACTGCTTTGCATCACAGTCTAATTATATGCCTTTAGGTTTTGTCTTCCCAACTAGACTGTAAGGAAAGACTGCAAACATGTCTAACAGTTCTCCTATAGCCCCTGTAGTGCTGAGGTCCAAGCTTAAGCACATAAGGATGAATCTGACTCCCTCTACAAAGTCGTGTAACGTAATACATCTACAGCAACAGATGGAGCCTCTTTACCTATGTTGATATTTCTGCTCTTCGATTTATAATTGGTTCCATTACGGCCTCAGCACATAAAAGTGATCATTTAAAAAGCTAATAATTTATCTAACAAACTAAAAAAAAGCACAATTTAACAATCTACCAAGCTGAAAAGACTTTTTGTTAACAATCATAAGGAAAATAAATTTACCTTTATCTTGAGAGCAGAAAGTCAAGCAAGTCACACCTTACCAACGCTATTTTCATCACTGAAAGATTTTTACTCTAAAGTCCATCAACTGGAGATACATGACTGTGTGTACACACACACACACACACACACACACACACACACACACACATACACACATTTTAATGAGATCAATTGAAGAGCCTTTGCTCTCAAACTACTGGTGTAGAGGGAAAACTTGTTGAAAGGTCACTGTAATTATTGACATGAATACTGAAATTAGTGAGTTATAATAAACAACATAACTGTCCTAAACTAATTATAATAGAAATATGACTAATCAAAGACAACAAAGAAATCTTTTGTTTAATAATAATTAGCACTGATACTTAATTTCTGCTTTAAACATTGTAAAATCTGTTTACATACCTTGTCTATTTGAGCTTCACAATAACCTTGGGAGGTAGATATTAAAGAAATTGTTATTCTTATTTTACAGACGAGGAACCCGAGGTTCAGGGAAGTTAAGTAATTTGTCCATATTCATATTACTGTCAGAGGCAAGATCTGAATCCAGGACTTTTGAACTCCAAATCCAGCACTCTACCCACTAAGACATGCTATCTCCCTTTGTGATCTTAGGAAGAATCTAGTAAGACAAAGACTAATAAACACGTCTTACACTGACACTGAATTTTTATCTTGTAGTAAGTGTTTCATTCAAGTTCAGATCAAGCAATTAAATGGTAGGTTTTATTTCAGTCATGCTTCTACACTAACTCCTTAAAAAAAGATGAACTGTCATATACACCATGGTATAAAACAATTAAAAAGATTTAACAAAATAGTTGCTGCAGCACAGGTGAGCTTGCCTAAATGCTTCACTTTCAACTCCTTACAGTATTTATCAATTTTTCCAAATACATGCAAAAAAATCATAAACATTCTGCAAAGAAAGTGAGAGGGAGAAATGGATTTCACTATCACAGCTAACAGGCACATACATATGTATGTTTCTTTAGTTTGTACTCTGGTTACCCCCACTGTCTCAAATATCTAGGATCTCATTATACAGATGAATGATTCCAAGTTTTCTTCACATCTTTAACTCATTTGAGGGCCACTCGCATGTTCCTAGCAGTCTTGGCCACTGGCGACAGAAAATAACCACTCTGGGCCATGTTGGTTTATGAGAAAAAGGAATGTTTCTGAGCCCACATACAGATTTTGGGGAAATTATTTGACAGAACCAATATGTCCATCGCAAACAGAAATTGATTTATAAAAGTTCATAGTTCCTCAGACTAGAAAATTTAACTGCTTCATGATTTGTTTTATCCTTTGGTACAGCTCAATTTGTCTCAAACAATACTAATTTTAAAAAGCATATGGAATATAAATAGCATATGGTAAACTAGAGCTATATCATATGCCTTGGTATGTTACAGTCTACAATTAAGAAACAAAAGAATCCAAAAACCCAGACCATTTATTATTTAACTCAATTAGAATAAATGTCTATACTAACTCCTTTTTAAAATAATCTTCCTCCACATGCCTTCCAGAAATGTTATCCAGTATGAAATAGAAAGGAGGATAGATTTTAAAGAAACTAAACGTAAGTTTACAATATTTTAAAAACAACAATGATACATACTTTATTGAAGTTATAATCCATCTACAGTCTCAAATTTGACAGAATCAATATTTGTCAACATAAGTGTTACTGAGAATTGGTGGAACAGGACTGATGTCTAGAATTTGACTCTGGAAGGGTAAATCTTACTCAAAAAAGTGGAGGATAGGTAAAATATCAATGTATATTAACAAAATATACTCTTATGAAGAAGTCCAGGAACCCTAGTGGATAGGCTTGGTGGAGAACAAATGGAAAACGGTTGATGTATGATTCCAAATTAGAAAAATTAAATAGAAGCAACCACTCCATTTTAGAATTTATAATGGAGGAAAGGAAAAGCTGAACACAGGTTTGACACGTACTTAGATTTTGGGTAAATAGGTTATATAGGTTCCAGAGACAGGATAAGTAGGATCCCATGAACTAAACTCCTATAAAAGAAGTCAGTCCAAGAGATAAAGGAAGCTCAGATTTAAAATCTGAAGATGCAAAAAAACAATTCTGATAAAGAAAAATGAGAGTTACCTAAATGACCAACGTAGACATACAGACAAATCAAAAATTAGACTCTTTTAAAGACCTGAACTAAAGAAAGAAGGCAGGGCTGATAATATGAATGGCAAGTTAATACTAGTAAGGTCATACTCCAAAGAGATCAAATCAAAATCTAGTAGGCTCATATTCCAAAGAGATCAAAAATTAAAGACCTATATATAGGAAAATAGTAATCATAGTAATTTTTGAGAAAACAATAAAAAAAATCAAAGGGGTGATCCATTGACTGAAGAATAGCTGAAAAAAAATATTTTTAGCATTCTCTCTACAGCTTCCCCCAAGTTGAAATCACAGGATAGGTCCCCCAAGGGTTGTGACTTACTCAAGGTTCAGCATACTCTGTGGGTCCATACTCCTAAAACTTTAGCTCACAAGTCCCTACTAGTGTGTTTGCCTTTAACAGTTAGCCATTTGACATAATTAGTTCAATAAAAACAGTATATATTGAAATGGCACAGAATTAACATAACAAAATATTCCCCCTAAAATCTGAGATGCACTCTCCCACAAACACACACAGCATCAACTGGAAGAGTTGAGCATACACAGAAAACAGCAGGAGAGGGAAACATATAGGAAACACATAGGGCCCAAAGCAACTCATGCCTCTGGCACTCATTTCTCTTTTCCCCTCTTCTTGTGGTGTCCTCATCCTGCACCCTCTGGGCTTAGCATTTTTGCTAGGCATTTTGCTCCACTGCTATCCCTGGACCTGATCCTCTCCACAGCTGACCTTAATATACAACTAAATTCACTAGACCTCATTTGTGCTAAGTACAACAACTTCTTCTTGACAATCTGCTCTCACTGGTCTCCTGCAAGGCACCATTGTCCATGGGAAGGGGCAAGAGAGAAAAGATTCTCTCATATTGTCTCTCTCAATATTCTTGCAAAGGAACAAGAGAATAGACAAAGAACAATCCCCTTCAAGAGACAAATTCTTCTTAAACTACCAGGCATGACTCCATTATAGTAAATGTAAAGTACTAGCTTATTCCTTAAAGGTGACCATCAATGTGGCTGATCTGTCATTTGATCAATGACTATCTTCCCCATAAATATATCAGGTTGATAGAGGAACTCCTAAAGGAGTGATGAGTATAAACATTTCCTTTCGTTTCCTTTATAAGTTTTGAATTAATCCCCTCAAGTTTTGTACCTTTAACAATATTCAAAAAGTCATCCTAAGGTGGGAATCACTCAAGTTCTAATACCTTTTACAAGGTACAAATGGCATTATAACAAGTAATTCGATAAGAGCAAAACCCTAAAAACTTATTGTCTTATTTGCTGAATCTTCCATACTATAATTTGATCACGCACAAGACTCAACTGATCAGGCATCATGCTTATCGATGGCCTATGGTGATAGATGATTTCGACTACATGTTACATATCTTCCATGACAGCAGATAATCATTCTTTTGGCAAGAATAAGACTCTCTGCTCTATATCTCAATAGTTATTAATAATCAGAAGGTGGTGGTATATTTCTCAAGGACTCTTGTGTGATTTTAATATATGTATGGGAAGCATTGTGTTCTGTTGAATATAATACATTTGGATAGAATATCAGAATTGTAATGAGATACTGTATTCTGAGAACTTTCTGTTTAAAATAAATATAAAGATATATAAAAGATGGTAAAGATATGATCCACTATAGAATATGATTTGCAAAAGCCTGCTAACTCCCCTCTTATACCTTCATCAAGGAAGCACTCAATATGTGTATAGATTATTTTTGAAAGATTTGCAGACATGGAAAAATAGATATACAAGTCAGTGTCTACCTGTACTTTCTTCTTTTTTAATTATGTAATTTATTTATTTTTCTGAATATTCTTAACATTCACTTCCACAAGAATTTGAATTCAAATTTTCTGCCCATTTCTCCCCACCCCCCAACCCAAGACTGCATGTACCCCATCTACCCCTTCCTCCAGTCTGTTCTCACTTCTATTACCCACCCTTCTTTCATCTCCCTTCCCCTCTATTTTCCTGTAGGGAAAAAGAGATTTCTATACTCCATTGCCTGTATAGCTTAATTTCCAGCTGCATGCTAAAACAATTTTTAACATTCATTATTAAAGCTTTCAGTTCTATATTCTCTCCCTCCCTCCCTACCCACCCTCATTGAGAAAACAAGCAATTCAATATAGGTCATATATGTGTAACAATGCAAAGCACTTCCATAATAGTTATGTTGCAAAAGACTAAACCATATTTCCCTCTGTCCTATCCTTCATTTATTCCATTCCCTACCTTGACCTGTCCTTCCACAATAATGTTTGCTTCTGATTATCCCTTTCCCCAATTTGCTGTCCCTTCTATTATCTTCCCTCTTCTATCCCCATCCCCTTTGCCTTCCACCAGGGTAAAACAGATTTCTATATCCAATTGACTGTGTGTTATTCCCTCCTTAAGCCAAATCCCATGAGAGTAAGGCTCAATATTTCCTTTCATCTCCCCCCTCTTCCCTTGCATTACAGAAGTTCTTTCTTCCCTTGTGTAAGTGAGGTGATTTACTACAGTCTATCTCTCCCTTTCTCTTACTCCTAGTACATTCCATTCAACAGTAAATTTTATTTTTTTTTTAGGTATTCTCCCTTCATATTCAGCTCACCCTGTGCCCTCTGTCTATGTGTGTGTATGTGAATACATACATATGTACACACATGTACATACACATACATGATATACACAAACATACATACCAATACACATCTACATATATATATACATATATGTATTCCCTCTAACAACCCTAATACTGAGAAAGATCTCATGACTTACAAATAACATCTTTCCACATAAGAATGGAAACAGTTGAACTTTAATGAGTTCCTTAAGGCTTCTGTTTCTTATTTACCATTTCATTTTTCTCTTGATTATTGTATTTGAGAGGCAAATTTTCCATTCAGTTCTGATCTTTTCAACAAGAGTGCTTGGAAGTCCTCTATTTCATTGAAATTACATTTTTCACCTTGAAGTATTATACTCAGTTTTGCTGGATAGGTGATTCTTGGTTTTAATCCTATCTTCTTTGACCTCTGCAGTATCATATTTTAAGCTCTTTGATCCCTTAGTGTAGAAGCTGCTAAATCCTGTGTTATCCTGATTGTATTTCCACAATACTTGAATTGTTTCTTTTTAGCTCCTTGTAATATTTTCTCCTGGACCTAGGAACTCTGGAATTTGGCTAAAATACTCCTAGGAGTTTTCCTTTTGGGATCTCTTTCAGGAGGTGATCAGTGAATTCTTTTCATTTCTGTTTTACCTTCTTCTAGAATATCAGGGCAGTTTTCCTTGACAATTTCTTGGAAGATGATGTTAAGGTTCTTTTTTTGATCATGGTTTTCAGGTAGATCAATAATTTTTAAATTGTCTCTCCTGGATCTATTTTCCAGGTCAGTTGTTTTTCCAATGAGATATTTCTCATTGTCTTCTATTTTCTCATTCATTTAGTTTTGTTTTGCAATTTCTTGGTTTCTCACGAAGTCATTAGCTTCCATCTGCTCCATTCTAATTTTTAAAGAACTATTTTCTTCAGTGAACTTGTGAACCTCGTTTTCCATTTGGCTAATTCTATTTTTTAAAGCATTCTTCTCCTTATTGGCTTTTTGGACCTCTTTTGCCATTTGGTTTAGTCTATTTATAACAGTGTTATTTTCTTCAGCATTTTTTTGGATCTCCTTCACCAAGCTATTTACTCACTTTTCATGATTTTCTTGCATTACTTTCATTTCTCTTCCCAATTTTTCCTCCATCCTTCTTCTTGATTTTCAAATTCCTTTTTGAGCTCTTTCATGTTCTGAGACCACTGCATATTTTTTTGGAGGTTTTGGATGTATAAGCCTTGACTTTGATGTCTTCCTCTGATGGTATGCTTTGTTCTTCCTCATCCAAAAGGATGGAAGAAAATACCTTTTCACCAAGAAAGTAACTTTCTATAGTCTCATTTTTTTCCCTTTTTTGGGCATTTTCCCAGCCAGTTACTTGACCTTTGAGTCCTTTCACAAGAAGAGGGTATACTCTAGGAACCTCTAAGTTCTCAGTTCTTCCAAGGTGGCATTATCAAGGGAGAGGATTTCTCTCCTGCCCTGCACTCTGATCTGGGAGCAACCACAAATACTCTTTTCTGTCCAGGATCTGTAAGGAGGACTCCCTCTTCAGAGTCTCTACCAGTTCTACCATGTCAGTGCTCCTCCTCATCCCAGGAATGTCACTCAGGACTAAGACTCAGATCACCACTCGATTCCCCCAGGATCTTTAGGCTGAGGTGTCCAAAAGTAGATGCTGCTGCCACAGTGGCTGCTGCCGCCCTGAGATTGGGTTTGGGACCAGATTGCACACTTCTCTCACCCAAGTGAAAGAGCTTTCTCACTGACCTTTGAAGCTGTCTTTGGCATTTGTGGGTTAAGAAATCTGAGAACTGCAGTTGCTACCCGTAGTTCCACTTCCTGAAGCCTGATCCAGTCCTGTCCTTGCCTCGTAGCCCAGGTGGGACTGCATTCCACTCCTAGCCCACTGGGAAAGACTTGTTCTGCTGACCTTCCAGGCTGTCTTGGGCTGGAAATCTCTTTCATTCTGTTGTTTTGTGGCTTCTGCTGCTCTAGAATTTGTTTAGTGTGCTTCCTATACTTTCTTGATCCTCCTTTTTTCTAATAAGATTTAAGATTTTTTTCCCAAGAATTTGGTATCTACTTCTTTCAGATATCTTGAGAATCATTTTTGAGTATCCTTAAAATATTCTCATTTCTAATGAACATTTTCTCTGTTTACTACATCCAGCCTAATTGCTCCTGCGATATTAATTTTCACCAGAACTCTTTCTACTTCCTCATGAAGCATATAAGGAATGAATGAACAACCATTTACTAAGTGCCTCCTGTGCCCCTAGCACAATGTTCAGCACTGGGGAAATAAATAAGTTAGTTCCTGTCCTCAAGGCACTTACACTCTACTAGAGTGGAACTGGGATGAGGCAACAGAGTTTTGATGCTAGCTAGGATTGTGAGTGGAGCCTCAAGGCAAACAGCTGTTGCAGATTTCCAGTAGCAAACATTCACTGGATTATTTGACCACAAGCAAGAATCAGAAAGGGGATGGAGAAAGTAGCAGGACACAATGGCACACTGAAAATCTGAGGAATCTCCAGCCTCCTGTGGGATGGCTGCAAAGGATATGAATCACAGATTAGGAATTGCTAGATTCAGAGGGTATGAGGTTAAAATGCAAAAATACTAAGTCTACTGTAATTGATGGAAAAAATAATTGTTAGGTTGTTATTTGGTTGGGGCTGGGGGGAGGTTCTTTTTGTCAAATCTTAATAAATCATTTCCATTCTTCGCCCATTTGTCGTTCTCCTACTCTCCTCCTGAAATAACTTTAGGATGATTGGACTTAACTAGATTTCTCATCAGGCTTTAACTTTGTTGTCATTGGCTTTGATGTTTTACAAGGCAATACTGATCATAATCTACGATGACCACGAGCATATACATCCCCTTGCTTCAATATATGACTGATTTAATTATCACTGGGAACAAAGAATGAAGGAAGAATTGGTTAGGAACGAATGTATTAAGAGATTTGAGGAACAGAAAAAAGGTTGGCATTTTTTATGATATTTTTGAATGATTCATAATCAGGTCGTGATTAACTTTTTCTTTCTCTCCTTGCCTCTATTCTTTTTTTAAGGAAATTTTCACAAAGGTATTATGGAAAGACAAAGTATTATGTATGAGTAGTTCACTATGAGGAGTGTTTTAAGTTAGGGGCATCATGAAGCAGATTGCTAGAACTGGAAGAGGCTTTAGAAACCTTCTAGTCCAAACCTGTCATCATAAAGATGAGGAAACTAAAACCAACAGGTAAAATTGAATTAAGACTTGTGAATCCCAGTCCAGTGTTTCCCCATTCCCTGTGTTTCCTGCCTCCAATCAAAATAAGTTAGAAAAACAGCCTAAAGTAGGCCTAAAAAATCCAAACCACTACAGTGACATCCCCCTCCTCCGCAAAAAAACCCAAAAACACAAGGATAAAGGAACTAGGACTATTAATCTGTAGCTGGGAAACAACTGCTGCCTTCAAGAACATAAAAAGATTTTTCATGGAAGTGACATGAAACATTTCTCTCTATGCCCAAGGGGCAACAAAATTTTGTAATCAAGTACTATATGCCAAGCACAGAGGATACAAATGCAAAAAAGGGAATCATCATACTCAAGGTATTCACATTTTACTAGGGGGAGAAACAATATGTTAACAAATAAATGAAGAATGCATATTTGAGGAGGAAAAACTCACAATAATGAGAGTATACTAACAACTGGAGAATCATAAAAGGCCTCTTGAAGGAGGCAGCACTTGGCTGAACCCTAAAAAAGAGTTAAGGGTTTTAAAAGGTACAAGTGAGGGAAAATGGTATTCCAGGCATGAGGTAGTAGAAGACTGCAGAGAAGGCAAATCAATTTGGCTGGAACATGAAGTAGTTAATGAGGAATAATAGATAATCAGCTTAGAAAGACAGACTTCAGCCATACTGTAGAAAGCTTAAAATGACAGATGAGTTTGTATTTTATTCAAAGGACAAAGAGGAGCCACTGAAAATTCTTGAGCAAAGGACTGACTAGGGCTTCAGCAAGATAAATTTGGCAGCTGTAGGAATGAATGACTGATTGGAGAGAGAGAGACTGGATTCAGGGAAACAAGTTACAGAGTTATTGCAAGAGTCCAGGCAAGAGTCAATGAAGGTTGTGATGTAACTAGAGAGAAGGGGAAAAATGGCAGAGATGCTAAAGAGAACAAATTGATATAAATCTGGCAACTGGCTGGACAAGGTAGAACTGAAAGTAGTTTATGAATCTGGGTACCTGGAAGAGTAGTCATGTCCACTGGATGGTTGGTGTCCTTCGTTTTCAGAGGACCAAAATGACATCACCATGATAAAGTGAAGTTTCAATGTGTATGACTGTGGTTGATCAGGCCACTATGAGTTCAGAATGCTCTACCACAGGTTGGGCACATATAGTCCATGTGAATATTTGGGGTGGATACTCCAAATCTATGCATCCCATGTTTATTTTGTGCTATCTCAATTCTGCTTTGCTCAGAGCATAGCACCTTTCTGATGTAGGCACACCAAGCTGAGCGGTCCTGTGCTCCCCCATGTCGCATAGTCAAATTCAAAGTTCTTGAGAGAGACCTTGAGAGAGTGTCCTTGTATCACTTCTTCTGACCACCATGTAAGTTCTTCATAAAATAGTCTTTTTGGCAAGCATACATTCTGCATTCAAATAATATGGCCAGCCCATTGGAGCTGCTCTCTCTGAAGTACAGTTTGAATGCTTGGCAGTTCAGCTTGAGCAAGGACTTCAGTGTCTGGTACCTTATCCTGACAGGTGATCCTCAGAATCTTCTTAACACAGTTTAAATGGAAGCAATTCAGTTTCCTAGCATGGTGCAGGTAGACTGTCCATATTTCACAGGCATACAACAATAAGGTCAGCACAACAGCTCTGTAGACCTTCAGTTTGGTAGTCGGTCTAATACCTCCTCTCCCAAACTTTTCTTCAGAGCCTCCCAAACACTGAGCTAGCTCTGGCAATGTGTGCATCACCCTCATTGTCAGTGTGTACATCCCTGGAAAGTACACTACCAAGGTAAGTGAATTCACTTAAATTCATGTCCACTGACAGAAACAGGAAAGGTTTTTTAAGGAGGGATGGGTTTAAAGAGAAAGACAATGAGTTCTAGTTTGGACATACTGAGTTTGAAAAACCTATAAGGAAATCAGAGATGCAGGACTGGCATTGATGAGAAAGACTGGACGTATAGAATCTTGACAAATTTATAGACTTTACATAACAGCTAACTACACTTAGGACCATAGAATCATAGGTTCATAAGTTGGAAATAATAGGTTCATAGTTGGAAATAATCCAAACATTTTATTTCGAAATGAAGAAACTGAGGCCTAGAAATGTATAACTCTTTTAACTGTCCAAATTCCCATTATATAAATTACAGCTTAAATTACAAATGAATTACTAGAAAAATTCTAAAATCACCTGAACTTCAAAAGCCATTCTGAATTTGTTTTGGTGACAATAGCTTTCCTAGTCATACATAAGAATGGATCTTTAGGAGATTCTAGCAAATCAGTAAAAATCTGCAATTAAGCAGCAAAAAATCTGCAATTACTGAATGCCTAAGTATGTACAACTTTTGTAAATGCAACAAGTTTTTGTGAAGATAATTAAAAATTCATAATTAACCATAAAACTACTAAATACCTAAGTGAGCATAGCCTATTGGATTAATGCAAACAGAGTTCTGTTAAGATAAATTTCACACCTAAGTAATCAACAAGAATTTTATAAATCCAAAAATACATATGTGGGCATGGAAAAATAATTTAACATTGTTAAGATTTATGCAAAGTCCAAAGCAAGTTTCTATATGGAAGGAAGGAAGGAAGAAAAGGACCAAAAGAGAAAGACATTGTGTAATCAGCAATGTTCTAAGAAATTATTTTTATGAGTAATGAGCAGATGACTGTGTAATACCAGCTGACAACTATTCTGTGTGAGTAGATCACTATAAGGAGTGTTTTCAGTTAAAGGCTTCACAAAGTGTTAACTGTGCTGGCAATGAGCAAATCCTAATTAATGTGGACTTCTGAAGCTCAATCTGCTTCTAGGTTAAGAGTATGCCCAGAATCACCTATATCAAAAAGCAATGCAACAACAGTATAAAAAACATTAGATTAAAACCAGGAGACCTGAGTTCAAGTCCAGACTCAGCAGAAAACAGCTGTGAATACTGTAAAGAAAACAATGCTGAAAGACTTCAGAAGACACCTCCTCACTCCTACTCCATCTACCCAACAATGGCCTTACTCCTTTGCCTACAATATCACATTTTTCAGATGTTTTGAAGATCTTTTCTTTTTCTCGATTCTTTTTTTTCATATTTTATTGTGAAGCATGGCTTTCTAGGAAGGGAAATACAGGAAGATATACAGGAGATATAAAATCCAAAACTAACAATAAAACATTCTTTTAAAAAAAAGGTTTCAGAATTTGAAGGGGTTCTTAATGACAGGGGAGTGGATAGCAGCACAGATGATCGCTGGGAAGTGACAACAATAATTTTTTTTTTAGAAGAGAAAAAAGAGGGAAAAATATCTTTGGGACTTTGGACAAGTACTCTATCATTCTGGTTTGAATGTATTTGTTAAATGGATTCTATTTTTCTTTTTTCTCATTTTTTCCTCTCTGTAGGAAAGAGTAAATATAAATGCTTAATTTTAAAAAAGCTAAATTAAAACAATTTAAATGAAGCAAAGGTGGCAAGAAAGAGGAGATAAGATGAGATCAGACTGGAGTCAGTATAGTGTAGTGGACAGGAGGATAGTGTAATGAGAAAAATGAAGAACCTAGAAGGTCAGATGTGTGCAGGTTTCCCACCCCTGCCTTAGGGGATAAGAGCCATGGAGAGCCTAAAAGATAGTACCAAAGACAAACTAAAGAAAGTACAAAGACCAAGATACCTGCATGAAGAAATATAAAGAGTGAGACCTTTCTGAGAAGATTGCTGGACCCATGCTTATTTAACATTTCAACAAATGATCTAGGTCTAAGAGACAAAAAGGCACAGGGAAATTTTCAAGTCTGCCAGCATTCTGCAGTCTTTCTAAGAAGTAAAATAGTCAGTTGACAAGGACAAAACTTTAGAAAGATCTCATAAAACTTTTTAAGTGGGTAGCCAAATAGCAAATCAAACTCTGTGGCCTAGTAGAAAGCAATGTGCTAAGAGGAAAACAGCACAAATCATACTTATAAAATGATGTACTCTGAGCTATAAGAGCAATGCTATTAAAGAACACTCTCAAAAGGCTGAGAAAGGGTCACTTAAATCAAGTATTAGTATAGATAAAAGGTAATAAACTTAGAGAAGTTATGGGTGAAAAGAATGTCCAGTTGTTAAACCAACAAATAAAACAAAAAATATTTAAGAGCCTAACGTGCACAGAGGACTCTGCAAGGTACTGTATGAGTTAGAAAGTTAAGGCATGATAAGAATCACTGCCCTTGTGACCTGCCCTTACAGTACAACACTGCAATACAGAAAGATATAACAGATAAACTCCACAATAAATGTGTTAGGGAGATATGTGACACTGGAGGGGGGATGCCACTATGGAGAGAGGCTAACAGACAACTTGACAGAGTAGGCAATGTCTGAGTTTTAAATTTCATAAGTGAAGAAGGCAAGAAGGACATTCCAGATATAGGAAGCAACATGATCAAAGACAAACAGAAGGGAGGACACTGCACAGGACACAGCAATTTGACTGAGGCACAGAGTATTTGTAGGTAGGCAATGATAAGAGATAAAGCTAGAAAGGTAGGGCAATATCAGATTTTTGAGGGCCTTGACAGACTGGCAAAAAAGTTTGGACTTTGAAAGAGGACCTAGTGAAGATCTTTTAAAAGCACAGTGATATGTCAGAACAAAAATTTTTCTTGTAGGAACTGGAGGTATAAGTTGAAAGCAGTCATTTATGGTGCACAAAGAAATTTTTGAAGGCTATTACAATAGTCCATGTCAGTGGTAATAAAGGTATTACTAATGGTGGTAATACCAACAGAAAGCATGAAAAAGATGTTGTAGAGGCAGAATCAAACGGGTTTTAGTAACAGAAAGGATAAGTACAGTTACAGAAGAGGCCATCTCTAGGGCTCCAAATCAGACCATGAGCAGACACAACCTAGTTAAGAGGCGTATGTTTAGAGGGAAGGATGAACTTGGGTTCAGATATGTTAAACTTGAGGTTCTCTGGGGAAGGGTTCTGAAGGTAGCCAGAGGAGCAGGCCTGGTGCTCCAAAACGAGACAGTTCTGAGTACATAGATCTGGAAATCATCTACACAGAGGCTAAAGTGGAAGCTGAGGGAATGAAAAAGATTTCCAAAGAAGAAAATATTAAAAGAGGGGAGAGCCAAAGAGAGACCTTCAGGGAATCCCCAAATTAAGACATCAGGAAGAAAACAAGGACCCATCAAAGGACAGCTGAGAGGCAGCTTGGTTTAGAGTACTGAATTTAAAGCCAGAAAGACCTAGGCCTCTGATAGAGTCATGCTAAGTGACACTTAACCTCTTTAAGACTGAGCTGTTTAATCTGTCAAATGAGGGGGCTGAACTAAATGGCCTCTAAGACCCTCTCTGTCTCTAAACTTGCAATCCTATGACCCAAAGGAGCGATGGTTATAAAGGCGGAATGAGAATCAAAAGACTGTGATTTCTTTGAAATTAAGGGAAAGAGTTTCCAGTCTGAAAAGTAGGTCAGCTTGCATCAAAAGCAAAAAAGTTAAGAGGAAAGAACTGGAAGGAAAAAAAAAAAATCACTGGAAAGGCAGCATAGTACAATGGAAAGCACAATGGATTTGAAGCCAGAGTTTAAATATCTGAGTCTGAATACCCAGCTAGCTCTGTTACTACCACATGTGACTCTGGGGAAGTTATAACGTCTCTAGACCTTGATTTCTTATCAGTAAATGAGGGAGTTAGACTAACTGGCCTCTAAGTCCCTTTCACCTCTAAATCTATGATCCTAATACTTTGGCATGTGTTCCAATATTTTGTTACTGTGTTCTAATCAATTCTAATCAATTAGAATAAACACTCCTGACACCTAGATTTGGAAATTAGGTCTCTGGTAGAATAAGAACAGAAATCCATTTCCAAGGAGCAGAGAAAACAAAAACATCAAATATAAACAACTTTTTCAAGAAACTTAACAGTGAGAAGAAAATGAGAAATGAGATGGTGACTAGATGGATGGCAGAGTCAAGGCATGGCTTTTTTAGGGTTGAGGATGTCCCAATATGTCTAAACAAATGAGAAGCCATCAGAGGCCAGGAAGAGATAAAAGATATATGAGAGAAAGAACAATTACTGCTGGGGCAAGATCCTAGGTGAAACAGGAGGGAATTAGATCAAGGATGCAAGTAAAGGATTCATAATTATGATTAGTTAACCTTCCCTCTTCTGTGACTAAAGGGAAAACAGAAAAAGGAGGACTTTTAAGGAACAGAGGAAGTGAGCTAAGACTGCAAATGTCAGATGATCTCAATCCTCTCAATGAAGAGGTCGTCTACCTCCTATCAGTGTGGCAGTGGAGGTTGTGTTTGTCCTTCGCTTATGAAGAAGACCATGCCATCAGAAAAATAATGACATGACTTGCACTTGACTTTGTTTTGAGTGAGGGAGGACTGTGCAGGTCACCAGCCTCACTTCTCCTCCAGAGCCATCTGAATCCAGTGACCAGTATCCAGTATCCAGATACTCATCAGGATAACTGGAGATGACCCAGGATGAGGCAACTGGGGTTAAGTGACTTGCCCAAGGTCACACAGCTAGTGAGTGTCATGTGTCTGAGGTGAGATTTGAACTCAGGTCCTCCTGACTCCTGCACTGGTGCTCTATCCACTGTACCACCTAGCTGCCCAGCAGTGGAGATAGTAGCATTGTGAGGGAGAGAAAAGTTCTGGATCATATGTTAGGAATAATGACATAGAGTCAGTAAAAAGTTAATAGTTAAAAAGATTATTGAGCAGCACAGAGAACTCACCTTTGGGTTTTTGTTTTTATTTGCCAGACCTCTGATTTCATTGGTGAAGAGAGGTTCCAGTAAGCAACTTCCTTTTTTGATTTAGATTGGCACATTCTCTCACACTTATAAACTTAATAGTAAACAAAACTTCCTAGTTTTTTTCCATCAGCATGTTATAGGAAGACAGAAAGCAAATGGTATGGGTTTCTGAGGATGAGAGTTTGCAGACAGAATGTGGTGAAGGCACTAGGGCAAGGGTTTCAAGGACAGTAGCCAGTATGACATTCAAATGGAAGGTTATGTTGTCTAGGTTGAGAACAGAAGAAAGTTAAATAAGAGAATATGTTAAGAAATGAAAAAACAGAGATGGCTCAAGTGACTGGGAGACCCAATAAAGGCAGAGTAGATTTTCTGTGAGTGAGACAGCAGGAGAAATCAAAGAACAGAAGGCTGAAATGAGAGCATAGAACAGGGAAAGGGACTGAAACTGTGACTTTTATTGGTTATGAGATACTCCTTCTACTAAAATTCCTCTACCAAAGCAGGTTCCACAACTCTTCTGCAGGGTATAGTCTTTGAAAACTGCACGGAGCACCAAAAAGTTGTGATTTACCCAGGATCACAAAGCAATTATTATGGGTCAAAGGTAGGATTTGAACTGAAGTCGTGGCACACAGGCTAGCTGGAAAGATTGGAAGAGGCAAGTGTGTGAAGGCTTTTAAATGCCAAAGAATATCAGTTTAACATTTTAAAGATGTAATGGAATTTATTGACAAAAGGGAATCATTTTCCCATGTCATCATTTTAAACAATGCTACACTTTTAATCCACTTAAGAATGAAGACGTAAAAAAAAGAGAAAAAAACCCCCTATATAATCAAAGTAATTCTAAAATGGATCACGAATAACCAACAATGTAGTCCCTGTCTTCTGAGATGAGTTTCCTATATATTATTTGTTTTCACACTTTAAAGCAAACAACCCATCCACAATTTCCATATATCATGTAGACCTTTCCTTACATCTCAGTTTAGATAAATATTTGCATTTTAGAACTTTGGTGGTTACTTCTGTTTACTCTGCTGTGGTTACTATAACCCAGAAGCCTCCCCTTCACAGTCAGACTTTTAATGGAAATCTTCCTTTGGTGAATAATTCTAAAGTCTACGTATGATTTTCACTTTAAAGTCCTGTTTCTAACTTGTAAGAATTTATATTTTGTCCATCTAATTAATTATTTTTGTCTTCAAAAGTTAATCTGATTAATGATTGTACATGTTTAACCTATATCAGACCACTTGATGTTGGGGTGGGGGAGGGGAGTGAGGAACAAAAATTGAGAACTTAAAATATTATAAAAGTGAATGTTGAAAACTATCTTTATATATAATTGGAAAAAAAAATACTATTAATTGGAGAAAAAAGTTGATGGATATAAATTCAGTAAATGATACTAATTCTAACCTCAAAAAAAGAGTCAGTATTTAAAACTATATCATCTTCAAGAAGTGATGCTACTAAAATGCTACCCTGCCTTGTACACAAGTGTGCACAAGCACAAACACACAGGTGCACGTGTGCATATGGGTGAGGATGTGTGATCTCTCCTCATTTGAGAGCTCAAAGACGGCAAAAACTAGGCCAAAAAAGGCATAATGAATACCAACTGTGTACTAGACCCCGTATTCAGTGTTCTAGGTGATTCTTTGAGAAGAACCAAATATTCAAGAAGAATGAGTCCATGTAGGTCAAACAAAACAGGAGGAAATTCAAAATCAATTCATCTTAATACTTGGGTTCAAACATTTAATTTCACAAGATGAGGGAAAAGAGGTCAGAGAGAGCAGTTCATCTAAACAACATCAGGGGTTTTACTGGACTCTAAGATGAATGTGAATGTTAACAGCAACCAAAAAAATCTAATGCAAATTTAGGCCACATCAAGAAAGGCAGTGTCCAGAATAAGGAAAAGTGGTAAAACTATCATGATGATGATATTTAGATAACTGCTCAGTGCTAGAAACCACATTTTAAAAAGTATGCTGCTAAGCTGGAAAATGTCTGAGAGTGACCAAAATAGTAAAAGGACTTAAGCTCATGCCATATGAAAATCAATTGCAGGAATTAGGGATATTTAGCCTGAAGAGAAGAGAGGGAACATGAAAGCTATCCACGTAACTGAAGGACTTTTACATGGAAAAAGGATTGTACTTGCTATGTTTGTTCTGTTAAGAAAAAACTAATAGAAATAGAGGGCAGATACAGAGAGAAAATACTTAGGCTTGTTATAAGGAAATACCCTCTAATTGCTAGAGCTATCCAAAAGCATAATAGGCTACCTCAGGAAGAAGTTAGTTCTTTTTTTTCCCCTCAATTTCTTCTACTGCTTCCAAACTCACACATTCTTTAAAAGTTGCTGGGTTTGTGTCTTTTTTTTTTTTTTTTTAAACAAAAGCAATGAGATTTTCCATGGGAGTTATGTATGGGAATGGCAGACATAGCAGTAATGAGCACAGCCTGGATGACTGTCCTTTGGTAGGGATGCTGAAGAAGGGACTGTTGTTCAGGTGCACAGATTAGGCTAAATGGGTTCTGGGTTGTCTTCAAACTCTTAGCTTCTGCATGTATGTGTGATTTAAGAAGGACCTTCCATGGCACCAGTATACGAACAATCCACATATGTAAACAGTAATTGCTACCTTACCATTCCCACACCTGACTCCCATAGAAACTCTCATGACCATCACTGCCACTGTAGGACAGAAAATGCAACTTTTAGAAAATGTATGGGTTCATAAATGGAACGAACAAACAAAAAAAACCAGGAACAAATTGGGAGAACTGACCCTGGAGACAAATTTCCCAAAGACTGTTATGCTAAATCTCCTTGGTATATCTTTAACCAAAAGTATCTTCAAAGAAATTATATAATTTCAGAGCTGGGAGGGATCTAATCAGTTATCTAGTCCTAAAGAACCCCCCTTTGATACCTCTGACAAAGTCAACCTACCTCCCAAATACTTAGTAAATATCTTTTACTTCACTATTATACTGCCTGAAGTTATATAAGAGATCAAATTAGCTCTCAAAGCAGGCTCGTTTAAAAACACAAATCCCTGTCACGAATTAAAAGTCTATTAATCAAGTAGGCAAGATGGCAGAGTAAGCAGTAAATTATCATAACTCTTCCATATTCACCTTCAAACAACTATAAAATGGCAGCCCCAAATAAATCTTAGAACAGCAAAATTAGGAAAAAGATGGGGTGAAACAATCCTTAGCATGGAGGCTGTCTCTTTTTGGTAAAAGGAGAGTACAAAACAGGAAGTATCCCAGCAAGCCAGCAGCAAATTCCACCTCAGCAAATCAACAAGAAATCTGGAACCCTAGTGCAGTGGAGCAGACAAATGCCAACACCAGGATCCCCCACATGCTTCAGCAGGGGAACAGGTAGATTCCAGCTCTGAGAACTGCCACATGTTTCAGCATAGCCCTGGGCCAAACAGGCAGCCTCCAAGGGCCAGATCATCAAGTGCTTCAGTGTACCCCCAGCGAAATACAGAAACACCCCACTGGCCTTAGCACATGTCAGACATCACCCCTATGTCACCAGCTCAGCACCAGGTAAGCTGCCAGACACCTACAGCCTCCAATAGCAACCCTCACCCAACCCCCTCAGCACACCATGAGACACTAACGTCCCCCATGTGCCTCAGGGCAAAATCGGTGTAGCACCAGGTAAACAGACAGGGCCTGTAGTCCCTGGCACAAGAAGCCTGAGACAGTTCCCCTTCCATTCCAGGAACTGAGCTTAAATTTAAATAAATGAAAAAGGCCAAAAAAGATGAGCAAAAAACAACAAAAAAACAATCTCATCATAGGCAATTATTATGGTGATAAGGAAGATCAAGACACAAACTCAGAAGGAGGATAAATGTCAAAACATCTATGGGCAAAACCCCAAAGAAAAATGGGAAGTGTGGGGGAGGAGCCAAGATGGCGGAGTAGAAAGATACACATACACTTAGCTCTTACCCCACAGCCCACAAAATACCTGTAAAGAAGAACTCTCAACAAATTCTAGAGCAGCAGAAGCCACAGAGCAATGGAGTGGAGGAGATTTCTGTTCCAGAGAGACCTGAAAAACCAACGGGAAAGGTCTGTCGCACACCGGACCAGGAGCAGAGTCCAGCCCTGCCTTGACCACGTGGCACTGAGGGGAGCTGATCCGAGCAGGCTTCAGGGATGGAATCTCCAGCAGCAGCACAGATCCCTCAACCCACAGGTTCCAAAGGTCAATGAGAGGGTCTTTTCAGCTGGCCAAGAGGGGAGGAGGGTGTCTCCATAACTCAGGTCCCCTAAGGAGACAGCAGCAGAGACAGCAGCAGACAAGGGCTCCCAAAGCAGGCAGTGGCCCGCATCCATTGTTGAAGGTCTCCTCGCAAAACCCCTGAAGGAACTGAATTAATTACTGAGAATAAATCAATGACATCTTTAGTTTGGAGAAAAGAATTTCAGTCTAAATTTCCTAGAGGAAGGTAAGCTCAGGTAAAATTTGGCATTGATGGAAAAATCAAGGTTCTAAAGGTAAATTTGATTTTATGATTGCCATTTAATCAGGAACTAGAACATGTATAGAAAGGCATGTAAGCCACTTAAGACTTGCCTCAAAAGATGTTCCTTAGCCAAAGTGAAACTATAATCATATTTGAAACCTGGTTATTGGAATTTGCCATTTTTAAATGATATGGGACTATTAAGTGACTGATCTTCTGAGTCTAACTCCAGGTATAAGTAGCAAGAAAGGCGATCTGAGCCTCCATTACATGATGCCAGTAAGCTCATGAGATGCTGGTATGAACTGCATAGGTGATCTCAAGGGAAGGGTGGGAGAGCGGCTGTTCAACATGGGCTGAGACGGGATTCTCCTGACTCAATTTCCCCACTGACACTTGGCAGACTTTAAGCCTGACTGAATGCAAGTGGACAATCTACTCCTGCCTGGAATTGACATGAAGTTGGGGAGATATTGTTTCCCTGCAATGTCCCTACTCTTGGAGGCAATTTCCTATAGTCAAAAATTTGTAAGCTTAATACCAGACCTATTCAATTATAGATCATGGTTAGGGGAACATCCGAGGCTGTCTAAAATTAAGCTATTAGGCACAGGACTTTAGATGAACAACAATAAGTTAGGGTCCTTTAATTCTTAGTAATACTGTGGAGACAATTAGGTCAAGAGCTTGTGAAGTTAGCATCACAAATATTATTTGTGTCTCAGTTGGTTAATGTTTTAAAAAAAAAATTTCTTTTGTGGTCTATATTGTAAATGCTTTAAAAAGAATTATCACCTGACCAAAAGTTGGAATTGCTTTCTCTGTTACAAACTGTGCTAAAAATAAATAATAATAATATAAAAAAATGGGAAGTGATCTCAAGTCCAGAAAGAACTAATGACAAAATTCTAAAAATCAGGTAAGAGAGTTGGAGAAAAATTCAGAAAAGAAATGATAGTGATGCAAGAGAATTATGAAGTAAGTCAACAGCTTGGAAAAAGGAAACAACTGCTTAAAAAGTAGAATTGGCCAAATGGAAAGGAAGACACAAAAATCTACTGAAGAAAACAACTCCTTAAAAAGTACAAATGGCCAGACAAAAAAGGAAGTACAAAAGCTAATGGGAAAATAACTCCTTAAAAGTCCGAATTGGGCAAATAGAAGTTAATAACTCTATGAGTTAATGACTCTATGACATCAAGAATCAATCAAACGGGGGGGGGGGGGGGGGGGGGCGGAGCCAAAATGGCGGAGTAGAAAGACGCACATACACATAGCTCCGAACCCACAACCCACAGAACGGCAAGAGGGGATCAACTCACGGTGAATTCTGCACCCAGAGGCCACGGAATATTGGAGCGAGGGAGATTTCTGTTCCGGAGAGACCTGCAAACCTCTCGCGGAGGGTCCTTCGCGCTGCGGACTGGGCGCCGGGACTGGGAGCTGAGTGCAGCCCTGCAGCGGCCGCGACACCGTGAGGAAAAGATCCGAGCGGGCTACAGGGACGGGATCTCCAGCGGGCACGCGGGTCTCTCCACCAGCAGAGGGACCTGCAAACCTCTCGCAATAGGTCCGTCGCGCTGCAGACGCGGAGCCCAGCCCAGACCTGCGGCGGCCGCGGCTGCGAGAGGTACAGATCCGAGCAGGCTTCAGGGACGGGATCTCCAGTGGTGGCACAAGCCCCTCTACCCACAGGTGACAGGGTCGGTGAGAGAGTCTCTTTGGCGGGTCAAGAGGGGAGTGGGGTGCCCCCATGGCTCGGGCCCCCCCCAGGAGATAGAAGCTGAGAGGCGGTTGCAGACAGGGGCTCCCCAAGTGGGCGGGAGCCTGGATCCACTGTGGAAGGTCTGTACATAAACCTCCTGAGGGAAGTGAGCCTGAGAGGCGGCCCTGGCCCGACCTGACCATCTGAACTTAATTCTCACACTGAATAGCAGCCCTGCCCCTGCCAAAAGCCCTAAGGCGGGAAGCAGCATTTGCATCCCAGTCCCCAAATGCTGGCTGGGAGGACCAGGAGGCGAGGTGGGTGTGGGGAGAATATTTAGAGGTCAAGTCACTGGCTGGGGAGAATGCCCAGAAAAGGGAAAAGAAATAAAACTATTGATGGCTACTTTCTTGGAGAATAGACATTTCCTCCCTTCCTTTCTGATGAGGAAGAACAATGCTTACCATCAGACAAAGACACAGAAATCAAGGATTCTGTGTCCCAGCCCACCCAATGGACTCAGGCCATGGAAGAGCTCAAAAAGAATTTTGAAAATCAAGTTAGAGAGGTGGAGGAAAAACTGGGAAGAGAAATGAGAGGGATGAAAGAGAAGCATGAAAAGCAGATCAGCTCCCTGCTAAAGGAGAACCAAAAAAATGTTGAAGAAATTAACACCTTGAAAACTAGCCTAACTCAATTGGCAAAAGAGGTTCAAAAAGCCAATGAGGAGAAGAATGCCTTCAAAAGCAGAATTAGCCAAATGGAAAAGGAGATTCAAAAGCTCACTGAAGAAAATAGTTCTTTCAAAACTAGAATGGCACAGATGGACGCTAAGGACTTTATGAGAAAGACAGATATCACAGAACATAGCGAGAAGATTGGAAAAATGGAAGATAATGTGAAATATCTTATTGGAAAAACAACTGACCTGGAAAATAGATTCAGGAGAGACAATGTAAAAATTCTGGGACTACCTGAAAACCATGATCAAAAGAAGAGCCTAGACATCATCTTCCATGAAATTATCAAGGAAAACTGCCCTGAGATTCTAGAACCAGAGGGCAAAATAAATATTCAAGGAATCCACAGAACACCGCATGAAAGAGATCCAAAAAGAGAAACTCCTAGGAACATTGTGGCCAAATTCCAGAATTCCCAGGTCAAAGAGAAAATATTGCAAGCAGCTAGAAAGAAACAATTCAAGTATTGTGGAAATACAATCAGGATAACACAAGATCTAGCACCCTCTACATTAAGGGATCGAAGGGAATGGAATAGGATATTCCAGAAGTCAAAGGAACTAGGACTAAAACCAAGAATCACCTACCCAGCAAAACTGAGTATAATACTTCAGGAGAAAAAATGGTCTTTCAATGAAATGGAGGATTTTCAGGTTTTCTTGATGAAAAGACCAGAGCTGAAAAGAAAATTTGACTTTCAAACACAAGAATGAAGAGAACCATGAAAAGGTGAACAGCAAAGAGAAGTCATAAGGGACTTACTCAAGTTGAACTGTTTACATTCCTACATGGAAAGACAATATTTGTAACTCTTGAAACATTTCAGTATCTGGGTACTGGGTGGGAGTACACACACACACACATGCACACACGCACACATACATAGAGACAGAGTGCACAGAGTGAATTGAAAAGGATGGGATCATATCTTAAAAAAAAAAAATGAAATCAAGCAGTGAGAGAGAAATATTGGGAGGAGAAAGGGAGAAATTGAATGGGGCAAATTATCTCTCATAAAAGAGGCAAGCAAAGACTTATTAGTGGAGGGATAAAGAGGGGAGGCAAGAGAAAATCATGAGGTCTACTCTCATCACATCCCACTAAAGGAAAGAACAAAATGCACACTCATTTTGATAGGAAAATCTATCTCACAATACAGGAGAGTGGGGGACAAGGGCACAAGCAGGGTGGCGGGGAGGATAGAGAGGAGGGCATGGGGAGGAGAATGCAATCCAAGGTCGACACTCATGGGCAGGGAAAGGATCATAAGAGAATAGAAGTAATGGGGGACAGGATAGGATGGAGGGAAATATAGTTAGTCCTATACAACACAACTAGTATGGAAATCATTTGCAAAACTACACAGATGTGGCCTATATTGAATTGCTTGTCCTCCAAAGGGAAGGGGTGGAGAGGGAGGGAGCTAAAGAAGTTGGAACTCAAAGTGTTAGGATCAACTGTAATGTTCTTACCACTAGGAAATAAGAAATACAGGTTAAGGGGTAAAGAAAGCTATCTGGCCCTACAGGACAAAAGAGAAGACGGAGACAAGGGCAGAGAGGGAGGATAGAAGAGAGAGCAGATTGGTCACAGGGGCAATTAGAATGCTTGGGTTTGGGGGGGGGGGGGAAGGGGATAAAAGGGGAGAAAATTTGTAACCCAAAACTTTGTGAAAATAAATGTTAAAAGTTAAATAAAAAAAAAAGAATCAATCAAACAAATTCAAAAGAATGAAAAAAATTGAAGAAAATGTAAACTACCTCAGTGGAAAAACAACTGACCTGGTAAACAGATCCATGAGAGACAATGTCAGGATCACTGGGAAAGCCATAATCAAAAGGAAGACCAGGACAGCATCTTTCAAGAAATTATCAAAGAAAACTGTGCTGATATCCTGGGACCAAAGGGCAAAATAGGCTTTGAAAGCTTCTGTTGATCACCTCAGGAAAGAGATCCCAAAATAAATTCACCAAGGAACATGACAGCGAAATTATAGAACTATCAGGTCAAGGAAAAAGTACTGCAAGTGGTCAGAAAGAAATAATTCAGATATCAGGGAGCCACAATCAGGATTACACAGGACTTAGTAGCTGTCACATTAAAGGAACAGAGCTCATAGAACATAATATTCCAGAAGGCAAAGGAGCCAAGACTACAACCAAGAATCGCCTATCTAATCAAAGTAAGCATAATACTTCAAGGGAAAAAATGGTCATTCAATGAAATAGAAGAATTTCAAGCTTTCCTAAGGAGAAGACCAAAACTGAATAACAAAATTTTACCTCCAATATCAAAACTAAGAGAAGCCTAAAAAGGGAAAAGAAAACATAAGGGATTCAATGAATTGTTTTGGATCATTCAGGGATGAAGAGCACTAAAGAAAAGTCTCCTGGTAACATTTGGGCTGAGTTTTGAATGACAAACAAAAATGACGTTCTTAGTGTTCTTAAAATTCTCTTTACATTACACAGAGATTCTGAGTATATATATGGATACATTTCTAGAGAAAAAAATAAATACTTAATTTAAAAGATTTCAAAAGTAGCAAGGGCCCATCTAAATAAAAACTGAAGGAAAGTCTAACAGTGAAAGAAGTTCACAAGATTCCAATGGAAGGGGGTTATTTGGAAGGGGGAAGAAGGCTGAGGAGATTCAAATCTCAGTGTGAACAAAAAATGGAATAACCAGGTAAGAACCATCTAATAACACAATTGACAAGTATAGAAGATACTCTCCCCGCCAAAAGAAAACAAGACAAAATGAAAATACAGAAGTGATCTAATGCAGAAGCTGGTGGTCTCTAAAATAAAAGGTATGATTGATTGTAATGCCTGGTAATAAAGACTTCCACACGAATTTAGTAAAAAGGGTAGAGTCAATAAGATTCTGTATTACCAGGCTACAAATTCTATACAAGGATAATGATGGATCCCCCTACTATCCAAATGGTTCATGAAAAATTGAGTTTCTCTTTCATAAAGGATTGAATAAAATTGCTAATTCTAATTTTCATGGTTCAGAGATTTGTTTGTTTTAAGGTAGCCCTGAAAAATTCTCCAAAATAAACCGTATAAATGTTCTACTTACCGCGCCAAGCATAATTCGGAAAATAAGCCATCGAAATCCCCATATAACAATGCTGGATGCTGGGGTATGTTTGGGTAGTCGAGAAAGAGTCCACAGAGGGCACAGGAATATCCCCAAAAATCCTGTTTCCAGGAGCTGAAATTCCCATCCTAAAATGATCACAAAAAGAAAAATAAAAAGAGAAAAAGTTGGTTTTTTTTAAAGCCAAATTACATTTCAAAGAAAATTAAGGTGCTAATGATGTAATCTATAATTCTGTCAAATCAAGCTAATTATTACGGAAATTCCTGAGAGAGGAACAGAGAGCCAGGCTTAGGGTTAGGAAGACCTGGGTCTGAACATCAAGTCCAGCCTCCACTGGACAAATGGACCCTGAGTATGTCATTTAATCTCTCACTGAACCAGGACACCCAATAAAACTATAAATTATAAATTAATTGCTCCACACCAGGAGTTCCCCGTAACTATGAAATGAATGAGTAAGTGGATGGGGGAGGGGGAAGAGGGCATTTCTTAAGTAATTAAGTTAATAAATCTGTTCCTCCCAAAATAAAAGAAGGAAAAAGCTCCCCTCAGCTCCCCTCAGAAACTGTGCACACTGTAACAGTCTGGGAGCAAGCATATTGTCATAGGCTTAATGTAAATTAGTTTATGCTGTCTTACTTTATATTTAGAGTATAGTTATAATTTTTTTTAAGTTCACTGACCTCAAGGGAAAATACCAACTCCTGTTTCGAACTTCAGGTCCTTCACAATCTCCACCCAATCTACCTTTCCTGCTTCATCACACATTATTCTCCTTTACATTGATGGGGTCATGGGACCTGAACCCCTAAAAGGAAAAGACTATGTCTTTGTGATATGAACCCCTAAAAGAAAAAACCTTGAACTTTCAGCAGCCTAGATCTCTGGCATTCACCTAAAGCATCTGGCCCATTCCAGCCCACCATAATTACCTAATTAGCTTACCTGACACTGTTAATCCCATACAGGTCCCTTTCTTGGTTACCTCTGGACCACCTCAGGCTACTTGCTACTCCTAGATCCCATCCAGATGTTCCCACAGTCTTTCTGTATAAAAACATCCATCTTATCCTCATCAAATGCCCAGATTCTTAAAATCTGGCCTTCCTGTATTGGCATCACAAATACCAAAGACTCACTAGGATCTGGCCTGCTTCTACTGCTATTACAATAAAGCTGCTACTTGCACTAGGGAAAGGCCTGAGTGGCTGAATTCTTTCAAGGCAACTGTCCTGTACCCTTGCATTTTGGGGTTCCCAGGACCCCTAGACCACAACACTCTCTACAATCTAGTCAAACTGATCTTCTTGCTGTTTCTCACACATTATACTCTATCTCCCACCTCCAAGTCTTTGCACAAGCTGTCTCCAATGCCTATAATGAAATCACTCCTCACTTCCATTTCTTAGAATTCCTTCAACATTTAGCTCAAGTGTTACCTTTCTCCATATGTCACCATACATGGCACTGCACCTCAATGCCCTTCAACTAGCTGGGCCTGAATTGTACCCTCCTCAAGTCCACCTCAGAGTCCATCACTTCCTTCATGACTCAACTGAAGTTTTTCTTTTGTTTTCTCTATCTATATAGGGTACCATGCGCTTCTCTGCCAGTGCTCAGGCCAGAGGAATGTAAATTTTGATCTCTGAATTTTTTTTTTCTTAAGGACCCCATCTTAAAGCCAAATCACTCTGATTCTCATTGATTGGCCAACAATAGGTCCCAGGCCAACTCCTACTTGGCCATTATTTGGGCCCAGATTGGCTCAGAGTAAATGTAAACAGCCATTGTTCCTGTTTGGGTCAGAAACCCTGAGGGTCTTCCCCCCCAGATTAATTTTGTTTTTTGTCTAGGTAAAAGAGGCCATTCTCTGCCTCATTTCTTACCTAGCCTAAATCATCGAAAGGGTGTTGCCTCAATCAAACTGAGATGATGAAAGACCTTAGCTTAAAAAGGCCATGGCATCCTAAGGCATCTTCAGTTGTCCTGATCTATATCTTGCCACTGGACCCAGATGGTTCAGGAGGGGAGAAAGAGGCTGGCAACTCTGCACAGCCCTTCCTCATTTCAATCCAATTCACTTGCATGTCATGGTCCACTTCAAGAATGAAGGACAAACAACAATTCTGGTAGAAGAGTCTTTTAACACAGACTTATAATGAATAAATTCAATTACATAATTGTGCCTTTTATCTCCTTGACAGCAGGGACTATATGAAAATGAGGGAGTGGGAATATGGGGGAAAGAAGTTTTCTAAAGTAAGCAAATAAATGTGTCCCACTGAAACTAAAAGAAGGACAGTTACTTTAGGGTTGTATCCCCAGCACCTAGGAGAATGCCAAACAATAAACCTAAATGATTGTTAACTGACTGATTGATCCCTGATCAAGTTCAAGGAACTTAAAAGGACAAAATCCTCATGTAGTTGTAGCAGCATTGCCTAAAGAAAAATGAAGAAGAGGATCTAAAATATAAGCAGTACTAAACCTTAAATAAGCTAAATAAATTTGTCTCTTCTTCCCCCTCCCTTTTCCATCTTTTCCTTGGAGTCAAATATTCATAAAGATTGGTGTTTGTGTTATTTCATGCCTTTCCAATGAGTAAGGAGGGCTGGAGGGGTAAAGGGAGAGTGAGAATTTAAAAATAAATTTTTTCAAAAAAAAATTTATTGAAGACTTTTGTGCTAGTGTGTAAATCCTAGAAGTTTCTGCCTAAAAGCAAGTATTTGTGTTTGCTCTTGGAGAATGTGGGTAATAATGGTAAAAGTAATATTCCTTCATTATTATTATATAAAATATAAGGAACTACATTATTGATCTATTTACTACTTAGGGTCACAGTAACTATATTTTCTTCATCTTGGTAATACTAGTTTCATTAGAGCAACATGAGGCTTTTAAGATATAAATAAGGATGTACAGCCATTTCAGTAATAGCTTAGTGTACAAGATTTATTTCTTTAAATGAAGGTTTCACCTGTTTCTATTTAATTTTCACTATAATTTCACTCCGACTTTGGAGAAGACAGAAACTTTAGGAGCTAGTGGTGAAACATTTCTGTGTATCACTGTCACATTAGAAAATCTGCATTCATCAAATATAATTTATTTTTAATTAAGGTGTTATTAAATTAAAGGTACAAAAGTGACCTATACTTTACAGATTAAACTCAAGGAACTTTTAAAAGAATCTCCATTCTATGTCCATGCATGCATCCTTTGGTTTTCTGAAAGCCTTGGTTTCAAAATTAGTCCTTCTTTGGTGAGAAGTGAATTATATTGTTATAAAAGCAGCTGTATCAGAAAAGCCACGCCTAATGCAGAGTGTGAAAGGTTAATTGTTACTAAACAGAGCAACAAATAGTAGTCATTGGTCTCACTGGCAGCTAAATGGTAGTATATCTTGTTAGCCTCAGGCTCCACAAGAATCCCACTGTTATGGATGTTTTCATATGGAAATCACTGTCTTCCCTCTCAGACAGATCTTATACGTGCTTGATCGCTTGATCGGTGGTTAAGAGACTCCAACACTTTACATTTTCTAATGTGCCCTCCTCAGGCAGTAATATCACTTGTGATAAGAGGCAACACAAATAATTAGTGTTTCTCTTTATCTGGTCATTAACAAAAAACTACCTAAGAACACAGAGACCCAAACAAAATCGTGTTGTGTTTTTTCCTTACATATTCCCATCAGCATTAAGGATCACAATATAAAAAAACCTAAAGTCTTTGAGTCTTCTGGGTGCTTAGCTTGCCTCAAAAGGAATGTCAGTGGGATCTGCACCTGTGCTACGCTCCACATACAAACCCTGGCACTACCACTTGGGGATGATTCCAGAAGTATAATCAAGCCTGAAGGGTTCCTGAAAAGGAGATGTCTCGATGATGCAAGTGCAAAAGAGGAAGAATGTCTGACTGACAAGTAAAAAGACAGTCAACAATGGTAAAGTGCTGCTGGGAGAGAGCTCTCATAGCTGTTTTAAACAGATGGCAATCACAGTAAGCTGCAAATGAAGGAAAAGAGGGAAGAATTAAAAACAAAGGTGGCAAGTTATAAGTTTAATAGAAAAAGCCAGAACAAGTAGAAGAGGAAATATCTTAGACACTATCCTATAGTGCAGGAACAAATGGTATTCGGTGAATGAAAAGACCATAGATTCTTAGAGAATTCATTAGCAAGATACACTATTAAGAAGTCTATTTTTGCACAGAATAATAGCTCATATTCCCATGGAGCTTTATAAGTTATAAAACACTTTTCCCACAACAATCTTGTGCAAATATGACTCCATCTGAAAGAAGATGATCAATTAAAAATATGTTCAGGGATACTTATCTTACCCATTGATCAAACAATTCCATTCCTTAAAAAATGCTTTTTGAAGAAGGCCTGATTTTTATTCCTCCCACTTACTTCCAGAAGACTTAATACTGTCTTTCCTTTCTTCAACTTTCCCCCAAACTCTAAGACGTCTATGATCTCACCAATGAGGACACCGCCTCCAAAGATCACAACCTCTTCATACATCCTTTCTCATCCATGCGCCTTCAACAACTTACAGCTTCAAAACACCCAGACAGCATCCACTTAGTATACTGACATATTTCCTCTAGGCCTTCTAACAACCATCTAGGGAGGAAAATGTATGGTAAAGAAAACTATACACCTTTGCTTACAATTTTCGGAAAGTTTATTTTAACCACTTAATTAACAAAGAGGCTTTCATCATCTTTTTATGTAGAGATTCAAGGCCTTTTTTAAAAAAAACAAACTTATGGGACAGCTAGGTGGCACAGTGGAATGAGCAGTAGGCTTCGAGTCAGGAGGACCTGAGTTCAAATAGGGCCTCAGACACTTAATGATTACTAGCTGTGTGACCCTAGGCAAGTCACTTAACCCTAACTGCCTGGGGGTGGGGAGCAGACAACTTTATTAAAACTCCTATATTATTGATTTGTAAGTAGGTCAATATTTACTTTCTTTCTTTAACAAATGTGAAAACATTTTACAATCATTTTCTCTGAACATTTTTTAAAATTTCATGACCAAAAGTTATCACATAAAATGTAAAATAAATACTTCGCATGATATTGTCTCTTAAGTAACTGTAGTTGTTGGAGCCATTCAACAACCAGTAAGTGTCCACATGCAGAGCACTGTGTGAGGCACCAGGGAGGGTGCATACAAACACATGACTATGGCACAGCCCCTTGCCAAAGGAATCACAGAATCATAAAATCTTAGATCAAAAGGCCTTTTAAAAATCATCTTATTAAACCTTCACAAAGTGACACATATAGAAAAACAAATAAAATTTATTTTATATCTAAATTCCAAGACCATGTCAAAGGTAAAAGGTAGAGAATGAATTGTATTGTATCTCAAGAAGACACTGTAAACTGACAGTAGAAAGCAAGATTATGATCTATCAACCAAATTCTTGCAAATGGGTCCTATTTTCCATAATTGTAAACTGTTAGGAACAGTTATTCATATTTACAACCTAATAGCCTCTATCAAACACTGAACTTAAATATGTTATAGGCTCCAAAAAGGTGTAAATATTACCAAAGATGACAGAATTACACAGGCAAAGGGACATTTCTTAATGATAGGTTAGCAAAGTTTCCACCTTGGCTTTAAAAAGGAATAAATTACCCAAAAGCTCTTCTCTCTTCCAAGTTGCCACTTAACTTTTCACAAATGCAAAGAACAGAATTTTTAAGATAAAATTTGAATGACACCAAAGAAAAACTAAGTGGTAAAACCAGAAGACTGATCTCAATGACAGAAAAAGAGGAGGCAGGGGAGAAAGAAATATACAAATGTCATCATGAAAAATGCAAATGTACAAGGTAAAGGGATACCTATGCACTTCTGCCTTTTTATAAATGTAATCGGGACTTCTTTAGTCCTATTCAGGTTTAACAAGTGACAACAAATGCTATTAAGCCTGAAACATTCAGGGTCTCTTACAAATGAAATCCAAATCCTCAGCTCTGGGAAGCTGACATAGGCTTGCTGTAGGCTTGTTTTTCAAGTTGGGGCTAAAGCTGCCACATCATCTCAGCATGGCCATCCCTTTGGCCCTCGCTGCACACTGATATGTCTGGGAATGAAAGGGTCATGTTGTTGACCCACCTGCTTCTGTTTTCTTTGGTTGGATCTAGTCAAATTTCAGCAGCTGCATTGCTCACACAATGAGTACCATTGTTATCTCTCTCAGTGTGGCGGTGGAAGGGTCCAAATTTTAAAATAAATAAATAAATAAGCTGCCAATGACACAACTTTCAGTGGCTGCACTTGTCACACACTGAAATGGTAGTTGCATCTTCAAAAATCTCTGCAACTCAATAAATCAGTTTAGCACCTTGCAAAATACCATAGACTTAGAAAAGAAAGGAGAGGAAGGGAAGTGGTTGAAAGAGTTCCACTTCGTAAATGTACTCAGCTATAAAAAATTTCATTTGTCTGACTTATTGATTTTCAGCAATTTTAAATGATTGTTACAAAATATTAAACTTTTTGGCTATGCTACTACAAACCACAAATTTGATTCTTTCATGAAAGGACATACATATTTTATATTTCTTTTCTGATGCACTTAAGAAAGTATTGTTAGGCTAAAAATATTTGAGTCAGTTAAGTATTAATGAGCTCTTGAAAGGTCTGACTTATTCATATTAACATTCCCCACAGAGGATATTATTTCTAATAGGACATATATTATTTGGTGTTATTATATCATTAAGGATTCCAACCCAAGGTTTCACAATCCCTAATCCCTAATGAGAAAACCAGGGGAAGTATCAGTGTCCATTTGTTTATAATGTTTGCCATGCAGAAAAGGGAGAAAATCCTGAACAGTTCTAAGTTACTGCACCTGCAGCTTGTGCCGATCTCTGGCTCTTAGCCGGTTCTAGGGACAACACAGCCAGCTGCAAAAGGTAGTTTGTGGTGGTGGAACAGCACTTACAAAATTGAAGAAAGAAGTTCTCAAGCCTCACAGCTTTCTAGGGGTGTTCTGAACCCCCTTTGGATTTTGATCAAGAGAAAAGCAGCAACAGGGACTTCATTGTTCATTCAAAAATAAACCTAACACTATGGCCTTGAAGAAGTACCTTTAAAAAACACGCTACAGAGAATTTTTAAAAGAAATTTTGTTGCTCTCACTCTTATTCATTCTCTTTCTGTAGGCAAACAGGAAAGTTGTATCCTTGATCTCACAGCCACCAGCAGACAAGGGACAAAGTGATATAAAACAGACTTAGTCATTACATACAATTAAATGAACTGCTATCCTTGCCACCCTTCTTTTACCCTAAATTTCCTGAAGAGCTGAGTAACAGAGCTCAGCATGTAACCATGCATGTAACACTGTGTAACAGACACGGGTGCTGGTAAGGTGAAGAAAGAACTACATTTACTTTAATTAAGGTACAAATAAAAATTAAAAGGTGTGAGAAGAGCTTTGCAAACCCTATTGTATCTTAGCACACCATAAACAGTCCAAAACACCAAGGAAAAACCTCAAGAAACAAAACCCACTATCAAATTTCCTGATATGCAGGGCAGGATAACATTTTTTTATTTTTATCATTCAATTAGCATACTAGAAAAATAGAATGTCTGACTTTCTTTGCACACTTCTAAAACAAGAAATTCTCTCTAATTCCTAATTTATTACCTCAGTAAAATGCGGTTGACTTGAATGTAAAGTGCTTTAGAATCCTAGAATTAAAGGTATAGAAGTATCATTATCAGATTATTTGTAAAACTGAAGATTCTTACTTAAACTGAACCTCCATCTTTACCACCGATGCTTCTAGTTCATCTCTGTTTAATATCTCTGCCTAAACCTGATGAATACATCAGGCCCCTGGGCAAAAAAGGTAGTTGTGCGTTAACAGAGCTTTTCCTCACAAGATGTTCCAAAGCTGAATATGACATCAGGCAGCACATGATCATTCAGCTATTATATAACTAACTTTTTTTGAAAAAGGACATTTTTAGAATCTTAATGGCACAAACTAAAGGCAGAAACCAGATAAAATCTCTGGAGTTGGCAGCTTTCAAAAAAAAGTTGTTTTGCTGAAAGCTCAACAGAACTTTTGTTAACAAATTTTATGGTGTTTTTTTTTTAATCACATAATAGAATAGAACTTCCCAAATGATGTCGGCAGCTGCATGTGTACAAACATATAGCCTTCAGCCTTTCTCCAATACTCTAACCAACGATTCCAAATTAGTGCCATTTTGTTTTGCTTTTCCTAAGCACCAACAATAGACCATCAAAGGAGAAATGACCTTTATGGTGAAAACGACAGAACAAAAATGACAGAGTTGACATACAAGATAAACATAGTAAGAGAGCACCTAGTTTTCCTTGATGATTCAACTCAGCTGGCTCAGATGATCTACACATGCAGGTGCTAGGGAGAAAAAATCTGGCAGACATGGCTGCTGAACCACTCACTGTCAATGATAACTGAAAGGTCATCAAAAAATGAGCGAGGTGCCACAAACTGAGAGAAGAGCAAATGTCCTGACTTTCAAAAAAGGGAAGAAAATAAAGTCTGGTAATTATAGAATGGGAGATTAATACAAAATATTTTTTAAAACAGAAAATTCTTGAAAAGATCATTAAAAAGATGGTTGGTGAACATCTCAATCTAAAACATCTAAAATGGGAGGCAGCGATTTAGCCAGTCTGGCTTAATCTATAACAATCTTGCCAGATTAACCACATTTCCTTTTCTGACAAGTTACCAGAGAAGGGAAGCAAGAAGGAATACTACTGTTGTAGTTTTATCCAGATATTCAGCAAAGATTTTAATAATGTATATCATACTATCCATGTGGGGCAGAGAAATATAGATTAATCAATAATTAATCATATGGATTCAGGACTGGTTGAATGGCCAAACTCAAAGAGTAATTGGCCAATGTCCAAGGGACAATGGGTCTCTAGTCAAGTAGCCCCAGGGATTTCGGTTTGGTCCTGTACTTTTTAACATTTTTATCAGTAACTTAAATGTGAGGATAGGTAGCATGCAGATCAAATTTGCAGATGACAGTGTCAGAAGGAATATTAAAAACATGAGATGACAGAATTAAGATCCAAAGGGATTGTGACAGGCTAGTTTCTAATAAAATGAAATCCAATAGGGATAAATGTCAGGTCTTAGATTTGGGTACAAAGAATCAACTTCACAAGTAACAAGATGAAGGAATATGATTAGATGACAATTATTCTGAAAAAGATCTTGGGGTTTTAGTAGATTGCAAACTCAATATGAAATAGTTGTATGATGTGGCAGTCAAAAAAGATAATATGATCTTAGGATATACAAAGAGCCTCAAAGAACAGCGTGGAAATGATGGTGTTACTACGCTCTATCCTTGCCAGACCCTATCTGGAGTGCTGTCTTTAACTTTGAGCATCATATTCTAAGAGGGGCATCAATTAATTGAAGAGTGAATGCCTGGAGAAAAGAGTTAGTGGGGCAACGAAGAGGCTTTGAGTCTGTGTCATATGAAGATCAATGAATGAAAATAGCCAGAAGAAGGTTGGGGTTTGAGAGGGGGAGATCTGAATGGGGGACCACAGGGGGTTATGATAACTGTATTCTAGCATTTGAGGAATTTTCATGTGAAAGAAAGATTAGACTTTTTCTCTTAGCCTCAGGAGCCAGCAGTGGGAGCAATGGGTAGAAGTCGCAGAAAAGTCACATTTAAGCTTGATGTCAGGAAAAAACCTTCTAATAATTGTTACTGTTGTTGTGTTCATCCTTCGTTGCCAAAGAAGACCATGCCATCGGAGAAATGATGACATGACCTGCACTTGACTTTGTTTTGAGAGGAAGGGCTGTGCAGGTCACCAGCCTCACTTCTCCTCCAGAGCCATCTGAATCCAGTGACCAGATATTCATCAGGATCACTGGAGAAGACCCAGGATGCACTTGGTCCCTTTAGGCCAAGGTCTGTTCAGTACTCACTTAGGGTAAGGTAATGCCCATTCAGTGAATAGGCCTCTTTAAGAAGTAGCCAGGAAATGGCCCCTTTAGTGAGGCATGGAAAAAAAACGACATCAGGCTGGGAGGGAAACAGCAGCAGTTATAATTGGAGCTATGCAAAAGAAGAATGGGCTTCCTTGAGGGGTGGTAGGTTCTCTGGAGGTCTTAAAGCAGAGTCTAGACCACCACTTGTCAAGTATGTTATAGTGGGGTTTCTTTTCATGTATAGATGGCACTCAATGGTAGCTAAGTTTCCTTCTAATTCTCCCATACTCTGATTCTGAGATCATCATGACACTACCCCAGCAGCCTCATTCATTACATTATTCAATATGCCTTTCCTTGAGGTTCTATGAAAAGAAAAGGAACAAACATGTTTATATTCAAACAAGTTTATCAACACCGCTGAGAAAACATTCAGGGAGGAAAGGACTTTAAAACTAACTTGTTCCCTTTATTTAATGAATATGATGCCATTCATGATATCTATTGGAGGAAGGAGGACCAGGTATTGCCATGGTACTATACATGTTTTTAGAATTTAGTGGTTCCTCTTTACCTTTATTCTAACATTCTTCCCTAGTCACATGTAGCATGTAACAGTGATAAGTAGCCTTATTTTCAATCTAGTATTCTCTAGTATCACATTTCGTTGAAGTTGATCTGGGTTCCAAGTATATCCAATTTGCTAATTATTGCTAGAAGCTTACACAGACTGCCACACACATAGTTTTCACTGAAAAATTATTTAAAAGCCAATTCCCTTCACATCTCTATGAGCTACTGTACTTCTTTTTTTCCCTTGACAAGAGAAACAAGATATTCTTTCAGTCCTTTGAAAGAATTCAGTCCATGTTCAAAAAGTGCAAAGACATGGGGTCTTGACTTTTAAAAATCGTTAAAGACTACCAAGAATGTTTTATTATGAAACCACAAAGGAAAGTAGCCTTTCTTCTGATTTAGTATTTTGCAATACTGATATGCTGATGAGCTGTACTTTCCACATGTTCATCACTAAAGGTAGTCAAGGGAAGGGGATAAGGGAAATTTAAGGGTTAGCTGAAGAATATAAGAAAGGACCAGAAATCTCTCAGTGCCATAATTTGACTATTTCTTTTTTACACTGGCTTTTAAATGACATGGTATTCTTAATCTAAAATTCCTTTTTTCTGCTATGCAACTTAATAAAATATCTTCACTATTAAAGAGGAGGTAGAAAATATTAGAAACACAAAGTTTAGGGAAAGTCTACCAATATTAATATAAATATTGTTACTCACTGTATGATATCTGTCCAGAGATCAAGAAGCTAACCAATACTGGAGATACTTAACCATCTTTCTTATTTAATTCTGTCACATAAGTTACATAAGAATTGGTGTGAAATACAACCCTGAGAACATGTATGATCATAAAAGGAAGCAGGTGGATTGTCTAGTGAAAAGGAAAGCACTACAGTGAATCCAAAAAAAAAGGAGAAGTCCCTTTGAAGGCAGAGCATGGATAAGAATGGCAGATATGAAAGAGTTAAAATCTACACTGGTTGGAGGACCACTGATGAAATATTACTAAAGGCTGCAACATAAATATTACATAAATTATTATAAAATTACCTCTCCCTGTCCCCCAAGTTTTAAGGATGGGGGATTGAGAGAATGATCTGGCAATTTCCAGAAATACTGCAGAAAGAGGTGCAAGTTTTGAAGGAATATAGTGAATATGGAAAGCATGCCAAAATTAACAAGGCTGGAGACTTCCAGATAAAAAATGAACAAGTGATAGCTAATAAGATGTTATCTTGCATTCAATGGAGGCAGCAAACAAAACTAGGGAGGTTTTAGTCCTAGCAAACTTTGTTCTGGTTGGGTTATACATGGAATATTGTATTCCATTCTAAACACTCTTTTTTAGAAATAATGTTGATAAGCAAGAGATCATCCAGTGGAAGGTACCCAGGATGACCAGGGAACTCACAACCATGCCACATAAGGATTAGTTGAAGGAACTAGGGAAACTGAAGACATGGTTGATGTTCAGGCATGGGTTGTACTAGGTGACCTCTGAGGTTTCTTCTGATATTCTATGATGCTACACATTTCAGCTCTCAACTCTTAAGGGACTAAGGTAGGGCCTGGACCTGTGATTTCATTAGTCTAGGGCACTCCCAAGAAAGAAAATCTCTTCTACCAATATAGGTCACCAGCTGGTCTACACTTTATAGCCTTAGGGAACTGCCTAGGGCAGTGGCATCAAACCAATATAAATGGAGCCTCTAACCAGTACACAGGGATCCCTGCTGGCAGCACACTGACTCAAAACCACATCCTTGCTTATTAGTATAGTGCCTGGCACATACTACATGCTTAAGTGTTTATTGACTGATAACATTATCCATGTTCTATTGTATTCTTATTAATTTGTTAAATATTTCCCAATTACATTTTAATCTGGTTCCTACTGGGAATGCTGCAGTGTATTTGACAACTCAAGCCTAGAGAACTGAAAGGTTAAACGATTTCTAGAGTCTCAAAGCTAGTATGCTTCAAAGGTGGGACTTTGCCATGCTGCCCTCTCAGTCTATCTACTGTTATAACAGTCATGACAATTTAAAGTTGCTACTTGGATTTAGTTACTTGGCTTTACAGCTGAACAGAATCTTAGATAGTTTAGTCCAACTTCCTAATGTTATAAAGGAGGATACTCAGGCCCTGACAGAAGAATTGACTTCCCCAAAGTCACACAAGGTAATAAACAATAGAGCCAAGACCTGAACCAAGCTTTTATGACTCCAAACCCAGGACTCTTCCTCCTTTCCATGCTGACCCTCAGGACACCATAGTGTCTAACAAAGAGCTTTCAATCCAATCTAACTTTCTCAGTTGCTATTACTTCTAGGGTGCACCATATATAATTCTAACATGCTTACCATACTGAGAAATATTTAAATTATACCAACCCCGTATACTGAGAAACACATGTTTTAAAACCAACATACTTCCTTACAAGGAGGTAAAAGGAGATCTAAATGCCCCAAAGCTGACATCGACTTTGAAGCAAATAAGCCCTTATCAAGGACTTCAGGTGTGACAGGCATAGTGCCAGATACTGTGAGACTACAAAGTAAAAATAGTTTCTACCTTCAAGGTGTTTACAGTCTAGCCAACACAGATAATATGTACACATACAGGTACACATGAAACAGATACAATGTGATGGGGAAGGATATAATTAGAAAAAGTTTCCCAAAGAAGGTAAAGGTTGAGATGAATAAGACAACTAGGCATTTTGAGTGATAAAGGGGGAAGAAAGTACATTCTAAGCATAGGGGGAAAGCCAATGCAAAGGTACAGAGCCAAAAATGGAGAACAGAGTATGAACAGCAGCAAGGAGGCCAGTTTGGCTCAACTGTAAATTGTGTGACAAGGAGGCTGAAAAGGTAGGTTGGGGCCAGATAACCAAGGGTTTTAAATGCCACACAGATAAATTTATATTTGATGCTAGAGGTAATAGGGAACCACTGGAATTTACTGAGTAGAAAAGGGATATAGTCACATTTACACCTTACAAAAAACAGTCTGGCAGATATGTGAAGGATAAATTTAAGAGGAGGGAAAGGAAAGGCTTAAAGCACGGAGAACAATGAGGAGACTATGGCAAAAGTGCAAGTGAGAGGTGATGAAGACCTGAACCAAGGTTGTAAGTTTGGTGAGTAAAAGAAAAGGGACAGGTGTGAACAATAATGGTGAAGGCAGAAATGACAAGACCAGGCAAATGAGCTGATGTTTGACATGAAGATAAAGAGTCCCTTACTCTGCAAATTTCAATGATGTGGTAGATAACACATATTTGGGGAGCTTCTTATTTATACCAAAAGGTGATACAGAAGGGTATCATTTCAGTGTCTATGACCAGCAGTTACTCTTTTTTACGCTGAAGATATTACTAAAAGATTTTGGAATGCTATTTTTAACTTTCTTCCTAAAGTATGAGCCATGAAAAAAATTAACATAAAAACTTTTAAAAGCTTCCAACTGCTCTCAAGGGTAGTCATTAGAAACCACTTTGGTAACAAGAGGGTGATATCACTGAGTTAATGCAGCAGTAAATTAGTTCTTCTGTGTTCAGAAAGTAAAGTGACAGAAGAATTAGGAGAGAATTTAAATCTAAAAAAAAATAATGAAGTTAATGGATTTCCTGTTTCCACCTTAGCAGGCAACTGTCATTTTGAAGGAGCAGTATATATTGTATTTAATTACTGTCTAAGTAACTAAAATAATTTCATCTATGTTTGCATTCACTGTTTTTACTGTAGCCATCAAGGTAATTTATACTACGCCAAAGTTTTAATGTTTTGCTGTTGGCTTTGCTGTGAAATATAAGAAATGTACATTCTAAACAGACTTCAGAATGATAAAGCTAGAAGGGACCTCAAAGGCCATCTAATCCAGCCCCTGACCAGAGAATTGCTCCTACAATAATATCCTACCTTTGCTTGAAGACCTCTAGAGTGTCCCACTCCATTTTTTTTATTTACTTATTGATTTTTAGACAGCCTTAGTTATTGGCAGGTTCCCCTAACACTGAAATAAAATGTTCTCATCTACAACTTCCTCATTTCCAGTTCAGCTCTCAGAGGTCAAAACATAAGAAGCCAATCTGACGATTCATATGAAACATTTGTGCTGATTATACTAACAGGGGTCTTCTTTATAGCTTTCTCTAATCTCTATAGATAAAATCTACATCTTGGGAGCAATATGCAAAGTAGGGGTATTTTCCTTACTAAATAGAGAATCAATTTTCCCTTGGTATATGCCCAAATCAAAATCAGTGGATTCCCTTTTTCAATTATATGAAAACTGTCCAGATTTCTTTTCCATCTATCTGTTGACAAGAAAACCTTGTTATTTTTGTGTACATGACTGGCCCTTATAGTTTGTGCCCATATTCTTGAATGTTGCAACTTAAGTTCTCTGCTTTGTGACCACATCCCTGAAATATAAAGTACCCAATACACCTGTGTCTCCTTTCCTGCCTCCCCTTAAACACCTGCTTCCCCTTTCCTGACATCTTTCCCTGTGGTTAACTGACCACATAGGAGCACAGCCCCCATTCCTAGCTGAGTGCCCAAAACTTGAGTATAAAAATAAGCCCCTATCTTATCTCAGGTCCTTATTGTTCCTAAGGACAAGACCACTACTTTCGCAACAATAAAGCTCTCTTGTTCAGGAGAACCTCTGCCCCCTGAATTCTTTTCAGACAACCCAACCCTGAACATCATCTACCACCTCATTATTGACATTCAAAAGGGTGTTAATATTGTTGAAATACAATGTATGTGGGTTTTTTATGTCAGTTGCTTAGGAAATGTACAGATTAAAAATAGGAGCATAGCCATCACAGTTTAGTTTTCCAATTCATAGTAAAAATAGTCATTCTTAGTGAATTTGCATTTTAAAAATTGGTCATTTAATCACGTAGGGATTTCTAACCTGTTTCATATAGGAATAATCTAAATTGTTATTTTTGCTACTGAAAGTTTTGAAATTTTCTAATTTTTAGAGGCCTAGTAAGGACAACCATTTGAATTTTTCAACCAAGACCAGGCTCAGAAAAGCAAATCTTGTTGCTGGCAAAGAAAAGTGACAGTCCAATGAAGTTAAAATTTCCCTTAGTCTTTCTTCTTTTCTACCTTTCCAAACTCCATCTAGCTAGAATAGTTGTTTTGGCATTAATCAAGATAAGCTGACAGAAAATCAGACTAGACGCAAAGGCATCCTAGGAAAGTAGTCTTTGAAGGACAAGTAAGGACTTGCTGGCACAAATTAGCCATTTGTGCATTCGATGCTAATGAATGTGAAGAAAAACAGTGGCTGGAGCCAGGCATAGTGCTGGCAGTCTTTGTGTAAGCTTACCCCAGATGTAGCTCTACCATTCCAACTCAATTCAAGGTCATTCCCAACTATTATTGTCCCAGGGCCCCTCACAAGGAAAGAGTTGCCAATTCGGATAGATCCTGTAGTCTTTTGGAGGTAGTGAACATCTAAATAAAAAGAAAACTGAGGGGAAAATCACTGCCTTATTAACAAGAAAATGAAAAGGTGCTATTTGACCTTAATTCAGAAAGGCAAACCACTTCAGGGTAATTGTAAGAAATAATTTCATCTCTAAGCCCAAACTGGATGAAATAACCTCTGTGTCATTGCACTGACTGTCTCCCAAGACTGGAATGCCACCCAAAAAAATGTTTGTTGATTGATTTAAGAGGAAAAAATTGAAGTATTTAAGGTCACTGACAATCTATACTTTATGCAAATTCTAAAAATTCTACCTAATAACAAAACAGATAACAAAACAAACAAACAAAAAAATGGGGGGAAAAAACCCTAGGTCTCAGTTTGTTTTGAAGAGGAGATGGGCATGCTTACACTGGAATTTTTTTTCTTTTATTTTTTTATAGTTGTTTCAACTCTTTTTTCAAAATTAATTTATTTATTTTTAGTTTTCAACATCCATTTCCCTAACATTTTGAGTTCCAAATTTTCTCCCCATGTCTCCCCTCCCCCCACCCCAAGACACCATGCATTTTGATTACCACTTCCCCCAATCTAAAATCCCTTCTATCACACACCCCCCTTCCCTTATCCCCACCTTCTCTCTTTTCTTGAAGGGCTAGATAAATTTCCATACTCCATTACCTGTATTTTTTATTTCCCAGTTGCATGCAAAAACAGTTCTCAACATTTGTTCCTAAAACTTTGAGTTGCAACTTCTCTCCCTTCCTTCCACCCCACCCATCTCCACTGAGAAGGCAAGCAATTCAATATAGGCTATACATGAGGAGTTATGCAAAAGACTTCAATAATAGTTATGTTGTGAAAGACAATATTTTCCTCCATTTTATCCTGCTCCCCATTTACTCCATTCTCTCTTTTGACCTTGTCCCTCCCCAAAAGTGTTCACTTCTAATTGCTCCCTCCTCCCATTTGCCCTCCTTTTATCATCCCCCTCACCCCACTTGTCCCCTTCTCCCCTACTTTCCTGTAGTGTAAGACAGACTTTTATACCAAATTGAGTCAGCATGTTATTCCCTCCTCAAGCCAAAGGTGAAGAGAGTAAGCTTCACTTTTTCCCCTCTCACCTCCTTCCTTTTCTCCTCGATTGAAAAAGCTTTTCCTTGCCTCTTATGAGAGATAATTTTCCCCTCCATTTCTTCCTCTTTCTTCCCAATATATTCCTCTCTCACCCCTTAATTTTATTTTTTAGATATCATTCCTTCCTATTCAACTCACCCTGTGTCCTCTGTCTGTATGTGTGTGTATAATCCTTCCAACTACCCAAATACTGAGAAAAGTCTCAAGAGTTACAAATATTGTCTTTCCATGTAGGAATGTAAACAGTTCAAATTTAGCCAGGTCCCTTATGATTTCTCTTTCCTGTTTACCTTTTCATGCTTCTCTTGATTCTTGTGTTTGAAAATCAAATTTTCTATTGAGCTCTGGTCTTTTCATCAAGAATGCTTGAAAGTCCTCTACTTCATTGAAATTCCATTTTCCCCCTGAAGTATTATACTCAGTTTTGCTGGGTAGATGATCCTTGGTTTTAATCCTAGTTCCTTTGACTTCTGGAATATCCTATTCCAAGCCCTTCAATCCCTTAATGTAGAAGCTGTTAGATCCTGTGTTATCATGATTGTATTTCCATAACACTCAATTGGTTTCATTCTGGCTGCTAGCAATATTTTCTCCTTGACCTGAGAACTCTGGAATTTGGCTACAATATTCCTATGAGTTTTTTTTTCCAGATCTCTTCCAGGAGGTGGTCAGTGGATTCTTTTAATATTTATTGTACTGTCTTGGTTCTAGAATCTCAGGGCAGTTTTCCTTGATAATTTCATGAAAGATGATGTCTAGGCTCTTTTTTTGATTATGGCTTTCAGGCAGTCCCATAATTTTTAAATTATCTCTCCTAAATCTATTTTCCAAGTTTTTCCAATGACATATTTCACACTGTCTTCTATTTTTTCATTCTTTTGGTTTTGTTTTGTAATTTCTTGGTTTCTCATAAAGTCATTAGCTTCCATCTGCTCCAGTCTGATTTTTAAAGAACTATTTTCTTCAGTGAGCTTTTGAACCTCCTTTTCCATTTGGATAATTTTGCTTTTTAAAGCATTCTTCTCCTCATTGGCTTTTTGGACCCTTTTGCCAACTGAGTTAGCTTATTTTTAAAGGTGTTATTTTCTTCAGCATTTTTTGAGGTTTCCTTTAGCAAGCTGTTGACTTGTTTTTCATGATTTTCTTGCATCACTCTCATTTCTTTTCCCAATTTTTCCTCCACCTCTCTTACTTGATTTTCAAAATTCTTTTTGAGCTCTTCCATGGCCTGAGACCATTGCATATTTTTTGGGGAGGTTTTGGATGCAGAAGCCTTGACTTTGATGTCTTCCTCTGATAGTATGCTTTGTTCTTCCTCATCTGAAAGGATGGAAGAAAATACCTCTTCACCAAGAAAGTAACGTTCTAAAGTCTTATTTTTTTCCCTTTTTGCCAGTTACTTGACTTTTGAATCCTTTGTCAAGTGGAGGGTATACTTTAGGGACCTGTAAGCTCTCAGTTCCTCCAAGGTGGCACAATCAAGGGAGAGGACTTTATTCCTCTCCTGGTCTGCACGCTCATCTGGAAGCAACCACAAGCTTCTCTGCCCAGGATCTGCAAGCAGAATTCCCTCTCTAGAGCTTCCACCAGCTCTATAACACCAGAGCTCTTTCTCACCCGAGGGCCACTACTCAGGGCTGAGATTCAGATCAGTTGCACAATTCCCCCAGGGTCTTTAGGCTGAGGTCTCTAAAAATGGACTGTGCTGCAGTGGCGGCTGCTGCCCTGGGACCAGGGGTAGGGCTGGACCCTGCTCTCTTCTCAGTCAGGTGAAAGAGCTTTCTCACTGACCTTTGAAGCTATCTTTGGCATTTGTGGGCTGAGAAATCTGGGAACCACAACTGCTACCTGTGAATCCACATCTTGGAGCCTGCTCTAGTCCTATCCCTGCCTAGCCTCGCGGCCAAGGCTGGGCTGTGCTCCACTCCAAGCCTGGTGTGACAGACCTTTTCTGTTGGTATTCCAGGCTGTCTTGGGCTGGAAATCTCTTTCACTCTGTCCTTTTGTGGCTTCTGCTGCTCTAGAATTTGTTTAGTCATTTTTTACAGGTATTTTATGGGCTATGAGGGGAGAGCTAGAGCAGATCAGTCCTTCTACTCTGACATTTTGGCTCCGCCGCTAGACTGGAATCTCAAAAGGTCATTTTAAAACTTGTCATCGTGAATCTAAACTGCAAGGCCAATGTACCAAAATAGAACAGTTCAAAAAAGCTAACATTTTCTATATATGAACCAACATATTATCCTACAATATTTAACCAAAACTATAGAAATATTTCGGAACTTTCAAACAAAAATATATACAGTGACCACTGCATAATATTCCTAGTCAGACATTTGCCCCAGAACCATTTCTATCTAAACTCCATAAATTACAGTTGAGAAAAGTAAAAATAAATATTATAGGAGATCAAAACAAGAGTAATAATGGACATCATTTGGTATACTGTAATGTTGCAATGCATATTATCTCATTTGATCTTCAAAAAAACCCTATGAGATAGGTGTTATTTTTATCTTCACTGGTGGCACTTGAACCCAGGTCTTCCTGACTCCAAGTCCAGACCTCTCTCTATTATACCACATTATACTTCCACTAAAAAGAAACATTCAATTCAACTAAGAAATTAAAGAGAAATGTCTAAACAAATGAAATTTCCTCTCCACCTTTTTGTTTGGTTCCCCTTTGTTGATAAGAAAACGAAAAAGTAAAAGTAAATTCTGACATTTTCTTAAATCCACCATTGTTCCTAATGCTTTGGCAGGGAGAGATAACAAAGACTAGCCTATTTTATCTGTCTTCCCCACCAGGATTGCAAACTCTTTTTTCAGAAGACAAATACATCCTTGCACTATAACCAATACTACTGTAACTTCTACCTTTGGTTTATTGTAAAACATTCTATAGGGTCATCTTTGATAAGCACCTAGAAATCTAGATTTATGTAAAAACAGTAGCTTAAATACTTACTGCTATATACCAGTTCTATGAAATCCATCCTAAGTTCTCATTTGCTTTAGACTGGTTATAAATTCAAATGTTGCATAAAACCATAAATAATGTATGTTCTGCACAGGTGTACAGTTTATTTTGACAAAATTGTAATCAGCTTGCAACCTTTTGTAAAATGTAGAATTCAGTCATCAAGGAGGAGAATTCATTCAATTACTCAAGGGATTCTCCAGTTAAAGTAGCATAAGCCTACATATTAAAATAAATGTCTTAAACAGAAGACAGGGAGTTTTTTTATGTTGCTTTATTAATTCTCTGAAAGCTTGTGACCTATGTTATTATTTTTATCTTATTGATTTCTATTGCTGATGTTCTTTAAAAATATTTTAGAATGTTAACAAGTATGAAAACATAGTATCCCAGAGTTGGAAAGGACATCAGAGATCATTTAACCGAATTAGATTTGATGTCACTCCATCAGAGATCTGTATGTGAAGCATTATTTTGCCATAATTTTAGAACTCTAAAAAAAAACCTAAAAGAAAAGACACCTCAGCACACAAGATGCTCTATTGATGTAGTTTGGCATACTGAAGCAATTACTGAACCTAATTAGGTACGTACTATGGGAATCAATGCTCGTTTTAGAAAGGTATTGGCAATATCCTAAATTCCCAAACGATTTTTAACAAACAATTCAGGTCAAACATAAGGAAACGGGTGTTCTGCCTTCATTTTAGGCCATTTCACTCCTTTGCTGGATATTGGATGTTTTTACCCCCATAAGAGAAAGAGCTTAATGGTCAAGATGACTAATAGAGCCTCACAACCCATTGTCTTAACCACATGTAACAAAGAAGACAGCAAGTAAGAGCAAAAAAAGATTCAGATTGAAAGTCAGGAAATCACAAAGTTACTCTTAAAACCCAAATGATTTGATGAATATGTAGGTGGCAGCAATACCCTGAATGCAACTGCTGGAAGAAGGCCAACTCAGTAAATCCACGATGAGTTTGTTCTCTCTTTCGTCTATTCAAAGTTACCAGAAAAATCAAGCACAGTTTTTATTATTAAGAAAACAGTCTTAGATAAGTAGTTACTGCTTGAAACATCTGTCATTACACAGTTAATATACTGACCAAATTAATTACTAAAACACCTGTTTTTTCCTCTGTAATATGTCACAAGATGATGTAATTTAAGAAAACAGAAAAGATGATAAGATAGAAAACAAGACTTGGATTAAAAATTCCTGAACATGTTTCATAAGCTGTATCTTCCTCTAGTATCTGTACTCATTAAAAAATCATGACAAAACATTCCTCAATTTTTTTCATGTTTTTCAACCTGTGTTAAATAACCAAGCGAGCAACAACATTAGCAACCTATTCGAATGAGGTTTTTGCAGGAAATCACAATCATGAACTGCTTGCACATCTAGATGTGTCTGAACACAGTAATTTAATGAAGAAATGGCAAACTAAATGACAATTTTAATAATTACCTCACATGCACAAAATATCACTACTGAATCCCAATGATACTAGACAAGTGAAAACAGACATGAAACTACTATTATTAAAAATAGCTTACTTTCATATTGTACTTTACAGTTTGCAATCCCATGAGTTTCATAGTGCAAATATTCTTCTCTCCATGTGAGGAAACTGATATGCCCTATCTGAATCACATTTATTGGTCAAAGTGATGTTAAAGTTATAAGCTATTCTGAATCATTACAAAACAGCTTTTTAAATTAGGAGAGATGGAAACAAGCATTTATTAAGTTCTTTTATATGCCAGGCACTATTCTAAGCTTTTTCCAAATATTATCTCACTTGATCCTCACAACAACCTTGGGAAGCAAGTGCTATTATGATCCCTTGAGGTGTAGAGAGATTAAATGGCTTGCTCAGGGTCACACAGCTAGTGTTTAAGGTCAAATTGTAATTTAGCTCTGCCTAATTCCAGGTCTAGTCAGCAGCACCAAATAGCTGCCTACCTAGCTAAATTAGCAGCTAAAAATATCATTCATAAAGAAGAGGAATGCATAGCCCTCTGGAATAAATAACTAACTAGTACTTAGGTCAAAGTTCCTTTGAACTACATTTCACTACCCACTGTGCCTTTAAAAGTCCTGTAAATCTTATCATGGACTAATCAACCTATGGTTACTCTAGTACCTATCCAAAGCTACCTCCTAACTCCCAGAATGAGTATCTGTTATTTACTGGCTAACTCTGTTTACAGCTAAGATACAACAAGCCAGGTAAATTCTTAGTCTATATTCCTTTTGTCCTTAGTCAGAATTCTGCCTTCAAAGAGGAAGAAGGCCCGATTTGATTCAACAATAGACTATCTGTGTTGCCTGGCCAGCTGACTCTTACTAATCATGTTTGCTCGGTTCAAGCCTTCTCCTATCTCACAAAACAAAATATGAATTTTTATTTAGGTAACTATTCATTGTTCCCAGTTACGATTGTGATCTCGTACTTTAAATCTTGTAGAACTGATTAAAATTGGTTAACTCATGTCTCCTGGTTCTGACACTAACAACATACTAAACTAATTAACTATTCCCAAACTCATCTGGTGTTGGTCAATTCTTATTATTTCAGAAATGTTTCATTTGTCATTCTCTGCTGTTTTTCATTGTGGCCAATAGAGGACAACAGATGAACACTATGGAAACTCTGGTTTTCCAGCAAAGAATTCATAAACTAACCATTATAATACACAATCTCAAATTCACCTGACATTAAGAGTTCTGAAGAGGTGACCTGATCAGAATGGATTATGGTTTCCAACAGCAGATATTTTGAAAGAAACATCTGAAGGATTCACACTTCAAGCAAATTTATTTAAAGCTGCATATTTCAAGTTATGAAGTATTTAGCAAATTGTTAATTTTTTAAAAAGGTCTCATTGAGAATTTGAGGGAAACAGGAAATGACCTATGTGACCTACACACCCACTCCAATGACCCCGAAATCCATTCAACTTTAGTCATGGTACTTGTGAATACTTAGTTACCATGACAACCACACTTCCTACTCACAGATGTCTTCTGTTGCTTAAATTCATACAGGTGTCACTAGCCAGGATTGAAAAAAAAATCCAAAGTAATGACCTTGGTTAGCTTTATTGGTTTTAAATAAATATGAAAATGCTTCCCTTCAACGGAAATTAGACCTAGCAACACAGACTATTTAGGATGAATATATTCCAAATATTTAACATATATATGGCTGAAGGGCATGATAAATTACCATTTCTTGGTCTTTTATTTCCTGTGCCTGAAAATAGGTTACAGCTTGCCAGACCTCAAAATTACTCGCCAAAATTCTAATAAACCTAATAATAGTAAGAATTTAAATTTCATGCAATTATACACACAGTGCTTCTAGACAGCGTTAATGCTACTGAATTCAACAAGACTTTTTAATTTCTGGATTATTCGAAAATTTCAGTTTGAACAGAAAATAATCAAGGACATTTTTCTCCTTGACACCATAAGAAAACATACACCATACATAGTTACATTATATTCAGGAAGCCTACATTTTTCCCTTAAAGGTCTCCTGTATCTTGAGGGGTATTTATCAATCACATGGTTCTGCAGCTGTTCTGTTTAGTGGTAATGCTCACTGCACAGCAGAATAAATTCTCAAAACAAAATCCAAATTAATTATACACACACACACATATATATATGCACATATGTGTGTATACCAAAACTATTCTGAGGTTACAATATACTTTCCTCTTTCCAGTCAGGATTCAGGTTGGAAAGCACCACTCAGGTCATATATTTCTGTTTCTGGAACTGGATGATCACACAGGCATTGCTGAACCCAAAGTGTTCTTTGGCTTACAGATTCTGAGCTCAAAAAGATAGTCACCTGCACATGAGCTGGTGATCTTTGTCCTTGATGCTGTAAAGTCATTAGTGGCTCCACTCAGAGCCACTGGGGAGAGTAGAGATGACCTTTTTCCACTTCAGAGAAGGACCATCTGAAGTTCTATGAGGAGAAGCTTTCAAAAGGGAGGCCAGTCTGTTGCAAGAGATGAGGAAATAAGACCTTTTGCCAAGAGAAGTTTGAATGGATTCAAAGAAGTAGAGGATAACATATACCTTCTTGCTAGGAAGTTTCCCTTTTCTGGAAGTAGAAATCCTGGAGACAAGGTACTCTTTGATATGAAAGGGAGGACACACTCATTTTCTCTCAGTGTGCTAAATGGACATGGGGAAGTACTCTGAAAGAGATTTTCCTAGTGTGAAAGCAAAGACCCCTTGCAGGGATTCCTCTTGTGAGTAAGCAGACTGCCAAGAAACTCTCCTTATACAAAAGGAGGGACCCCCAGCTGACTTCTCTTGGGTAGAAAGATTCATTAGCAAAGACCCCCCCCCCCCACTTTGTGGGGAAGCAGAGAGTCTCCTAAGGGTTTCCCTTGTGAGGAAGCAGAGACCCTCAAGAGCTCCCCTTACAGAGAAGAAGACTCCCTCCAGAGGACTTCCCTTGTATTAAAGTAGCAATGTTACAGTACCCCACCCCGCTCCTGCAGATGAAAGAGGACTAATCCCTTCTAGGATGGAGATTGGTGGCAGGGTTCAAACAATGAAGTTGTTACGCTTTGTGAAGCCCACTTTGCTTGTCCAGTGCCACTTGCTCTCACACTGGCAGCACTTGCTCTTGTTCCCCTTCCCAACTGCATTTTAATCTGGTTCATGTAGCACTGGGGAATGCTGTGGGCCACATGCAAGAGTGTGTTTAACATTTCTGGACTAGAAGACCTCTAGGGTTCCTTCCAGTTTTAAAGCTACAAACCCATTGCTTAATAGACTAAGAAGATAACAAGCATGAAGGACAAATGCAACTTTTGTTATTACAAGTGTGAAATAAACATTTCACACTCCCTTAGCATTTTAACATCAAGAAATTTCCAAGTGCTTCCAGAACTACAAAGTTATATCTTGCTGACCCAGAATCCTTCACCTCTGGAGTAAAACGTAAGCATTCAACAAGACCAGAGTTGCCAAGGATCATAGACTAAGAACTGAAGAAACCTCAGAAATCATAGTCCAATGGCTTCATTTTACAAATGAGAAAACTGAGTTCTAAGTAGGTAAAGATGTCCAACATTACACAGATAGTACTCATCAAAAGAAGGATTTAAATACAGGGTGATTTTTTAAAAAAACTGTTCCATTACTATTGAAACGGGGTTTTTTTTGTCTAATGGAAAGGGTAGATTCAAAGGTTCAAATTCTACCCCCAAATCAAATTGAAATTTTATATTAAGGCTATACAAGTCAAATACAATTTTCTTAATGATTTGATAAATTATGGTATGAGGGAAAGAACACTAGATTTGAGGGACTTCGTTCCAGTCCTGACTCTATCACTTCCTACTCCCTTATTACTTTGAACAAGTCATTAGCTGCACTTTTTCCAAGTATAAAATGAAGCTAATAATATCTGTCCTACCTATCCCTCAAAAGCGATAACACCAAGTTTTGCAACTTTAAAGCTCAAGCTAACGATGGCAACAGCGACAGTAAGCTAGCATTTATGAAGCACTCTGATTTGCAAACTATCATACAAATGCTATCTAATTTTTCCCCATAGTCACCTTGGAAGGTAAGTGCTATTATTATCTCCCTTCTACAGATAAGAAAACTGAGGAAGAAAGAAGTTTAGTAACTTGCGCAGAGTCACACAACTGATCAGGATATGAAGCTGCATTTGAACTAGGGTCTGCAGGGTGGATTTGACCCCAGGTTCAGTCTTCTACCCACTGCACCAATTCAACAGCCACATTTATAAAGTAACAACTTTGCACAAAGTACTGTACCAGACACTGGAGGATGGGGCTGGGAATGAGAGCCATTGATGTATGATTTTACCCAGCATAATTCCTCATAAGGAAACAAACTTGGTCCACAAATATAGACTGGTACAAGACTTACAATTTATAATCTTAAGAAAGTTGTCCAGAATCACAAAGAAGTGAAATGATTTGTTCAAGGTCACAAAGATAGTATGCCTTGAATGTAGAACTTGAATAGGAATTTAAGTCTTCCTAACAGGGACAAGCTTTCTATTCAGTATGCCATGGCTATTTTTAAGTTTGGTTTAAAAACTATTTAATTTTATTACTCATATCTTTAACAATGTATATGTGGTTTCTGAAAGTTTTTAATTGCCAAATAGTATCCTCAATTTGTAATATATTTGTATGATCACTGATTTTACAGGCTTCAACTTGGATCTACTGAATAGAACTTTGTGGTATGTTCTTTAAAAATATATATATCTTCAAACTGTTTCAGAAAAAAAGAAAAGAAACAGCTTTATTTTCAGTGTGAAAAATATTATTATATGAATTAAAATAAGAATCTGATAGAGCCACAATTAACAGGGACAATATAAAAACAAATTCCTGGCTATTACAAGTTCTCAAGTTATAAGGAATTCCTAGCTTCATCTTAGTACATACAGTATATATTTATCTAAAATCAACTCAAAACTCTATAAATAGACTCTTGAAATTGAGTACGTAAGTATAAGCATATGCCTGTGTTGTCTCAAAGCAGGCAAAAACTATAAGATATTCAGATTTAAAATTAAATATTAAATTAAAAATTAAATATAAATATTAAATCAGCCACATCACAACAGTGTTGGATGCCCATAAAACCCAAATGTATTGTATACAAATACAAGGAGAAGAAGAAGAAAAATAATTTGGAAAACAAGGGAATGAATTCTTTCAATTCATGTACTTCACAAGCGCAATTATCTCTAAGAGATAATTGCCTAAAACCAACATACATAATACAGTGAAATATCTATTCATCCAGAAGGCACTGCACCCTAACTAAACAAAAAATGAATTGCTACAGCTACCATGCAAATTGGCCCTTTTTTCAGAAAGATTGTTTTATTGCAGATTAAAAATTGTAAAGAAATAATAAAGAGAAAATAAAGACATAAAGATAAGCAAAGAGATTAATTTTTCCCTATTTACTGATGATGACAGTTTACTTTAAAAATCCTAGAGAATAAGAAAAGAATCTAATTGAGACAATAGTTTCTGAAAAGTCACTGACTACGAAATTAACTAACAAAAATCATTATCATTTCTATATAATAATAAAATTAAGGAAGAAAAAATAAAAAAGGAAGTCTCGTAATAACTACAAAATGTGTAAAATATCTGGAAATCAATCTATCAAAGCATATTCAATACCTATATAGATACAAAAAGTGTCATTAAAGAAATTAAAAAACAAACAACTGAGGGGCTATTTGGTGGTCATGGCCAGATAGGGCTAGTATAAAAATGGCAGTACCACCAAGGTTAATTTACAGATTCAATGCTATGACAATCAAATCACTAAAGACACACTTTTACAGAGCAAGATAAAATAATTACAAATTTTTATCTGGAAGAACAAAAGACCTAGAACATCAAATCTAATGCTAAAAAAAATGAAGAGGGAATAACAGTTCCACACCTCAAATTATATTATTAAGCAGTGACCATCAAAACTATTTGTTAAAAAAAAATATCAATAGAACAAACTGGATAAGGAGAAAAAAATCACAATTACTGAACCCAATAGATCAGTATTTAATAAATGCAAAAGCACAAATTACATAGGAAAGAGCTTTGTGATTAAAAAAAACTACTAGGTAAACTGGAGAGTAATATGACAAAAATGAGGCACAGACAAAAATCTTGCACCATATTCTACAGAGGGATAACCCATATTCTAAATGGGAATAACCTGAATATTAAAGATCATAATGTAAATATAATTAGAATAAAAGCAGATCCTATATATTTTATAGCTGATGGTAGGAGGTGAGTTCTTAACCAAACAAGATAAATAGCTCATTTTTATTTACTTATATTGAAAAACTTTGGAACAAACAAAAATGATACATCTAGGACAAGAAAGGAAGTAATCAATTATAAAAAATTCTATCAAATATTTTTAATTCAGTCTGATAATGTAATATATACAGGGCATCATAGAAGTTTTAGTTTTCTAAAACTGCACTAAGACTTATGAGACATCCTGCCTGTAAGACCAAAAGCCATTCCCCAATAAATAAGTGGTCAAAGCATCTGAATATCTGAATATTCTGATCTGATATTAAAAAAACTAGAACTGTTAACAGCCAAGAAAGAATATTCATTAATAACTAGAAAAACAGAAATCAAACAACCTTGTGGCTTTACCTCATTCCCAACAAACAGGCAAAGATGATGAAAAATGGGAACTGTCCATTCAGAGGAGTTATGGAAAGATGGACTCATTAATGTGTTGTTGGTGGAACTGCAAATTTGCATTACCTTCTAGAAAGCCATCTTGAAATTAAGTATTCGTTAAATGGAGAATGACTAAACAAATCATGGCATGAATGTAATGGAATATATTTCTGTGGTGTTGAGAAACAATAAATATAAGTACAAAGCAGCATAGAAAGATATATGAATTAATGAAAAGTGAAGTAAACAGAACTAGGAAAATTGAATACATAACAATTAAAACAATCAAATGGAAAGCATGACAAAAAATAAATTATAATAACAGAATTTATAATGACCAAATATGGTCCCAAAGAACAGATATGAAAAGATGCCTTCCACTCTTGCTTCTCTGCATCAGAAGGGCAGGGGTGTGCTAATGAATGTGTAACAACCAACTCTTCAAAAATTCATGACATATAAATTTAATCTGCATTAATAGTATTTTCTCCATTACTTTCTTAAGTCGTCAATCAACAAAAAAATAGATCTAGCCTGATTTGTAGCATTTTCTGATTTCTGAAATGTAGCTGCTCATACTGAATATTTAATAATTGGTTCTAAAGGGCCAGTATAAGCTGGTGTACATATACCCCTGAAATAGGAAACCATGGTTGTGTGACAACTGCATATAATGTCAGACATTTTTATATGCTGTTGAGTTTTGCAGAACTTTTTTTTCTTTTGACCTTTTTCCATGCTTGGTTATGAAGGATAATTCTCTGGAAGGATATGTGGTGTAAAAACAGCATATCACTAAAATTTATTTTAAGAGAAATAAATAGGATAAAGAAAAAACTTGCACTGAGAAGCAACATTGTCTCAGAAAGAAAATGGTCATGGAAATTATACATATAATCAGACTGGTTGGTTTATTTCTGAAACCTTTAGCATATAGCAGATTCTTAAAGTTTATGTGCCTCTGGGCTCCAAATACAATCATGATCAGCTTTGTGTTGAACAAAATTCTTAAATCTTTCAAAGTTGGTTATCTCTACGATATTATTGTTATTTGATGGATTGTTCTCTTGCTTCTGTTTACTTCACACAGATTTTCCCCCTATAGATAGATGACAGAGAGTGCAGACTGAAGCATTCCTTTCTTTCTTCTTTCCTTCCCTTCTTCCACATTTTCTTCTTCTTCTTTTGCATGACTATACATATTCAGAATGGTGTTTTTTATTGCCTTCTCAATAGGTGGGGTAAAGGGTTGTAAAATCATCTGCAAAATGAGAGATTTGAAGAATTGGTCTCTGAAGATTCATCTATGTCTAATGTAAGAGCCTACAAATTTCAAGAAATTCATTATTTTCCAGAGGAATTATTATTTCTGGAGGTTTCATGGTTGTAACTATAGTCATGATAATTGAGAGAAAACAGAAGTAGTGTGGAAAGTAAACAAGAGTACTCCAGTCCTAAAATCCCATACCTTCTTCTCTCCATCCCCAACAATTGTCTTCTTTTTTCTCTTTCTCAGCTGGATGCCAATCTATCCCACCTTCATGCTCCATGGGAAAGAGCATAGAGTATTTGTTCTGCTTTGACACCCCCCACCCCCCCACCCCGACACACATACACTTACTGACAGTTTGGAGCCCTGGCCTCTTCAACCCTACTCTACTCATACCATGCTGGCTTACATGCCACTAAGGGGTAGCCTGAACCATAGCTACTGAACAAGCCAATAGAATGAGTTAAGGCCTTGGTGAATCTCCATGAGCAGATGTTTATAAGCTATAATTGATGCAATACAACAACGGTCAGTTGGAGTAACCTATCACTGTGGGAAGAGTCAAAGGCTACAGCAATGGCTTATAGGGGCACTTCCTGGCCTGACCTGCTCTCACTTACAACAACTTCAGCTACTATCTCTTGGGCAGCTGAGGCTTCCTCTTCCTTATCCAGTGGCATAGGTGGCATGATATGAAGATGTTTTTCCATATCTTTACTTTTAAGAGTTTTTTACATAAATGAGGCTGTTTTCTGTATCTATTGATATGGTCATGTGAGTTTTTTAAAATAATTTTTGTTTCTTATATGACATTGTGCTAATTATTCTTCTGAAGCTAAACTATCTTGGCATCCCTTATATAAATCCAATACACACATACAGCTAAAGGGCCTTTGTTAAAATGTTATTTAAAATATTAAATACACATATATAACCTATGTCAAATTGCTTGCCTATATGCATGTATGTGCATATATGTATATATGTATATATGTATACATATATACACATACATCCACACATACACACACACACACATATATATGTTGTTCCTTCTTGAACCCACTCTTGATGAAAGTACATTTCCAAAACTAACAGCTCTCCTCCCCCATCTAACTCCTCTCTCTTGCTTCTTCCTCTTACACCTCCCATTTGAATAATTACTTTTTAGCTGTTCTTAAATAGTTTTAATTTTTAAAGTAATATCATACTCAGATCTACCCCAATCTTTCTTATGAACTACCAATTACTAATAACAACCTTAGACATATGTTTTATATTTTTACATACATAAAAGGTAAACAGTCAGTCCTTAACTAAGTCCCAATTAGACTTTGGCATATGCCTTATATTTCTCTTGGCTCCTATACGTCAAATATTCTATTAAGTTCAGGTTTTGCTTTCTTTTTTTTTTTTTTTTAACAAAATCCTTAAAGTCTGACAATTCATTAAAAATCCATTTTTTTTTTCATTCATGATTATGCTTAGCTTTGCTTGTATGATATTTTCGGCTAGAACCCCAGTTCTTTTACTCTTTGATATATAGTGTTCCAAGACTTGTAGTCTTTTAGTACTGTTGCTGCTAGGTCTTGTGTAATTCTAATTGTGCCACCAACATATTTAATTTTTTTTCTTGTTAGTAGTAATATTTTATCCTTCAGCTAAAGGTTTTGGAATTTGGCTATAATATTCCTGTGGATTTTCCTCATAGGATCTCTTTCAAGTGGTGATCAGTGGATTTTTTTAATATATATATTTCTACCTTCCCCTCTTGTTTTAATGCTTCAAGATAATTTTCTTTAATTATTTCTTGTATTATTGTATCAAGATTTTTTTTTTTGATCATAGCTACCAGGTAGTTCAGTTATTCTCATATTTTCTCTCCTTGATCTATTCTCAAAATCAAGTGTTTTTCTATTACATTTTCTTCTATTTGTTCATTCTTTATATTTTGTTTCATTATTTCTTGATCTCTTATAACTTCATTGACTTCCCCTTGACCAATTCTGATTTTCAAGAAGTTGTTTTCTTCCTTAAGATTCTGGATCTCCTTTTCTAAATGGTTGACTTTCTTTTCATAATCTTGTCTTTCTTAGTTTTGTTTTGTTTTTTGTTTTTGTTTTTTAGTTTTTCCTCAGTCCATCTCATTTAATTTTTAAAGCCTTTTTAAAGTTCTTTTATGCATTCTTTTTGGACAGGTAATCAATTGACGTTACTATCTGGGGTAGAAGAGGGTTTCTTTGCTTCACTATCTTTCTCTGAAGATGAACCTTCATCTTTTCTATTCCCATACTAACTTTCTATGGTTGGATTTTTTCTCCTTTGCCAGTGCATTTTTAAAATTTGTTGTAGCTTTGTTTTTGTAATCACCTCCAGGCCTGGGGCAAGGCAGATGGTACCTCTGGCCTCCTTCTTCAGTTCTCCCTTCTGGCCTGGAACCAAAACCAAGACCTCCAGGTTCCTGTAAGTGCCCACACCCAGCAGCATCCCCACCCCATTGCTTCTACACTCACTGGGGTATGTATTGCTTCCTTCTTGCCCTGCCACTCAGCTGGATCTGACATTCCTTGTCAGTGGAGGTTCCCTCCATCTCCCCCAGCTCAGATGCCCAACTCCTCTCACTTTTCCAGGGGTAAAAGTTCCTGTGGTTGGGATGGAGGCAGCCTCCCAACCCAGCTAACCCCAGGACTTGCCTCTGGTTTTTTAAGCCAACCTGTCCTAGAGGAATTTACTCTTTGCAGGGACCAAACCTCAAATTTTTCTTCAGATCTTCTTCCATTGTCTCAGGAGGACCACTCTTCTGTCCCTACTCTTATTTACTATTACTATGTTTGTCCTGAGGCACTATTTTATCTCTTTTGGGGGGAAAAATCTGGAGAGCTTAGAATTTTTTGACCTACTCTGCCATCTTCCCAGAATCTTCTCCCCACTCCAGTATCTTTGCCAAGAAAACCCCAAATGGGGTCACAAAGAGTCTGATAGGATTGAATGAACTGAACAACAACAGTCTGCTGGTGAGTCTGTCAGTCTCAAATCTTTCCCCACTTCAGTCTATCTTCCACTCAGCTGTCAAAGTGAGTTCTGTAATATGCAGGTCTGACCATATTAGCCCCACTCAGTAAACTCCAGGGGTTCCCTATTACCTCCAAGATGAAACATAAAGTCTGTTGGCATTTAATGCTTTTCACCTGATCCAGGCTTCATACACTACTTCCCAGTCCCTCCTCCTTATTCTATAATCTAGTGACAGTGGCTTATTTACTGTTCTTCACACAGAAAACACGATTTTCTGACTGTGCCTTTTCAACAGCTACGCAGCATACCAGAAAAACCTCCCATTGTTACCTTCCTTCAAGATTCAGCTCAAATCCCATCTTCTGTCAATGGCCTTTTCTGGTTCCCATTGCCAGCCCTCTCCACCCCCAAGCATCTTTCCTTAAGAATTAACCTTCCATCTGCTCTGTACAAATCTTATATGTACACAGTTCCTTGTCTGTTGTCTTTCCCATTAGAATGGGGCCTTTGCTTTTCTTTGTATCATCTCCAGCACACAGTCTACAGCACAGGGCCTGGTCCAAACTAAGAGCTTAATAAATGATTGTGGATTCAACTGTTACTACCAGTTTTGTTTATTCATTTTTTTATATTCCCTATTCTAAATTCCCTATTCTAAAATTACTCCAGTATCTTTGCCAAGAAAATTCCAAATGGGGTAACAAAGAGTCTCACAAGACTGAAACAACTGAACTGCATTCTAAATTTTATGGATGAAAAGAATATTCTGTCTTCTTTACCTCAAAAATAAAGGCAACATACTGTAAGAGAAAGAAAGTTGGACACAAAGTCACAAAATCTGACTTTTAGTCAAGTTTCTGTCACTCAGTAGCCATGTGAACTTGAGCAAGTCACATCACTTCCCCAAGGCTGTTTCAATAAAAATGAAAATTATTTTACTTGCACTTTCTACTTCGCGTGGCTATTTTTAAGGCAGTACTTCATAAGCCATAAGGCATAATGCAAATGGACACTGTTACTACTCAGAAACCCATCAAGCTGCCAAAAAGAAAGCCCCTTGTAAACTGTAAAGCAATTTATGAGCCTGAGGTATTTTTCACTTGTTTGTGGTACTTGGGTGATACTACTGCTTTCTGCTTCCATTCATCAATGAGTCTGTACAGATAACAATTCCCTTCCCTGATTTAGCTGTTTTCTGAATGGCATGGAAAATTAGCTCAAAATGTGTTCTGTAGGGAATGAAAATGGAAAGACAAATTTGTTGACATAACAAATTCAAATATTAGGATTACTTATACTTGTTTTTGTTTTCAAATCCAAAGAAAGTAGAATCAGGAATGAATGAATGAGTGAATGACTATGATGTTCACACACACACACACACACACACACACACACACACACACACACCAAGAGATACAAATAGAAGAACAGAGACAAACAGAAAAATAGAGACAGTCCCAGGTCTCAAGGAATTCACATACCAATGGGACACATAACACATACAGGCAGTTTTAGCAGCAAATCAACATGGAAGATTCCATGATCTTTACATTACAGCATAAAATCAGATGCTACTGAATCTTCTTTAATGTTGTTTGTAATAATAAAACCATATTTATTTCTGATATTGAACTATTGGACAGCCAAGGACTTTGGTAAAAAGAATTTTTTCCCAGTCTTCAGTGGCCATAGCTGCTGAGTAAACAGGGGCTGCAGCCCCTGCAGAAGCAATTACTAGGTCACATTTTCACTGCTGTTGCTTCCCTGGATAATGGCTTAGGGGACTACGATGGAAGCAGGGCAGGAAATTCAAGGTATTAGCATTACCAGGCTCTTAGGCTTATTTGGCCATTTATGGCATTTGGTCAGTGGTTAGCGTTGGTGATGTTGAGGACCTTCTCCAAAGGGATTGATTCCCTCAGTGATGGCTATAGGGACCAGCCTAGAAGCAGGGCCAGTAGTGATTATGTGAGATACTGCTGTTCTCTCAGCTCTTGGGTTCAGAGTCCTGAGATGTTCCTATCAGGGTTTACTTAGAGGTTGTGGTCAGATGGTGGAAGTGGGTTAACTTGCCTGGCACATGATGTCTCCTGTATCTCCCTCAGGATGCCCCATCCTGATCAGGATTCAAGCTTTGCCGAGGATACTTATTGGCTGGGGGACCCAGAGCAATTCATTTAATCTCTCAGTGCTGTAGGTCACTCTCTAAAATAAATTCACTACAACAGTGGTGTCAAACTCTAACAGAAAGGGATCCCTGTAGAAATCACAGTGACTTAGAAAATGACAAATTAACATTAACTGTGTTGCACAGTATTTTATTTTGTTAAAGATTTCTCAATTATATTTCAGTCTGTGTCAGACTGCACTGGTGAGGGAAGGTGCAAGATGGATACCTCTGTACTATATCAAAGAGAGTCTGAAATCTGAATTAGAAGAGGGAAGTCTCTCCCTCAATGTTCTTCTTTCTGAGAAAATCAGAGATTTTTCATATATTGGAAAATCAATCAACCAACCAAAATACATTAAATTCAGCAACTACTATACGCTAGGCATTTGTGCTAAGGCTGAAGACACAAGTAAAGAAGTAAAAGACTCTCTGCCACTGAAGAGCTTAAAAGTATATGTATATAAGTATACACAAAACATTTAGAAAAGAGATATAAGGTGACCTTGTATCATCTCCACTTTCTTATCTGCTTGGTTTGAACTCCATGAGTCCCTTGGTTTCTGTCCTCCATTCCCTCTTCCAGCTTTTTTTGCATGTTGTCTTCTGTAAGCTCCTTGAGTCAGGGATCATTTTTTTTTTTCTGATTTAGAGGTCAGTGCTTGACACACAGTTGGCACTTAATAAGTATTTACTGAATTGAACTGAAGTGAACTGAACTGAACCTGATGGGAAAAAGGAAGGCCCTTGTAGAATGAGGTGAGGAGGAAGGAAACAAAAATGACTTCATGCAGAAAGTAACATGAGATGAACCTGAAAGAAACCAGGAATTCCAGGAGGTAGAGGTGGAAAGCGTGTGTTCCAGTGATGGGGAAGAAGAAGTGAAAGTAGAGAAACAGGAGACAACGTTATGTGTGAGGAATAGCATGAAGGCCAGCTTGGCTGGACCACAGGATGTATGGAGGGGAATAATGTCTATGAAGTTGGACAGGTAAGGTAGGCTCGGATGAAAAAGAGTTTTCAATATCAAATAATAGGATTTATAACTGCTCGTAGAGGTAGTGTGGAGCTACCATGTTGTGGGAGGGAGGGAGGGAAGGAAGGAAGGAAGGAATCTTGCCAGTTAACCCCGAGTTAACTGGGCAGCTTCCAGCCATCGAAATTCGCCTTCCTTTGGAGAGTAGGAGAGGAAGAGGGAGCTGAATTACCCAACTGGCTGCAACCCCTTTCAGACAGCACAGACTACTCACAGTTTGTGTTTGTCCTTTGTTTTCGAAGGGGACCATGACCTTAAACCCATTTCACTCTAGAGCTCCTAGATTGGACCGCAGTAGGTCTCTGCCCAAGCTCTGGCTATATTTTGGGCCCCTCCTGGTTCAGTAACCCTGAGACTCTTTCCCTCCCAGTTTGATTTTTTGTTTTAATTAAAGAGGCTATCCCTTGACTTACTTCTTTCTTTTAATCATACTTTATCAATTGCTTTATTTTTCCCCAAATTTACTAATTTATGTTTACAAATCGTTATTAATTTATTTGTTCGCATTACATTTATGGTTATGATTACTATCTGTGTCTTCTTCTCTATTGTATTCCAACCCCCCATTTATTATGCTCTTATTTTTCCTTTCAACTTTACCCTCCTCAAGAGTTTTACTTTCGACCACCACCTCCCTCAATCTTCCCTCCCTTCTACCAGCCCCCCTCCCTTTTCTTTCCCTTTTCCCTCACTATTTCTTCCATCCCTTCTAACCACCCTTTTCTTTCCCCTTTTTCCTCTCACTGCCTGTAGGACAAGTTAGATTTCTATACTTAACTGAGTATGTTATTCCCTTTTTGAACCAAATCCAATGAGAGTAAAGTTCAAATAATGCTCATCACCCTCCCTTCTTTCCCTCTACAATAATGTATTTTTGTGCCTTTTCATGAGATGTAATTTACCCTTTCCTTCCTCTTCCTTTCCTCTTCTCTCTTCATACCCCTTAATTAAGTTTTTTATCCTCACATCAGTTAATTTTTACCCACACCCTCTATGTATATCCCTTTTAAATGTCATAATAAATAAACAATTCTCAAAATAAACAGGTATCATCCTCCCATATAGGGATGTAAACAGTTTGCCCACATTGAATAACAAAGTTTTTTTTTGTTTGTTTTGTTTTTCCTGTTTGTCTTTTTATGCCTCTCTTGAGTCTTGTATTTGAAGATCAATTTTCCGGCCTTTTCATCAGGAAGGTCTGGAAATCCCTTATTTTATTGAATGACCATCTCCTTGCCTGAAAGATTATGCTAAATTTTTCTGGGTAATTAATCCTTGGTTATAGTCCCAGCTCCTTTGCCTCACGGAATACCATATTTCAGTTCCTCTGATCTTTTAACGTAGAAGCTGCAAGGTCCTGTGTGAATCTGACTATAGTTCCTCGATATTTGAATTGTTTCTTTCTGGCTGCTTGTGGTATTTTCTCCTTAACTTGATAGTTCTGAAATTTGGCAACAACATTCCTTGGCATTTTCAATTTGAGATCTCTTTCAGAAGGTGATCAGTGGATTCTTTTGGTAACTATTTTGCCCTCTGGATCTAGGACCTCAGGGCAATTTTCCTTGATGATTTCTTGGAAGATATTGTCCAGGCTCTTTTTCTCCTCATAGCTTTCCAGTAGACCAAAAATTCTTAGATTTTTCTCTCCTGGATCTATTTTCCAAGTCAGTTGGTTTTCCAAAGGGATATTTTACTTTTTTTTTTTCTATTTCTTCTTTCTTTAGATTTTGTTTGACTGATTCTTGATGCCTCATAGAGTCATTAGCTTCTACTTGACAAATTCGAACTTTTAATAAATTGTTTTCCTCAATTAGCTTTTGTACATCCTTTTCCATTAGTCCAATTTTTCCTTTTACATAGTTATTTTCTCCAGTTAGGTTTTATACCTCCCTATCTATTTAGCAAATTTTACTGTTTAAGGAATGGATTATATTTTTTAAGTCATTGGTCAATTTTTCTTCTATCTCTCTAATTTGACTTTTAAAATCCTTCTTGAACTCTTCCATGAATGCTCTTTGGGCTTGAGACCGGTTCATATTCCCTTTTCAGGTTTCAGATGTGGATAATTTGTATTTTGATCTTCCCTGTCCCCATAACAAGATTCTATGGTCTTTGCTTTTCTAATTTGCTTCTTGCTCATGGTGATTCCCCTTTTCCTGGCTTTTAAAGTGGATCTCTGCTTCTGGGACATAGGAGACTCTGCCCCATGTTTCTTGTGCTGGGAGCTAGGAGCCTGATTACTGGCTTTGTATACTGTGACCTCTGGTTCTTTCAACTAGAAGCTATATAATACTGCAGCTTACCTAGTGCTGAGCTAGCTGGTATGTACCAAGGCAAACTGAAGCTCGCAGAATGAGGTATGGTGGTGGTGGGGGTGTGATCTGGCCAAGGTCTCCTCCTCCCCTAGGGCTGCACTAGAACACAGGCAGGCTCAGCAGCTGGTGAACCCCTTCTGCATTGGTGTCTGCCCAATTCCCCTGGCTGTGCTAAGGCACAGCTGGTGTCCTAGTGTTGGTGCTTACCAGCTCTAGACCCCTGGGGCTCAGTGTCTCCTGTTGGTGTGCTGAGTCGGGGCCTGCTGGGATGTCTCCAGTCATATACTGGTCCCCTTCAGCTCACAGCAAGAGGCATCCTTCCCATCAATCTCCCTAGGCTCCTGAGTTAATAGACTGCTGTATCCCTTTGGTGGGCTCCACTCTCCCAGGATTTTTCCTGGGGCAATATTTTCTGGGGTTTTCAAGGTCAACAAGGGAGGGTGAGAGCACTTACAGTTTATTCTGCCATCTTGGCTCCTGGAAGTTCAAGTAGGTAAGTTTTAAATATTTAGTCTGTAGGCTGACAGACCCAAGAGTAGCTTCTGTTGCTGCTTTGGGCCCTGTTCTTCCAGACTCTTACCCAGCTCTGCCAGACTCCTGTTGTATGCTGAGGAGTTTGGGAATTGGTACTGCCACTGGTGATTCAGACTTCTTGGGGCCAATCCCACTCCACTATGGCCAAGTCTGTGCTGGTACAGCCCGTGCACTCTGCATTCCCCGAGTCTGTTGCAACAGATCCTCCCCATTAACCTTTCGGGCTGTCCAGGGCTGGAAATCTGTCATACTCTGTCTCTGTGTGGATTCTGCCACTCCAAAATTTATTCAGATTCACTTTTTAGAGGTATCTGAAGGAATTTGTGGAAGAACTCAGGTGAGTCCCCTTTCTCACTCTGCCCTCTTGGCTCCACCCGACCCTTGACTCACTTTTTAAAGAGGCCTATTCACTGAATGAGCATTACCTCACTCAAAGTGAGAACCTGAAAAGACTTTAGCCTAAAAGGGCCAAGGCCTCCCATTGCATCCTAAGCTATCTCCTAATGAATATCTCACCACTGGACCCAGATAGCTCTGGAGGAGAAAATGAGGTTGGGGACCTTGCACAGTTCTCCCTCACTCAAATCAAAGGCTACTGCAAGTCATGGCATCATTTCCCTGATATCATGGTCCTCTTTAAAAATGGACAAACATAACAACCTGTGCCTTAGTAAAATCACTTTTTGCATGTGGAACATAGACTGATGGGAAATACCTGACACAAGGACTCCCATGAGGAGTCTATCAAAGTAATCTAAGCAAGTGGTAATGAAGGTAAGAAGAAGAGTGGTGATTGTTTGATAGTGAAAGGGAGTGTAAGAGATCCAGTTAAAGGGAGAAAAGACAAGATCTGACAACTAACTGGATATGTGGGGTGAGGGAAGATGAGAACTTGAAGATGACACCAGGCTGAGAACCCAGATGACTAAAAGGACGACAGTATCCTTGAAAGAAATGGGGAAGTTTGGACTAGGATTGGATTAGGGACAGGGCACGGGGAGTAGTATATGAGTTCTATTTTGGATATGCAATATTCAGGTTCAAAATGTCCAACAGTAAAAGGGTGATATGAGACTGGAGCTTGAAAGAGAATTCAGGGATAGATATACCAAACTTAGAGTTATCAGAAAAGGGATGATAATTAAACTCATGGAAGTTGACGAGGTCATGAAAAGGGGGAGTAAAGAGAAGGAAGACAAGAGAGACCAGTTATGAGTTTTGGGGTATATGTACAGTTAAGGGGCATGATATGGATAATAATTCAATAAAGGAGATTGAGAAAGATCAGTAAAACAGGTAGAAAAAGAATCAATGAGAATAGTGTCCCCAAACCCCAAAGAGGATGATAGAGCATCCAGGAGAAGAGGTCAAGTGTCAAATACTGCAGAGAGATTAAGAATGAGGAATGAGAAGGGGTCATTAGATTTAGCAATTAAGAGATCACTACTAACTTTGGAAAGATATATTTCAGATGAATGATGAGACTGGAAGCTAGACTACAAGATATTGAGAAGACTGCAAATAAAAAAGTAAAGGCAACATGTGGTAAATGAACATCATTCCTCTACAGCTCCTGCAGCTAAATCAGATTAAAATGTAATTGGGAAATATTTAACAGAATAAGGAAAAACTAAAGAGAACATTGATAATGTTAATGTGTTGTTCTCTATGTCAATGTGAAGCTTTCAGGGATTCTTACACAAGATTTAATGGTCCCATTTCTATCTGAGTTTGTCATCCCTGATCTACATCAAGGGAACTAACAAAATCTTGGGAATTTACCTTAACCAGCACAAAAGTATCAATAACTCAAAATCCACCTGAATACTATTTGTTCAACAGTTTTTATCCAAGAACAGTACAGGATAAATGTTACTCTTACAAGACAGTCACTTTGAGGGGAGTTGATTATAAAACTGGACCTCTAATAAATAATAAATCAAACATAAATGATTATAAAGTTGGGGTCTTTGGTACAGAAGCACCATCTCAGCACGAATCCTTGGTCAACCGTCGATACATCTATACAGTAGTAAAGAATGGGCCTCCACTTAGAAATCACCAGTTTCCAAAAAGTGCAACTTCCACAAACTGTTACCAACTTCTATAAAATTACTTCTCATATGAATGGCAGCAATTGACCTGACTATTATAATCCCCTTTATCTCAGTAAAATCAGGGTAGTTTTTGGTCTTTCTCTGAAGATATATCAATCTGCTGACAAAAACCTTGAAAGGAAAAGAAGTACCATATGTCTCAAGGTGATAAACAAGAATAAATCTTTAGCTGCAGAGGTTTTTCTATTTATTCTTTAACAAGAATGATTTTGCTTTGGAAAACAACACTCATTTGCCTCTTACTTAAGCATCATGGTTAAACATAAAAGAAAAAATATTCAAAACTGTTTAATGTTTTGGATAAGCCACCCTAATAGCAGTCTTCACACCAGAACAACTGATTTGCCTATTTAAAAAAATACATCATTCCAGAGAGGTTCTAAGACATATGCCCTAACCTGAGTTGATTCTGTATGTTCAATTATGATTCTTTGCTATCTGGAAGCTTTTTGAATGAATCTGTAAATCTGTGAAATTCTCAAAATAAATTTATGAGCTTGAAAAAAAAAAAGGAAAAAGGCAGAAAGATCTCTCTTGCATCACTCATATTGTAAGATGTCCTATATGCTAGATACTGGATTAGCAACAATTTTTCTGGTGCCCCACCCCCAAAAAATGAGAAAAGAAGGACATTCACAAAACAACAAACTGAGTAAGTTTTATGGGTTTGAAATCACTTTAGAATGGAAGCTTTTTGAGGGAAAGGACTATTACTCTCTACTCATTACTCTCACTCAACCCATATATCCAATCTGTTGTTAGTCTTGTTTCTATACCTGCTGCATCTTTACTCCTGATTCACCCTGGTACAGGCCTATATCACCTCACACCTAGAAGACTGCAATAGCTTACTAGTTGATATTCATTCTTCAAATCTTTCCCCATTCTAATCTAACCTCCACTTAGCTGCCAAAGTGATTTTCCTGAACTGCAGGTTTGACTATATCACTTTCCCTAATTAATAAACTCTAGTGGTTCCCTGTTACTTTCAATGTGAAATACAAACACTGTTTGGTATTTAATGTACTTTACAACCTGACATCTTCTTACCTTTCCAGTCTTCTTATACTTTATTCCCCTCTACATTCTGTACAGTCTAGCAATACTAGGCTACTCTATCTCCTTACCCTGTGTATTTTCACTGGCTGTCTCCCATACCTAGAACATCCTCCTTCTTCACCTTCAACTTCTGTCTTCCCTGGCTTCCTTCAAGACTCAGCTCAAATCCCTTCCTTGGGATTCTCTTTCCACTCTCCCGAGGCCCACAAGGCTAGTGCTTTCCTTCTGAAATTACCTCCCATTTATATTACATATATTGTGTATGTACATAGTTATTTGCATGTTGTTCCCCCACACAGTACCATTAGAATGTGATCTCCTTGGGGGAAGAGACCATGATTTTTGCCTTTTAATGTCTCTAGTACTTAGCACAATGCCTGACAGTAAATAATCTCTTAATAAATTCTTAGTAACTAACTCATTACCATTTTAGATCTATAATTGGTCACTAAAGCAAAGTTGAAAAATATGGAAATAATGTTGGAATGAGATGTGGGAAGCCATGTAACCTATTGGGGAGTTGTGAAGTAGTCCAACTATTGTGGATTTCAATTTACAATTAAGTAAAGAAAAGTCACTAATCTTTAACTAAACCCTTTACCCAGTAATTCTACAAGGAAGTTAAGGACAGAAACAAAGGTCTTCTACATAGCAGGTGGGCAGGTAGATAGATATAAAGATATCAAAATATTAATAGTTGTACTGTTGGTGGCAAAGCACTAAAACTCAAGTATGTATCTACTGATTTGGGAATGGCTAAAAAAACAAACTGTTATACACATCTGATGGGATGTTTTGACGTAGTAAGATGATGAATATAAAGAATTCAGAAAAACATGGAAATATTTGCATAAATCAATGAAAAGTAAGATAAACAGAACTAAGGCAATAATACACAAAGATTAAAAGAACATTAAAAAGAAGTTTAACTCTGAATGATGGAGAAACTATTGAAGATGCTAGAGACGAGAGAATGAAGTATATTACCTCTTTCATGGTGGAAAGAGGTAGGGGACTCTTAGGATAGAGCATTATATACATTGTTAGATACAATGTCTTTACCCTGATGTTTTTCTTTGTCACTAGGGGAGATTTAATCTGGAGTAAGGTAGGAAATGATTATTATATTAAGACAAAAGTCATCAATAAAAATCCTTAGAGGGAAGCAAAAACCAAACCAAAACCAAACCAAAATCCAGTAATAAACCTGAACCTAGACATGATCCAAGCAAGAGCTTGCCAAAAGACAGGGCACATTTACCATTGCAAATATAGGCACAACAAATAAGGATTATGTTGGAACAATTTCTAACACAGACAGTCACAAAAAATTATAGATGGACTGGAGACCTCAAAGGCACAGAAATGAAGGAAATTCTTCCAACCTTCTCCGCAGGGTCTGTGCTGGGCTTGCTTTCTTGCCAAAGGCATTAACTAATCATGTATTATAAATGCAAACCAGCCTCCTTGGTTAAAGTCATGAAAGGACTTGAGGTCTATGTACTGGTTTGTTACATAGTACAGAGCCATGTTAGAAGAAAGGAAAGGAAGTCAGGAAGAAAAAGATTCAAAAATAAATAAATAAATGCAAATGTTGGAGAGTAGGAGAATATTACAGGAAGACAATGAATTCCTAGAGCTACACAAAAGATGTATAGTCTTTCCAGAAAGGATGAGTCTAGAACTCTTGAAGTAGTAGCACTACAAGTCAGCAAACCAACAAGTATTTTATTAAACACTTCCCTATGTGCTTAATATTGTGTGCAAAGCACTGGAGATACAAAGAAGAGTGAAAATACCATCCCTGCCTTCCAGCAATTTAATGAGAGAGAAAACATCCAAACAGCTATGTACATATAAGATACATACATTGTAAATGGAAAGTACTCTCAGAGGAAAGACTCCACCTGGGCTGAGGTAAAGTGTTACCTGGAAAGGCTTCTTACAGAAGGTGGGATTTAAGACAAACTGTTGTAATGTTAACAGAATAGGAAGATCATCCCTGCCCATTAACAGGTCTAATGCATGGAACCTGTGACCACGTGGAGTTCGTGGTCACGTGGAGTTGAGACTGGGAGGAGCTTGCCCCAGGTGCGGGCGGGGGGGGGGGGGGGGGGGGCGGGGAGAGACAGAGAGACAGAAAGAGAGAGAACAAGCAGAGAGTGAGCAGTGGAAGGAATTTGTCTAGGGGAACTTGTTTTTGTGGGGAGGCCTGGCAGAAAGAAGATTTAAGATATCAGCTCTCCCTGGAATAGTGATAAGTACCTGTTAAATCTTACCTCCTGGTATTCTAATGATGTCTCAAATAAATATTTTAGTTTTGCCTTTAAGGAAGAGATTATACTTTGGGAACACTGGTGTTACAAATGGCAATGAGGATGGGATTGCAAAATACAAAACCTCTACTTGGAGAAAGGAAGACTCTAGGGAAGGAAATGAGTATCCCAGGATGGGAGGATTTACCTTATTCTTCCCTGGTGAGAAAATGGGCTAAAAGCACAGGACTCTGTGAAAACTGGGAACCAAGGTTATGGAAGGGAGAACCAATATATGGAAAAAGATATTTTCAAGCAACACCAATAGAACTAGGGATAGAAATGGCAGGGGTATGTAGAAGAGGATGGGCATTGTTAACAAACTGTCATATGATATGTAAAAAGAGACAAATTGCTGGAGGAAAAGGTTCAGCTGAAAAAAGGAGTTAGATGATTTGCATGAGAAGCTTTCGATTTCTATGCTACAGCATCAGAACTTCCCTTCAGACGGGCAAATTAGATAGTGTCAGATGGTAGCAGAAAAGACAGCTGTGAGTTTAGCTCAGAAAAAGAAAGTTAACAAGAGGAAAACACATGAAATCCTTGCATGTGCAGGGACTGATTGGGACCCAGACACCTGCGAGGAAAATGAAACACATTTAGATGAGGAGGCTTCTAGGAATGCAAATGTTCTTCCAATACTACTAAAGAAGCAGGAGAGCTATGAGAGGTCACATAGTGTTTAAGGAAGTAACTGAGGATTTTATTCAATAGGAGGTCACAGATATTTTAAGGTGATTCATCCCAAAAATTGGAAAATCATTAGTGTCTCAGATGGTGAGAATCAGTGACAAGGGGGCTGAAGGAGTATGGGTAGACAACAGAGAATGTTAGAAATTTATAAGTATTAGTCATAATCCTTTTTATGATAAGCTTTTAGAGATTACCATATTGAAGGAGGTAAAAATGAAACTAATTTGTTAGCTTTAGCTGCAAGGGATGCAATATACAGTATCCCACTGACTCTATGTGGCCGAGCAGAGACAGACCCTGGTATTTGCTTAGAGACTGTATGAGAAAGTTAAAGGAAGAGGTAATGAAAACTGCAGTTATGACCGGAGATGCAGATGCATATTACAACACATCCTTAACAGTTTCTCATAGAAATATAATAGTGAAGACTGCTCCTCCTGCTTATAAACACATAATTCTGACTCTACTAATTGAGGAAAAAGGGCACCCTCTTTCAGAGGTGCTAGATAAGATTGCACAGTTAGGTGACTTAGGGAAATGGGGGAAAAGACAAATTTCCTCAAGAGAGAATGGAAAATAGCCAGTAGATTCAAAGTCAGAATACAATAACAAGGAAAGAAATGTTTACTGCGTTATTACAGCAGTTTATTACAGGGACAGATTAGAAGACAGATTGGAAGAATAGATAGTATTCCACTAATGAACTATATAAGATGTACCAGGAAAAGACACCTGATATTAGATGGAATAGAGAAGTACAAACTGCCCCTATAAATCCTCCTGAATCATCGTATCCAAGCCCCAGCTCAGATTAAAGAAGTACACAGATGGGATTACAGACCATATCAGTTTAATTACATATTGGAAAAATGGATTAACAACCGTAAACACAGCATTAATAGATACTGGGGTGGAGGCCTCCCTTATATATGAAAATCCTGATAAATACAACATGGAACTCCTATTACCATCACAGGACTGGGAGGGGATGAAATTTCAGCCAGACAAGTTAAACCAATGATGAAAATTGGGCAATTGCCTAAGAAAGAATAGTGGTAATTGTACCTGTTCCTGAATACATCATTGGGACAGATATATTGAGAGGTATGGCTTTAAATTTTCCTGAGGGGAGATATGTAGTAAAGAAGATAGGAATTCATGCAGTTCTAGTGGGTTCATAGACTCCAGAAGCACAGCTGACACCATATTTACCCTGCTTCTGGTTATTGTATCCTCATTCTTTTTGGCCTCTATTTGTTTGTTTAACCTGTTTGCTAGATTTGACTCCTATAGGTTTAGTGCCCTCCACTTGTAGATGACTAACTACTCAAACTGGATGTCACCTTCTGTCCAAGACTATGATATGTCACCCCTGGACCTGGTATTGACTAAACTCTACATACCAGCTAAGGAATTGATCCCTCAAATGGGGCCTCATGAGGCAGGGATAGCTCTACATTCAATCTCAGCAGGAAGTAGTTTCAGAAGATGAGACCATCACTTACATCAAAGGATTTTGGGTCCCATTCATTTGAGGGAGGAATGATGGGGCACTTTTGCCCAAGCCCCCACCCTAAGATACTATTTTATGTGTTTATTTTGTGTTATCCCTTTTATATTGTTATACAACTTCTTTTGATACAAGTTACCCGTAAAGTCCCATCGGCCTATGTAACGGAAATGAAAGCTCTTAGGGCTGAATGAAATGTTAATGGAAAAGGAAGATCTTCCCCACCCATTAACAGGTCTAAAGCATCACATGGAGCTTACAGTCACATGGAGCCTGGGTCACATGGAGCTCGGACAGGGAGAAGCTTGCCTAAGTCAGAGAGAGAGAGCGAGAACATGAGCAGAGAGTGAAAGCAGGCAGAGAAGAGAGAGAGAGAAGCAAGCTATGAGTGGATGGAGGGAGGAATTTGTCTAGGGAAATTTGTTTTTGTGGGGAGACCTGACAGAAAGGTTTAAGATGTCAATGCTCCCTGTATTAGTGATATGTACCCTGTTAAATCTTAATTCCTAGTATTCTAACAATGTCCCAAATAAATATTTTGGTTTTGCCTTTGAGGAAGAGAGTTTATTATATTTTGCAAATTTACTCTGGAAAATACATATGCATATTTATAGCAGCTGCTATAGGTACTGCATTGGCGTTACAACCTTGAAGGAAACCAGAAAAGATAAGGAGGTAGAAGGGAGAAGGGAGAGATATGGAGGAAGCCCAGAACAAAGGCATGGAGTCAGAAATGAAATGTCCTATGTGATAAAAAGGCTAGTGTCACTGAATCACAGAATATGCAAAAAGGAACAAAGTGTAAAAAGGTTGGAAAGGTAGGAAGGAAACAGGCTATCAAGGGCTTTGAAAGCCTACCTAACAAAGACCTGGAAGTAATAAGGTTCCATTGAGTTTTATGGAATAGGAGAGGTGATGTGGTCAGATTTGTACTTTAGGAAAATTCCTTTGGCAGCTGAATGGAGAAGGGATCACAGTGAAGAGAGATTTAAGGCAGGGAGGCCAAAGTGCAAGCTACTGCAATAGTCCAGGCATGAGGTGGTAAGGCCTTCATTCAGAATGGCAGCTGTTTGAGTAGAGAGAAGTACAGGAGAAATGTAATGAATGTAGAAATGATGATACTTGACAACAGATTGGACAAACTGGGTAAGTGTGAATGAGGAATCATCAAGGAAAGGGATATATAGCAATTCCTGGTGTTTCTCTAACTAAGAATATAGAAGTAGTCTCATATAGATCTGAAATGGCTAACTGGGAGGTGTGATATTCCTGGAGTATATAATCAAGAACTGACAAAGAGCCTGTGAAGTAAGGTTAGTCTCTTGGTCACTGCCCACAAGTGGGTACTTGTGTTGATTGTTCTAGTAAAGAAACCTAGAATGTATTCTGATCAAAATCATAGTTAGGCAACTAAAAGGCGTGCGAATATAAGTTGTCTATTCATTCCATCTATTAGATCTTAAAGACTGTGTTTTAGGAAGAAAAAGGGAGATGCTGAAAGTGAACAACAGGTGACTACTACAGAAAAGGTATCAATTAATATCTTTAGCCTTGACTTCTCTCCTAAGAAGCAGTTCTATATTTCCAGCTGATGGGGTGATGGGACTTAGACCCCTAAAAGGAAAAGACTGCATCTTTGAAAGCAACCCAATCCTTGAATTTCCCCACATATTTTTGCAGCTCAGATCACTGAAGTCTCACCCAAGGCAACTGGCATATTCTAGCCCACCTAGATACTTGACAGTCCTTTCACAGTGGACCTTAACCTACCCCAGACCACTGAACTCCTTTCACTGTCATACCTGGCCCACCCCAGGCTAGTTCCCACTCCTTAATCCCATCCAGATCTTCTCACTGTGCTTTTCTTGTAAGTGTCAGTCTTACCCCCTGTAAGGTACAGATTGATTAGGAATCTCTCTACATTACTGGTCTTACAATAAACCTTGCTACTTTGACTGAAAGAAGGCTTGAGGGCATGAATACACACAATGCCTTTTACCCTTGCATTTTGGGATTCCCAGAAGCCTGAACTGCATCACAGTCACCTACTGAGTATCTTCTGTTGTGTAGGTTAATATCAATGTCTCCAATTCAACATGTCCAAAACAGATCTCACATTCTCTCCATTGTCTCTCCTACTAACTTCCCTAATCCCTCAAGTTTGAAAACTCTTTTGTTACCTCCCACATCTAATCAGTTGCCTGCCATTTCTATCTCCTCAAATATTTCTCATACCTATCCCTTTCCATTTTCATAGTCACTATTTAGTTCAGGTATTCTTATATTTTTATCTAGAATATAATAATAGTCTTTTTAGTAGTTTGCTTTCCTCTAGTATCTCCCCTTCCAAACCATCTTTTATAACAGAGTCAGTATAATAAAGGGTGTCCTAAAAATCTTGGTGCCAATTAAAGCTTTATGAACTTAAGCATCAGCTTTAAAACTGTGCTAAGACTTTTGGGACACAGTATATTAATAACCGAATGTGTTCACGCTCCTGTTATGCTCAGAAACATTCAATGCATTCACACTTCCTAATGGTAATGCCCAAGCTTCCAATTCTGGCATTGTTCTAGGTTTTCCATAATCTAGTGCCAAACTATTTTTCCACAGTCTTATCTGCCAGCCTTCTGTGGCCATGATAGGCTACGTAATGTTCTATGAACAAGTCATGTACTTTTCCTTCTTAACCCATGCTGCTCACTTTAGCAGCCTACCCCCCCCCACACACACACACATCATTCTTTGTTCCTTAGAAAGGAGAATTGTCAGCTAGTAAAATCCTAACCATCTTTCAAAGCCCCACAAAATGCCATCTCTCCAGGAAAGCTTCCATGATTCTATACAACCAGTTGCAATCTCTCCCACCTCTGAAGACAGCAAACATGTATTAAGTACTTACTCAGGCACTGTGGCATTGTGCCTACTTAGGAACTACAAGGCACTGTGCTAAGTATTAGGGATACAAAGAAAAACAGGTAAAAGATAAGTCTCTAATCTCAAAGGAGCTCATAGTCTAAAACAAAGGGGTGGGGGCAACATGAAAACAACTATATACAAATAAGGTATGGATTCTATGGTGATAATAGACAAAGGGATAGTACTAGCATTAAGTCGGATCTGGAAAGGCTCTAGAAGAAGGCAAGATTTTAGATAAGACCTGAAAGAAGTTAGGGAAGTATAATGCTAATGAGAATAAAGATCTTCCCCATCCACTAAAGGGAGTTTGATTAGGGGAGATTTGTAGGAAGGCCCACATCTTTTGTTAATGAGACACTGGTTCTCAAGGACTGTGATGCCCTCTGGCTCTGAAAAATATATAAATACTCTGAGGTGAGGTTTTACTGTGGGGCTTAGTTTTTGGAAGAATGTCTATGTGCCACATGAGACTCTGAGAAGCTGCTAAGCAGACCCCCCCCAGCTTTGAAAATCCAGATGCTGGTGATTCTCTCTCTGGTAACTATGTATGAGACAGTTATCTGTCTATTGATCTGTCAGACAGTTGGAAGCCGGGTCTATTGATTTTGATTTCTCTGTATTTTCTCTGAAGTTCAGGGTGCTTACTTTTTCTCCTGAACTAAGTAAATGATACATGTTCTTGATAAAAGTGATTGTTGACCCCCTCAAGTTGCTTTCCTTTTAGAAAAGCAGGTCAAAGAACCTGGGATAGCAGGCCCTCCTGTAGATGTCGGGGTGCTTGCTTTTATAGGAAGCTAAGAGATGGAGAAGAGGAGAGACAGGATTCCAGGCCTAGGGTACAGCCAGTTAAATATATAAAGTCAGGAGATGAAGTGCCTTATTCATGGAACAACAAGAACAGTCATTCTGGACTGCAGGGTACATGTAAATGAGTAAGGTATAAGAAATCTAGAAAAATAAAAAGGAGATAGGTTATGAAGGGCTTTGAACACCAAACAGGAGGTTTATATTTTATCATGGAGGTGACTTAAGTTTATTGTCATTTTTTTCTGAATATATGTTATGAAGATCTGCATTATAGATAATATGTACTTACAGGAATATATCTGAGTAACAGCCATTAAAAATGAAGAAGAGACTGGAAAGTTTAATGAAAAAAATCAAAGAAAAAACTCCTCTCATCTCCTACATCGTATAAAAAGATGGTCTAAAGAGATGGGACTTAAAGCAAGGGCAGCTTTAGGAATCAAGACCTCCTCACAGGAGACAGCACAAGAAAACCAGGCCAAGGCCCCAAAATGGAAGCCAGGGGGGCTTTAGGTGACAAGCCTGAAGCCAGCACAATCTCCAGCTAATCTACTCCAGAGGCTAAGGCCTGGTGCCAAAGCCTTCCTATATCTGCCAAGAAGTAGGAAGTATCCTAAGATCTGATCAGAGTTCTTAACTCTTTTACAATTAGTCTTCTTTATAATGTTGTAAAACATTGTACAAATAGTATAATGACTGCAAAAATTAATCTCCTGATTCTGCCCATTTTACTCTGAATCAATTCATACAAGGCCTCTTTCCTATAAATCTCTGTGATAAAGGTTTGATATTCAAAATATACAGGGAATGGTATAAATATAGAGGAATAAGAGTCATTCCACAATAGACCAATGGTAAAGGATATGAACAGGGAACTTGGAGAAGAAGAAAGTCAGGATATCAAAAACCTTCTAAAATGCTCTAACACTAATGATTAGATAAATATAAACTTAAAACATCTCTGAGATGCCACTTTACAACCAAAAGATTAGTAAATATGACAACAAAAGGAAAATATCTGTTGGGGGGGAGGGAGGATATAGGAGAACAGGCACACCATTCCATTGTTGGATATTGGTGTTGGTCTAATTATTCTGGAAAGTAATATGGAACTATTCCCCAAAAGTCAGAATATTCTTTGTACAGTGATTCACTAATAGGCTTATACCCCCAAAGAAATCATAGAAGAGAAAGGATCTTTCTTTACAAAAATACTTATAGCAACATTTTTGTTTCATTTTCCTAAGCACCAGACTAGAAACAAAATGGATGCCCATCAAGTAGGGAATGGCTGAACAAATTGCAGTATATGAATATAATGGAACATTATGGTGCTATAAGAAATGACAGAAAGGACAGTAAGCCCTGACATGTCCTATACAAATTCCAAAGGCCCATAAATAGACTGTATCTTTCACCCAATGGCAAGCTTGGCTAAGGTAAAGGAAGCACATGACCAGAACCTCAGCCACCAGAGAATAATTTTTTTCAGCCACACAAAGACTACTAGAAATAAAAGGATTGTGATAAATCAATCAATAAGTATTTATTAAATACCTATTAAGTGCTATATACTTATGAAATCAAGAAAAATACACACCTATAAAATCATAAAATATATTGAAACATATTGAATTCCCCCAGAGCTCTACAGCATTCCATATAATAAACAGGAAAAATATCCATGGTTAATAATTATGGAATTCAATTATGTAACTTAAAATGTGCATTTTTAAACTACAGGCAGAACACTGCTTTGGAAAGCACAAGATTCCAAATCTTAGTTTTAAGTCAGCTGTTGGGAACTCAAAAGGCATTTTCCCATAGAAACAGTGTTACACATGATGGTCAAATTCCCAGGCCAACTCACAAAAGCCTATAATTTAGTTAAACTCAAGTACTAATAATACTAAGTTTGAGTTCTCTTGGTCCTGAGAGCAAGGAAGAAGAGAAAGAAGAATGTGTTCTTCCTTCCCCTCTCAATACAAGGTCAACTGGTATCAAAATTTGGAACCCTACCACATTTATATTCGTCCACTTTCCATTCTGAAACCCTCCATGGCTTCCAAGTGCCCCTCTGCCCTCATGCTGCTGCCTTAAGCTTCTGAACCATAGTATTTACGTACCAGTCTTGCTCTCCCCTTCAAAACGCTTCATGCTCTGAATATTACTCAAATTTCCCACATCAACACAAAATCCTACTTCCTCAGTTCAAGAGACTCATCTAGGTTTTTTAAGGAGGAAAGTATTCTGCTTGAAATTGTTTGTGTTAAAGTATGAATGAAAACCCTCTCAGGTGTACTTATATTCTCATTCCATGTAATTCTTATTCACGTTTCCCCATAAATCCTCCAACAAAGTTCTAAGCAATAAGCTGAAAAACTTTCTTTTTTTCTTTTGCAATTTCATTTCTGTGGGTAATATACTATAAATAATATTAACATCTTACATGGGCATAGTATGCTATAGAAAATCATCACACCTACTCCTCTCTAATGTTTTGATAAAGTGTTCATATTGACCATTCTCAAAGATTTTATGGAGACAAGAGACCAAGCATATGAGCTACTAGTAGTTGCCAGTGTGCCCTCAGTTTACTTAAAACACACATATGCACATATACACACACATGCACGCACCATTTATAGTCCTTTTCATTCTTTTGGTAGTATCTTGAGAGACCTTAAAAATCAATGCCTCACTGCATATAGAAGCATGTTGCCCCAACACAGATTTCTATTCATATTTGTCAGGTCTAAAGACTATTACAAAACTTTGCTTTTTTTACTTTCATTACTTCTTTACAAGGTAGACTGAATACAGAGGTAGTATAGTACTAATGCAGTACTTCTATTAGTTTGATAAGGAGAACTCATTAGCTTTTTAATGGCAGACTTGTTACATGTTACTTCTGTCCATTATCCTTCTGGCTTTACCTACAAAAGCTTTTGGAATAATCCAACTTGGCTGGATCTCAGGCTTAACTTTCCATTTTCTCCCCTAACTACTTTTCAGTGCTTTATAATGTTTTGTACACTTAAATCATCCTTCTTTGGGGGAGAAGGGAATAAGGGTCTCGTACTGCAATTTCATCAGTTTTGGTGTGGAGACTCCTTCTGCCAAAACAGATCCACAACTTATTTATAGCTTATATTCTTAGAGAGTTACCTGAGGCAATGAGATATTAAGTGACATGCCCCAAAGTCACATGACTAATATATGTGCAATGCAGAATCTGAACGTAATTATGGCTCTAAAGCCAACTTCCTGTCTACCACACCATCCAACCACTCATCCTTCTCCAAGTGAGCTCATGTTATGAATGAATGAAAAAGCATTGATTAAATGCTTATTATGTGCCAGTACTGGAGATAAATACTGAAAAGCAAAACCATTCTCTTAGAGAGATTCCATTTTAATTAAAAAGGACTCCCCATAAAAGAAGCCTGCAGCTACAATATGGATGGAGAGGTCCAGTGCTCATTAGGGTACAGTGGTAGGGAAGATATAATTTATTCCTTCATTGATGATGCACTTAGCTACCATACCTCTCTTCCTCTGAAGATTAATGTTAATTCTCTAGACCAGTCACTACCTTTATTTTCATTTCCCTTTCTGGGAACGTAGAGATGAAAACTTCCTTAAACATAATCCTTTTCATTTTAAAAATTTGATGTTTACCTTGACCCTTACTCCAATCAGTCAGCTATCTGACTGCACATAGATCCCTGTGAGTGCTGCATCAGTAACCAAGCATTTCTTCTCATTAGCTTCTAACGCCTCTGCAATCCGTCTTCTGTCCTCATAATTCAACGAAAACTGCATTTTTCAACATTATCAGCGATCTCATTGCCAAATCTAGTGGCCTTTTTCCAATCTTCATTTTTCTTTACCTTTCTGCATCCTTTGATAACATAAATCATCCTCTCCTCTTGAATAGTCTTTCTTCTCTAGGTTTTCATGACACTGATCTCTCCTTCTTCTCCTCCAATCTGTCTGACCACTACTTATCAGTCTCTTGCTGGATTTTCACCCATGACCATTGTTCTCTGAAGGTCTGGTCCTGGTCCTCTATACCATCTCACTTACAGATCTAATTAGCTCTGATGGGTTCATCTATCATCTCCAATCAGATGATTCCAAATGTACATACCCAGCCTTAGTCTCTCTCCTGAGCTCTAGTCTCACATTACCAACTAACTTCCTCTTGAACATTTAAAACTGGATGTCCCCATAGGTATCTCAAATTCAACATGTCTAAAACAAGCCTCATTATCTTTTCCTCCTCCAAACTTCCCTGGTACTCTCACATGCACCATCATCCTCCCAGTCACCCAGGCTGACAATTTCAGTGACATCCTCTAACCACCCATATTCACCCTACAAATCCAATTTGTTGTCAAATCTTGTGTGTATGTATGCATGTGTGTATTCATGCATGTGTGTACACATGCACATATGCATACATGTATATATGTATAGATACATGTGTGTATAATATGTATCTCTTGCAAGACCCTCATTATCTTTTCAATTAGTCTCCCTAACAAATACTTCTTCCCACTCAAATCTATCCTGTACTCAGATGCCAAAATTTTTTCCTAAAATACCATGTCACTACATCTTCAAGATGAAATCTGAAGTTCCCTATTTGGCATTTGGAGCTCTTCATAACTTGATCCCTTCCTACTTTTTCCATATTTTTACATTATATTCTGCTTCACATACTCTATGATTCAGTGGTTCCTCAGACACAACCCTTGATCTCTCAAATTCATACCTTTGCCTGGGATGTCTCTCCTAAGCCTAAAATTTTATCCTACCTCATCTCTACATCCTTGCTTCCTTGTATTCCTATAAGACATAGTTCAAACCCCACCATATATACTGGAGGTCTTTCTCAGTCCTTCTCCCTCCATTGCAAGCTCCTCCCCTCTGAGATTACCTACCATTTTTTGCTGTTGTTCAGTAATGTCAGTCACAACTCTTCATGACCCAATTTGCGGTTTTCTTGCCAAAGATACTGGAGTAGTCTGCCATTTCATTCTCTAGCCCTTTTTACAGATCAGGAAATTGAGGCAGAGTTAAGTGACTTGCTGAAGGTCACACAACTAGTATCTGAGGATAGATATGAACCCAGATCTTCCTGACCCCAGGTCTGGCACTCTATCCACCGGGCCACCTAGCTGCCTGCCTTCTAGTTACAGTTTTATTTGTACATAGTTTTTTGGGTTTGTTTTTTTTTTGTATTTCTATTTTGTTAAATATTTCTCAATTATAGTTTAAAGAATCTGTAACATTCATTTTTTTCAATATTGAGTTCCAAATTCCCTACCTACCTCTCACCCCCTCACCCCTTGAGAAAGCAAGTAATATGGTATCAATAATATATTGAAGTCTATGAAAAACATATTTCCATATCAACCATGTTGGAAAAGAAAACACACACAACACAAAACAAAAAAGAAAAATTAAGGAAGTTTCAAAAAGTATGCTTCCATTTGCACTCAGAATTCATCAATTCTCTCTCTGCAGATGGACAGCACTTTTCATCCCAGGTCCTTTGGAGCTGTCTTTCAGGGGTAGGGAACCTGAAGCCTTGAGACCACATGTTCTCTATGTCCTCAAGTGCTGCCCTCTGACTGAATCCAAACTTCACAGAACAAATCCCCTTAATAAAAGAACTGTTTTGTAAAACTTCGACTCAGTCAAAAGGCTGTCCCCCAGGACCTGGAGGGTCATATGTGGCCCCCCCTTTACTGATCACTGTATCAATCAGAGTAACTAAGTCTTTCACAATTGATCATTATAATATTGTTGTTGCTGTGTACAATATCCTCCTGATTCACTTCACTTCACATCAGCTCATATGAGTCTTCCCAGGTATTTCTGAAACCACTCTGCTCATCATTTCTTATAGCACAACAGTTTTGCATTACAATTATATATCACAACTTGTTCAGTCCATCTGATTAGTATCCCCTCAGTTTCCAATTCCCTACTACCACAAAAAGAGCTACTATAACTATTTTTGTATATATAGGTCCTTTTTTTTCTTTGATCCTTTAGGGGTACAGACCTAGCAGTAGTATTGCTGTTTAAAAGGGTATACACAGTTTTATAGCTCTTGGCGCATAGTTCCAAGCTGTTCTCCAGTTCACAGCTCCAGCCACAGTATGTTGGTGATACTATAGCTTTTGCCTCTCTTTGTATTCCCAACACTTTGTGCAGTGCCTGATATATAGTAAGTATATAGTAAGTGCTTCAAAAATACATCTTGACTGACTTGTTAAGATATAGTCAATTTTTCTTTGAGTGATGTTGTTTGATGCTTAGTATATTCCAATTCTGTTTTTTGGAAAATGTATTGATGATATGTATATTACATATCATCAATACATTTTCCAAAAAATTCCATATATATATATATGGAATTGTTGGGCTTTCTATAACCTGTGGAGTTCCTTTATGATTGATCAATCTCAAATCATATTTTCCAATATCATTTTCCATCCTCCCTTCTACCTATTTTGGCAAAAAAATTGCCAAAAATTAAGTCAAATATTGACTTACTTTGGGAGGTCCTGTCACACCTTTCACAGATACCTACTTTTTCATTAACTGAAATTGATACTGGCATAATCTGTAATTATCTTAATGGTAGTCTGTTTCATTATTCTCAATATATGTAATACAAGTCATGATGTTGAAATATCCAAGGAAATTCTGCTTCTAAAACCAACTCTTACAATTCTTCTGTCTTTTGAAGAACCCATAAGTCATCCTTCCATTTGGCGGTAACAAATTTTACATCTTCTGATTTCACTTATACTGAATAGAGATGTTACACATTTTCTCTAGTCCAGTAGCATGTCAACTTGTTGGCCATTTGACAAAATCACACGTGTAAAGCACTAAAAGTTAATGTTAATCAGTGGTCTATGAATGGCTGATACTTAGCATTCTCTTTGTCGTTTCCCATCCTTATCATTACAAAAAGGTGAGGAAATATTGCAGGACTAAGGGCTATTTTATATTTTTCTTCAATTCATAGACTTGCATGGTAAAAACAAAAACAAAAACCACCTAGTGTCCAAACTTCTAGTGATAAATTCTTTATAAATTAATAGACTACAGTATCTATCACTGAGACTATCTTGACAAAACCTAGTTGAGCTTATGCCTTGCTAACATAGCTCTCAAGAATTACGATCACCTTCTTGCCATCAGTTAGCTTTAGAGTGGGATTTTAGTGAAGGATAATCTGGTAGGTTATTTTAAAGATCAAAGTTCCTACAAAGTCTCTCAGACTGAAGAGGATATTATGAATCTATCAGTGGATGGATGAAAGAGAATGGATCAAGGGCAACTGTATGGATGGAAATAAATTAGCTATATACAAAATGGGAACCAATGGCATTTTATGCAATATGATAATACAGGTTACCTTAATTTTATGAAATCAATTGCAACCAAGCCGTAAATTTTGGCAAAATTAGCTATTTCTGTTTTCCCTACTGACTTTAATTATTACAGCAGAGATCTGGAGATATGTTGCCACAGGGGAAAAACATTCTGCCTTATAGCACAGTCGGTATGCCATGAGTATCATTTCCAACCAAGAAATTCCCTTTTCTTTCTATAATCTCATCCAGCTTCAACCATACTTCTCTTTATTGCTTCCACTCCCAACACACACACACACACACACACACACACACACACACACACACACACACACACACACACACACACACACACACACCCAAAGAATACATTGCCTACACCTAGCACAAGGGCTATCACATGATAAGTTTTTCTGTTAAATACTGACTGCACAACTGCAGTTCCCAGAACTCTGCTCCTTACCCCCTTGTTTGAATTTAATATTTATAATACCTAAAGGGCTGTTTAGATTAAAAAAAAAAAGGTCCACGAGTATCATCTAGTACTATTCTCTCTATATAGCTCAAGAAACTGAAACCTGAAGAAAAGTAACTTATTCAAGGATTTGGCATCGTATTTCACCAGAAGGAACATGTGTAGAGTACAAGGTGTGCTCTACTCAGAAAATTCCTAAAGTTAGAAAGGCTTGAGGTTATGCAATAATAATTAGATCCTTGTTTTATCAGTTCTGTAAATTTAAAAAGCTATATCAGGCTTTCTTAATCATTATCATCTTTCATTTATATAGTATTTTCTAATTACTCAGAATTTCATATTATATACATTATCTCATTATATACATTATAACATACATGGTTTTATTGATCAACAATATTCCCTTTTGAGGCAGATTATTATCCCCATTTTACAGATGACAAAACTGAGGTCCCCTCCAAGATTTTATAAATATCAAAACTGCCCTAAAATTACAAAATGCAGAACCTATTATTACTGTTATAGTAGAATTTACTTGACCACTTTTTTGAAGATTTTTTTTCTTCAGAATTCAAAGCAAAAACAATTTGCAGAAATTACTGCAATAACTGCAAATTTCCATCAGTCATAATTTGAATTCTAGTATCTATCAACATGCTGGAATGATGATGAAACCATCAGTCTAACAGATAAATGTGAATATGGGTAGGAATGGGGGCAGGATTGGTGGGAATAATTCATAACAATCAATTGTCATAACAATCAACTGTTATAGTAACTTCCATATTCTATGTGATGATAATTGACAAGAAAACATATGGTGGTGAAATATGCTTGCCTTCATTCATTCACTCAATAAATGATCATTAAACTCTATATTGCAGGATATGAGGATATGAAGACAAAAATAAAAGTCCCTGCCCTCAAGGGCATATATTTTACTGGGGAAAACAAAATGCACAAAGAAAAGCAAATTTAAAAATCTACATGATTTTAAAGTTATTTCCTGGGGCAATCACATAAGCAGCTGGGGATGAGGGAAATAGATGGATCAAAACAGGCCTCCAGTAGGATTGTGGCACTTGGGATAAATCTTGAAGGAAGCTTTGAGGTAGAAATGAGGTGGGAGTGCATTCCAGGCAGTGGGCACAGCCTGTGCAAAGGCACAGAGAGACAAGACAAAATGCCATGGATGAGGAAGTACAAACAGATTCATTTGATGACACAGAGCTAATAAACGAGAGGAATATGCCATAAACTTTAAAAGGTAGGCTGGAGCCAAATGATGAAGGGTTTTAAATATCAGAGATTAGATTTTAACCTAGAAGTAAGAGGGGCCTCTGAAGAGGTTTGAGCAGTCAAATGACACGGTCAGAACAAGGGAGTAGCATGGTCAGTGACTAGGGCAACTATGTGGAGGATGGAAGATAGAGAGGAGAGACTGGAAGCAGAAAAAATCAATAAGGAGACTAGTGCAGCAATCTAGACAGGAGATGGGGACTTAAAGGAAGTTGGCATCTGGGAGACTGGAGAGTGAGGCCAAATGCAATAGATATTGTAGAGGCAGAATGCATAGGACTTGAAATCTGAGGGGTAGGAAAGGGAAGAGTACCAGAAGACTGAGGTCATGAACCTGGCCTTTGCCATAATAACAGAAGTCTGTATATTTCAATTTCACCTCTCTCTCTCTCTCTCTCTCCCTCTCTCTCTCTCTCTCTCTCTCTCTCTCTCTCTCTCTCTCTCTCTCTCTCTCTCTCTCTCTCTCTCTCTCTCTCCACTCCCTTTGTCTCCCACTTTTTTAGTCATACATTCAGTAGGCTTCCAATGTGATTAGCACTTCTGTAAAACAAAATCCTGATGTGGGGAAAAAAGTGGGGGGATAATTTTCAGAAGCTAATTGAAGCACTTGGGAAGAGGGAAAATATGTGCCCTGGTCTCAGGAGACAGAAAGAAGGTGATAATTCTTCTCTGGAAGGTTTGAACAAATAAACTTGTGTGAAAGAGTTAAGTTCACAACTAAGGAAAAGATTTCCAACTTCTCAACCTAAAGAGGCAACGTGCAAGTAGGATAAAGATTCGAGCTAAATAACTGAGGAAAGTAATGAGCAATGAGCAGAACAGGTGCTAGTAATTTAACCCTAATTTCAGAAGTTGAACAGTTCATTCAATTTTACAATAAACAAAATATGTAGATCATTTAATGAAAAGGGAAATAGCACCATTTTGTTGGTAAAACAGATTAATAGGCTCCCATTTGCAATTGCCAGCATCTTCATTCTATCCATCCTAACATTAAATATTTTGATTTCTAGGGCAACATAAATGTACATAGTACATAAAAGAAATAAAGTGACATATAAGTTATATAAATGATGAATTCCATTTAACAAATTTGGCAAATATTATATACACTATGTACAGAGTACTATGCTCAGTATTGGGGCAAGTAAGAAGTTTAGATATGACAGTTATTTTTCCTCATGAAGCTCACAGCTAAGTAAGAGTAACAGATACAAATAAATACACATCATGCTTTTTCCTATGATTATTTGGTACGCGAACTAAGGATGAATGTGCATACTTGTGCCATTTGTCCATCACTGTTCTTGAAAGGCTTCTTGAAAGAGGTGAGATTAAGAAGGTTCTTCGGAACCTGGGTCCTTCATATTTTGTACATGAATCAATCATTCACACCTGCACTATGGGAGTTCAGTATAAAAACACCAGAGATCAAAAAGCATTGAAATGCCTTTTTTTTTTCCCTACTGAAATAAATTCTTAGAGTTAAGAAAAGAAATATCCCCCTCAAGCTGATCATTTTGGGAAAGAAAGTAACTATGTAAAAGGCACCCCAACTCTGTTTTGAACTTTCAAACTGCAGGCGTGTTGAATAGAAGAGTTGTCAGCAAAGCTAAGGAAGGGCTGCAACACTGATAACTAGAAACATGTGTGAGGCAGTTTGAACAAGAGCAAAACTTACTCCGGTGATTTATCATTCAGCTGAGGTTTCAGTACGTTTACACTAATAGTCCCTGAAGGTAAAAAACCTTTATTTTAAAATTATTTCAAATAGAGTCATGGAACTGAAAGCAATTCTGGGGCATCTGTGTTATTTGTCAAAATAATTGCTCTATAAAGTATCTAATATTTTAAAATGTATTCCATACACTGAGCATCTGATATAAGAAACTGCCCCTCACCAACATGAAAATGTTGCTCATCCCATTCTGTATTTGTCTAAAAACTGACTTAAAAGTCTTATTCATATATTTTAATGGAATAGATTACACACTTTACTAACTGAAAATACAACTGCTTATATAACTGTTCAATATAAAAGCATCTGCAAATGGAATATTATAGAAGAAAATAGCTATTCCCAAAGAATTTTTTTATCGCAGTAGACAAATCTTTCATATTTTACTCCTGAAAAATAGAAGACAACACAATTTATTTCACCACTAGTCTCAGTTTAAGTCCAAGTACACATTTCCATGAAAGAAAGAGTTCAAGCATCTCAGCTGCAACACTGGGCAAAACAGCCTTGGTGGGGTGAAGATAATTCCATAGAAACAGTGTTTACGTACTGGAACTATGCATTATGGTGATAGCAAACAGGCTGTCACGCAGGGGAGTCAAAAATACTGGATCTTACATGTTTGCTTAGACAGTCACAACTCTCTGATTTTCACTTTTGGCAATCAGCCAAATGACATCACAAGGCAGTTTACAGGCATTATAGGGCAGTTTCATTATAATGTGCTGACATCATTACTAGAAGGCATTAAAGTGACATCATTACGCCACTTAATGTTAGATGACATTGAAGTGGCAACAGTATGCAATGAATGCCTCTAGAGGGTTAGTGCAGACTTTTGGCACATCTACATTTACTGAAGATTTACTATAGAAAAGAACAGTAATGTAATATTCACATATGTGTGTATATATATATGTACATACATACATACATACACACATACATATATAGGGAGTATAAAATCCATGAATCCTCCATCTTATTTTGCTACATATATGGAAATCTAATGAACTTGAGTGTGAACACATAAGAAAATGTACATTCAATATATGTACTACAATGAAAACCATAAGGTTTCCATGATCTCTTCTATTATATCACATTTTAAAAATCTTAATTTCCCACAGAAATTCTTCAAATTCATCACAGGAACATTTATCAAATATAGGCTTGATCAAAGGAAGGGCTTAGTATAATGGAATGGACACTGGATTTGGAATTAGAGGATCAGGATTTGAATAATGGCTCTGCCATTTGCTATCTGTGCAACCTCAGGCAAATTATTTCTCCTGTTTGGGCCTCAGTTTCCTCATCTATAAAATAAGGATGGAATTGATTTCTTAATGTGTCTTCTAGTTCTAGATCCTACACGCCTTCACATCCAATATAACATGAGTTGTTAAAAGGAAATGATGAAATAACATGGCTTTCCTTAAGAATGAAGCTAATCCTTATCCACAAGACAGTAGAGAAGTACAGATGTTGAGATTTTTTTTTTTGTTCTCATCTTGTTTTGGGAATTTTAAAAGAGCAAATACCCACATTCTTGTGATCTCTGTTCTGCAGAGTTTGCAAGACAAATTGACTGCAGAATAAAAAAACTGAAAGTAGAAAAATAATTATTTTAACCAGGCCCTGAGCAACATAATGCTGGAGAATTTACGCCACCTGCTTACTGTGAAAAAAAGCAGATGTTCCTGCCTAAAGGAAGCCATAGCAATCCAGCAAAGAAAGAATTGAATTTTAACTCTCTCAGATATGCCACTGTTAAAGTTCAGAATTACACTGAAAAAGAAAAAAAAGGGCATTTCTCCAGTTTTCAGAGCGAAGAAGTATATTGAGATGTTCTAGAGGTAATTCTCATTCATGTAGGTAGATAAACTCAATGAACCTTAAGGTTCCTTCTAGGTCTGAAATGATGTTTCTGTAAAATGCTGCCCTCATCAATCTTAACAGAGCTGCTACACTACTCCTTCCTCGAATCCTATTTTCATCATCTCACTTTGTATGGTATGTTCTAATTCAACATCACATCAGTCCCTCAATCAACCATCCAACCAACAAGCATTTATCAAGTGTCTTCTATGTGCTAGGCAGTTGGGATACAAACTCAAAAGTGAATCAGTCCTTTCCCTCAGGGAGTGTACATGTTCAGTAAATACAGGAAATACACAAAAAAAGAATACATGGTCCATGGAACACTGACAAGTAGAAGAATCAGGAAATATGAAAAGAGATAGTACTTGAGCTAGCCTTGAACATTTTGAACATTTTGTATGGGAACAGCCAGCAAAAAAGTTTGGTTGGAACACAAAATAAATGAGGATGAGGAATGTGTAATCAATTTAGAAAGAAAAGCTGGAGACTGAAATGTGAAAGGCTTTAAATATTGTATGAAGGAACCTAAAGACAATAGAGAGTTACTGAATCTTCTTGGGCAAAGGAATGGCATGGTCACAACTGCACTTTAGGAATATCAATTTGGCAGGCTTCTGAAAGGTGGTTTAAAAAGCCCGACCCCCACACTCAATGGAAGCAGGGAATCCGATTAGGAGGTTATTGCAACAATCCAGGCAAGAAGCATTAAGGATCTGGATTAGGGTGGCTGTGGTACAGAGAGAAGGACACAGATGTGAGAGATTATAAGGATGTAAAATTGATAACACTTGGCAACCGATTAGATATGGCGAGTAAATGAGAATGAAGAATCAAGAATGACTCATATTGCAGTACTAGGTGAGTAGAAGAATGGCGGTGCCCTTGGGAGAATAGGGAAGTTAAGAAGAGGGTTAAGTTTAGATGAAAATGTTAAGTAAGCATGTATAGACAGAGGACTACAGCTCAGAATAATAATGAGAGCTGGATCGGTAATTTGTGAACTATGTGCACAGAGCTGAATTCATAGAAGCAGATAAGGGGAGATGGGGAGAAAAAATAGACAAAGATGAGGAAAGGACCCAACACCTGCCCTCTTTCCAGTCTTTCCAGCTCAAATCACCTCTTTTCTTGACAGAGCTCCTTAATTCCCCAAAAGCCAATCTTCTTGAATCTTTTCTAGAGAATCTGCTAATCCTTGTTTACATGTTTCTGCTCATACCAATGCCCCTGCCTGAAATTATCTTTGACAAACTTAACCTTCTTCAAGAAGACTTCCCTGATAACCCACTATGATGGCAAATTTATTTACTCCCCAACTTCTCAGTACTATTACATGTTTGGGTAACCAGACTTTCAACCAAGCCTGGAGCATTTTGTCTGCTACTAATGTGGAAGCATGGGGGCAGTCAGATGGCTCAGTGGATATAGCACTGGGCCTGGAGTCAAGAAGACTTGAGTGTGTGTGTGTACACATATATATGTGTGTGTGTGTGTGTGTGTGTATGTGTGTGTATGTATATGTGTACGTATGTGCATGTGTTATGTATATATATATACATATATATATGCATGCATATGTATATATCCCCCATTCTCTCAATTCACAAAGCTGCCATCTTCACACAGATCCTCACCACCTCCTGCCTTGATAAATGCAGTAGCCATACAACTGATCCTACTTCTTCCAGTCTCTCCCCACTCCAAACCATCCTCTACTCTGCTAACAAAGTGAATCACTGACCATGTCACTTTCCCACTCAATAAACTCCAATGGCTTCCTATTATCTTCAGAAACAAATATAAAATACTCATTTATCATTTCAAGCCCTTGCGACTTCCTACATTTCAAATCTTCTTATATTTTATTCCCCTCCATACTCTATAATCAAGCTGCACTGGCCTACTTCCTATCACATAACTCTTATCTTCTGAGTCAGTGCCTTTGTACCGACCATTTCCCATACTGGAAATGCTCCCCCAGCTCAACTCTACCTCTTAGCTACCCTGACTTCAAGACCTACTTCTTTCCTAGTGCCTCCTACTAATAGTGCCTTGCTTCAGAGATTACCTAATCTTTTATGTTATATCCCCCATTAGAATTTAGCTTCCTGAGGGCAAAAACAATGCTTTTTTGTTTTTCCTTGTATCCCTAGTACTCATCAGGGATCTTGATACATAGTAAGATAAATTCTTGCTGACTATCTAATTTCAGAGGTACCCTTACAAATGAATCCTTTTTATGATCCCTCCAAAACTAATCCAATAATCTACACTTGCGATGATGGGGAGCTCACCACTTTACAGAGTAACTTATTTCCATTGTGGCCAGCTCTAATTTTAAGAAAATTATCTTAATGATAATTTAAATTCTGTCTTCTTGTAGTTTCTAACCATTAGTATTCCTTCTACCAAAGAAAATAAGGATTTATAACCTGAGGTCTATGAATTTAGATGGGGAAAAATATTTATCTTTATTTTTACTAACCTCTAAAATTCCGAGAACGGGCCCATAGGCCTTGCCAGACCATCAAAGTGGTCTAAGACATAAAATTTAAAAGCCTGTGATTTACAATTGATTAGAGAAATGCAAAATTTAAACAACTCTGAGGTATTACCTCACACCTATGGGTTTGGCTAACAAGATAGAAAAGGAAAACAACAAATGTTGGAGAGAATATGGAAAAACTGGGATCCTAACACATTGTCGTTAGAGCTGTGAACTGGACAAACCAATTATTCTGAAGAACAATTTGGAAATATGTCCAAATGGCTGTAAAACTATATATATCCTTTAACCCAACAATACCATTTACTGGGTTTGTATCCCAAAGAGATCAAAGAAAAAGGAAAAGGACCTATATGTACAAAAATATTCATAACAGTTCTTTTTGTGGCAACAAAGAATCAGAAATTGAGAAGATGCTTATTAATTGGGAAATGACTGAACAATGATTGTGATGGAATACTGCTATGCTGATGAGAATGATGGTTTCAGAACTGATGCAAAGTAAAGTCAGCAGAACCAGGAGAACACTGTACTCAGTTAACTGCAATATTACAGCAATGATCAGCTGTGAAAGATTTGGCTATCTGACCAATATAATGATCTAAGACAATTCAGAACAATTCCAGAGAGAGAACTGATGAACTCTGGGTACAGATTGACAATAATTTTTTCAGTTTCTTTATTTTTCTTTTTGCAACATGGCTAATACAAAAATATGTTTTGCATGCTTTCACAGTATAATTGGTATGACATTGTTTGCCTTCTAAATGGGTGGGGATGGGGGGGAGGGAAAGAATACAGAACTCCAATTTTTTAAAATACATACTTAGAAATAAGTAATAGATAAATAAATGGTGTATATGTGTGTATGTGTGTGCTGAAAATAAATAAATAAATGAAAAGCTTGTGATCTAGAGACACCCAGAAAAGGTCTACTCTCTTTTCCACATGATAGCTTTTCTAACATTTGATAACCATCCCTCTGAGTCTTCTCTTCTCCAGGGTAAACATTCCTAGCTCCTTTGATGAACCCTCACATGACAAGGTCATAAGTCTCTTCACTACCTTCACCCTCCTTTTGCCATGCTCCATTTGTCTACTAAAATGGGACCACTGAAATGAAATATGACATTTCTGAGAGGGTCTGATCAGGTAGAGAATGCGATACTTTCTACCAATGTAGCCCAAGATTACAATGGATGTTTAGCAGCCACCTCATGCTCTGGATTCATAAACTAACTGTATGGTCAGCCCACTGAAACTCCGAGGTATATTTTTTCTCATTAACTGCTTATATAACCATGTTTCCCCTCTTCTGTCCTTGTGAAGCTTATTTTCTGAATCTGAATGTACAACATTTCTATCAAATTTCAATTATCCATTAAATATCTATTAAACACACTATTAAATTTCATCACTGCAGCCAATTAGGCTTTGGTTTTTGTCACAATTCAATTTCTTTTTTCTAAATAGGAACAATAGGCTTCCATTTTAATAGGGTTTACATGAAACAGCAATTTGGTTATGCTTTCAAATGCCTTTAAATAGGCACTCAGGAACAGCCAAGATGGCAAAGTAGAAAGATGCATATACTCCAGCGCTTCCCCTATAGCCGACAAAATACCTATAAAAATGACTCTCAACAAAGTCAAGAGCAGCAGAAGTCACAGAACAACAGAGCAAAAGAGGTTTCCAGCCAAAGGTAACCTGGAAGGCAGACAGGAAAGGTCTATCTCACAGGACACTGAGCAGAGCAGAGCACCACGCTGGCACTGAGAGGAACAGGACCTGAACATACCTCCAGGCAGAGTTCCTAGCAGGAAAGATTCCATATACCTCAACCCACAAGTGACAAAGAAAGCTCCAAAGATCAGTAGGGTAGGACTTCCCCATCTGGGCAAGAGGAACGGGGTTTCTCCAGTAATAGCCCCAGGCGATGGCAGATGTCCAGGCAGCAGACTATAGGCAGCTACAGAGGCCTAGAAGCAACCTGGGTCCATTATTCAGGTAGGTCAGCTTGAAGCCTCTGGCAGTAGGGAGCAGCTGATCTAAACTCCAGCCCTGAGTGACAGCCCTGCCCCCACCCAAAGCACAGGGGAACCAAGCAGCTGAGTCTAATCTCTTGACAAAGGATTCAGAAGTCAAGTAACTGGCTAGGAAAATACCCAAGAAAGGGAAAAAAAAAATAAGACCATTGAAGGTTACTTTCTTGGTGAACTCCTCCCATCCTTTCAGATGAGAAAGAACAAGGCTTACTATCACAGGAAGTTAAGACCCCTGCCTCCAGGGCCTCCAAAGTGAACTTAAACTAGTCTCAGGCAATAGAGGAGCTTGAAAAGTGAGTTAGCAGCTTACTAAAGGAGAACCAAAAAAATGCTGAGGAAAATAACAGCTTTAAAAAGAGGCTAACTCAATTGGGAAAAGAGGTCCAAAAAGCCAATGAGGAGAAGGAGGCATTAAAAAGCAGAATTAGCCAAATGGAGGAGAAGGTTCAAAAGCTCACTGAACAAAACAGTTCTCTGAAGGAGAGAAGTGAGTTCAGGGAAATGAATGAGATAAACCAAGCAGTTAGAAAACAAAACCGAAAGTTTGAAAAAATAGAAGATAATGTGAAACATCTCATTGGAAAAACAACTGACCTGGAAAATAGATCCAGGAGAGACAACTTAAAAATTATGGGACTACCTGAAAGCCATGATCAAAAAAAGAGCCTAGACATTATCTTCCATGAAATTATCAAGGAAAACTGTCCTGATATTCTAGAAACAGAGGGCAAAATAAATATTAAAAGAATCCACCGATCACTTCCTGAAAGAGACCCGAACAGAGAAACTCCTAGGAATATTGTGGCCAAATTTCAGAGTTCTAAGGTCAAGGAGAAAATATTGAAAGCAGCTAGAAAGAAACAATTTGAGTACTGTGGAAATACAATCAGGATAACACAGGATCTGGCAGCTTCAACATTAAGGGATCGAAGGGCTTGGAATAGAATATTCCAGAAGTTAAAGAAACTGGGATTGAAACCAAGAATTACCTACCCAGCAAAACTGAATATAATCCTTCCAGGGAATAAATGGTCATTCAATGACACAGAGGACTGAAAAGACCAGAGTTGAAGAGAAAATTTGACTTTCAAACACAAGAATCAAGAGAAGCTTGAAAATGTAAACAGGAAAGAGAAATCATAAAAGACTTTCTAAAGTTGAACTGTTTTCATTCCTACATGGAAAGAAAATATTTATAACGCTCGAGACTTTTCTCAGTATTTGGGTAGGTGGAGGGATTGTACACACACACACACACACACACACACACACACACACACACACACACACAGAGTACAGGCTGTGTTGAATCAGAAGAGATGATATCCACAAAAAAAAGATATAAAAATTAAGGGGTGAGGGAGGAAAATACTGGGAGGAGAAAGGGAGAAATGGAATGGGGCAGGCTATAACTCATAAAAGAGATAAAGAAAAATCTTGTTCACTGGAGGACAAAAGGGAGAAGGGGAGGGGGGAAAAGTGAAGCTACTCTCTCCACATCTGTCTTAAGGAGGGAATAACATGCTCACTCAATTTGGTATGAGTTCCTATCTTACACTACAGGAAAGCAGGGGAGAAAGGGATAAGCGGGGGGGGGGGGGGAAGGTGGAAGGGAGGGCAAATGGGAGGAGGGAGTAACTAGAAATAAACACTTTTGGGAAGGGACAAGGTCAAATGAGGAAATAAAAAAATAAGGGGGGATAGAGAGGGCAATATAGTTAGTATTACACAACATGATTATTATGGAAGTCTTTTGCAAAACGACACATATATAGCCTGTATTGAATTGCTTATCTTCTCAGTGGGGATGGGGAGGGAAGGAGGGAGGGAAAGATGGTGGAATTCAAAGTATTAGAAACAAACGTTGAGAATTATTATTGCATATAACCGAGAAATAAGAAACACAGGTAATAGGGTATAGAAATTTATCTTGCCCTACAAGAAAAGAGAGAAGATGGGAATAAGGGAAGGGTGGGGTGTGATAGAAGGGAGGGTACAATGAGGAAAGGAGTAATCAGAATGCAAGGTATTAGGGGGTGGAGGGAGGGGAGAGATGGGGAGAAAAATTGGACATGTTACAAAGTGATGTAAAAGCAATTAGTATTAAAACAATTGACTGAATTAACTACTGAGAATAAATCAAAGACATCTTTAGTTTGGGGAAAAGAATTTTAGTCCAAATTTCCGAGAGGCAGGAAATCTCGGGTAAAATTTGGCATTGATGGAAAAATTAAGGTTTTAATGTTAAATTTGATTTTATGATTGCTACTTAATCAGGAACTAGAACAGGTATAGAAAGGCATGTAAGCCACTTAAGACTTGCCTCAAGGACTTGCCTTCCTTAGCCAAAGTGAAATTATAGTCATACCTGAAACCTGGTTATTGGAACTTGCTATTTTAAGATGCTATGGGACTATTAAGTGACTGTTCCTCTGAGTCTAACTCCAGGTTTGGATAGCAAGAAAGGCAGTCTGAGCCTCCAATTCATGATGCCAGTAAGCCTGTGAGATGCTGGTATGAACTGAAAAAGGTGATTTCATGGGAAGGATGGGAGAGCGGCTGTTCAGCCTGGGCTGAGATAGGATTCTCCTGACTCAATTTTCCCACTGACACCTGGCTTTAAGCCTGACTAAATGCAAGACAATCTATTCCTGCCTGGAATTGACATGAAGATGGGGAGATATTGTTTCCCTGCAATGTCCCTACTCTTAGTGGCAACTTCCTACAGTCAAAAGGTTTGTAAGCTTAATACCAGATCTATTAAATTATAGATTGTGGGTAGGGGAACATCTGAGGTTAAGTCTAAAATTAAGCTATTAGGCTTAGGACTTTAGACCAACAACAATAAGTGAGGGTCCTTTAATTCTTAGTAATACTATGGAGACAATTAGGTCAGGGGCTTTTGAAGTTAGCATACATACTTATTATTTGTCTCAATTGATTAATGTTAAAAAAAATCCATTTGTGGTCTATATTATAAATGCTTTAAAAGAAATATCACCTGACCAAATAAATAAATAAATAAATAGGCACACAAATGTATTTACTTATTTGCCTAATATGTGAGAGAAATGGAACAGGGATCACTGGACAGAAAGAAGAGAAACTTCTTTGCATGGACATAGATGCAACCAGAATAGAAAATGATGCTGCCTTTTTTTATACGCTCTTCACTTCGATTCAGAAGTGTTTGAGTTTTATTATTGTTGTGGTTCTGGGGGAGGGGTCTGGTCAGCTTCTCCTAACTACAAACCAATAGTGCAATGGAAAGAATAATGGAATAAAAACCAAGAGATCTGGGTTCTAGTCTCATTTCAGTTACTAAACATCTGTGACTGAGCAGTGAATCAACATATGTGAAGTGCTTATTATGTATCAATGCATATTGTGTTAGTCCTTTGTGGCCAAAGAAGACCATGCCATCAGAGAAATAATGACAACACTTGCACTTGACTTTGTTTTGAGTGAGGGAGGGCTGTGCAGGTCAATGCATGTACCAAGCACTAGAGATACAAAGGGAAAAATGAGCCAGTTCCTTCCCTCAAGAAATTTACATTCTAAAGCATTCTGAGCTTCCTGGATTTCTTCAACCACAGAATGAGAGTACTGGACTAAATAATATGAAGCTTCCTTCTCAGTTTTAAAAACTGATTACTCGCTAATTCAATTCATTCAATAAACATTTATTAAACACCAGACACTAAGTACTGTAGACACAGTGAACTCACTGGTCCTCAAAATCATGATTAATACCAGCAGAACAAAGCAGGTGAGGGTAAAACAAAACAAAACAAAACACACTGTTTGAAAGATATGAGACTGTCTCCTCGTTGATTTAACTGCCCGAAAGTCTGAGCATGCTTAGAATAATAATTTCTGCCAAGTAGCAGGGAGGGGGAAAATATCATACAAATATATGGGCAGAGGCATGACATTTGTCTTTCATAAGATTCCTGGGAAACTATTTGTAATCACCTTCTGTGTGCATAAGGATAACCAAACATTTACCAGCTCAATAAAATAACAGAGTATGTATTTGTGTCCCCTCAAAAAGGACACAAAGAGTAACTAATAAATTAATATGCTTTACTATTAGTTCAGTATTCATAGTGGTTATATTTTTACCTTGGGCTAGTGGTTATTCAAAGGCACTGGATAAGAGAAATAAAGGGATATGTATATCTATAACAATGTCAGAGATAGAAGGGACCTCTGAGCCCATCCAAGTGAAGCTATACCTAAAATAAAAACAAGAATAAAAACTTCTCTACAACAGTGGTGTCAGTCTCAAATAGAATGGATCCTGAAGGCAGTAGACTGATTTAGAAAATCATAAAGCAACATTATCTATATTGTATTTTTATTTATTTTGTTAAACATTTACATTTGCATTTTAATCAGTTTCCTCCCACTCAGGTTTTTGTGGAGACTAGGGGAGCCATGAGTTGGATACCTCTCTTCTATAGCATACCTGACTAGTCACTTAATCTTTGCCTGAAGATCTCAAGTAAAAGGGAACCCACTACCTGACAAGTCAGCTAATTCAACTATGAGATAACTCTTATTGTTAGGGAGCCTTTCCTTACATGGTACAATGAAAAGAATGTTGGGCCTAGAACCAGGGGGAACTGGGTTCAAATTTCAGCTGCACTCACTTGAGTTACCTCATTTATGAAATGAGGGGCTGAACTAGATCATCTCTAAGGTACTTTCTAGCTCCATCATCTATCTAAAGTGGCTCCTTTGCAATCTTCAACCTGTTGCTTTTAGTTCCAACCTCTTAGACAAAATAGAATATATCTGTCTAATCCTCCTACTGAACAGCCCTTCAAATACCTGTTCTCCCCTAAGTATTTTCTTCTTCAAGATAAACAACCACAGTTGTTTCAAACACTTCTTACAGAGCAAGAAGTTGACTCTTTTCACTCACTGCCCTCCTCTGGATGGTCTTGAGATTATCAATGTCCTTTCTAAAATGTTGTCTGACCAAGGGTCCAATATGCTAACTATTGCTCCCAGCTTTGCAGTAACTAAAAATTAGATAAACATCAGATCAATGCTTTTATCTAAGTTACTGATAAAAACTTTTAGACAGCCCAGGATCAACTAAACATCCCTAGGAGTATTCCACTGGAGTCTTCCGTTATGAACTGACATCACCTAGTGGGGTGTATAGGGTGGTCGGGAAGACCTCTGGTGTGAGGGCTTGCAGAGTCCTTTTCTGGAATGCTCATTCCCCTTCAATGGCCAACCAATCACCCAACTCTCACTATGACTCCAAGAAAGTGCGGCATGCATAGCAGTCACATCCAGCCCCATCTTGGCAGATGAACTAAACCAGGTTGCAAGTAACCAAAAGGCCTCAAATAAATCTATGGGTAAGTGAGAGGGATGTCCACCCAAAGCACGTGAAGACTTCCCAACATATGAATATTTCCCCTTGGTGGAATGAATGGAACAATTTGTTCCAATGGCTATGAAGATGGCTGAAGCAGGCACTGTGGGTTACTTAGAGCTTGGTCAGACATCAAAGGCACCAAGGTCATCCACTGCATCCTCGACTATCAACAGTTATCTGGACTTTTGTCTTGCCACCAGACTTCTATGACTCTGGAAGAGAGAGTGAGACTGACGTCATCCAAATGACGGGCAAGGCAAGACCTCACCCTGTGATGTCACTGGTTCTCTCTAAAAAGGAAGGACAAAACAACAACAACAGTAGCAGCAGCAACAACTTCTTCATTTTTTTTAGCAATACAAGGACTAAGATTTCACTCCTCGTAGAGAATTCTCCACTAAACTCTGCTGTCTCCAGCTTGGTGATAGAACTATCTCCAATTCAGGACAACCTACCACATAAGAAATCAGAAGATTTAAGTACTACAATATCTTTTGGAAAAGATTTTATTAAAGCCTCTATGCAATAAAAAGAGAAAATTTAAAATTAAGAGGGCAAACCCTAACCCAACCTAAATATTTTCCGGCTTACCATTATTTTACAGCAATACTAAATCAGATTTTTTAGAAAGTAGCCAAGTGGTACAGCCATATTCATGTGCATGTACTCAAGGTCAGAATCTTGTCCTGTGAAATCTTCCATTAAGAGGATACTAACTAAAGTTTTAAAACTTTTCAATCCTACATACATGTGGAGGAGCTAACTGCAAGTATTAAGTTAAAGGTGAAATAAAACATTCAAATGATCTTAATATGTGAACCAAGAGAAGTGTTTGGTTTTTTCTTTTTTAAACTGAGGAAAAATCATTGACCCTTAATGAGCAGTATGTGTCAGGAGTTTTTACTGATCAAGGTAAGTTCAGAATGTTAGTTATAACCATAGGTTATACTTAAAGGCTATCCAATAAAAATGTACACCATTTTCTTTTGGACATAAATCAAAGAGGTAAGATTGTGCAACTTAAGTGCTTCATATTTAATAATAACAAACAGATGGTAAAATACTACCATAAATTATAACAAATGTTTAAGCTGTGGGCCAAGAAACCCAAAGAAACTCCCCTTATTTAACTATCTAGAAACCATTTTCTTTATACACATTTTAGAAGCTTCATCAATGCCTAAAGAATAAAATGGAACAACTAACAAGATTCAATTTGACCCAAGACAGAGACACAGTAACACATAATATTCCCTACAACACAGAGATATATTGAATATATTGAAGTGGTGTATTGAATTTCACTAATTAAGAAATCAACTACTGGGGATATATTATATGTGCAACACTCCTATGTCAGGTACCATGGAGAACACAAAGATGAGCATGGAACTTAGAGTCCAGTAACACTCTGGTGCAAATCTTCAAACCATATTAAAAAATAGAATATGATTAAGTGCTGTTCTAAAGGTTATTATCAAAGAATCATAGATTAAGAACAGAAAGGGAACTGACAGGTCACCTATTCTGACCCCTTCTTTTTACAAATGAGGAAACTGAGGCCTAGAGGGAAGATAAATTAAGTGCTTCAGATCACTCAGGAAGTAGTAAAGCCTGGATTTAAATGCAGGTACTCTCACTCAAAACGCAGTTCATTTTCCATTATCTCATGCTGCTTCTCATTATATCCACTGAACAAACATAAAACACAATGTTCAGAACACTTTGCTAGGCATCAGAGAAGTTACAAGGGTAAAACAGAGGTCCCCAAGAAGCTCAGTGTATGGTAAGAAAAGGCAGAGAAGGAATTTTTTTATCCTGGCCTATGATTTCATTGGCGTAGGAAACTTCTAGTGAGAAATCACTTTTATTCATGCAGATCAACAACTACTTTGCAACTTACTCTCTTAGAGAGTTGCCTAGGGGAATGATATTTAAAATGATTTACCAACAGACACATGCCAATGTGTATCTAAAGCAGGATTTGAACTTGGTTCTTCGTTCTGAGATCAACTCACTATGCCATACTCTCTCTTTATGAAGGACAGATATACCCATATAAATTAATAAATACAAATTCAAATATGATGAGGAAGTTTAGCACAGTGGCCACAGTACTGCACTTGGAATCAGGAAGATCTGGGTATAAATCCCACTTTAGACACTAATTAGTCAAATGATTTTAAGCAACTCATTTAAATGCAAACAATAATAGCATCTATCTCAGTGTTGTAAAGATAACATGTAAAATGCTTTGTAAAACTTAAAGGGAAGTATACTATCATTATTGTCATTAAGGGAACAAGAAGAGCACATAGTGCTGCACGATGAGATATCAGAAACAAAGTGGGATCAGAGAGGACCAAGGCAAGAGAAACGACTTCCAGGCATGAAAAGGAACATTAACTATTTGGAGCATGTTCGCAAATCAGCAGATAAGTCATGTTTGGGGGGAAGGGGGAAAGAAGACTTTCTATCTTACTGCAAAAGAAGGTAGAAAGAAAAGATGTGCCAAAATTCAGTCAAATTCAACATGAATAATGTTATTGTGTGTGTGCTAAGAGTTTAATAAACTCGGTAAATGCTTGCTAAGCAAGCGGAGAAGCTGAGTGCTCTAGAAGATTTTATTTTAATCATAGTCATCATCATCATAAGCACCATCATAAATATAAATCACAAAAAATTAATATTTCCTCTTCTCATTTCCTCTCGAGCTACTACTTGGTAGTGATAGTAAAGGAAAAAAACAATGAAAGAACTAACAACTTGGCTCACAAAATAGAGAAATAATCAAGCATCTATCATAAAACATCATATTTCTTAACATAATATTATTATTTTAACCCATTCATAAGAAAACAAGTCCACAGTTTCTCTTTTGGATATCTGCTGCTTTGCACACAAGCACATTCATTTGAGTTTAGGCACTTCTCCACAAAGAGGTCCTGAAAATGTACTTATTTATCTCCTTAATATTTCATTCTTTTAACGAAGCTATCCACCTTGGCTAATATGGATCCTGGTAAAATAGTGGACTGTCCTCTAAATCTTGTGATCCAATGTTGTTACTAAACTAAATTACATTTGTATTTATTCATACAGGCAAGTGTGTAAGCTAGCTGTTAGTACCGTGGCGAGATCACTGGGATGGGCCAAGAAGACCTAAATTCAAATCCAGTCTCAGACACTAGTTGTATGACCCTAGGCAAGTTGTCTGAAATCGCCTCCCAACCTCCCCCATCTGCTTCAGTTTCCCCCAACTGCACCTACTTCACAGGGTCACATGAGAATCAAATGAGACAATATTTGTAAAAGGGTTTAGCACAGTGCCTGGCACACAGTAGTGCTATATAAATGCTTGTTCCCTTCCCCTCTCTCAGTGTGTGTGTTCAATCTACTGTGCTATAAATATTATTTATGTATGTATATATATATATATATATATATGTGTGTGTGTGTGTTTATATATATACATATATATGTATATATATATAACGTATATTTGAGACCCCCAGCCTAGAAGTGCATCTTTTGATCATCAAGGGCCCCTATCTCTGCCCTCAAAAGGCCCAGATTCAGTCTTGGCAGGGAGCCCAACTTCTAAAAGCCGGGATCAGGATATTCTCACATTCTCATATTCATTATACCTCCACCTCAGAGTAGAAGTCCAGAGAAAATCTCAAATAAAATTTAAACATGGCTCATCTCTGATGTTGCCCCCAAAATTAATAAGGCTCCTAGAAACATACAAAGTATGTTCCATTAACACACAAAGTACTAGATAAGAAGAATAGGGCATGTATTTATTTCCTTTAACAACACAAAATATGCTTAAAACATAAAAAGTCGTAAGCTTGAATTAACAAATATTTAAGACATGATACAGTAACCTATTATACTCTCTCAGGTCTCCAGTGAAACTTGTGAGACTTCTACATTTCCTTTTTACTTCTACTTGAGTAGCCTGGGCAACCTGCAAGTTCAAGTCTCCTAGCAAATTACTCCCTGGACTGACCTTCATTTGTAGTGTCTTCCTGATAATGACTGAAGTTGTTGCAGAAATCATCTATCGCTAAGCAATCAGCATCTGGACCAATATATTCCTGATCTGTTGAACTCATGAGGTCACCACTAAACTAGAAACACATATCTCAGGATTGCTATTTAATCATCCATGCTCAGACAAAGAAACAGAAAGAAGAGGCAGCCAAGGACTTAAAGATCCACTCCCAGGGAAAGAAATGTGTTCTCATTTAAGTCCTCAAAGTCACCATTGCTGACTCTAAGTCACCCAGGAAGTAAGAGGCTACCTGAATCTCAAGCAACATATTCCAAAGAAAGGAAGAGAGAGAATGATAGAAGAATTTATTTCTCCTTTTAAAACCTACTGGATTTTCAGTCACAATCATTTATCAACACAACTCCCAGTTATGGTGGATATTTTACAAACATACGTGTGTATATAGACATGTATTCAGGTATTTCTGTTCTGTCTCACTCTTTGGGGTTTTCTTGGCAAAGATACTGGCGTGGTTCACCATTTTACAGATGAGGAACTGAGGTAAAGGTAACTTGTCCAGAGTTACACAGCTAGTAGGTGTAGGAGACTGGATTTGAACTCAGGAAGATGAATCTTTCTGAGTTCAGGTCTGGCATATGTAAAAAGCAAGAGGGAAGGGCTTATCTTAGTACATGGTATGACAACCTAATCTGCCAGACAGTTTTTGTCAAATAAGGAAACCTCATGGGGCTACTAGATTTATCAAATGCTATGTAGGCTAATCTACTTCTCTATTTTTTAACCAGTATCAAATATTTTGAAGATTACTCCTTTCTAATATAGTTTGAGATCTAGTACTATTGGTCTTCTTATTCCTACTTTTTAAATTATTTTCCTTGAGATTCCTTGAGATTTTTATTCCTCTAAATGAATTCGGTTATTATTTATTTCAGCAATATAAAGCTATCCTTTGGTATTTGATTGGTGTAACATTAAATAAGAAAATTAATTTAGGTAGTATAGTCATTTTTATTATGTTGTCTCAGTCTAGCTACTAATAATTAATATTTCTCCAGATGTTTGATCCGTCCTTATTTCCATAGTGTTACCATCAAATATAAAAACAAACATTTTTTTCAAAAGCATAGGAAAAAAGATTGCAAATACAAAACAAAAACTATCACAAATACTAGAAAAAGAGGAAAATATCAAAATAAGTGGAAATATTATCTAGAAATATGAGAGACCTCCAAAACACAAATCAAAAAACCAAAAGATTAAAGGGCATCTTACAAATGATGGGAAAGATAAGACTCATTTGGAAAGAAGAGGACCTACAATTACACATTTAAAAGATTACAAAAGATAGAGGAAACTGTAAAAGATAAAATACATAATTTTGATTACATGAAATTGAAAAACTTTTACACAATTAATGCTTCTAGGATAAGAAAGGCAATGGTTAAATAGGAATAAAATCTTGGTATCAAATTTCTTAAACATGTAAGATATGCATATATAGACAGAACTAACAAAAACATGTAAGACCAAAATCCATTCCCCAATAGAGAAATGGTCAAATGATATGAATAAACAGTTCACAAAAGAACTGCAAACTATGAAGACTATATAAAAGAATGGTACAAATCACTAATAATGTAAGAAGCTCAAATCAAAACAAACTAGAAGTTACATATCATATGCAGTAAACTGCCAAAATTATCTTGACAAAAAACTGGATATGTAAGGCTGTGAAAAGACAGGCACACATTATAATGCATTGTTGGTGGAACTGTGAATTCATATAACCATTCTGAAAAGCATTCTGGAATTCTATAAAGTAAGTAGCTAAAATGTCTATATCCTTTGACACTCTCCATATACCCTAAAGAGATCAATGATTAATTGTAATAATAATGATGATGCTCCCTATACACCAAAACATTTATAACAGCACTTTCTGTAGTAGCAAAAAAAAAAAAAAAAAAAAAAAGGAAACTGTGATGCCCATTGATTAAGGAACGGCTAAACAAACTGTGGCACATGAATGTGATGAAATATTATTGTGTTCAAAGAACAAATATGATGACTACAAAGAAGCATGGAAAAATGTATATAAACGAATGCAAAATAAAGAAAGCAGAGTCAATAAAACAGTATTCACAATGACTGTAACAATGTCAATGGAAAGAAGAAAAACAAAAATAATACCTATGGTAAAACTAGCCCCCCAAAAGAGGTACAAACATCTTCCCTGCACTCTTTCACAGAAATCAAAGTTCCACAGGTATAGAAATTAGCATATATTGTCAAATTTTTCAATGTATTTATTGATTTTGCTTATTTTTCCTTCTCTTCTCCCCTGCTCTTCCCACTCTTCCCTTCTCTCTCTTTTAATTCTCTGTTATTAGGAAGGCACTCTAGGAGGGAATGGGGAGAAGGACAGAGAGAGAAATTTTAATGGTATAAAAATGAAAGACATCAACACAAAACCTTTTTTAAAAAAATATATTCATTTTATTTATTTTTAATGCTCTACAATCACTACCATAAAACTTAGGTATTTTTCCCCTTACCTACTTCCCACCACCCCCCTACCTCCCCAAGACAGCATACAATTCTATATAGGATCTACACATACATTCCTATTGAATACATTTTCATTAGTCATGCTGTGTAGAAGAACTAAAATAAATGGGAGAAATCATATAACAAACCAAAACATAATACACACACACACACACACACATACACACACACAGAAAAAAAATGACCTGCTACATTCTGCAACTGAATTCCACAATTCTTTCTCTTAACGTGGAAGGCATTTTGCCCTAGAAGACCATTGGGAATTTTTTTTTTATGTTCTTGCACTGCTATGAAGATTCAAGTCTACCAGAAAAAACTCTCGCACACTGTGGTCGTTGCTGTGCACAAAGTTCTCCTGGTTCTGCTCCTTTCACTCAGCATCAGATCATATAAGTCCTTCCAGGCCTCTCTGAAGTCTTCTTGTTCATCATTTCTTATGGCACAATAGTACTCCATTACATTCATATACCATAATTTATTCAGCCATTCCCCAGTTGATGGGCATCCCCTTGACTTCCAGCTTTTGGCAACTACAAAGAGTGCTGCTATAAATATTTTTGTACATGTGGGACGCTTTCCCATTTTTATGATCTCTTGGGGATACAGTTCTAGAAGTGATATTGCTGGGTCAAAGGGTATGCACATTTTTGTAGCCCTTTGGGCATAGTTCCAAACTGCTCTCCAGAATGGTTGGATGAGCTCACAGCTCCACCAACAATGAATTAGTGTTTCAACTCTCCTACATCCTCTCCAACATTTATCATTTTCCTGTTCTGTCATGTTTGCCAGTCTAATAGGTGTGATGTGGTACCTCAGAGTTGTTTTGATTTGCATCTCTCTAATCAAAAGTGATTTAGAGCATTTTTTCATATGACTATAGATACCTTTAATTTCTTCCTCTGAAAATTGCCTGTTCATATCCTTTGACCATTTATCAGTTGGGGAATGACTTGTATTGTTCTACATTTGACTCAGTTCTCTATATATTCTAGAAATGAGGCCTTTATCCCCAAGATTAGCTGTAAAAATTCTTTCCCAATATACCACATCCCTCTGAATTTTGGTTGCATTGGGTTTGGTTATGCAAAAACTTTTCAGTTTAATGTAATCAAAATTATCCATCTTGTACTTCACAATGCTATCTCTTCTTTAGTCAAAAATTCTTCCCTTCTCCATAAATCTGATAAATACACTATTCTTTGCTTCTCCAGTTTGTCCATGGTATCAATCTTTATACCTAGATCGTGTACCCATTCGGACTTCATTCTTAACACAAAACCTTTTTTAAAATGTGCAGGATAAGAGGCGGAGTCAAGATGGTAAAGTGACAGGAAGCAAGACTGGGAGCTCCTCTCAATAAACCCCTCCTAACTATCTAGAAAATAGACCAAACCTTGAAGAGGAAATTCAAAAAAAGTCAGAGTGAGTCCTTTGTTGAGCCCAGCTGAGCACAGGGAAAGACAGGGAAGATTACATACTCTTAAGAAGGGTACACTGCCTACTGAGCACTCACACTGCAGTGCCCAGGGAAGAGCTATGCACCAGTGCAAGAGGTTTCAAATCCATACCAGATAACCCCCAGACCCACAATGGGGTACTAATAGGAAGAAATGAGGCAAGAATTTTTAAAAATAACTTAATTTTTTTTTGTACATATGGCATGAGAACACTTGTGGGGAAAAAACGTAAAAGAGATGAGAAGTGCAGAAAAAAGAATGGAAAGGGATTTAATAGTTTGACCCAAAATGTATAAAATCTTGCCTAAGCAATAAACTCCCTGAAAATTAGAGTAGACCAAACAGAAGCCAATGAGACAGCAAGAAACATTAAAACAAACTCAAAAGACTTTTAAAAAGTAGAAGAAAATTTAACGTATCACAAAGCAAAAACAACTGACATGGAAAGTAGAGTCAGGAAAAAAAAACTGAAGAATCATTGGACTATATAAATACCATGACAAAAAAAGAACCTAAACATGATATTTCAAAAAAAATCTTAAAAGGAAACTACCCAAGTACTTAGGAGAAACTTTACATTTCTAAATGTATATCTACATCAATAAAAAAGAGAAAGAGCAGATCAATGACTTGGGGATGGAATTTAAAAAAACTAGAAAAAGAACAAGTTTAAAATCTCCAATTAACAGAAATCCTGAAAATCAAAGTAGAGATTAATAAAACTGAAACTAACTAATAAAAACTAGGAGATAGTTTTATGAAAAAATAAAATAGATAAATCATTAGATTTTTAAAAGAAAACCAAATTATCAGTATCAAAAATGAAAAATGAAAAAATGAAAAAGATCAATGCATCACCAATGAAGATGAAATTAAAGCAATTATTAGGAGCTAATTTTCCCCAGTTACATGCCAATAAAACAAGTGATATGGATAAATATTCACAAAAATATAAACTTTCCAGAATAAAAGAAAAGGAAATAGAATACTTAAATAACCCTGTCTTGGAAAAAGAAATTGAACAAGCCATCAATAAGCTGCCATACAAAAAAAAAGCCCGAGGATCAGATGGATTTGTAAGTGAGTAATGTCAAAATAAAAAGAACAATTATCCTAATACTATATAAATACCATTTGAAAAATTAGGTAAAGGAGTCCTACCAAATTCCTTCTATTAAACAAATATGATCGTGATATCTAAAACAGGGAGAGCAAAGCTAGAGAAAGAAAACTATATACCAATTTCCCTACTGAATACAGAGGCAAAAATTTTTTCAAGAAAACACTAGCAAGGAGATGCAGGAGATTAATGTAGCTAGATGGTATGTGGATAGAGTGCCAAGCCTGAATCAGTAAGACTCATCTTTCTGAGTTCAAATCTGGCCTCAGACAATGACTATCTGTGTGACCCTGGGCAAGTCATTTAACCCTATTTGCCTCAGTTCCTCATCTGTAAAATGAGTCAGAGAAAGAAATGACAAACCACTCTGGTATCTCTGCCCAAGAGTCAGTCATGACTGAAACCTGACTGAACATCTAACAGCCACATATCACAAAGATCATATACTATGGCCAGGTGAGATTTTTACCAGGAATGCAGATTCAATATTGGGAAAACTATAGGCATAAATAACAGTATCAATAATAAAAGCTACAAAAATCGTGATTATATCAATAAATGCAGAAATAACTTAAAAAAAAAAAAGGAAAACTCTCCAGATCTTTTAGAACCAGAGAGTAATTGGAAATAGATAAACTGCTTATATTCAAGTAAGGAGAGAGGATACATGTCCCCTCTAGTCCCTGTTATCATCAAGGTTCATAGAAGTCCAAATAGACAAGACCTAGCAGTGATTCTGTTTTTTCTTGATGGTGTTAAGAATGGAGAAGGGAAAAGAAATACATTGGTTTGGAGAGGTAGGATGCTGGGGGGGAGGGTGGCAAAGAGAAAGGGGGTAGAGCTAAGGAGTGCAGGAGGGAAAAAGAGAAAGACGTTTCTTCTTTCTACTTCACTCTGTGACAAGAGACCACCCAAAAACAAGAAACCTAGAGGTTTACATTGTTTTACTATAGATATTTACTATGGAGAATATTTAAATGGACATGAGACACCTTCCAATAACTTGGAAGAAAACTCAAATTCATTTTTCATGTACTCAGAGGGCAACCATTAAAGTTGTGAAGACCTTTTGAAAAACTGGAACTGCCTATAAACAGTGTTGCACCTAAGGAGATAGCGAATTATCCATCACTGGATGTCTTTTCAAGTGGAGCCTGGATGATCCCATACCAGGGTTGTTATGCAGAAAGTTCATTCTTAGATCAGTGGTGACTTTCAACTATAAGATTCCATAGTGACTTTTTTTTTCACAAGCTCTTCTATATTGACCCAACTGATAGTATATGGACTTTTTAAAATCAGCCACTTCCTTAATTGCTTTTTTAACCTTATGGTTCTCCTCAGAATCTGAAATAAACTCAAATAGTATCAGTCCCGCTGCCCTCAAAGGTAATTTGATCCATTTAATCTCTTACAAAATTATCTTCCTTGCATGCTGCAACAATTATGCAGAAAGACCAGGAAGAGAGAAAGCTATGATGTACTGCTGGCATGAAATGGGACAATGCTCTTACAACCTTTTCTAGTCAGCAGAGTTGTTCTATTTGCATAGAACAGAAGAGTAGAATTGGGGGAATATAAGGGGGGAATATAAGTCAATATCCTCATCTTTAGATAACTCAGTTCTTTTTCCATTTGAGGAAGTAAAAACCTAGGGATACCATACCATCTGACTACACCAAAAAAGTAAAATGAGTTTTTGGACGTATGTTAAAAGATAACTGAAATGACTGACATAGGAAACAGTAAAGGAAGGAATAATCACAGTAGTTTAGAGAAGAACCAAATAGAGAATCTAAAGAGAAGATCTAATTCTAGGGACTCTGCTACCTTTTGGTACATCCTGGATGAGGGAAAGCTTCATAGCCATTATCTGATATGAACTAAATATTGAGTTTCATAAACTTTATAGCCTTAGCTAAGAAAACTGAGTGAGAAATTCTAACCAGACCGTGCTTACTATTCACAGTAACTCAGGCAGACAGAGGACAGGGGAAGGTGGTCCTGAATACAGAGCTTCAGTTGAGGACGATAAGGCACAGTAGGAGGCTGAAAAAGCAGGTTGAAATGAGAAAGTTTCAGCTCTTCTTTAGAAGTGAGACAGGATTAATAACTAGAGCACTCTCAAGTGGATGTGCAGGTGGTTTAAAGACCTAGCTGACAGAGCTATAACCTTCCCTGCAGGGCTGGTTACAGCCAGATCTCTAGTAGACTCATGACAGTTGCTTCCTACTAGGAATCTCCATTTTTCTCTAACTGGTGTCATGTTTCTATTCCAGTTATTCTTTAGTTAAACAATTATCTTTAGGATCATCGAATACTCTGTCCAATCTGAACAGAAAATAAGAGTAATGCAAAATGAGACTAGAAAGAGAGGAGTCACATCGTTGAGGAATTTCAGTGCCAAAGAGACAGCTTGTTTCATCACAGAGGCAACAGGGAGCCACTGAAGACTGTGAGCAAAGCAGTAACAAGGTGGGACATATGGGACACATGCTTTAGGAAGATTATTCTGGCAAGTGTACGAAGGGTGGAAGGGGGCAGATGAACAGGGGAGAGAGACACAGCACAAAAAGCAGGGATATCAACTAGAAAGCTATTAAAATAGTCCAGCTAAGAAGTGACAAGTGCCAGAGCCAGACAAGTCAATCTGTGATGGAACGGAAACAGATGTATGAGATGCTGTGAAAGTAGAAATGACCCTGTATCTTTTTGTCTTCCATGTCAAACAAAATTCCTAACTCTCTCTTAGAAGATCCTCTCCACCCACAAGCATCAGGCGATCAGGGCTTTGATTTTTGTCTCTTCATGTTCCCTGCTAAGCTCTACTTGACCGATTGTAACCCCTTTATTACATTTTTTTTTCTTCCCACTGTTCCACCACTTTGCAACAATTCAGAAGCTTTATTCCAAAGAAGTCATTTCAGCCATATGTTAAGTATATAGAAATTTAAATTAAACTAGTTTAGCAATCAGAAGGATTTAATAAGTAAACACCATTTTTATCTTTTAACCTTTGATCTCTACCTTTCATCTTTCTTGTTATAATCTCCCTGAAATTCTTTTACCCCAAGCTCCTCTAGCAATTTCCCCCTCCCTATCATGCATTACATTATTAAACTAGTTATTGGCTCTGCTACTTCCACATCCTGTAAAGGAGGTGGAAATACAGTATTTCCTTTCAACCTTGATAAAGCAAAACTTCTGTTTTATCTAATTTTACATTAATGGTCCAGAATTACTTTCTTCCCCTACCCCACTGTAGATTTACACAGATTACAAAGATCATATAAAAGAAAAGAGGTTTTTTTTTCATTTATGTACAAGTACATTCTTGACTTCCCAGTTGAAGCACATACAATACTATACTATTCCATATTAATATGCTATTTTCAGTAAGTTTTATTAAATATACTTTTCCCCTAGCTTTTATTTTATCAGTGATTATATCAGATTCATTCTTTTAATCAACTGAAGACTATATATGCTCCCTCAAAAGTCTCAAAGGTTTGAGTCAAAGATCCTTCTTTCAAAGGAACCAATTACTCTTCTACAGTCTTACAAAATGTAATTATGAAGTTCATGCATTCTACGAAGTGTTAAATGATAACTAAAAACAAAAGGCTGCAATTTCAACAAATATGTCTCAAACTGAAATAGTCCTTTATATTATTAAATATGAAGATCCATAGTTTTTTCATTCCCAAATATTAGTAGATGCTACTCATATAATTATTATGACTTACTAATTTCTAAGATCAAGTTCATGTAAGAACTTTAGATAAACACCACTTAATTTAGAAAAAAAAGAAGTATTTACAAATTAATGGGAAGGTGATAAAATTCAAGTGATTCTTTATATTTCTCCTTGCTTTAGTTTTACTTGAGGGGCAGCTAGGTGGTGCGGTAGATAGAGCACCAGTTCAGGAGTCTGGAGAACCTGAGCTCAAATCTCATCTCAGACACTTGACACTCACTAGCTGTGTGACCTTGGGCAAGTCACTTAATCCCAATTGCCTCATCCTGGGTTATCTCCAGTCATCCTGATGAATATCTGGTCACTGGATTCAGATGGCTCTGCAGGAGAAGTGAGGCTGGTGACTTGCACAGCCCTCCCTTACTCAAAAACAATATCAAGTGCAAGTCTATTTCTCTGATGGCATGGTCTTCTTCGGCAACACAGAAGTTCTACTTGAATGGCTTCACATTCTTCAATTCATTATTAAAGAATTTTCATTTAACAAAAATCAACCGAAGGAAAATCAAATTTTCAGGAGAAATTGTCAACAACATTTAATGCCTCTTTTCATCCTGTATAACCTTTAATTAAACTAACTTCTTTAAAAATTCTCTACTTTGAAACAATCTCAAGTAATCAAAACAAATTCTTAAAATTTCCAAATATTTCTACATATCTGATGTGAAAAAATCTTTAATATAACAACTTTCAATCAACAACAATCAACCAGCATTTGTACAATACCTACTAAGAACCCGGCACTATGCTTGGCACAGGAGATACAGACAAAATCTGCCTTCAAGGAGCTTCAGTTTTATTGGGAGAAACAACATAGTCAGAAAATCAGGTACTGTAGTTTCTTCCAAGTATTTTAAACACTCAGACTTGGAAAATATGTGAACATAAATATTAGAAACAAGTCTTCCCAACACTATAGTTATGATCTAATTATAACTAATACTATAAGAAATTTGATTGAGGGCAGTAAAAATATTAGAAAAAATAAAAATTCAGGAGATCTTAGGGCTCAGATAAAAGTTTCTGTTTTCTGATTTTCTCCTAATTTTCTTATTTGTAAAACAAAAAAGCTGAATTAAATGATCTATTGCTAAAGTCTATTGAGAATGACATTTGAGAGCTTAACTTTAGTTCATAAATAAATTTTACTATACCAAGTTCTCCCTCCAGGTTCTCTATACCTCAGTAAACATTTTTCATGAATTACTAAGGCAAAAAAAATCATCACCTGATGGCCAATATTCTGGTGATGAGGCTCTATTAACTTGGGTAGACCAGTATGACAGAAAGTTCTACTGCACATCATAGTTTGAAGATAATCCTGCATTCCCAAATTATGCCTCTAAAGCACAAACTGCACTGATCCTGTCAATTTCCCCCATCCTTAAAAAAACTGCAATTTTGTGATAGAGACTTCTTATGCTCATTCTCCATCCCTGTATCATTACCCACATCTAACCCTTTAATCATGGGTGTCCTGCAAAGGCTATGTTCTAGATTCTCTTTTCTCTCTAAACATCCTTTCTCAGTGATTTCAGCTTCTATCTCTATGCAGATGTCTCTCAAATCTAGATACCAAGTCCTAATTTCTCTTGAGCTAAGGTCCTGCATTAACTTATCTTTTAGACTTCTCCTCTTGAATATTTCTAGGCATTCCAAAGTCAATCTATCAAAAGTGAAATTCATCAATTCTGACTCCACAGCATCTCTCATGTGTATTTCCTTCTCTCCAATCCCACAGTCACCAGAGCAATTCAGGTCCTTATTACCTCTCCATTGGATTCCTTCAATAGCCTCCTAATCTCCAATTCATTCTTCACACAACTGAAAAAAATAATCTTCTTAAGATGCAGGTTTTTCTATGCCATCTCCCTAATTAAAAGCTTATGTGGTTCTCTGTTACTTCTAAAATAAAGTATAAATTTCTCTCTCTGATGACTTTGTGCAACTTTGCTTCACTTAAATCCAATTCATAAACAAGTCGAGACATCACCCATGTTATGTCATTGGTCTTCTTCAAAAAGAAAGGATGGACACCAATAATAAATTTTTAAGCTTAGAATTTAAAGCTCTTTACTATCTGGTTCCAGCTTATATTTCTGGACCAACTTCACACTACTTAGTCAGTAATAGTCAACAAGCATTTGTTAAGCACTTAGTATTTGTTAGGCATTGTGTTATGTACTGGGGATACAAATAGAAGCAAAAATAAAGCCATTCCCTGCCTTCAAGAAGCTTACATTTTAAGGAGGGGAAAAAATGCCAAAAAGGGGGAGAGTCACCCACAAGGGGCATGAAGCAGAAAGAAGTTCAGAGAGTCAAGAGCAGGGACTGAGCGGAATGAAGAAATGAACATGACTGGCTAGGTCAGGGACAGGGGAAGAGGGTTCAGGGAATGAAATAGTATCTTTCCTTAAAACAAAAGTTCCAGGAGAAACCAATCTGTCAGGGGAAGGGGCCACAGGGACTGAGGATCTTCCAGCTTGAGAAGGCAGCAGGGACAAATAGATCTCTCTCTAGGTGAAAAGGAGCAGGATTATGGTGGCAAAAACAACTTTCATCTCTCCCACAGAAGGCTGCACAGAATGATGGAGAAATAAGTATGGAGAATGAGAAACAGGGTATGAAAAATGAAGGAGTAAACAATTATTTTCCTTCATGAATTAAATGGATTTTTTAAAAAAATTATTAAATTTTTATTATTAATTTATTAAATATTACTATCTGCAAAGCACTTAGCTAAGCACCTGGGATACAAATAGAAAAGTAAAGCATTTCCTGCTCTCAAAGAGCTCATGGTCTAATGGAGAAGACAACACAAAAAGTTTCATGTGCAAGTCAGGTTTCCCATGGTCTTTAGGGTACTGCAGCAAAGTAGAAAGGAATGCTTCTTTTTTAATGTCATTTCCACTGATAAAAAATGATGTCAGTTTGCGATGTTGAACTATTCACAATACAATACAATAAATATGTATTAAGTGTCAGGCACTATGATAGCTACTAAAGATACCATTAAGGAGCCTACAATCTAATAGGGAAAAATAACACACAAAAGGAAGAAGAAAAGTGAGGGCAGTAGGAGGGACACAGTGCCTTTGACTTTCACAGCTAGAACTTTCTGGTTATGGCATCTGATGGAGCATTTACAAGACTACATTAAAGATTAATCCCAGGATTGTGGTGACAAACAATACACTGGGAAGCAAGACTATTCCCAAGGTTCTTGGATTCAGGATCCTGGTCTACCTCCATTGGGGAATGAGAGAAGGTAGTGGTCAAGGTAGTAACGTTGGATTAACTTGACTAGCTCATGATGCCTCCTGTCTGCAAGGTCCTTGCTACCTCATCTTGGTTGGCTGACCTACCGTATGGTGGCAGTTGACTGAAGTTGGTAAGGATGGCTAGTCCCATATTAGCTGAATTTGTTCTGTTTTTATTCAAACTTAGTACCTCGGTGTCTATAAACAAGGTATAGATATCCTACCTGTCAATAATGCACTCTCTCTTCACTTCTACCTCTTAAAATCTTAGGCTTTGTTTCAGGTTCACATCAAGTGCTTACTCCTATAGGAAGCCTTTCTTGATCAATAATAATTTTTTAAAATTTATTTTAACACAGTTTATAACAGATAAAACAATTCAAACTTTTGGTCAGGTGATACATCTCTTTAAAGCATTTGCAATATGGGCCACAAAAGAATTTTTTTTTTTTTAAACATAAGCCAACTGAGACACACATAACATTTATGTTACTAACTTCACAAGCTCTTGGTCTAATTTTCTCCACAGTATTACTAATAATAAAGGGTCCCTAACTTAATGTTGTTGGTCTAAAGTCCTATGCCTAATAGCTTAATTTTAGACAGCCTCGGATGCTCCTCTACCCATAATCTATAATTGAATAGATCTGGTATTAAGCTTACAAACCTTTTGACTATAGGAAATTGCCACCAAGAGTAGGGACATTGCAGGGAAACAATATCTCCCCAACTTCATGTCAATTCCAGGCAGGAGTAGATTGTCCACTTGCATTCAGTCAGGCTTAAAGTCTGCCAGGTGTCAGTGGAGAAATTGAGTCTGGAGAATCCCACCTCAGCCCATGCTGAACAGCCGTTCTCCCACTCTTCCCTTAAGATCACCTATGCAGTTCATACCAGCATCTCATGAGCTTACTGGCATCATGTAATGGAGGCTCAGATCGCCTTTCTTGCTTCCCATACCTGGAGTTAGATTCAGAAGAACAGTCACTAAGTAGTCCCATAGCATCTAAAAATGGCAAGTTCCTATAACCAGGTTTAAAATATGATTATAGTTTCACTTTGGCTAAGGAACATCTTTTAGGCAAGTCTTAAGTAGCTTACATGTCTTTCTATACATGTTCTAGTTCCTGATTAAGTGGCAATCATAAAATCTAATTTACCATTAAAACTTTTTCATCAATGCCAAATTTTATCAGAGGTTACCTTCCTCTTGGAAAGTTAGACTGAAATGCTTTTCTCCAAACTAAAGATGTCATTGATTTATTCTCAGTAATTAATTTAGTCTATTGTTTTAATACTAATTGCTTTTACCTCACTTTGTAACATGACCAATTTTTTCTCCCCATCATCCCCCTCCCCTCACTTCCTAATACTTTGTATTCTGATTACTCCTTCCCTCAATGTACCCTCCCCTCCATCACACCCCACCCCTGTCCCATCCCCATCTTCTCTCTTTTTCTTGCAGAGCAAGATGAATTTCCATACTCCTATCCCTGTAATTCTTATTTCCCGATTATATGCAATAAAAATTCTCAACATTCGTTTTTACTACTTTGAATTCCAACTTCTCTCCCTCCCCCCCTCCCTCCTCAGCCCCACCAAGAAGGGAAGCAATTCAATACAGACTAAACATGTGTGGTTTTGCAAAAGACTTCCATAATAATCATGTTGTGTAATACTAATTATATTGCCCTCTGACCTACCCTATCCCCCTTATTTTCCCCCCTACAATTGACCTTGTCCCTTCTCGAAAGTGTTTATTTCTAGTGACTCCCTTCTCCCATTTGCCCTCTCTTCTAACATTCCCTTCGCTCCACTTGTTGCCTCCTCTTCTACTTTCCAGTGGTGTGATATAAATTTTCTTATCAAATTCAGTGAGCATGTTATTCCTTCCTTCAGCCACATGTGGGGAGAATAGCTTTATTTCACCCCCCTCCCCTTCTCCCCTATCTCCTCTACTGAATAAGATTTTTCTTATCTCTTTTATGAGTTATAGCCTGCCCCATTCCATTACTCCCTTTTTCTTCCCGGAATTTTCCTCCTTCATCTCTTAATTTTTATTTTATTTTACTCTGTGTGTGTGTGTGTGTGTGTGTGTGTGTGTGTGTGTGTGTGTATGGATATCATATCTTCTGATATAACACACCCTGTACTCTCTATCTATGTGTATGTGTGTGAGTGTGTGTGTACAATCTCTCCAACTACCCAAATACTGAGAAAAGATTCAACAGTTAAAAATATTTTCTTTCCATGTAGTAATGTAAATAGTTCAGTTTTAGAGAGTTTTTTATGATTTTTCTTTTTTTTTCCCCTCTGTTTACCTTTTCATGCTTCTCTTGATTCTTGTCTTGGGAAGTCAAATTTTTAAATACAGATCTGGTTTTTTTCTCAACATGAAATCTTCAAATTTGTCTATATTACTGAATGTCCATTTTTTCCCTTAAAGTATTATATTCAGAATTGCTGGGAAAGTGATTCTTGGCTTCAATCCCAGTTCCTTTGACTTCTGAAATATCCTACTCTAAGCCCTTTGATCAATTAATGTTGAAGCTGCCAGATCCTGTGTTATCCTGATTGTATTTCCACAGTACTCAAATTGTTTCTTTCTAGCTGCTTGCAGTATTTTCTCCTTGATCTGGGAACTCTGAAATTTGGCCACAATATTCCTAGGAGTTTCTCTGTTTGGGTTTCTTTCAGGGAATGAGCAATGAATTTTTTCAATATCCATTTTGCCCTCTGATTCTATAACATCAGGGCAGTTTTCCTTGATAATTTCATGGAAGATAGCGTCTAGGCTCTTTTTTTGATCATGGCTTTCAGGTAGTCCAATAATTTTTAAATTATTTCTCCTGGATCTATTTTCCAGGTCAGTTGCTTTTCCAATGAGTTCTTTCACTTCATCTTTTATTTTTTTAAAGTTTTGGTTTTGTTTACTAACTTCTTGGTTTAACTCATAGTCATTCTTTTCCCTGGACTCAATTCTCTCTTTCAACGAATTATTTTGTTCAGTGAGCTTTTGAACCTTCTCCTCCATTTGGCTAATTCTGCTTTTTAAAACCTCCTTCTCCTTGCTGGCTTTTTGGACCTCTTTTTCCAATTGAGTTAGCCTCTTTTTAAAGGTACTATTTTCCTCAGTGTTTTTTTGGTTCTCCTTTAGTAAGCTGCTAACTTGTTTTTTAAGGTCTTCTATTGCCTGAGCCAAGTTTAAGTCCCCTTTGGCCCTTGACTTCCTCTGACAGTATGCCTTGTTCTTCCTCATCTGAAGGGATTGGGGGGAGACACCTGTTCCCCAAGAAAGTAATCTTCTATGGTCTTATTTTTTCCCCCCTTTTCTGGGCATTTTCCCAGCCAGTTACTTGACTTCCGAGTTTCCTCTCCACACCCACCTCACCTCCAGTTCCACCCAAATAGTGCTTGGGGGCTGAGATTCAAATGCTGCTTCCCAGCCCCAGGGCTTTTGGCAGGGGCGGGGCTGCTATTCAGTGTGAGATTAAGTTCAGGTGCTTGGGTGGGGGCAGGGCTGCCACATTCGGCTTAATCCCCTCCAGGGGTTTACGAGGAGACGTTCAATAATGGATCTGGGCTCCAGCCTGCTTTGCGAACCCCTGTCCACTGCTGCCTTCGCTGTTGTCCCCAGAGGGGTCCTGAGTCATGGGGACACACTGCTCCCCTCTTGGCCAGCTGAAAAGACCCTCTCACTGACCTTTGGCACCTATGGGTTGAGGGATCTGTGCTGCTGCTGGAGATTCTACCCCTGAAGCCTGCTCGGATCTGCTTCCCTTGGTACCAAGGGGCCAAGGCAGGGCTGGGCTCTGCTCCAAGTCTGGTGTGCAACAGACCTTTCACGTTGGTTTTTCAGTCTCTCTGGAACAGAAATCTCCTCCACTCTATTGTTCTGTGGCTTCTGCTGCTCCAGAATTTGTTGGGAGTTCTTCTTTACAGGTATTTTATGGGCTGTGGGTGAGGAGCTAGTATATGTGTGTCTTTCTACACTGCCATCTTGGCTCCTCCCTCAATAATCATTTTAATAAATGATTTATCAAATGTCAACTATATAGGACAGACTATGCTAAGTGCTGAGGATACAAAGAAAGGCATAAGATGTCCCTGCCCTCAAGGAGTTCACAGTCTAATAAGGGAAACAACACATAAAAAGAATCTGAAAGGACATGGAAGAGATTAGCCCATATACAAAAGCATGAAGCCTAGAGCTGGGATGGGAAATGATCTGAAGAGGTGAGAGTTTCCAAGTTGATTACATCATTGAAATGATGAGTATCTGGAGAGCATGAAGTCCAGGAAAGCAGGATTAGGAAATAATGACATAAATTTTCTGGGTACCCTCTTTAAATGGGGAATACCCCAATTGTCAGTGTCTTCTCATTCCTCAAATTACACTGTATTAGTTGATGATATATCATGTTCTACATCAACCACAGTAGAAGGTAAAGTTCCTTGAAGGCAAGATTTACCCTTACAATCTCATTTTTGTAATTCCAGTGTTTAGATTAGGTTTAGGGAAGGTTCTTGATCAACACTTCCTGAATTGATGGCCTCTGACTTTGTCACTGAAACATGTTTTTGAAATGAACAGAAAAGAAGACCAGAAGACATCAGACAAGCAGGATGGCTCTGAAAGTAACACGCTGATTCTATCATGGTGTTCTTGCTCAAACAAGGCAACTCCATCTCCCACCTCCCAACATTGTCACTGACTGTCCCTGTGCCTGGGATGCTCTACCTCCTCATCCATGCCTCCCGGCTTCCTTCAGGTCCTGGCCAAAACTCACCTTCTACAGGAAGACTTCCTTGCTAATTCTTAATTCTAGTGTTTTCACTTTGTTGGTTCTTTCTAATCCATACTATATATAGTTTTTTTTTGTACACAGTTGATTGCATGTTCTCTCTTATTAGACTGTGAGTTCCCTGAGAGCAAGAAACTGTCTCACTTTTCTTTGTATCCCCAGCATTAGCACAATGCTTGGCACCTAGCAGGTATTTAATAAATGTTTATTGACTAACTCACTGATTTAACTATGTTATCTCACCTTCATCAAGGGTTTCATGATTCCATTAGTTGTTAGTGTTCTTATATTATTTTGTATTTACTTCTAAATGTACTTGTTCTATCCTCAAAAAGATTACAAATGTCTTAAGGGCACATAATATTGTCAAGTTTTGATTTTGCTCTTTTTATCTCCAGGGCCCGAGCGAACATATGCCACTAAGTAAATGCTTATTTAACTGAACTGGATTGAATGGAAAGGCTTGGAATGCAGGCCCAGAAATAGGCTAGATCTTATGCTACATATTCTAAATTTCATAACTCCTCATGTTCAACCTAACAGATTAGATCTTAGGGAGTAAAACAACCAATTAGAATGCCAAGATTCAATGGACTGCGGGAACAACCAATTGTATATCAGAAACAGACAAAATGGAAATATTAAGTATGGAACCATGAACAAGATGGAAGCATTAAGGATGGGACCATAAATTCCAGTACATATGATGCAATGTCTTTCAGAATAACTATGTTATTTAATATAATTTTTATAAACTGATAAAACAAATCTTTGCCTGAGAAGTATATTTTGTAGTTGACAGCTTCCTCAAGATTAGGGGAAAAGGAATATTAAATTAGGAATTAGAGATCTATTTTGCAAAATGACAATCACGTACTATACTGATTTAGTTATCTAGCTACTGTTCCTACATAAAATGCACCAAATACGTGAGTCTGTGCTTCCTAAAGTTAACAGAAGATAAAGGAGTATTATATTGCCAATCCCAAATAACATCCTCTGATCAAAATTGCAAATGAAATCAATAAACACAACAAGGCAGTTATAGACATTCTGGAGCCTCTAAAATGGTGCAGAATCCAAAGATTCTGAAAGCAAAAAGTGGAGGGCTAGTATTTTTTATAATAATAAATTGATATAGGAAATGCAATATGAATAAGACATTTATTGATAAATTTACTGACAAAGGAGATATAATAATAAATAATAAGTTAATATGGGAAAAACAACAGGAATTCTTCTTTAGATTTTCAGCACTGCCTTTAAAAGAAATAAATAGCAAACTATTTTCATTCATTTCAAAAAATATCAAAGAAGACCTAAACATTTATTTGCAAAGTATCTTTCAATGTTTATTTCCTTTCATAACCTTACACTTCATCCTGCCATAAATGCGTGAGTCTTTTCATTCATGTTTACAGATACATGCTTGTTGGCTACCTTCATTTCCCCTGACATTTTCCATTGGTTATTCTCATTGTAGATTATGACTGTAGCTGCTGATGTTGGCTCAATGCAAAGAGAAAAAAAAAAGGAACAAAAGAATTGGCTAGTCCTTGAAAAGCTGCCAAATAGACTTTCTTTAAAAGTGCCAACTTTTCTGAATCAAGGCACTAAAACTAAGCAAATAAGATGGGGAGAAGATTTCATCACTTCAAATTATATAACCATGTTTATTTTGAAAAATCTGACACTTATCTCATTGTCTCATATAAAATAAGTACCTTGGCTATACTTATTTCCTATGTAGTGGCACTAGGTAACAATTGTGTGGAGGTCATATTAAAACTTTAATATTTATTGATATAAGATTCCACAGCAAGTTCCTTGTAGGAAATATACTGGAAACAACTCTGAAATCCTAGAGTGTTACAGCTTAAAGGGGACTTGGAGAAAAGTACTATTTCCTGATTTGACATAAAAAGAAACTGATATCCAAAGAGAAAAAATAACTTGTCTGATAGTAAAGTATGCGTGTGTTCGTCCTTCATTGCCAAAGAAGACCTTACCATCAGAGAAATGATGACATGACTTGCACTTAACTTTGTTTTGAGTGAGAGAGGGCTGTGCAGGTCACCAGCCTCACTTCTCCTCCAGAGCCATCTGAATCTAGTGACCAGATATTCATCAGGATGACTGGAGATGACCCAGGATGAGTCAATTGGGGTTAAGTGACTTGCCCAAGGTCACATAGCTAGTGAGTATCAGGTGTCTGAGGTGAGATTTGATCTCAGGTCCTCCAGACTCCTGCACTGGTGCTCTATCCACTGCACCACCTAGCTGCCCTTCCCAGACCCATATCAGTACGGTATATTAGTAGCAGAGCCAAGATGAGAATATTCAGGTTTGTGGACTTTGGCTTGATTCAAAGGGTTAAAAAAAAGCAAAGGAACATTATTGTCCTGGTCAAGTATTCTTAATGCATCTTTCAAGACATAGAGAGCAGTCTGAACTCAGAAGAAATAAGGTATTCCTGGGTCCTCATAAAATACAGAGTTCATCAGTGAAGAAACAAAATAGTTAAGATACACAAAACTCATAAGACACAGACAATTTATGCCAAATAGCTACAAATTTCCCAGTTACGTACGTCATCAGAGGAGAAAACAATGAGCCTAGAAGGAAAACAATCAACATAAATAATCATATTTATAATTTAAAAAAACATCCAAAACCACATCATCTCAATAAATGTAGAAAAAGCCTTTGACAAAGTAAAACACTTATATGCTAAAAATTCTGCAAAGCACAGGCACAGAGAAATCTTTCTTAGTATCGAGAAGCACCTATCTAAAACCTAAAGTAAGCATCATATATAATTGGGATACACTAGGATATTTTCCAATAAACACAGGAGCGAAGCAAGGATGCTCACTAATACTATGATTATAATCCTATTCCAGTTCTGGAAATGTAAGAAACATAAATAAGAGAAAGAAATTAAAGGCATCAAGACAGGTAAAGGGGAGATAAAATGATCCCTATTTGCTGATATATGATGGTTTACTAGGAAAATTCTAGGGAATCAGCAAAGATACTAATTAAGACTTCAGCAAAGTTGCAGGCCACAAAATAAATCTTCAAAAATCAAGGGCATTTCTATGTAAAAATAACAAAACACAAGAAGCGGTAATAGAAAGGGAAATCCCTTTCTAAATAATTCTAAAATGCAAAAAATATCTAGAGACTGACCTAACAAGGGACACAAAAGAGTTGTGCTGATTCATTTACAACTTTAACAACTTTAAGAACTTCAACAAGTGGAAGACAATTCAATTGCTCATGGCTTATCTGCTAATATGATGAAAATGATAATAATACCAGTTATATATTTTTAATGCTAAACAAATCAAATTACCAAGGGGATACTTTATAGAATTTGGCAAAATAACAACAAAATTCATTTGGAAAGACAAAAGATCCACAATATCAAGGGAAATGATGAAAAACAGTAGGGATGAAGTGGGAATAGTACTTCCAGGCAGTAAGCTACATTATAAAGCAGCAGTCATCAAAACCGTCTGGGTTTAGTTTAAAGAGAGATAGATCAATGGAACAGACTAGATAAGGGAGAAGCAGAAACAATAGAACTCAATAACTCATTTGATAAAGTAGAAAACAAAAATTATCTAGGAAAAGCTCCTTATCTAATTAAAAATATTAGAAAAACTGGAAAGCCATCTGGCAGAAATTAGCCTTAGATTAACACCTTATACACCACATTCTATAATATATTCTAAATGGATAGGCAACTTTAATAATTGAGATCATACTTTAAATTAGAATTTTAAAAATCAGAAAAGAAGCAGATCATATACCTATAATTGCTTTGGGTAAGAGATTTTTTTTAATCAAAGAAGACACAGAGGCAATTCCAAACATAAAATAGATTACTTTGAGTATACAAAACTAAAAAGTTTCTGCACAGACAACATTAATGCACCCAGAATAGGGGAATGGTCGAATGAAAAAAAAATCTTCGTAACAAATTTCTCTGATGAAGGTTTCTTATAAAAGATACATATAATACATATATTATGTATATACATATATTATGTATACGTATTTGTGAACAATAGCCATTCCCCAATAGACAAATGGTAAAAGCATATGAATGGTACTCAAAAGAATTGCAAAATATTCACAACCACATGAAAAGATGATCCAAATGACTAATAGAGAAATGCAAATCAATCAACTCTAAGATTTCGCTTCATACCCTACAAATTGAAAAAAAAAATGATAATATTCAATGCCAGAGGACTTGTAGAATGACAGGCACCCTAATACACTGTTTGTGGAGCTGTGATAAATACAACCATTTTGGAAAGCAAATTATAATCATGCAAATAAACACTAAAATGTCCATATCCTTTGAACTAGAAACTACATTACAGAGATTATACTCCAAGGGCAGCATTACTAAGAAAAAAAAGCTCAATATACACAAAAATATTTATAGCAGCACTTTTTATTATAGCTAAGAACTGGAAACAAAGTAGGTGCCCATTGATTTGGAGAACAGCTAAATAAACTGTGGCACATGAATGTAGATGTAATATTACTGTGTTATAAGAAATGATGTGTGATGGATACAGAGAAGTACAGAAAGATATATATGAACTGATGCAAAGGGAAGTAAACTGAGTCAAGAAAATAGCATACACATTATAATAATGGACACCTCTAATCCACTTCTTTGGGAAGGTATCTAAAAAAGGATTTAAACTGAGATCTTCTTGATGCCACATACACTCTGCCATCTATATGCCAGTTTATTCTCCTGTATCTTTCCATCCCCAAATAGCACTACCATTTTGCTGAGCACCTGGCAGGTATTCCATAAACAGTTATTAAGTGTTTGACGTCACTTCTTAATCAAAAGTCACAATGGTCCCTCCTTTAATGGGAGACTTCTACTATAATGAGTCAAGTAAACATCAATGGAAGCCATAGTATTTCCCCAAAAACCTTCAATAATAATAATAATTAACCTTAATGTAGCATTTTATGTAGCATATTGCAAAATATTTTACATACATTTCTCTATTTGATTCTTAAAACAACCCTGTGTAGTCAATAAAATAGGTATTCTTATCCCCTATTCTGCAGATCTGAAAACTAAGGTTCAGAGAAGCTAAGTCACTCCCTTGCAGTCACAAAACTAATAGGTGTTGGAAATGCCATTTAACAAATTTACTTTTTATATTTTACTGATGCCCTGTTTTACACAATTACTATCATTTTCCACTGACTCACACCCCACACCACCACCAACTCTTCCCACTGCCAATGGAATGTTGCTTAAAATTAGTAGGCAAAGTAAGGCAAAACGAATCAATACATTGGTTTCATTTATCTCAGACCTATCGTCTATTACCTCTTAAGAGGTATGGGTCGTCATCAGTTTTCTGAAGGCTAACAGGTTGTAGGTTCATATTTGGTCAAAGTACTGATGAGTTTTGAAGTATTCCATTGATGTTTTCCTTGACCATTCCATGTAATCCTCATGTACATTGTGTTCCTTGTATTGTTTGCTTTTCTCTGAATATGTTCACACAAACCTTCTCCAGTTTCTCTAAATTCTTCATCTTCTCAATATTCTTACAGCAAAATAATATTCCACTCTAGTCATATGCAATAATGTGTTTAACCATACCCAGGTGATGGACACTTACTTTGTTTCTAGTTCCTTATTATCACAAAAAAATGCTACTATAAATTTTTGTAAACATAAGGATAAAAAAAATGCCTCTTTTATTCTCTTTGACTTCTTTGGAATATACACCTAGTGATAAAACCTGATTAAAATTAAGTGACTTGTAAGGCATAATTTCCAAACTGTTTAGCTTCACTAACAACGCATTAACAAGCCTGTCCTCCCACAGTGACTCTGAGATTTAATTTTTCCACCTTCTGTCATCTCTGGTAATCTTTGAGATGAGTTAAAAATCTCGGTCTTTTTAATTTTTATTTCTTTAATTATTAGTGATCAGGAGTATTCTTTCATATAGTTATTAATAAACTACATTTCTTTTTTGAAAAGTTTCTGGTTATATCCTTTGACCAATTATCTGAAAGGAAATGCTTTTTATGCTTATATAGTTTTTCTCAATTCCATATATATCCTGTATATCAGACCTTTAGATCCGAAATACTTCTGCAAAGATTTTCCCCCAATTTAACTGCTTTTCTTCCAATTCTAGGAATTCAGGTCTTTCTATTATCGACTACTGCTCCAAAATTAAAGAGCATACAATTGCCCATCCAAGGCACTTCCAAGACTAATGAATGATATTTATCTGCAAGACTAACTAAATATTGGCGTACAGTTTAGAGCCAAAGAAAGACAATAGCTACTAAACCCTACTCAAGGCAATTGAACCTGCCTGACTTTGACCCCTCTACTGCTTTATTCAAATCAACTGAGTCCAGCTAAGCTCCCTATCACATAAATTCCAAATTTCTGTCTAAAGCTTAACCATTCTCCTTCATCAATCATTCCTTGATACTTCTTTACCCAGACTCCCTGCTCTAGAGATTTACTTTTGACTCACTCACACCCCACAACAAGGCTCAAAGCCTGTCACTTGCAATGAACCTATCCATCAGTAATAGCTTCTTAGGATCCCAGAAGTGACATTGATTTAATCTTGAAAAGTTGCTCAAGGATAATCCTTTATAGAGGAACAAACCAAGACCCAGACAGAAGTGAACTGACCAAGATCACAAAAGCAGTAAATAGCAGAGGTACAAGAAATAATAATTTTTTTTCTATTTTAACTTCTTTCTTTTGTACTTCTTTCTTTTGTACTTTATGCAAAAAACAACAACTTTGAATATAGTATGTACTCAATAAAGACTGACTTTTTATTATACAATATAATTTTTATTGAGCTGCGGATTTTCAATTGATTTTTAAAATATTAATATTTTGTAGCACTTCAAGATTTACAAAGTACTGGCTGGTTTCCACTCTCCAAGACCTGAGTCAAGTTCCTTTCCTTCTCTCCCTCTCGCTCCCATCCCTCCCCCTCCTCCCTGCTGCTAATGCCTGCTCAAGGCAGACTGACAAGGGCATGCGGGGCTTGGCGGCTGAGACTGGACTACGAAGCTATGGAGGAGGCAGTAGGCAGGTGGACGGGAAGCCTGGACCAGCAGATGTTGCGCTGCAAGGTGCCACTCCTGCTCTTTGCCCCTTTGTTCCACGTGAAATTCTAAGCATCGAAAATACCTTTAAAAAATGACTCTAAACAAATTCTAGAGCAGCAGAAGCCACAAAACAATAGAGTGAAAGAGATTTCCAGTTCAAGGCAGCCTGGAAGGCCAACAGGAAAGGTCTATCTCACAGGGCTCAGCGCAGAGCACAGCCCACAGAGTGCAGCCCAGACTAGGCTGCAGGGCACCAACAGGAACAGGACTGGAATAGGCCTCAGGTGGTGGAATTCCCAGCAACAGCTACAGTTCCCAGACTTCTCAACCCACAAATGCCAAAGAAAGCTTCAAAGGTCAGTGAGAAAACTTTCTCAGAGTGAGAAGGGAATGTGGTCTGGCCCCACTGGCAGCAGCATCCATTTTGTGAGCCCTCAGCCTAAAGACCCTGGGGGAATTGAGTCACTGATCTAGATCTCAGCCCTGAGTGGCAGCCCTGAGGTGAGGAAGAGTGCTGGTGGTGCAGCTGGTAGAGGCTCTGGAGAGGGAACCCTACTGGCAGATCCTGAGCAGAACAGAGTGCTTGTGGTTGCTCCCAGACGAGAGTACAGGCCAGAAGAGGAGTAAACTCCTCTTCCTTGATCGTGCCATCGTGGAGGAACTGAGAACTTACAGATCCCAAGAGTATACCCTCCTCTTGACAAAGGACTCAAAAATTAAGTAATTGGCTGGGACAATGCCCAAAAAAGGGAAAAAAATAAGACTACAGAAGGCTACTTTCTTGGTGAACAGGTATTTTCTTCCATTCTTTCAGATGAGGAAGAACAATGCAATGAGAGGAAGACCTAAAAGTCAAGGCTTCTACATCCAAAACCTCCAAAATAAATATGTAATGGTCTCAGGTTATGGAAGAGCTCAAAAAGGATTTTGAAAATCAAGTAAGAGAGGTGGAGGAAAAACTGGGAAGAGAAATGAGATGAAAAGTGAGTCAACAGTTTGCTAAAGGAGGCCCAAGAAAATGCTGAAGAAATTAACACCTTTAAAAATAGGCTAACTCAATTGGAAAAAGAGGTCCAAAAAGCCAATGAGGAGAAGAATGCTTTAAAAAGCAGAATTAGCCAAATGGAAAAGGAGGTTCAAAAGCTCACTGAAGAAAATAGTTCTTTCAAAATTAGAATGGAACAGATGGAGGCTAATGAATTTATGAGAAAACAAGAAGTAACAAAACCAAAAGAATGAAAAAATGGAAGATAATGTGAAATATCTCACTGTAAAAACAAATGACCTGGAAAATAGATCCAGGAGAGACAATTTAAAAATTATGGGACTACCTGAAAGCCATGATCAAAAAAAGAGCCTAGACATCATCTTTCATGAAATTATCAAGGAAAACTGCCCTGATATTCTAGAATCAGAGAGTAAAATAAATATTGAAAGAATCCACCAATCACCTCCTGAAAGAGACCCAAAAAGAGAAACTCCTAGGAACATTGTGGCCAAATTCCAGAGTTCCCAGGTCAAGGAGAAAATATTGCAAGCAGCTAGAAAGAAACAATTCAAGTATTGTGGAAATGCAATCAGGATAACACAAGATCTAGCAGCTTCTACATTAAGGGATCGAAGGGCATGGAATAGGATATTCCAGAAGTCAAAGGAACTAGGACTAAAACCAAGAATCACCTACCCAGCAAAACTGAGTATGATACTTCAGGGGAAAAATGGTCATTCAATGAAATGAGGCCTGTCAAGCATTTCTGATGAAAAGATCAGAGCTGAAGAGAAAATTTGACTTTCAAACACAAGAATTAAGAGGAGCATGAAAAGGTAAACAGGAAAGAGAAATCATAAGAGACTTACTAAAGGTGAACTGTTTACATTCCTATATGGAAAGATGTTATTTGTAACTCTTGAAACTTTTCTCAGTATTTGGGTAGTTGGAGGGATTATATAACACACACACACACACACACACACACACACACATATCGATAGAGAGTACAGGATGAGTTGAATAGGAAAGTTGATATAAAAAAAATAAAATTAAGGGGTGAGAGAGGAATATATGGGAAGAGGAGAAAGGGAATGGGGCAAATTATCTCTTATAAAAGAGGCAAGAAAAAGTTTTTTTCAATGGAGGGGAGAAGGGGGGAGGTAAGAGGGAAAAAGTGAAGGTTACTCTCATCACATTTGGCTTAAGAAGGGAATAATGGGCACACTCATTTTGGTATGAAAATCTATCTTACACTACAGGAATTTAGGGGAGAGGGGCATAAGTAGGGTGGGGGGATGATAGAAGGGAGGGCAAATGGAAGGAGGGAGCAATCAGAAGTAAACACTCTTGGGGAGGGACAAAGTCAAAAGAGAGAATAGGATAAATGGGGGGCAAGATAGGATGGAGGGACATATAGTTAGTCTTACACAACATGACTATTATGGAAGTCATTTGCAAAACTACACATATATAGCCTATATTGAATTGCTTGCCTTTTCAGTGGGGATGGTTGGGGAGGGAGGAAGGGAGAGAAGTTGGAACTCAAAGTTTTAGGAAGGAATGTTGAGAATTGTTTTTGCATACAACTAGGAAATAAGAAATACAGGTAATGGGGTACAGAAATTTATCTTGCCCTACAGGACAAGAGAGAAGATGGGGATAAAGGAAGGGCATGGTGTGATAAAAGGGAGGGCAGATTGGGGGAAGGGGTAATCAAAATGCATGGTATTTTGGGGTGGGGGGAGAGGAGACATGGGGAGAAAATTTGGAACTCAAAATTTTGTGGAAATCAATGTTGAAAACTAAAAATAAACATTTTTTAAAAAGCCAAAAAAAAAGGTTTACAAAGTATTTTATAATACTTTACAGTACATGCATTGTACTATTCTCTGATGACTATTTTATTCAATAGTACTCAAATAGACTGCAGCTACAAGAAAATATACTATTTGCTTCGTGATATTGGGAAACAAGCCATCACACAATGATAGCTCAAGTGTTTTTGTTAAGCAGGAGGGAAATGGGGAAAATAGCAGCATGAAATGATTTACCAAACAATGAAATAAAGATCCACGAATTAAGGTATAAACTATCTTTTTTTGAATAACACAAAAAAGTAGGTAGTGATGGAGAGAATGTGGAAGTGAAAAAACTTTATATATATAGAATCTATTCTAGAAGAAAAATACTCTAAATTTCTCCTCATTAAAGCAGAGGCTTTATTTTCTCCCTTAAGGTACAGAGATAGTTAGGCTATGATACCAAGACTTTGTATGCCATACTTGCCACACAAAAATCTCCTTTACCTTTTGGTCATGGGTGAAAGGGTTATGTCACAATAATTCCCTCTCTCCTGGTTCACTGTTTTGTTCCCCCAAGAATTGGAAAAGGCACCATCTACCAATTTTGATTCTGTTTTTACCCAATATAGTTCAATGCTTTTCTCAGGAAAAAAAAAAAAGTTATAGCAGTGTGTGGAATGGTATCTCCAATAATATTTCTATGGTCAAGGTAAATGAGGTAACTTGCTTTAGGTAGGAAGAGGGATAAAAAAAAAGATGAAAGGAATCAGGAAGGCAGTAGACAACTTGGCATTTTTAGGAGAAGTGGGAAAGATAAAGAAGATCAAGAGCAAACTTCCATAGTTAGAACTCTTCTCTAAAACTAAGATGGGCATGGGAAGGCTCCCTTGGAGTCATGCAACCATTTATTTCCCTTCCCCCTCCCCCATCAAGTAGTAACTTTTCTTCCTCCTGGCACTGAAGTAGTCTGCTTTTCTTTAAAAAAGATTAAGCTTGAACTTCCAGCACACAGTACAGGAAGTACTGCATAAGCACAGAAATCTCATTATCCTTTAGTTGGGTTTACATGAGTAACTTTCATCTAGGAATAATGGGTGTGGTTAGATATCATTTCTCCAGCTGAAAGCCAATCTTTGGTTCAGGGGGACCTGTGTGTTGCCCAACCCATCATCAGATAGGCCATGACTAATCTGGAACAGAGAAACCCAGGGGACGCAGGTGTAGAAGCTAAAGGGGTACAATATTTCCCACAAATTTCTAAAGGGGAAGGAAGCTTTGTCCATGGTGGAACAGTTGCTTATTGGGGCCCAGACTCTCTTCCAGCTGCACCTCCTTATTAAGTCAAGTGCATCTGTATACCACATTTCAGTATTTTATATATCTCTGTACCCTAATACAGGCAAGAAACCTCCACCTAAGAGGCAAGGGCAATCCACCATCTAGAACTGATTAAAAACAAACTCCCCTCTGTCCCAGTGAAAAGGTGTTAACAGCCCTTTTAACTCAAGTCTTTCTGAAATTCGCACCTTTACCCATGTGAATAAATAAGACTTTGCCAGATCTGTACTAGGGAGATATTCTAATACTCTTTTTATACATTCTTTCCTTTCCTTGTATGCAATATAATGAGCAAGTTTTCAGGTTTAGCTTTTTTAAAACTAAATATAAAATGTAATTTAAAACTGATTAAATAATACTTAAAATTTACACAACTAATATTTATACATGTTTTTATAAACCAAAAATTATGACATCTGTAATCACTGCTTCAAGTTTTTAGAAAGCTTATGCTTTCCATATCATTTGGTGGTATGTACCCAAACCTTCTAAAAATCAAACTCTAACATGTCTATAAATTACTGTCATAAGCTTTTAAATAATATCAGACTAGAATTAGAGCAGTGAAATAACTCATCAGACATTCATAAATCAAAGGCATGTTATGTGATCAACATAAACAAATGATAGCACAATTAATCACAGAACAGAAACTTCATCTTATTGTGATGCCTTCTCATACTTTAATTCTGCATCAGAGATTGCTTTTAATTAAACTGAGAAATGTTTTTATATCTAGAAAAAAACCATAAGGCATCCTCTAAAAAGATGACTAGCTTGTTCACCCAGTTCATCTCTGCTTTCAAAATTAATAACATTCTTTGACTTCTGTTCTTTCCACTGCTAACTATCCATGTACATACTAGTTTTCACTCATTGTCTTAATTTTCATGCAATTAGACCCAACTCTAAGCTGGCTCACCTGCTTTATTGTTCCTGACACATTTATTAGAGAGTTTAGAGAGATTCGAGATACTACAGATGTTAAAGAAACATTAAGTCCCATCATAAATAAAGGTGGAAAATTTATTGTTCCTTTTGGAGCATCTATGCTCTCAAAGACAAAGCATCAATCTGTCAACACTGATACAGTCATGAATATGAGCAATCATGTTTTTTGGATTCAGTTCAATTGATCCTTTCCAACCACGTTAGGAAAGCTACAGATACAACTGTATACTGCTTTTTAAAAAAATAAAGAACAGTTTTACACACTGCTCAGGTATCCTACTTTAAGAATATTGCTTATGAATCTTTTATATAGTTAACATAAAATATATACTTTTTAGAAAGAAATGTGCACTACCCAAGGACTGATATACACAAATTATGACACCCTTATCTAAAATGAAACAAAATGGGGAACAAAAGTGTATGTCTACTGCAAATGTATGGAAGCAACTGGTTTTGTAAAGGTTTCCAGTTAAATCCTTAAGCAAGTCTTTTCCTTAAAAGGGACAGCAGATCTTAAAATAGGGTCATCAACTAGACTTTAAAGAATAAATAAAAATAAGTTTCTTTAGTCTTCCATGAAAAAGCATGATATTTCATATTTTAGAATCAAATCAATATTTGAACATAACTCTACTTACAAGTTAGCCAGTCTCACTGTACTGATATTCAGAACAAAAGAAAAATGGGATTTTTCATCATGAATACAATACAGTCTACTGGGGAACAATTCTTCCACTAAGAACTACCAAAAATAAAATCTGGCCTTAAAATGTAATTCTTGTCCTGTTTAGAAGAAATAATTATATCTGCAAAGACGTTTTGCCCAGAACCGAGTCTTTCACATAGTAGATATTTAATAAATGTTTGTTGAAAAGAATTATCATCATAAATACGTCCATCAAAGAAAAGACTGACCCATACTTAAAAGAAGTTTGAGCAAATATAAATGTTCATGAAAGCTGAAAAGAAAATACATACTATTGATATATCTTTCTTTAAAGATAAAAGAATAACACAAAGAAGATGGCCCCCAGGTAATTTAGGAATAATTAGGGATAACTGAAAAAATCTATAGTCAACAGTTGTTGAAAGCTTTCTGAAAGTCAGCTCTAAATATCCTTATCCAGGGCTTTCTTTACATAGTTTAAAATTGTTTGTCATGACAAAATCCTTTTGTTATTAGTGACAATAATAATTTTAGGCCAAAACAACTGCGTAAGAAAAGCAAATAAAAGTCTTCAATAAGACATTCTTTCCCAGTCCAACAAGACACACTGTAACACCCTGGGGATATTATATGAAAAAAAAATCCATACAACTGATATTGCTGCTGAAGGAGAAAGAATCCTCAAAATAAAAGTCTACCTTAAAGGTTTTTTTTTCCTTAAACAACAACAAAAAAAGATGGTACAAAAGGGCACTATCAAACTGCAGTCAACAGGCCTACATCTTTTCATTGCCTATAGTTTTTTTCCTTCATTGTTTCTTTAGCCAGAGTTAGGTATAATAGTATTTTGATATACTATTATGGGATGATAAGTCCCTTGAGGTCAAGAACTGTCATCGTCATGTTCATATTTTCCAAACATCTCAAGATGGGCTTCAAACACAAAAGATACTTAGTAATAGTTGAATAAGTGAATGAATAAATGAAAATTACCGGAATACAATACATTAGACTACAGCCTCTTACACTCAACAAGGCAGTCTTAATTCTGACCCAGCTCCAAAAAGCAAACCAGTCCCAGGTCATTCCCTAAACAAGTATGAAAAGGGACTGGTGAAGAAGGGAAGAGAAGTCCCAGTTCAAGAAACAGACAAGAAAACTGATCAGCCAACACCTAAGTATAACCGGATATTTCACAAAGAAGCTATCAAAACTACACTACTTATGCAAAATCTTCCTAATACTGAAAAGCCATGAAAGTGAAAAACTAAATGGAAAAACAGGGACACTTTGACTTGTCAAGAGAATATAAATCTAGGGACCAGTTAATATCTCTGCAATAAATACAGAGAATTCTGCTTTTAAAAGAACCTGAATAACCTTGATAAAGGGGATAAAAACTTTCAAGGAGAGATTTATTATACACAGTTCTAAAACATTTACTGTAATAAAAATTCATTGGTATTTGTGTATCTATTCTGTGCACCCACACAAACAAGAGGCTCTATTGTAATGGCAAACTGTACTAACAACAAAAATACAGTTTTGTTCCTGAGCTTGAAATTTGTGATTTAAAATATCAAAGCATTTATAAAAGAAACTGGCACACATGTGCTATTACAGAACTAACCCAACAATGTCTCTTCCTGTTACTTTCACTGGCAAAGGTTAAGCTCACCAGCACTCTATCCCTCTTGCAATTCAACAATGGGGTATTTGGGGCCAAAATGCTTGATGGCTGCTGGACTTGCATACCAAACTGGATATTCCAGCTTTGCCAAGGAGCTGAATTTGGCCTCTGATGAAACCATGAACACTCTGCTCTGTCCTTTAAATGACTGGTCACAGCTCAGAGAATATAGCAAATTTGTTTTCCCATGAAGGGGTACTGGTAGCAAAATTAATGAATCAGTATTCATTTCTACTTGCTTGGGATGGATTGTTACACACACTGAATAGATAGATATTTCCCAGGCTGCTCTTAAAATATTTTTGAAAGTGTAGTAATGGAAGAGAAAGGATTTAAAGATATGATTATAAATATACAGACAATTATATTTTGTCTTGATGAGGACAGAGTCAATATATAATAACGTCTTATTTTGTGACTGAGACTGATCTTCCCCCAATCATTCCCTTCAGTGCTGAATATGGGAATCTCGAGACTCCAGCATGAGCTCAGAGAAAGGTCAATTTTCATCAGAAGTCTCTGCCCCTGAATCCCAAACCTTCTAGCTCCATACTAAGACATATAAACAAGCATAATCCATGAAGGAAAATTTCCACAAAATACATCTCTTTCAAACCAGTGTCCAGGAGCACTACACAGTCTTACTCAAGACACAAAGAAGGACTGGCCTCAAACACAGTACAACAACTTCTTGGGAACAGTATTTTTTCAAGACCTCTTTCTCAATACAACTTTGAAAAAAACCTATTCTCTAAGCTGAGGAATGAACAGTACCAAATATCCAGAGATCTTGGCTCCTGGATACTTTTACTGGCATGGTATGGCTGTCATTCTTGGGTATATGGTTCACTAGCCCCACTAAAGGAGATTCAGAAGCCACACAGGAACTTCCTTTACTACTCTTAGAAACAGATCTTAGCTTCCAGATAATGATTCTTCTTGCCTTGACTCATTCAGAGTCAAAAAGCATGTGGCCTTTGTCAAATTCCTTGCCTATAACCCTTTACTTCTAAACAATCCACTTTGACAGTGAGATGAAAGGGCATGGCATGCTAGCTGTACATTACCTCAAGTGTGATTAACAGATTCCTAAATGATAATCAGAGCTGTAGAGAAAGAAATTAGGTACTAGCAACAAATTCCTAACACCAGAAACCAACCTCTTCCAGAGTTTTCCAATCTGCAGCCATTGGTATAATAGAAGAACCTCAATCTGCAGAATCTCAAAGTTGGAAGGTCAGCTCATGAAGCAGCACCACAAAGAAGACCATCTCTACAACACTGCCTTTGCTTGGACACTATGTATAACGGAGATACCCAAGACCTCCTGAGGTAGCCTATTCCATTTCTGAAGAGCTCTAAGAGTTAGCAAGCCTTTTTTTTTTAACCCAGACCAAGTCAAAATCTGCATCTCTGAAATCCAACGTTCTAACCTTGGGGCCAAGGAAAGCACATGTATGTCTCTTTTACATGACAGACATCCAGCTATTTGAAGAAAGCTATTGTGCATCTTCTCTAGGCTAAACCATTGTTCCTTCAACATGATCGGGCTCCTGAGAAGCAGTACAACATAATGGAGAGAGAACTACTCTTATAATTTAAATCTTTCCTCTAACACATAATGGCTCTGTACCCATGGACAAGACTTGGTGCTTCCCACTAAGAGTTGATGGTGAGTATTGGTTGAAGGAGTTACAGTATTTCACAGCTCCCAAAACAGATGAAAATGAATATACAGATCAAATCTTATAACAAATGTAAAATAATATATAATAACCTAATATAATAAATTCCAAATGGAAAAAATTATACAAACAACCATAAAAATTAGAATTGGAGGGTTAGATCTTTCAGGACCATGTCCAGTAAAAATAATTCATAAAACAAAATTATAACAAAAAAGTTTTGTCGTTGTTGCTCACAACCTTCAGCTGCGTGCAACTCTTCATGATGCCCTTCTGGGTTTTTTTGGCAAAGATACTGAAGTGGTTTGCCATTTCCTTCTCTAGCTCAACTTACCAATGAGGAAACTGAAGCAAACTGGCTTAAGTAAAATGCCCAGGATCACACAGTTAGTAAGTGTCTGAGGCCAGATTTGAACTCAGGAAGATAAGTCTTCCTGACCCCTGCCCCAGCACTCAGGCCACCTGGATGCCCTGGATAATGAAAAAAATCTTTGCGTTAAATATTCCCAATAAGAGCCTGACATACAAAAATCTATAAGGAATTCAACTCAATCAGCATTAAAATGAATTTTCCATGTGCATAATAGCACTGTACTGTCTCTTGGGATAGAAAGTTCAAAATGATACAGTCCATGACCTCAATAAGTTTATATTCTAGTGACAATTTATATAAGACGTGACAAATAATAAGAACAAAAGCCAATCTACAACAGGTACTCAAAAAACAGTGACATGGTACAATGCATAGACTGCTGGATCTGGAATCAGGAAGACCTGAGTTCAAATCTGGCCTCAGATACTTACTAGCTTTTTGAACATGGGCAAATTACTTAAACTCTCTCTGCCTTAAGTTTCCTCATTAGTAAAATGAGAATAATAATAGCATCTGTTCCCCAAGGTTGCTATAAGAATAAAATGAGCTAAATTAAGAGATATGAAAAAGTTCTCTAAAGAAAGCATAAAATTATCAACAACCACCAGAAAATGTATTTATAATCAACAATGATCAGAGATATGTAAATTAAAATAAGTTTGAGCTTTCAATTTACATACTTCTAAGTAGATAAGATGGGGGGTGGGGGGAGGCTAAAATTGAATGCTGTCAGTGCTATGGAAAAACTGGCGCTCTAATACCAGTGAGGCTGTGAATTGGTTTCATCTCTATGGAAAGCAATGTGAAATTAATTACACAAAAGAACAACAGGAGGAGTCGTGATAGTGGAGAAAAGCAGAGATTTGCCTGAGTTCTCCCAAATTCCTTCCAAATAACTTGAAATAACACTCAACATAATGGCAGAACCCACAAAAGGATGAGGTGAAACAATTCTGCAACCCAAAACAACATAGAAGGTCAGCAGGATAGGAATGTCCCACCAAGGTGAGAGTGGAGCACAGCCCAGTGCAGACTGCAACAATGCAGGCAAACCAACAGCAGGCTTTGGGGAGGACGGAATCATCCATGGCAGGGAGAGCTTTCAGAGATCTCAGCCCACAGATCAAAGAGATCAGAAGTGGATTACAGGGGTCCCTTTGCTGGAACTAGTTGCAGGACACTGATGCATTGCCCATGTGAGGATCTGGGTTACAGTCTCAGGGTAAGGAGGAGCACTAATACACTAGAGCTTGGTTAGGAGGGCAGGGAACCTGGTCATAGTTCCAGTTTCTTTTCGAGACAGTTTGTAATCATTCTTTCTCAGTCACCTTTGCTGCTTCATCCCCAACTGTGGATTAACCCCAAGATTCTGTTCTGAATTAAATTCTCTCCCTACACCTGTCATTTAGTGATCTCATCTGCTCTCACGGACTTACTTATCATCTCTATGCAGGTGATTCTCACACCTATACATCTAGCCCTAGTCTTTTTTCATGAGCCCCAGTCATGTATCTCTAACAGCCTACTGAATTTTTCAAACTGTATCACAAAGACATATCTCAAACTCAACATGTCCAAAACAGAAGTCAATATTTTACCCAATGTCTACCCCTCTTCCAAACGTCCATATTTCTATTAAGACCACTACCATACTTCTAGTTTTCCAGGTTCACCCTCTCAGAGTAATCCTTACTTTCCTTTGTCCCACATATTCAATTAGTTGCTAAATCTTGTTTCTGTCTCCACAATATCCTTCACATGTCTCCTTCTCTCTACTTACATAGTCATCATCACATTTTAGTCTCTCCCATCTGGATTATTGAAATAGCTTCCTCTCTGGTCTCCTTACCTCAAGGATCTATCCAATCTATTTCATCCTCTACATAGCTGGCAAAGTGATTTTCCTAAATTTAGGTCTAATCATGTCATTTCTCCACTCAATAAATTCCAGTGACTCCTTTTTACTTCTAGCATCAATATAAATTCTTCTATTTGGCTTCTAAAGCCATCACAACTTCACTCCAACTTTACATTCGAGCTCGGCTGAAATCACTCCACTTCTGACATTCTACAGTCCAGCAAAACTGGTCTTCTTGATCTTCTTCACAAATCACACTGAGATCTCTGTTTTTATATCCACAGTCCCTACCATGCCTAAGATGCATGCCATCCTCACCTGTTTCTCAGTACGTATCTTTCAAAATTCAGTCCAACCTCCACTTTTGACCTGAAGTTTTGACCTTAGCTGCTGGCAACTCTCCAAATTACCTTATTTATTTTTATACATTTTTGTATAGCCTTCTAGAGGGTGTCCCAAAGGTCTTAGAGCAGTTTTAAGCTACTAAAGTTTATTATATATGATCTCTCCAAGAGAATGAATGCCTTGAAGGTAAGAACTTTCATTTTTTATCTCTGTATCCATATTACCTAGCATAGTACTTGGCACATAGATATTCAATAAGTGCTTGTTCTCTGACTGACTTGTTAATTCCCATATTTCATGGTGGTTTTATTTTGAATTTGTAATACATTAACACCCTTAGATATTTTTTAATCATTTTCTCGGAATGTCTTCCCTATCATATACTTTTAAAACTGACAGCCTGAATAATAGTGTATGACTTTACATTTATATCTATCAAATACTATTTTACTAACTTCATCCAATGTTCAAGCCTGTTGACATCTTTTGGGATTCTAACATCCATGTGTAAACTACTCCTCCCAGCTTTGTGTTTTCTGCAAATTTGATTAGCAAGCCACCTATGCTTTTCTATATGTCACTGAAAAAAGAAAAAGAAAACAACACAGAGCTAAGCAAAGAGTACTAATAAATGGTATGGAACATGCCATTAGAAATCTCCTAATTGCAAATTCACCTTGGTACATAATTTATCTTACATAGATCTAACCATCTCATACATAAGGACTGAATGAGAGATTATGTCAAATGATTTTTCTGAAATCTAGGTAAAATATATCAATAGCAATCACCCAACCTACCAATCTTGTTCTCTTGTTAAAAATATCAACAATAACAGCATATAAATGAGCTGTGTCTGATACGACTAGGAAATCCCTTCAAAGGGAAGACAGCTATCATGTCCCAACTAAGTCTTTTCTTCTGAAACTAAACACTATTAATTCCTTAATCCAGTCCTTCCACAGCACAAAATCAATTCCCTTCACCACTGAGTTGCTCTCCACTGGATACTTTTTCCAGCTTATTTATATTCTCCTAAAATCTGGTGCTCAGGACTACACACAAAACTTCAGATGTCCTAGACATCATGTCATAAGATAGCCTAAGATGGCATTACTAAATAATGATATGGATTATGCCATAAGAAATCTTCCAAATTCACCTTACTAAAAAATTTCTGTTACATAGGTATAACCATCCCAACATACGGAGAGAATGAGAGACTCTGTCAAATGCTTATCTGAGATCTAGGTAAAATATATCGATAGCATTTACCTGATCTACCAATCTAGTTAACTTGTTATAAACGACAACAACAACAATAACCACATAAATGAGGTGTATCTGGCATGACTTTTATTGCTAAAACCATGGAACTCTTTGTGATTACCACTCAGTTTTGTAGATGTTACTAACCGTAACTTTGATAATACATTCTGGAATTTTGAAGACTTCATTCCCATCCCTTTTTGGAAAATCAGGGCAAATCTGGGCCTGTAGCACTTCTGCCATTCTCTATAATCTTTATAATATATGTGTATACAAAATATATAAATAAATTTATATAATCTTTCAAAGAGCATTGACAGTAGCCCAGTAATCATACAAAACTCCAGTTCCTCCACTACCCTAAGATGCCGTTCTCCTGAGCCTAAGGACTTGAATTTATCAGGTGCAAATAAGCATTCTCATTATCTCCTCATACATATTTTGTTTCAACACCCTATACCATGTTAACAGTCACTATTTTTTTCTGACCCTTAACAAAAAAAATAAAGCAACATATACAGGTTGAGTATTTCTACCTACACTCTATTATTCACTATCGAAACATCATTCTTATCCCTTCCTTGGTTCCCTCATTTTTCCTCCATAGTATTTTAAAAATATTTTGTTGTTGTTTTTAGCATTCATCACAAGTCTCATGCCTACTCTGAGCTTTTGCACTCCCACCAGTATTATTAGAAACCTGTACCATATTTTTGTGTTCATTCTTCACTATCTACCATCATTCCATCACTCTGTATGTACTTATTTTTTCTAGATAAAAACTGATTGATAAGGTCCTTATGCATCCCTGTTGGTATCTTAAGCAAACTCCTCAATAGAAATGTTTCTCTTTGCGGTTTCACAATTCCATAATTGTAGGCAACAGAATCCTACCTATCCTTTCTCTGAATACTTTGAAATTTGATCCTGCTAAATTTAGAGTTCATATTATGACTGGCTCTCCTGCTTTTCTATCAGAAATTCTAACATGATGGAGACACTTTTGTCCAAGTTACCCACCATTTCCACTCCAGCAACCAGTTCTTCCTTGTTTATAATCAGGTGTAAAATAGCAATTTGTCCCTCATCACTTCCTCCAGCTTTTGAAAGATGAAATTATCATTAAGAAAAGCCAAGGATTATTAGTTACTCTGCTTTTGGCAAAGAGAAAGCTTCAGCAGATGTCCACTTTGGCATGTATCTGTGACAGGCTTGTCTTCAGTTTCCCAAACTCCTCATCTATTTCTTCCTTCTGTCTCACATTCTGTCCCACATTCTTGTTACACCTAACAAGTGGACATCCAACCTTTGTTTCAAGACATCTAGTGACAAGGAGCCTACCACTTCCTGGAGCAGTCCTTTACACATTTGGATAGCTATCATTGTTATGAAGTTTTTTTTCTTGAAATTAAGTCTAGATTTCCCTTTTCTTGGCTTCCACTCATTGCTCCCCATTCTGCCCTCTAGAACCAACCAACGCAAATCTCATCTCTCTTTCACAGGAAATCCCTTCAAACACTTGAAGTCAGCTATCATATCCCAACTATCTGTCCCATGTCTCTTCTAAAACTAAACACTAAACATCATAATTCTTTCATCCAAACCTTGTATGGCACAAAATCAAGTCCCTTCACCATCTGAGCTATTCTCCATTGGATGCTTTTTCTAGCTTATTTATATTCTCCTAAAATGTGGTGCCCAGGACTGAACGCAAAACTCCACATGTGGTCTGACAAAGGGAGAGTACAACATCTCCCTAGTTCTAGACACCATATCACAAGACAGCCTAAGAGTGCATTACTTTTTTTCTGACAGTCATAACACATTATTTACTTACACTGAGCTTACAAACCAATATGAACTATTAAAGAAGAAATAAAGATGAGAAGACACCCCAAAAAAATGCAAAAGCACCGACCAGACTCATTAAAATAAATTGGTAGAGCTTGAAAAAAAATGGAAATAGAAAAAGGTAAACATATTGACTAAGATAATTATCATTTCCTCCAAAAGGTTAACTCAAATAAAACAGTCACAATAGTGAGGTCATCGTATATGCTCAGAAACTACCTTAAGCAGCAAACACAATCTCCTTGCAGAGTAGAGAAAGATGGCAATCAAGGGCAACATAATTGTGCAGAATACAAATTCATTTGTAAAACACAACGAAAGAAGATTATAAGCCAAATCAACTCACAAAAAGGGCGAAAAACAGTAGAACCTCCAGCAAAAAACATTTACAGAAAGCTTCAAGTGAGACCTAATTAAGCCATATCATCCCTAGAATATTTATAGAAGAAACTGTAAGAAAGACAGCAAAAAGGAAAATGAAAAGTAAAAATTCAAAAGTTATCTCTTTATCACATACTTCTTGATAAATGTAAACACAAAAATAATTGTGTTCAATGCCACCTTGATTATTAATGTCATACAAAACATGGATATGGACTAGACATGTCACTTAGTTGATATAAGAAACTGAAAGATGAGGAAATGCATCTCTCGATGTGGTCAGCAACTTAAGAGTGTCTAGAAAGCTACCAAGAACACTGAGAAATTGAGTAAGTTGCCTGGGGTCATTCAGTCAGTATTTTCCAGAGATGGGTCTTGAACTCAGATCTTCTTGGTTTCAAAGCCAACTCTCTAACCACAATACATACTGACAATCTATGCAAAACAGAAAATTGAAAAATGTATGCTTGAAAAAAATATGCTTCTTTTCATAGATATTTTCCTGTACAAGGTCCAAACAGAAAAGGAGTTCCTTTAAATGCTAAGGTCTTCCAATTATTCTCATCTACACATGATATAACATTAAAGGGCCTCCTTCATGAAATCCATGAACATTCTAAAGAGATTAACCTAAAAATCAATATAGAAAAAACTAAACAAATGAAGAATATATATCATAACAGCTCAGGCTAATGGCTACCTTACCAGGTTGGTGAATCAAAACTCATATTTGGGACAAGTTTTGCAATTATATAATTAACTGAACCCAGAATTAAATCAGGCCAGCTTTCTACTCATTATACCATGTTCCATCTCAACATGTATATACTTAATACCACAAAAGACAAAAGTAAACAGGGTCAAGAAGAAGAAATATTTTACTGTAGACATTCTGAGTCAACACTACATGGGGGAAGACTTACAAACTTCCCCCTCCTTCCTGTTGAACAACGGTGGTTAAACAAACCTTCCTACATACATTATTACTCTTTGACATAATCCTAGAAATGCTAGCTATAGGCAGAGAGCAAGAAAAAAATAAAGGAAAAATCTGTGTAGAGAGGAAGTTAATATATCTTTATTTTCAGATTAAAATAATTTATTAAGAAAGCCCAAGAGATTCAATAAAAGCAACTCCACAAAATAAAATACAAGATAAACCCATAGAAATCATTAGCATTTCCCTATGAGTTATAAAAATCAGGAAAAGATAAATGTTACTTTTAAAGTTACAAATCATGTTAAATATAATAGTAGTAATATTTATACTGAGCTATAAGGTTTGCAAAAGCACTTTACATACATTATCTCATTGGACCCCTCATCTGAGAATTAACTTAGCAAGATACATGATCTAATAGAAAGAAAACTGGGTCATAGCTTTGTAACTGGAAAGGACCTAAAAGGTCATCTGACCCAAATTCCTCATTTTAAGGATAAGGAAACTGAAAAGTCAAAGAGATAAAGTGATATGTCCATTAAATAGGTAGCAAATGGCAGTGCCAGGAAATGAACCCAGGTTCTCTGTCTCTAAATGTTAACACTCCTCCCACTGCATGCTAAGGGAATAGAAATCAAACAGTGTGGAGTTAGTTCATAGGACCACCAAAAGGCCATAGATTTTCTATGAAACTAGTCATGCCTGCTCTGTAGGACTGTATCTTATTCTAACAGCTGAGCCATTTAGTTCTAAAATTAGAAACATTCTCACAGAAATTTCAAAAGACCTTGGTTTAAATGCTGCTCAAAGGGAGTAATGATAACCGCTTGAATTATCAGACCTCATTTTAATTATCAGGCAGAAAGTCTGATTTTCCACATTTGGGGGAATAGAGAGATATTATCAACATGACCCCAATGTGGGAGGTAGTTCTTGCCAAGGAAGCTGGAACATGCTATTTAAATATTACCCATAGCAATACTTAAATGCTGAAATGCTGAAAACAATCATGAGATGGCAGGTCAACTGATAGAGTCATGAAGACACTGAAAGAATATTCAGATTTAAGACCACTAGTTTATTTCTTATGGAGTTGGGTCTATGAAATGTACAGAAACCCTATGCACCCATAAAGCATGTAGTTCAGCTTTCCATTATGTTACTAAGATATTGAAGTGGTATGGCTACACTGAGGAACAGAAGCTTAACACTCTAGTAACCTCCAAGATGCATAATTAAGCACAAATAATAGAGAAACACTGGACCACTTATGAAACACTTGTGATGATAAGAAATTATACTTCCTCAAGAACTCACTTCTGGTAGATGTTTGTTGCTTTAGAAGTAAATCCCTAGATTTCTAAAGGGACTTGGAAACAAGGTGTCAAAAATAAGCTGCAACTCAGTTTCTCTGAGGTTTACACATTTTAAAAAAGAAATTATCAACTAAAGGGTGCCGTATTTCTCCTAACATTAAATGCTGATGCTATGTTTATGCTCTAAAAAGCAAGATGGTTTATTGGACCTTTTTTAGGAGAGTACTTGACATTAACCTCTATTACATTTACGAGTATCTTTCATAATTTTTCTTGACTTTTCTGTAGCATTTGACCTTACTGACCACCTTTTTAATGGTAGCCAAAAAAAGTGCCTACACATCATATTTTAAGCCTTTTTGCGGTAGAAAAGGATGGAAATCTGAGGAAATTTCCATAAACTGAAAATCGATGAGCAAGTTATGGCATATGAATGTGATGGAATACTATTGTACTGAACTTTTAGAGTGTGATGACCAAATAGGATTCCAGACACTAATGATGAAACATGCTATCTCCCTCCAATAGAGAGGTGAAGGACTCAGAATGAAGAATGAGAGATATTCTTTTGGACATAGCCAATATGGAAATGTGATTTGATTAACTATACATGTCTGTAATATGTTTTATTTTTCTTGTGTTCTCAATTGGGAGAGGAGCTGGAGTTGGTAAGTAAAAAATATTGTAACCATTTAAAATAAATTAAATATTTTAAATTAAAAAAACAAGGGATATGAATTTTGATGAATGGTCAAAGGATATAAATTAAAAGTTATCAAAGCAAGAGTCAAAAACATTGTCCCTGAATCCTTAGGGAGAAGCTACAACTGCGATTCCAAACAAGCCAACCCTTACAAAAGTGCCTTTTCTACAATATTCCATTTCACTTTTAAAGACACAATAACACTATGTGTAGTCTCAGTCTACAATATCTGTAGTTTAATTACTGGTTAGTTGGTTGGTTGTTGTCCTTCATCTTCAAAGAGGACCAAAATGACATCACTATTGTAAAGTGAAATTTCAGTGTGTCCAACTGTGGCTGATCAGACCAATACGAGTTCAGAATGCTCTACCACAGATTGGGCATAGATGGTCCATTTGAATGCTTGGGGTGAATATCCCAAATTTGCACCTTCTGCATTTACTTTGTGCTGTCTCAATTCTGCTTTGCTCAAAGAGCACAGCACCTTTTCTTATGTGGGCATGCCATGCTGAGTGGTCCTGTGCCAGTGTCTCCCATGCTGCAGTCAAATCCAAAGTTCTTGAGAGAGACTTTGAGAGTGTCCTTATATCATTTCTTCTGGCCACCATGTGATCGCCTGCCCCATGCAAGTTCTCCATAAAATAATCTTTTTGGCAAGCATACATTTTGCATTCGAACAACATGGTCAGCCCATCGGAGATGTGCTCTCTGAAGCACCATTTGAAGACCTGGCAGTTCAGCTCAAGCAAGCACTTCAGTGTCTGGTACCTTATCGTGCCATGTGATCCTCAGAATCTTCCTAAGACAGTTCAAATGGAAGCAATTCAGTTTCCTGGCATGGCACAGGTAGACTGTCCATGTTTCACAAGCATATAACAATGAGGTCAGCATAACGGCTCTGTAGACCTTCAGTTTGGTAGTCGGTCTAATATTTCTTCTCTCCCAAACCTTTCTTCAGAGCCTCCCAAATAGTGAGCTAGCTCTGGCAATGCATGCATCAACCTCACTGTCAATGTGTACATTCCTGGAATGTACACTACCAAAGTAAGTGAACTTATCCACAGCATTCAAAACTTCTCCATTTGTTGTAACTGATGATGGTTCCACGTAGGGATGGTGTGATGGGGGCTGATGGAACACCTGTGTTTTCTATGGTGTTAATTATTAGGCCAAAATTAGCAAAGGCAGCAGAGAATTGATCCCTACTTTGTTGCATCTTAACAACTGAACTAGTTTAGTTAACTAAATATGTAAATAGCAGGCATTACACATACAAATGTTAATTATTATTATTGTCGTTAAATGAGGCGAGCATGGGTTTGAACTGAAATGTCTAAAGAATAGGTAAATCAGACTAACTTGGTCTAGGAAGACTGGATGGGAAAGTTTGAGGATTACAGCTCTCTGAAATAATCCTCATAACTCATTCAGGAAATACTATGAGGAAATCATCCAACATTCTATGTCAAGAAAAACTGGAATATAGTCACAATTTTATTGGTACACTCTGATCTTCCTTTCTGAACCCCTCTCCTACCATTGTTATTGACTGCTAGGTGTCCAGTACCTTCATATTGCCCTTAATTGTTCAAAGTTCCTTATTCCATCCAGTCCCGCCCATCACCAAGTGACCTACCTTCCAAATTCCCTTTCTTCCTACTTCTCCACCAACCAGACAAAAAAACAAAAACAAAAACAAAACTGAAAGAACAACAACAACAAAAAAAATGTTTAATGTCTTCAAAATTAGTTCCTTCTAATAATCTAATTGTTTTATTTCAACTAAGGGGCAGATAACTGATAAGGTATCCCTTTCAAAGGTAACTATTTTAAAAAGATGAGTTTGTTCACAATATCCTTATTGGAATCTGACAAAGGTGACTAACTTTGGTACCTCTAAGAACTAGGAAGTCTTTGGAGTAAGCCCAGGAAGCCCAGAGCTGCCCCTAGGAATATTATGGTTTCCAGTCCAAAGGATCCTTGAAAACAGATATCAGTTATCTTTACTTCTAACAATCCTGCCCCATTCATAGCGATTTTATAGATACTTAAAATAAAAAGTTGTTTATAGAAACCAAAATATCCTTGAAAATTACTCCAGATCTTTAGAACAGCTGAGATGTGTTCATCCTTCGTTGCTGAGGAAGACCATGCCATCAGAGAAATAATGACATGACTTGCACTTGACTTTGTTTTGAGTGAGGGAGGGCTGTGCAGGTCACCAGCTTCACTTCTCCTCCAGAGCCATCTGAATCCAGTGACCAGATATTCATCAGGATGCCTGGAGATGACCCAGGATGAGGCAGTTGGGCTAAAGTGACTTGCCCAAGGTCACAGAGCTAGTGAGTGTCAAGTGCTGAGGTGAGATTTGAACTCAAGTCCTCCTGACTCCCGCACTGGTGCTCTATCCACTGCACTACATACCTGCCCCTGAACAGCTGAGGTACAAAGCAGATCAAGAAGATATCCATAACACTTACTTTCTAAGTGATGATGGTAAGCAATTTAACCTCCCTAAACCTCAGTTTCTTTATCTGTAATATTTTGGCCCTGACTTCTGGGAGCCAAGATGGCAGAGTAAGTAGTAAATTGCAATAATTCTCCCATATTCACCTCCAAACAATCATAAAATAGCACTCCAAAGCAAATCCTGGAATAGCAGAATGAGTAAAAAGACAGGGTGAAACAACCTTTTAACCTGAGAAACTTGGAAGATCAGCAAAAAAGATCTGTCTCACTCTGGTAAAAGGAGAGTGCAACCCAGGACAGAAAGCATCCCAGCAAGCCCCATTTCAACAAACTGAGTCCCAGTGCAGTGGGCAATCCCCACGTGCCTCAGCATAGCCAGGGGAATGGGCAGACTCTAGCTCCAAGAACCATCATGTTCTAATCCTAGGCAAACAGGCAACTTGTAGCAGCCAGACCTCCACATACTTCAGCTTAGCCCCAGAAAACGGGCAACCTCCAGTGGCCAGACTACCACATGCTTCACTGTAGCCACAGGGAAACACAGAAACACTCCACCAGCCTCAGCACACATGAGAAACTACCCCTAGGATACCAGCTGAGCACCAACTAAGCTGCCAGACATCTATGGCTTCCAGCAGTACCAGCCACCCCTACTTCCCTCTGCCCCTGCCACTTTCTCAGTGCAGCACCAAATATAAGAGTCCCCTATGGGCTTCAGGGTAACATCACTGCAGTACCAGGTAAACAGCCAGGGCCTGCAGCCCCTGACACAAGAAGTCTGAGATAGTGCTTCTTCCACCCCAGGAACAGAATTCTAATTTAAAAGAAAAGAAAAAGGTCAAAAAAGATGGATAAAAAACAATGAAAACAGCAAAAACTCGAATCTGACCATAGAAAATTATGGTGACAGGGACAATGAAGACATAAATTCAGAAGAACAACAATGTCAAAATATCTATGGGCAAAACCTCAAAGAAAAATGGGAAGTGGTCTGAAACCCAGAAAGAACTCATGGAGGACCTCAAAAAGGACATTAAAAATCATATGAGAGAGGTAGAAGAAAAATTAGGAAAAGAAATGAGAATGATGCAAGAGAATTATGAAAAGAAGAGTCAACAGCTTGGGAAAAGAAGACAGCTGCTTAAAAGGTACAACTGGTCAAATAGAAAAAGAAGTACAAAAGCTAACTGAGGAAAATAACTCCTTAAAAATTAGAATTGGGCAAATGGAAGCTAATGACTATGAAACATCAAGAATCAACCATACAAATTCAAAAGAATAATAAAATAGAAGAAAATATAAAATATCTCATTGGAAATGCACCTGACCCGGAAAATAGATCCAGGACAGACAACGTCAGAATCACTGGACCACCTGAAAGCCACAAACAAAGGGAGGATCTAGATAGCATCTTTCAAAAAGTTATCAAGGAAACTGCCCTGATATCCTGGAAACAGAGGGCAAAATAGGCATTGAAAGAATCCACTGATCACTTTAGGAAAGAGATCCCAAAATAAAAACTCCAAGGAACATAATAGCTAAATTATAGAACTATCAGGTCAAGGTAAAAATACTGCAAGTAGCCAGAAAGAAACAATTCAAATAGAAGGGGGCCACAATCAGGATTACACAGGACTTAGTAGCTGTCACATTAAAGGAATAGAGCTCATGGAACATGATATTCCAGAATGCAAAGGAGCTGGGAACTACAACCAAGAATCACTTACCCAACGAAAGTAAGTATAATATTTCAATAGGAAAAAAAAATGATCATTCAATGAAATAGAAGGATTTCAAGCTTTCATAAGAAGACCAGAATTGGGCAAGTAAAACTGATCTCCAATATCAAGACCCAACAGAAGCATAAAAAGGTTAAAAAGGGAAAAGAAAACAAGGATTCAATGGAGCTGGTCTATTTACATTTCTAAATGGAAAGATGATACCTGTAATTCTTAAAAATCATACCACTAGAAGGAATATACATAGACAGAGGGTATGGGTATAAGGTGAATTTGAGGGAATGATATAAAAAAATAATTAACAGATGAGAAAGAGGATTACATTGGGTACAGAAAAAAGGGAGAGATAGAATGGGGTTATTTCACATGAAGAGACATGAAAAATCTATTATAGCTGAGAGATGGGAGGATGGGCAATGGGCATCACTTGAATCTTATTCTCATCAGTACAGGTTCACAGAGGGACTAATATACATAATCAATTCAGTATAGAAATCTATTTTACCCAACAGTAAAGTAGGAGGAAGTTAGGAGGGGGAGACTGCCAGAAGAGAGGGCAGACCAGGGGAGGCAGTAGACAGAAGCAAAACACTGATGAGGAGGGAAAGGATGAAAAGAGAGAGAGGACAAACAGGAGGAAAAATAGGATGGAGGAAAATACACAGTTAGTAACTATAACTGTGAATATGAATGGGATAAAGATAAGTACAAAGGATTCAAAATGCTATCTACAACCAGATAAAGAACTGATGGACTCTGAATGCAGATCGAAGCATACTTTTTTTTCACTTACCGTATTTCTTTGTTTCTTTTCCCCTTTTGATCTCTTTCTCCTTTCACAACTGTGACTAACATGAAAATATGTTTTACATGACAGCACATGTATAACCTATATAAAACTGCCTACCATTTTAAGAAGAGGGGAGTGGAGGGAGGGAAAAAAATAAGAACTCAAAATCAAGTAAAAATAAATGCTGAAAAACTGTCTTGACATGTAATTGGGAATTTTTTTTTTTTAAATTAGGAGGTTGGACTAGATGATCTCTAAGTCATGGCAAGAAAGTAGTTCAGGATATGTCAACCAGGACAAGACAGAACATATCCTATATTCTATGGCAATAATAAGTAATTATCATTATTGTAAGTACTTATAATAAATAATTATTAATTACTATTCTTGAGTTATAAGAAAAAAGCTAAATTATGTTCATTATACTATGTTCATGCAAACAAGGCATCATTTTGATATTGTCATTACTTAATAACTTTTTCTTTGCAGTTTCATCATTTTAGAGATTTTTCTGGGGTTTGGGAGTTTTCCTGCCTTTTGTTGCATTATTTATATGGTCCAAAATAGAAGTCATGGGCTTCATCTGGAATTATTTTGTGACATGTGAATTTGCCACTGTTTCTTAAGCAAAAATATAAGTACTTATTAAAATGGATAGAACTGAATATTATCTTGTTAGGAAGATGATTCTTAAAGGACAAGATTTTAAAGTAAAGCAATTTCTCGAATAATTAGGTTAGCTGGCCTGTTTGTCTCTGTCTCCCTATCTCTATGTCTGTCCGTCTGTCTACATCACACACACACACACACACACACACACACACACACACACACACACACCACACCACACCACACCACACCACCACCACCACCACCACCACCACCAACAACAACAACAACAACAACAACAACTTCTGGCAATTCTGATTTAATCTAAAACTTAAAATTTTTCCCAGATTTTTATTAGGCTATTCCTTGTTAATTCACCAAAAAGCCGATATTACAGTAAAACTTGGTTGCATGACTTCAAGTCAATTAAGCATCAAATTTTCTCACAGCTTCTCTTGGTGAACAGCTACAGGTATTCAGTCTAATTATTTAATCATTCATGCATTCAACAAATATTTGAGTATTTACTGGGTACAACACACTGTACACATACATGTAAGATAGTCCAAGCTCTTAAGGAGTTTGTATTCCAGTAGGGGAGAAAGAAGTATATATGGAAAGAAATAAATGTGCATAGTCATATATTCTAAGTATAGCAGGCACTATAGATATTTGCGGCTCCTCCCTATAAGTAAATGAAAAAAGCTGGCTTCTTAATGAGTGAGATCTTTATCTCATCTGGACCTTTAAACCATTTAATAAAACAGAGGTTAAGATAAAACGGATTTCTTCAGACCAGTCTTTTCATTGTTCTAGAATCCTGCAATTACCAAAGCAAAGCTGCTAATCACAATCAGCAATTCTGATTTCTCTTCCCTTATCTTCGTCCCCCTCTGACCCTCCAATGCCTCTGGTCTTCACACACTCAGAATTTCTATACAACTCTTCCCCTTAGAATCCAGATGGATTCATCAGGAAATAAACTGGATGGTACAGAAATTTAAAAAGTGAGGCTCAGAAACTGATGGGCCTGAAAGTATCTGTGGTTTAAGATACATAAATTAATAGTAATGAGAAGCAGGCAGGTAACAGTGGCATTAAGATGTTAAGCAGAGAGAGAGAAAAACAACTTAGAAGACAGCATGTACTATGAATTCAGGAGAACACTGGAGACACAGATTAATTACATCAATATAAGCAATAGCTGAACATCACATATACTAAGAGCTTGACTATACTTGGAGAAGGAAGGTTGATGTCAGGAGACTTTGAAAGGGAATACAACACACGCTGTCAGGATCCAAATCAGAATGCTTTCTGGTGGGCATGACAAATGTGCATGCTATTCAGTACCACTGTCCTGGACAAATTCCAAACTGGAGTACTGGTATTACACTCCTCTAATCCAATGCTCATAATTTTAATGGAATAGTGTACTTCCTGATATACAAAAATATCTGTGATGTTAGTGTGTAGATTTTAAGTATTTAACCATACTTCATATTAGAGGTAGCTACATTTTGGCAGTGAACAAAATAATTTCCTTCCATAGAATCTGCACAGCATTTGTGCAATCCTCAGGACAAAAGGCATTCTATAAATTCAAGCTGATGTTGTTACTCACAGTTCTCCTTTAGAAAGCAAGAAGTATGAGCAACTACATTCTGGATGTACAAAACTACACAGTTCCTCCAAAGTTACGTGATGCTGTGCATTAGAAGCACAATTTAATCAAATATCTAAATTGATGATGTTGGGGAAGCTAATGTCAATAATATGTTAGAAATCTGGAGAAAAACTGTCCAAAATCATTGTGGATACGAGAGCATGACAAAAAGCAGCTTAATCACCTTCAGAAGTGTAAGCTAATAGTATCATCATTATTAGTATTATGGTTATTTTATTCTCATCTTCTGATGAGGTTTAGATGAAAACAAATCACTGTCTTACTGTTTTCCTTTGTTGTTACAGTAATGTTACCGTCTTTCTCTTTCTTATCATCTTTTCCAACAGGATTCAGATAGAATGGATTCTGATCATATTCTTTCATAGTTAATGCTCAATGGATTGTTGAACATATGAATAAAATAACATTTTTGTACTTGAATAAAAATATTATGATGCAAGGTAGGTTCACAGAAACTTCTCAGTGCAGCTCTACTAGCACAACCGGGATGAAATGCACCTCATCCTGTTTTCATATGATTTTAATCTCATCTGTGGGGTCCTCATATATTGAAAGTTTTTCTTTCCATGCAGGCTTGAAGATCATGACTATGTGGTATGGTAACATTTTCTAAAATTTTTCTTCTTAAAGTTTTAGGGGATCAGTGGGCAACTGTAAGTTTATTCTCTGATGATGATCTGTTTCTAGGACCATTGATTGGTTGAGTTTTACAGGATATTTTGAAGTCTCTACATGAAGTTTAAAGATTAGTCATCTTTTAGTTCATGAAAGATAGTGATCTGCGGTATAATTCTAGCCACCAGATCACAGTGCTAGGTAGGAGGTGCTAAGTTTTAACACCTTGAAGTAATGATGTGCACCATGACTACCATTTCTTTGTAAAATCTACGTTGATCTAGAAATCTAGACACCTTAAAGGATAATATCTTTTCCTGAATTGCCAACATAAATCCCTCTATTTCTACAACTCTGTATGATAAACCATTTGTTTAACACTTGGTTATCGATACACTGTTGGCTGGATTCATGGATATGTTGCTTCTGGAGGGCCTTTTGAGTCCATTCTTTTATCTTAGCTATTTCATAGGGTCCATAAAGAGATAAACAATTTTCATGTACATTCAATCAGTTTAATAACATGTACCTGTTAATAGCATAGCATATTAGAAGGATGACCCCTCACGTATAAAAGGGTTACTTAGGTTATCAACTATACTTCTTGGTCACCCCTTGGCGTGTTACTTTATTTGTTCCTATACTATATCTTATCATCCCAAGTTCTATGTTGACCCAGGGGTATATTTATATATTCTTTTATTCATTAATAAAATATAAACATTTGGTAACAAAATTTAAACATCTCTCAATTAATCTGAGAGGCCTGATTCAAATTTTAAAAAATATACTTATTAAATGAAAATAGAGATATATTTGTTACTCATATCTCCCTATGTATGTTAAATTTCTTAATCTCCTAGAATTAAATAAATTACTGAAAATATAATTTGTTAACAAATTCTATAACAAAGGGGAAATGCATCATTTTAACATTTGCGTTGTGAAGGAAAAAAAAAACAGCCAATCACTTTAAGCACTCACTGCAACAGCAGTAATAGTAATATCAGTAGCAGGAGAAATAGTACTACTAGTAAGGACTGGAACTTAAAAGAGGCTAAAATGTTATAACTTCAATATTTAAGACTGAAGATTTAATTTATATGTATTTCCTTCAGTTATGCAGATCAAAATTCTCTATACAAGGGGTGGGAAAACTGCATCCTTGAGGCCACATGTGGTCCTCTAGGTCCTTGTGTGCCGCCTTTTGACTGAGTCCTAGTTTCACAGAACAAATCCTTTTCTTAAGGGGATCTGTTCTGTTGAATATGGATTCAGTCAAATGGTCACATTTGAAAACCTCTAGAGTTGATTCCCCACCCCTGTGTCAATGCCTCCTCCCCTTTAATATGTGTAAAGAGATATGAGTAACAAACATATCTCCATTTTTATTAAATAAATACTATTTAATTAACTGGGGTGGGAGTTCTGAGCCTAATTGATTGAAAAATGTTTAAATTTTATTAATTGATAAGAGAATATATAAGTAAAACCCTAGATCAACATAGAATTGATAAAACATGGGAATAAATAAAATAACAGGCTAAAGGATAAGCAGTAAGTGAATTTGATAAACTAATGATCCCTGTTTATGAGAGGGGTCATCCTGCTTGTATTGCTACACTAATAACAGGTACATATTATTACATTTGTTGAAAGTACATGAAAATGGTTCACCTCTGGATGGAACCTATGAAATAGCTAAGATACAAGATCTGATAATGAGCCTTTCCCCATTTAGCTAGGGTTGGACCTCATTAGATAGACATAGTAGAAGTCTTTCTATCTTAGTAGGCCTGAACAGAGCTTATGCATAGGCTTGAAGAACAATGGATCACATTCTATGCCATAAGGAGGCATCAGAAAAAGACTTTAGTTGACTAACAGGATTTAGAAACCAAAGAAATTGTTAATAAATGTAAATAAGTATGCTGTCAGCTGACATGGTGATTACTTTTGATGAACTGATTTTCTTTTTCACTTTAAAAAAAATTTGTTACAAAGAAAACTCACTGGGCAGGGAAAACATCAGAAATTAAGCTGATATGAAGGCAAATCAAATAATAATTGTAAACATAAAAAATAAAATAAAAACATTCTAATAAAAATAAGTATCATTACACCCTGCCCAAAAGTCTAAATACTATGCCTTAATACCTTGCTAATATGGCAAACAACTAAAAATAAAAATGAAGAAAATATGTCAGAGAAAAGGATTCAAGGCACATTTTTTGACAATTGTGGAATTTCCAGGTCTGCTACAATCATCTCTGCTTGCTTGAGACAGTTCTTCTCTTAGAATAACTTGGGCAGTTACTACAGAGACTATAGAATAGTAGCTTTAATGACATAATTTCCATGATATTCAATTTAAAGACATGTTACTTTGGCCCACACATTCAAAAGGAAAACTGAAAAATATCATGCAGTAAATAAATTATCAACGAATATACAATTTCTTTAATCTTTTCTCCCTAAAAAAAATATCTGAGTAGTTCACCTAAATTCTCATTTTGACCATAAACAAAAGTCAGAAGTCAGCAGAAGACATGTTGACAAACTAATGTTTCTAACTATTTCATGGAATTACAACAGCATAAAGGATTTTTCTGTGTATACATGAAGTCTCTCAAAAACCTATACAGGATTTTAAGGAATGTTCCCTATTGCTCTTCAGTTAATGATGTAAAAGCATCTCATATAGGAGAAAGATTCCATGAAATACAAACTGAAGATTCCAAACAGGCCCCAGACTTATTTTTAGCTTCTTTGGCAATAGCAACATTCAACATTTGGACTAGTCTGCATAATTGAGGTTCATGAGCAAATCAAACCTGGATGAGTGAGGCTGCGTCTGACTGTAAGAATAATTGAATTAAAACAAACTGCTTTCTAGAACATGGGGGCCTGGGAAGAGAATTAGATGAACTATAAATTAAAACAGAGGATATGAATACCATGCAAACTCTAGTGTTAGGGTTAACGTGAATCTGGAAACAGTTTAGTGAAAACCTGGTGTGGCTAGAGGCCAGCTCCAAGCTTAGTTGCTCAGGGCTAATCGCTTCCTTCAGGCAAGCTACTCTAGCGCACTAATAGGTTTTAATAAAAACTTCCAATTGGGCCAGTAAACCCCTCATTAAGCTGTTTTTAAAGCATGAATTTAAGAGCAGCAAGGGTAAAAGGTCACAAGGAGTATTTAATTCACAACGGCTGGCAAGAGGTGCTGTTGTGATTGAAAACACCAGAGTTCAAGTGTCCAGGGCCATATAAACATCCGATTCTGTCACTAGACCTAGTTAAGTGACAGTTTGAAAAATAGATTTAATAAGGCATAAGGAAAAGTTTCCCACTCTACATGAGAAATAGAAACACAAGATTGTAACATTAGTTAAAAAACAAAAATGGTCAGTATCCACTTAAACAGAATTCCCTCAACTGTCAATATCTTGCCTAAAATGGTTTTCAAAGATAGTCTACAACTCTTACGCCATAAACGTCTCAGACATATAATTTCTAGTTGTATTAAATCAATGCAAATTACAACTGCATCCTAAAGTACATATTATCTTGGGGGTTTTTTATTATATTCTTTTTTTTCTATTTGAAAACCCTCTCTCTAGTTATTATTGGTAAGAGTTTTGCAATCAATCTAAGGCAGTAACTACCACTGTGTATCACTTTTCTTAAACATACCAAGGTCTATTATATTCTCCTTATTACTATTAGAGACATTTCTAAGCACTGTGTCACAAATCCTTTTTTTTAAATGAAAACACACTTCAGGCATACCATAACTCAATTTAGACCCTGAAATAGCACTCTTGTTTTCCTGCTACCTTTACTCTTTTCCTGAAATTTGTCCTTGTTTTAGAGATCTGTATGGCAACACTTGCTGCTAACAGGCTCAGCCCCAAAACAGAGGGGGTGCCTGGCTCCTAACATCAGCACTCTAAAATTATGGGCCTATCGTATTCATATTAGTCTCTCCACTATACAATTCAATATTGCCATATAAATGATTCATTATTTCTTTAAAGAGTGCTGGATTTGGTGTTAAAGGACCTGGGTTCAAATCTCAACTCTACAACTTACAACCCCTGTGACCTTATGTAAGTCTCTAGACTTTTCTGGCTCTCAGTTCGTTCATCTTTTTAATTAGGGGACAGAATTTGAAAAACTCTGAGGTCCCATTCACCTCTCACTATAATCATAATATTCTTTGCTAACAGCATGTGGTGTGGCTCTTAGTTCTTAAGAACTATAGACTATTTTCATCCTAGTTAGGAGCACATCAAAAGATTAAATGTTGTTTTTCTATTCAAGAGAATGCCAGCATTTTTAGTATCAATACTGTTAGGATACTGCTCTGAAATGTCTCCACCATTTTCCCAGTATAGGTCCACATAATCTCAAGCCATCAATGACTATATCTTCAATTATTTTGATTACATCTGACAGAGTCTCTCTCTCACTCTGTAACCCACCCCTACATACTACTGTTCAGGTACTTTTCTTCTAGTATAATTTCAGTATTCAAAGCCTTATAAAGACCTATAATGGAACAAAGAGAATTAAATCATCTATTTGAAAGTCATCATTTTTAAAGTTTAGGGAGCAAAAAAAATTAGAAAACAGGTATTTCACCTCTTTGAAAGTTATTTTTGAGAGCCTAATTGAAATTCTTTTATTTTGCTTTTTCCTCAAAGATTCATTGTTTTATCAGTGTAGGTAGTCTCTCTTCAGACATAGATGATAATTTCTCTACAAATCAGCAAAGAGCCTTCATAACTGACTGTGACTGAAACAAAAAATATTCATCATCTAGTGGTCAACATTCTAGTGAAAAGCCATGTACTCCTTAGATTTCACTGCCTCCTTTCTCCTTCCCAGGAAAAGTCCATCACCAAGAAACTCAACATCACAGAGATTTCATCAGCTTATGAGCTTTTGTATTTACACTTAATCATTACCCTCAGTAGCTTCTGCCCTTGTGACTTACCAAAGGAAAAAAAACAACTCGTCATTTCTCAACAGTTTTACTCCTTGCAGCTACATGGTCAGGAAGATCTGAGATCAAATCTGGCCACAGACACTTTCTATGTTTGTGACCCTGGGCAAGTCACTTAACCCTGTTTGCCTCAGTTTCCTCATTTGTAAAATGAGCTGGTGAAGGAAATGGCCCGCTCCTGTGTCTTTGTCAAGAAACCTTACATGAAGTCACAAAGAATCAGATGTGGCTGAAAAAACTAAATAACAACCAGCACCAGATACCATCTCTCTCCATCTCCTCCCCACTTTTCAGCTTCCGCTATTAGACTGTGAAGTTCCTTGAGGCCAGGGACTGTTTGTCTTTTTCTCATTTGTATCCCCAGGGCTTAACACAGTGGCTGGCAAATAGTATGTGCTTAATAAATGTATAATGTGTTGTACTGTGGTGGTACTGGCCTTCACAGGAGAGGCAGACAGACCTTCACTGAAGTTCTATTCCAATATTTCATCATGTTATAGAATCAATTTTGGATTCTAAAGGGAATACAGGGAAGCCAATAGGGAAGTCCATGAGTAAGGGCAGCAACAGACTACATCCTCAGGACAGAGTCAAGATGGCAGAGTAGAAAGACACACATACGCTAGCTCCGAACCCACAGCCCATAAAATATCTGTAAAAAAGAACTCCCAACAAATTCTGGAGCAGCAGAAGCCACAGAACAACGGAATGGAGGAGATTTCTGTTCCAGAGAGCCCTGAAAACCTCTCGCAAAAGGTCTGTCGCGCCACGGACCCGGAGCCGAGCCCGGCCCTGCCTTGGCCACGCGGAACAGAGAGGAGCAGATCCGAGAAGGCTTCAGGGACGGAATCTCCAGCGGCCGCGCAGGTTCCTCCACCCACGGGCCCCAAAGGTTGGTGAGAGGGTCTTCTCGGCTTGCAGAAAGGGGGTTAGGGTGCCCCCATAAGTCAGGCCCCCTCAGGAGGCAGCAGCGGAGGCGGGAGCAGACCAGGGCTCCCCAAGCAGGTAGGAGCCCAGATCCATTGTTGAAGGTCTCTGCATAAACTCCCTGAGGGAACTGAGCCCCATGTGGTGGCCCTGCCTTGACCTGAGCAGCTGAACCTAATCTCACACTGAATAGCAGCCCTGCCCCTGCCTAAAGCCCTGAGGCTGGGAAGCAGCATTTGAATCTCAGACCCCAAGCACTGGCTGGGTGGATCTGGAGGCGAGATGGGGGTGAAGAGAATACTCAGAAGTCAAGTCACTGGTTGGGAAAATGCCCAGAAAAGGGGAAAAAAAAAAGACTGTAGAAGGTTACTTTCTTGGTGAACAGGTATTTCCTCCCTTCCTTTCTGATGAGGAAGAACAATGCTTACCATCAAGTAAAGACACAGAAGTCAAGGCTTCTGTATCCCAGCTCACCCAATGGGCTCAGGCCATGGAAGAGCTCAAAAAGGATTTTGAAAATCAAGTTAGAGAGGTGGAGGAAAAACTGGGAAGAGAAATGAGAGAGATGCAAGAAAAGCATGAAAAACAGGTCCACACCCTGCTAAAGGAGACCCAAAAAAATGCTGAACAAAATAACACCTTGAAAGATAGGCTAATTCAACTGGCAAAAGAGGTTCAAAAAGCCAATGAGGAGAAGAATGCTTTCAAAAGCAGAATTAGCCAAATGGAAAAGGAGGTTCAAAAGCTCACTGAAGAAAACAGTTCTTTCAAAATTAGAATGGAACAGATAGAAGCTAATGACTTTATAAGAAAGCAAGAAATCACAAAACAAAACCAAAAGAATGAAAAAATGGAAGATAATGTGAAATATCTCATTGGAAAAACAACTGACCTGGAAAATAGATCCAGGAGAGACAATTTAAAAATTATGGGTCTACCTGAAAGCCATGATCAAAAAAAGAGCCTAGACATCATCTTTCATGAAATTATCAAGGAAAACTGCCCTGAGATTTTAGAACCAGAGGGCAAAATAAGTATTCAAGGAATCCACAGATCACCACCTGAAAGAGATCCAAAAAGAGAAACTCCTAGGAACATTGTGGCCAAATTCCAGAGTTCCCAGGTCAAGGAGAAAATATTGCAAGCAGCTAGAAAGAAACAATTCAAGTACTGTGGAAGTACAATCAGGATAACACAAGATCTAGCAGCTTCTACATTAAGGGATGGAAGGGCATGGAATAGGATATTCCAAAAGTCAAAGGAACTAGGACTAAAACCAAGAATCACCTACCCAGCAAAACTGAGTATAATACTTCAGGGGAAAAATTGGTCTTTCAATGAAATAGACGACTTTCAAGCATTCTTGATGAAAAGAAAATCTGACTTTCAAACACAAGAATGAAGAGAAGCATGAAAAGGTAAACAGCAAAGAGAAGTCATAAGGGACTTACTAAAGTTAAACTGTTTACATTCCTACATGGAAAGACAATATTTGTAACTCTTGAAACTTTTCAGTATCTGGGTACTGGGTGGGATTACACACACACACACACACACACATGCACACGCACATGCACACACACATAGAGACAGAGTGCACAGAGTGAATTGAAGAGGATGGGATCATATCTTAAAAAAATGAAATCAAGCAGTGAGAGAAAAATATATCTGGAGGAGAAAGGGAGAAATGGAATGGGGCAAATTATCTCTCATAAAAGAGGCAAGCAAAAGACATTTTAGTGGAGGGAAAAAGAGGGGAGGTGAGAGAAAAACATGAAGTTTACTTTCATCACACTCCACTAAAGGAAGGAATAAAATGCACACTCATTTTGGTATGAAAACCTATCTTACAATACAGGAAAGTGGGGGATAAGGGAATAAGCAGGGTGGGGGGGATGATGGAAGGGAGGGCACGGGGAGGAGGGATAAATTTGAGGTCAACACTCATGGGGAGGGACAGGATCAAAAGAGAGAATAGAAGCAATGGGGGACAGGATAGGATGGAGAGAAATATAGTTAGTCTTATACAACATGACTATTATGGAAGTCATTTGCAAAGCTACACAGATATGGCCTATATTGAATTGCTTGCCTTCCAAAGGGAAGGGGTGGGGAGGGAGGGATGAAGAGAAGTTGGAACTCAAAGTTTTAGGAACAACTGTCAAGTACTGTTCTTGCTACTAGGAAACAAGAAATACAGGTAAAGGGGTATAGAAAGTTATTTGGCCCTACAGGACAAAAAAGAAGATGGAGATAAGGGCAGAGAGGGATGATAGAAGAGAGGGCAGATTAGTTATAGGGGCAATTAGAATGCTCGGTGTTTTGGAGTGGGGGGAGGGGACAAAAGGGGAGAAAATTTGGAACCCAACATTTTGTGAAAATGAATGTTAAAAGTTAAATTTTAAAAAAAAGTTTCACAAAAAAAAAAAGACTACATCCTTCTTTATATAAATGAAAATTTCAAGATACCAAAAGTCCTATATGATGAATTATTTGATTCTTAGGCTATCATAAACATTCAATCAGAAGGATTTGTTGGAATAGTGGTAAAAAGCAAAATCTGAACCACTTAGACAAGAAAGAAATAGCAAGTAAGAGATCAAGGAGTGTTAAATTCAGAGTTTCTATACTTGTGTGAAGATAAGTAATGACAGAAACACAAGTAGAATACAGATGTCTCTCAAAAAAATCCATTTTCTGAACAATTTGTAATGCGTCTCAACTAGGGGTTTTCATACTTATAGAGTGTTATGCATGTTTATTTTTTTCAGTCCTAATTTTTCACTTATATCAATATCCACACACGTTTAACTCTCCTCTACTATAAAATACTTGTCCAACACCCACCCAAAAAAAGATATTCCTATCCTGAAGAAGGAATAACAACATTCATTTTCTTTTTTAATAGATACATAGTAGAAAGTTGAACACAATCTGCTACATGACCAGAACTCAGTAGTGAAACATTTAAGATGAAAAGCTAGGATCCCATGGCATTCATTCTATAGGAAGAGTCAATTCAAGAAGGATGGGAAGGCTCTCAAGAAAAAATTCCAATTAAAAAAATGGCTTCAATAAGGAAGAAAAATGGGAGTTCCTTAAAGAAAAAGGATCAAACTCTAGAAGTTCTCAATAGGCTAGAACAGTGGGCCAAATTTAATGACATGAAATGTAACTGGATTTGAAGAACTAACTGCACAAGTGATGGAGACATGGATAGTTCAAATGAAGTGTTTTGATATAAAAGAGACTTGAGAATTTTAGAGGACTGCATGCTCAACATGTCTACAGTGTTACACAGTAGCCAAAAAACTAATGCAATCTTAGACAAAATTAAAAGAAGTATGATGTTCACAATGAAATAACTGTATAGTCCTGTCCTATTTTATAGGAATGCTCATTTTGGTTTTAGGCAACATATTTTAAGAAGGGTAGAAATGAGCTAGAGCATTTCAAAGAAAAGTAACTAATATGGAGAGAAACTTGAAACCATATCATACAAAGACCAATTAGACAGAGCTTTAGTTGAGAGAAGAGATATTATCAAATGCCTCCAAATATTGAAAGGATTGGCTTACGGAAGAGATATTAGATGTATTCTGCTTGGCTCCAGATGGTAGAACTAGGAATAGTGGGTATATGATATGGAGATAAATTCTGGCTCAATAAAAGATAAGACTTTAGCTCCCAAAGCAGACTGGACTGGAAGAAGGTAGTACAGGCTCACCATCAATGGAGATCTTCAAGTTAGAGGCTTAGTGACCACACTGCAGAAATGGTGTATATGGGAATCTTGCTCAAGAATATACTGGGCTAAATGATCTCCTGTGTCCCTTCCAACTCTGAGAGTCTATGACTACATGAAATTAGTCAACTTTGGCAAAATCCACAAATAGGTTGAAATGATATTAATGCTAACTCCATCTTAGTTCTCTAAAATCAGGCATCAGATTATTGCTACTGCCCCAAGATCTTTATAACCTAGCCCCCTCCTACCTTTCCAGTCTTCTTACACCTTACTCCCTGACACATACCCTCCGAACCAGTGGCACTGGCCTTCTGGCTGCTCCATAAACAAGACATTCCATCTTTCACCAGGCATTCTCTCTGGCTATCCCCCATGCCTGGAATGCTCTCCCTCCTCAACTCTGCCTAATGACTTTCTTCTCTTTCTTTAAGTCCCAACTAAAATCCCACCTTTCACAGGTAGCCTTCCCCAACTCTTCTCAATTCCAATATCTTCCCTTCCTTCTTCCCTGTTAATTCCAGTGACTTCCCTCTGCCAATTTTTCCTATCTAGCCTGTATACAGCTTGTTTTGTATATATTTGTTTGCATGCTGCCTCCCCCATTAGACTGTAAACTTCTTGAGGGCAGGGCCCATCTTCTGTTTCTTTTTGTATGCCCAGCACTTAGCACACTTAATAAACGTTGACTGATTGATACAGAAGATCTTCAAGAATCCATGTTTTTAGAAACATTTGAAGAGTGTTAAAAATAGCATTTAATATGACTCAACACTTGATGAAGGACTATTATATCCTTTCACATGTTCTAATTTTACCAGCATAAAGCAAGCAAGTACAGGATTTACTTTGCAAAATATTCCTCCATCTCTTTGGAAAAACCAGTAAAAAATAATTCCTAATGCTTTGTGGCATGTAAACTGCTACACTTATATTTCATAACTCACTAGCTTGAGTGAGAAGAATTTTTAGTAGCTTTCACTTCAAGGTAAAGAACAAAAAGCAATCAAAGGCATTATCAGTTGATCCCATTTGGCGTAATAGCTTGCTGTTATTTCTACCCTTTGTTAGCCTTTCGCCTTCTTTTAAAATTCACCCAGACAGCATGTAGTTCTCAGAAGGCTACCGAATGCCATCCTCACAAATATCCAAAAGCACCCTTCCTGCAGAGGTACAGGAAACAGTCAGCATTTACAAAGCTGACTTGATGAATTATTTTTTAAGATTGTTCTTTGAAGTAAATGTTACCAAACTGTAACTGCTTTCAAAGCCCAGCGATATTCAATGGAACTTCTTCAAAAACAGAAAAGGATGGCCGCATTGTTTTTTCAGCTATATTATAACAAAAATATTGTGGTTTTCCTGTGTTCTGACAAAGTCACTTCAAATTTACATTTCATTCATCTTATTCAGCAACAGCATTTTATCTCAAAACAGGACTAAAGGAATCCTACTGCGAACAAAGAATCTGAAGAACAGTGGCAGGTTACTTACTGATTCAGGAGATAAAAGTAGATATATCACAACCCACTCAGTCTGAGAAGAATAGTGCTCATTTAAGACAAAAGGACTAATTAGACCAGAACCAGAATGTAGCCATATTAAGAAAAGGGTAATCTGGTACTTCCCATGGCACCTCCAATCTTGGGCCACAGTACATACTCTACCACCGATGTACTTTACAGGAACTTGGGGAAAACGCCCTTGACATCCCTACTCTGTTTCTACATCTTTAAAATGAAAGGCACAACTATCTCTAATTTGTTCACGATAATTCTGGACAGTCAACTGAGAATAAAAAATTAAATATATTGACTTTCTTAGGAGAAAGATGTCATACAAATAAAAGCTCTTAACTATTGTGTTATGAACTTATTAAAATGAAATTAGATAACTACCATAACCATATTTTCAGATCAGTTAAAACTGAAAGTTCTCAGGGAATTTAACTCATTCCAATCTTTAACAGTCTACCCCAGGAAACTTTTTTTCTACAAAGACAGCCCTTCCTTTTACATTTAAAACTTAAAGTATTAACTTGAATGTCTTACTTAGCATGCTGACTTAAAAGAAAAAAGTAAAGATATAGCGAATCACTGAATATAACATTATGAAAAAAATGTGGTAAGAACAAAATTGTTTGCAAAAGGGAAGTTATAGGAATGTGCTGCATTGTAATGCTGTAATGACATTCAAGAACAGGCATGACAAACTGTTTTGTGGATGCACCCTAAAAACAGTAGGGCTTTTCCATTTGACTTCCAGCTGAAACCTTCCATAAGTGCTGTCTCCCCAATTAAAATGTAAGCTACCAGAGAGCAGGAACTGTCTTACCTTTCTACCTGTATCCTCAGTGTTCAGCATGGTATTTTGTACATAGTAAGCACTTACTTAATAAATGTTGTATTCATTCAGTCATCCTGAAGACTAAGTTTTAGAGTTCACCTTGAAAAATAAGTAATGAAATGAAAAACAGATCAACTTTTTATGGGATTGTGTTCCTGCATACATTCTCCTCTTAACTATCCTGTGAGAAAGGTAGAGGCAAATTTCACCATTTTATTATTGAGGAAACTAAGGTTTAAAACTAGTGAAGTGACTTCCCTAAGCTGCCAAGTAGAAGAGCTAGGACTTGGAACTAGGGGTTCAGACTCAGTATCCAGTAGCACACCACACTAATTCCACTGAACACCTAACAAATCAAGGAAAGCATGGCTATAGAATTGTCAGGCCTAGAGGCCTAAGGGCTACCCGAGTCTTACCTTACCTATCGCAGGTCTTCGGCTGGCCAAACCGGATAAACATATGAGAGAAGAGACTTTCCAGAGTCGAACAAGGGTTAGGCTTTATTCAGGGTCTTGGTTACATGTGCAGGGGGAACTCTTCCTGAGGAGAGAGAAATCTCCCAAGGAGGCAAAGATCTTACAGTAAGAGAATGAAAGCGGAAGTGGAAGTGGGAGAGAGGAGAGAGGGAAGAAGGAAGAGAGGAAGAGGGAAGAGGGGCCTTCTGTCTTCTAAGGGCCCCTCAGCGCTAAGAGCGCCTTCAGGCTTTCCTGACCCTACTTAAGCTCTCCCGCCACATAGTTTGCACCTGAATACCGTGCCTGTTAGACAACAATAGGTGTGCTCAGACCCCGGGCCAATCTCGAGGGAGGGGATGCTCTCTCCCAGCACGTTTCCCACAGGAAGAGGCGGAAATGCACGAGATAGCCCGGGTCTCACACCTCAATTCCCTGCTGTTCCCTGGGGGGCCTCATGAGAACTCTAAGGTTTAGAAGTCCTCACCTTTACCTGCCCGAGACTGTCCACATGGAACTGAGCTTACACCCCCAACATCGAATTATAAAAAAAGATAAGACCTCGTGTTTTCTAGCCACATCGATTCCATTTTCCTGAAAACATTTATGTGTTATTCCTTATCACATCTCAGTCCACTGAATCGGCTTTGGCTCTTAAAGAAGATTCCACAACCACTGACCAGTCAACGCTAAAAGTAATGGATTTTTATTTGATCAATTTTAAACTCACATAAGAGAAGCCCTCAGAAGTATATGGGAGGTAGAGGGAGTGGGAAGCAGAGGCAACAAAAGAAGCACATAACCAGGGTAACCTATGAACCTTAGGTGCTATGTTCTTTGAGCCACAGAAGAAAGAAGAATGCATTTCAACAATAGTCTCAAGGAAAAACACTTTGCCTCTTTGGTACCCCTGTTTTATCAGTTCTGTTATTGTATAACAACAACAATCTGAGGTCCCACACCTCCTTTATTCCAAGGCAACTTACAACTCCATTTCAACATTAGTATATTGAGCCAGCACTTCCAAACCAGAACAGTTCAGCACACACACACACACACACACACACACACACACACACACACACACACACACACACACACACAGAGATGCGCGCGCCCGCACACACGCAACAAGTCAATGCATCCAAAGTAAGGAAATGGGCCAACATCATACCAGAAAAGTCTCAGGTACTCCACACATTGGGGCAGTACTAAAACAGATGAAAACTACGGGTTTTATAGGAAATAACTAATTTGTTTCCTATCTCAGATATCGTAGGCAAAGAGATACTAGAAAATGAAAAGCAAGCTCATGCAGAGGTATGAGGTATGAGGAATCTAGTAGATTCCAGAAAACAATGTCGCGTGGGTATACTAGGGAGAAGAGGCTGTCTGCCACAAGAGAGCCTAAATTCCACAGAGACGCATTTTGGAAAATCACAAGACAAAGCTACATTTATTTACAAGAGATAAATATATTCTTTATATGTTCCAAATCTATCACCTACTATCATTTAGCCTTTCTTCCTTGAGTCCACAAGAAGGTTTCATAGATAATCACCAAATGTTTTCCCTCTCCCAAAGCACACAGCTATGTAGACTGGGAAGATTAGCAAGACTGTGAAGAAGAGAAAGCAATTCCCTAACACTTTGCTGAAATCTAAGAGCAAACATATCTCAAGCATTCATGCCACTGCTTTCTCATTTATAACAATAATAATGTTAAATGTGCAAGAGTTTTTTCTGGTAGACTTAGAATTTCATAATAACGCAAGAACTTATTAAAAAAAAAAATCCCAATGGTGGTTTTCTAAGGCAAAATGCCTTCCACACTCAGAGAAAGAAATATGGAAGTCATTTGCAGAATGTAGCTAATCATGTTTGTGTGTGTGTGTGTTTTTGTGTATCATGTTTTGATTTGTTATATGATTTCTTCCATTTATTTTAGTTCGACTACATAGCATGACTATAGTGAAAATGTACTCAATAGGAAAGTATACGTAGAACCTATACAGAATTGTATGCGGTCATGGGGAGGCAGGGGGGTAGTGGGGAGTAGGTGTGGGGGGGATAAAATCTTAATTTTATGGCAGTGATTGTTAAACATTAAAAAATAATAATAAAAAAATAATAATAATGTTAGCTAACATTTATATGTAGCTCTTACTACGTACCAGGCACTAGGCTAACTATCATCTCATTAGATCCTCACAACAACCCTGGGAGATAGTTGCTATTATTATCCTCATTTTACAGATGAGGAAACTGAGCCAAACAGAAATAAAATGGTAAAATGATTTCCCCAGGGTCACAGAGTTATTAAATGTCAGAGGTCAAATTTGAACTCAGGTCTTCCTGACTCCAGGCCTGGCTCTCTATGCACTGTACCACTAGCATATATATAAACACTGAGCTAGTTGTATCAAATCCCCATAACTCTGTAGAGTCTCATGAATCATGTTTCAAAGTACATGAGAGGTAGGGGGTTTCCTTCTGGTTTCATAAATAATCACTGAATGTTTTAATTATTCAGCTTAAAGGAATATAAAAATCCTTCACAAAGCTTCTACCCCAATTCCTCAGAGTGGCATAGAGGTGACCCCCTGAAATGCTACACCAGTAAACTACTTCTGATAGATTCCATTGTGATGGAAAGGTTTTGAGTATGAACAGCCTTTGGTGAGAGAATATGGCAACTGTCTGAGCAGCGTAGATAAGTATAAAGTGGTTTAGCAGCCACTAATTGGGCTAGTAGGTAATCAATCATTTTGATATGACAATCCATGAAACTAAGGAAAGTAAAAAAACAGTCCTCAGACCCGTATGATTCTTTTTTGCTCATATAGTGTCCATATTAGAAAGGCAGGAGTGAAAACAATGACCACTAAAAAGCATACAGTTTATGGGCCATCTCTAAGGAACAGAACATACCCGTGAAATAGGATAGTGCTGCCAAATTCAAACAGAAATAGGGACCACTAAGCTATACAAAATGATAATTGTGGGTCAAATTTTGACTTAGAAAATCACATATTACCATAATCTATGTTTTAATTATTCTTACTTATTTTGCTAAATATTTCCCAATTACATTTTAATTTGGTTCTGGCCTCCCTCAGGAGTTTTTGTGGGCTGCTTGTAGCAAGAGGGCCACAAGTTAGACACTTCTGCAAGGTACTCCATGGATGATGAAACTCCCTCTTAAAACTTATAGTTGGAGCATGGAAAAGTTTGTCCAGGGTCACAAAGTCAGTATGTATGAGAGGCAGAACTTGAACACAGGACTTCTTGATTTTGAGGCTCGAGCTGTCTATCCACTGTACCAGTGACAGGTACTCTAAATACAAATCACAGAAAAAGTACTAGGCTTGGATTCAGGAAGACTTGGGTTAACCTCCTATCTATGTGACCCTGGGAAAATGACAATTTATTTGCCTGCGTTAATTCCCCTGCATTTATCTAATAAGACAGAGGGTTTAGTGGAGGGAATTCCCACACAGGAGCTTCCTCATGCTGATGAAATCATGGATCTTTCTTATATTTGCATGCTCTAAATATAAGATATTGGCTCACTGAAATACTAAAATTAACATTCTCCCTGTAGATCAAGTTTCAACTAAACAGAAGGATGAATCACAGTTTTTTTTCTTAGAGAACAAATAAAAGAGCTGGAAGAGTTGATTTTACCTTATGTCCAAAGACAAAAAGGATAATCACTTAATGAGACACTTGGTCTTATTACCTTTGCGGTGTTCATGTTGGGATAAATGTGTTTTGTAAATCTTAAGAGTCCTGCATAAATGTTCCTCTTCCTAAATAAGGGAATGGAACAGCAGCAGCTTTTACAAATGTCATTAAACAGGTGAAGAAAGACAGCTAGGGTAGTGGGAGAGGAAGTCCCTCTCCAACCACCAAAGTTTAAAATGTTCCAGAGTAACTTTGACAATAACTCCAAAATAACCCTGATTTTAATCATGTTTTCAAAGAGAAAGTTTCACCTCAGGGAGACTCTTACTTGTATATAATAGATGATGCTTAAGGAGCAGGAGGGCATATGACTATTAAACTCATTCCAAAACTAAACTAAACCAAATCGTAGAATCAAGGAATTTCAGAGTTGGAATGGACCTTAGAGGTCATCTAAGATAACCCATTCCTGAATAAGAATCCCATCTAACACATGCATCATTTATATTCTAGCCTTTCCTAAACAATACTAGTGAAAGGGATTCTACCACCATCTGCATCTCAGCCTATAAATATTTTTAACAGAAATTTTGCACTGGAATTCTTATCTTAAGAAATGGGAAAAAATAGGGCTATGGGGAGTGAATTTTTCTAATTATTTAAAATGACCACTGCAATTTAAGAATTCACTGAACTACGTAGATTCTATGTCTCTACACTAGTGCCCTGAAAGAGTTAATATTATATCCAAGGTGCCTCAGGCACTAGAAGAATTAGACTCATAAATATTAAACAACCACTACCATAATATTATTAAGTCTAATACTCCTTTCAGAAAGGGGAAGTGTATGGCAGGGATGGTGCAATAAAATCTACCAATATTACTAGGAACCTGCTCGTCCATCTGTCCCCCTCCCAAGGCAGACAGCTATATACTAGGAAGATTAGCAAAACTATTCAGAATAGAAGTCCCATAATAAAAGATGTAATTGATCCAAATAAAACACCGAGCTTTCCCTTTCTCTCCCTTGACCCCCAAGAAGCAAGTGGAGTTCTTAACTGAAGTGGGCATTTCTTTGGAATGATTCCTTCCTCCTATCTTTCAGAGGCCTAATAAGTTTCACACATGTACAAGAACACAAATGTTCATTGGTCTTCTAAGACCAAGACCAAAAAGTCTTCCATCTAAATTTGCATCATTAACAAGAGTACACCAAAACCCTTTCTAACAATTAAGCACAGTTCTCCTTTCTTCCAGCTTGCCTTCCCAGGATCTATCTACATGATATACCTACATGCTCTCTGAGCTGGTCCTACCTGCTCTATGTTTATTCAGAGCACATGTCTCTTATTAGACAGAGTAAATTAAAAAGTAGGTTTAAAAAACACAGATTTTACTCAACTGTGCTGAATATAGTATCAAGCTTAACCTTGGTCCAAATCTACTTGGGACCTAAATGCCCCACGCAAATTTTAGTTTTATGTTGAGAATTGTATGAGACTTAAATATGCTGTAGAAAGCTCACCAAGGTGTGTATAGATGAGATGTGCCTTTGTGATCCTTTTTATATGCATAAATGTGCATATCTCCTTTTCATGTACCCTAGAGAATCAAGTTGAATAATAATATCTGTGGATGTATTCATTATAATGTAATTGAACTGTCACTACTATGCCTACAAAAACCTTATTCTATTCCAGCAAGATGGAGACAGAATTTCTAGGCATTATAATGGATCTGAAAAATTCATGATTTCACACATCTGCATTAGCTGGTCATTCTCAGATGGGGGGCAGTGGGAGCTGGTGCCTGCCTAAATTAGGATTCCAAGGCTAAGCACCTAATATTATATTAAGGCATTACAATAGCTGAGTCTTTTAGAAGTTTAGAGTATATTAAAGAGTTGTTCACTAAAGTCTTTGAAAGGTAGTCGACTGAAAAACAATATATAAAAATCCTCTCAAGGTACATACCCCCAAAATAGATTGCCAGGTAAATTCCTGGAGATTGTTTTTATGAATTAATCACTTACCAAAAGCATACCTGAAAAAGAAACAGAAAAAAATACATTAAAATATGGTTTAACTTCACTTTTAAATCATTATTTTACATATTAGATTGACGTAAAAATTTGCCATGCCTAAGTAATATGCAAATAAAGTGACATTCCTATATATACTAAGCATGCTTTATTAGATTTTTACCACACATGGAAGTGACTGCTCAGGTCCACAGCTATAAGGCAAATGACGGAACAGTGTGTGTAGCTAGCACACCGATGACACAAAAAGACATCAGCTTCAGTTTATCCTTCACATGAAACAAACTCAGTTGCCTGTGTTTTGTATTTCCTACCCATCAGGGTGAACTGGAAATAGCCTCAGTTCCTACAAAAGAATCTCAAATATTAGAAATGAAAGGGACCTTACAGATCCTTCAGTCCCCCTAGTTAATCTATCTAATTAGATGAGAAAAGTCAGGCCCAGGGAGGTGAACTTGCTTTCTCTAAATCATAAAATTTGTAAATGGAAGAATCCAGATTCAAACCCAGGTCTTTCCTCTAAATGATATGGACTCAACTCCCTTCTCCCTCTTTTTGTTTTTTTTTTTTTAAAGATTTTCCTCTCTCTCCAATCTTCTTCTAGCTTTGACTTGTTTACTTACTTGGATGTTGGTCTGAAACACCAAACTATATTATTGATCTGTGGTATATCTATATTTGGGTAATGATGAGATAGGTTATCTACTATTAGGCTATAGGGCCTTTGAGGACATTCATTAAGTAAATGAATATTGTAACTGAATTCTTCTACTACACTACAAAATCGCTCAAAACTCTGAGACAGGATATTACATGTTAAATAGATATGAAAAACTTTCCAGAGTACATCACTAATATGTCTTTACTATTCTATTCTAGCTCAGACAATGACAAAGGGATTTAAATTAAAAGAATATGTTGATGTCATCTCAATTCTAATGACATTAGAAAAATCTGTGCCCTGTCAAATCTAATTAGAAAATTAGGCTTTCTCAGATGAAACTAAGGTTGCGTTAATTTACTTTTACATTGTTAGAATGGAAGGTGAGCAGCAAACTTTCAAAAGAATCAAAATGCCAAAAAAGATAAATGTTTCCAAGTCTCTGAATTTACAAAACAAAGCAAAGCAACACTACATATGGCCCAAGAACAGGAGACTAGCACACCTGTTACAAAGGACTGTATCTTTCATCTCTCTCAAGGATTTAACAAAGAACATACTCTTTTGATTCAAAAAATAATAATAATTTGGATGACCATGAAATAATGCTACATGCAATGGCTTGTAAAACATAAAACAACTTCCATACCTAATAAGGAAATGCATTGAACAGTGAAAGAGACAAGATAGTTTCAGAAGTATTTCATCAAACTTTAATCTCATAAAAACTGTGCCATTAGAAATAGACTTTTAAATTTTTAATCAGGGCAAACTGCCAGAGTACACAAATTTGTAAAATACCACTGCAGGTGACAAAACTAAACCCTACCATTTTTTAACTAAATTCTGCTCAAATGTAAATATCTTAGAAAAGTAATTAAGTGACACAGAACATTAAATTATTTTTCATCAGATTTTCTTGGAATTTTTCTACCTGTATGTTATTTCATAGCTTCACCTGCTTTGAGTTTTAAGTGACAAGACTGCTTGATATAAGATTTTTAAAATAAGCCTGGCGGATCCAATTATATGGGGGAGGGAAGAACTAAAGGGTCTTCATTATTTTTAGAGCTTTTGTTATATTATTTTTTCCAACAGCTGGAACTTGTTTTACAAGATGCTGTCTTTCATGGAGATTTTTTTTTAATTCCATAAGTCCATCTCTGTTCCTAAGAGCCTAAATTTTCTACCAAAATGGTCTATTTTAATAAATTACATCAAATTATTTTTAAAGACATGTTTTTGCTCCATATATCATTGGCTTAACTCTACCTGATTGGCAATTCATTAGGCTCTGCCATTCTGAAGGGGGCAAAAATAATCATGAAAGGGGGAGAATGTGCTGAAGGCTGGCAGAAATCCTGCTGGAAAATAGCCCACTTTTTAAACACCTAAGCAGTTTTCTGCTGTTTCAAGTATTTTATGTTACAGATTGAGCTTTTTATGTAAGGCTACTGGTTTTATAGAAAACCTTTGAGTGCAATGGGACGTTAAGTTTAAAATAATTTTCATTAAAATGGTATAACATAGAAATAGGTAATATGGAATTGTTCCCTCTCATTTCCAAAGTCATTACTTCTTCCAGTTATGGTACAGTCTAAATGTAAACTCACAAGAATTATTCTATTTTCTTGGCAGACATAAGGAACCCCCCGAGGCCTATTTAAGAAGCATGCAGCAAGGAATTAATAATAAATTGTTTTCTGACGTGTGTCTGTTGCTGATTACATCAATCAAGACTGAAGAACTTGTCATGTGATGACAGCCAAACACTTGTGAATTTATTTCTCTGAAGAAGCTCATGATGAAAAATGCCAAAGAAACAAAAGCAAATGGCTCTCTCAGTGACTAAATACAATCAGCAGGGCTTCTTACCTAGAGACTACTGGACTAACTGGGGCAGCAAGAAAGGTGAAAGGGGAACATTTTGTCAAAGCTCCTTTGCTTTTCTCTCCGCACACAAACTGAACTGAGTAGAAACATTTCATTAAGAAATGTTGTGAGGGTGTTGGGATGAAGGAGAGAGTAAATTCTTCTTTGTATTCCATATCCTTTCCTAGGAGAAAATAGTTTTCCATTTTGCAATAGTTCTTCAAGTCATATTCTGAATATGGATGGAGAAGGATCATATTAACAGAAGCATGAGGTGAAAGAGCCAGTGTTAGGAGTTAATTAAGTAGTGTCCTTGTACTAATATTCCAATTTTCATAGGTCCATGAGGGCTTTACGTAGACAGCTTTAATCTTGGAAACAGTCATTCAAGCAACTAGGAAAAGACAGACAATGAGCAACTTCAAAATACCAGACCTAGTAAACTAATAACAGCTTACCAGTGAAGCAGTACAGTATAACTATTGTATGGTACTTGCATTCTGGTTTTTTAAAGGTCTTGTCCAAAGTCCCTTCCAGTTCTAACAACATTCCATGACTACGTAAATTTTAATTTCTAATCTACTGTGGAGACAAGACTAACACATTAAATAGTTAGGGGGGCAATATAAGGCAAAATAAATTAAATGTTCAGTTTTATTGTACAGACTATAAATGCTGTAGAGTTCAGAGGAAAAAATGGAAACTAGGTGATATTGTGGATATTATAGTGCCATAATTAGTCAAGAAGACCCGAGTTCAAATTATGCCTCAAATCCCCTTACTACCTATACAACCCTGGATAAGTCACAACTCCTAGCCTCAACTTCCTCATCTGTAAATTGGAGATTATAATAGTACCTATCTCACAGGCTTGCTGTGAGAATCAAAAGAGATAACACATGTAAAGGGTTTTGCAAACCTTAAAAGCACTCTATAAATTCTAGCTATTATTAAACACTTAACTGTTCAAATCAACATGTGCTCCAGAAGTTAGTGACTTGGGCAATTATAAAGGAAAGAGAGGATTTATTTTAAGCAAGAACTATATGAGCAAAGGTAATGAACTGAGAATTGGTAATGAGAGACATTTCATGAGAGGGACAGAAAGTAGTATGATAAGTTAGAGGATCAGTTATCTCTGATCTTCACTAAGTCATTCTAGGTAAGTCACTTAACCTTGCTGAGATTGGGATTCTTCATACACACACAAAAAAAATACACACATACAAAACACTGGGTTTCTTCATACACTAAAAGGATAATATCACCTACCTCACTGGGTAGGTATGCAAATCTCAAAGTGCTATATTGTTAATTATCTTTTATTACATTCTTCTTGTTTTCTGATGGTGTTCAAATAGAAACAAGTCCAGAAGTCACTATCCTGCTATTATTTTTTTATATTTAATTTTTTGCAGATTATTTGACAAGTCAATGAAAAAGACTGCATTTTTTTTAGTAATTTAGTAAGTGTACTGGAATATAAGCTTGCTTATACTCAAACTGAAATTACTGTAATATTCAGACAACTCCAGAAGGAGATAAGATACACACATACTAATCCTGTTCTGCAATGGTTTTCATTTCTTCTGCTAGGTCTATATATTTTGAAATCTTTTCATTCTATGTAGTTTGGAAATAATAAACACTGAGTAAAATGATATCTGTGTAAAAAGTTGTTCTTAAGTCTTCAAGGATCATTGTTAGATCTGAGTACTTACAAGCAACAATTTCAGTCTCCAAAGAGGCTGACTCCAGTACAGTCAGACGAATTCTTAAAGATAAATTAGGGTTTATATTTGTAGTAGTATGATTTGTCATCTGTTAGTTTATAAAGTGGGGAGACCTTCTGGCATATAATTCTAGCCAAATGAATGTGTTTTTCAAAGAATCTGATAGATACTATATTATTGAAACTTGAGGTAAAGTTTGTATAAACAGTTAATTTTTTTGTTTATTTTTTCATTTTCCTTTATTAAAATTAACTTGATTTGTTTTCAGTTCATGAACATTTAAGCACTTTTAGTGGTAGCAAAGCTCGGGAACAAAGTAGATGCCCACCAACTGGGTAATGGCCAAACAAATTATAGTACTTGAATGCAATAGAATAGTATGGTTCTGTAGCAAATAAATTGTACTGAATCTTATTCAAAGATTGTACTAAGAGTACAAAGTGATCTTTTACAAAGAGTACAAAAAAGTATAGAAAGACTTAAGTGAACTAATGCAAAAGGAAATAAGTAGAACCAAACAAGTAACATGCTCAATGACTGTAACAATGTAAATGGAAACTAATAACTACAGAACAATCAAAAAGAATGTCACAAAATTACAACGAACAAGTTTGATCACAAAGAAGAAATATGAGAAAACATTTCCTCCAACTACTTTGCAAAGTATGATGCAATGTAGATCATTGCATATACTGTCAGATTTTTTCAATGTATTGATTGGTTTTGCTGATTTTTTCTCCTCTTTTCATTTTTTTTCTCTTGACAAAAATTCCTTGTTATATGAAATGCCTCTCTTGAAGGATAGAGGTACAAGTCAAAAATAAAGGTTATGTTAAAAATAAAGGATCAATAAAATTATTTTTAAATTAACAAGCATTTTTTCTTCCAACCTTACCTATTAAAAAAAAAGAAAATTTGCAAAAAAAAAAAAAAATAGGCACAGTGAAGGAAAAAAAGAATTATAAATTGGTCAAGTCCCAAAAATATATATTTTATTCTGCACCTTTAGTCCAGAATCAAGTTCTCTGTCAATGAAGCAGGTACCATGTTTTATCATCTGTCTTCTGAAATTGTGGTTGGTCATTGCACTGATCAGAATTCTTAAATCTTTCACAATTGTCTTTGTTCACAATGCTGTAGTAGTAAAATTGTTTTTATTTACAATACAGTAATTTCTAGTGAGTACAACTCATAAACTTCCTTTAATTAAGTCCCTAATCTTTGTACACATCATGAATTACTATTACTGACTGAATGGTTTGGTAATGTCCTCAGATGCATTATTTTTTTAATAAAAATGTGCTTTAAAAGTTATAACTTTGGAAAGCTAGTCTTAGTATAAGATATTCAGCCTTCTCATGGATAGCCTTATGTTCAATGTATCTTGCCTAGCTAGAGAAGACATATTGCCCTCATCCAAATATTCAAACTGACTTCCAGAATCAAACTCAAAGCTTTGGGTCACTATCCTTCCTTGGCACACACTACATTTTACATTTTCATGTCACTGGGGAAAGTTTTCATGAAGTGATGTAACAGTCGATGTGACTGTCAGTGGAGATACATAACTTGAAGTCATCCATAGTCAACAAGTAATTAATACATTTCAACATGACTCTTTAAGCCTTGAAAATCATGTTCAGTCTATTCAGGAGTGATGATAATTGATTTAGCATAAGGCAGAACCATAGCATGCTTAAATGATCTCTCCAGAAAAATAAACAATTTTTCTCCAGATTATTGTGTAAACAGTGTATTTTAGAGAACAGTTTCCCATGCTTATGATACTTGTATCTATTTTATGTATTTGTAGTACATGTTTTTAATCATCATTTTCTCATATTTTTCAATGCAATTCAGATAGAAAATCTCCTAGGACAAGTTACTATTCTGCTGTTCTTATTTTATAGTTATTATTTCATGGATTATATTCCGTAGGTGAATAAAGTGATTGCTTTTTTTAGCTGAATGACAGTATAAGGAAATAAGCTCATCCTCTGTAAGCCTACCAAAAGCATTCCTGGTACAACTCCAGTAGCAGACAGGACAACAGAGACAATACGTACTTTATCCTGTTTCCATGTGATTTTTATCTCCTCTGCTACATCTCTATATTTTGAAAACCATTTTTCCCATGTAGCTTGAAGAGTATGAGTACTTTAGTAACATTTATGCCAATAAAAGATCTGTTCTTAAATTTTTATGAATTGTGGCATAACAATTGTGGGCAACAATTCAGTCTGTGATAATGACTTAATTTCAAATCAGTTTCATGGGTTAAGTCCTCCACAAGATCTTGAGGTCTATATTTCCAGAATAATTTGTCAGCCCATGAAAAAGAGCAAGCCTTCCATGAAGCTTAGTTATGCCTTGTTAGATATTTCATAGGTGCTAAATTTTAACATCCTGCATTAATGGTATGCATAATTTCTATCATTTTATTGACATAATTTATATTGATCACTTAGTCCAGAATTCTTAAGGATAACCCTTCTGTAATTTCTGGTGGAATGATCTGGTTTTGAATTGCTATCACCAATCCATCCCATTTTCAGAAACACAACTGTATGAATCACTTATTTGTTTAACACTTGTCAATATATCATTGGCTTAGTTCATGAAGATGTCACCCAAGGAGGGTCTTTTTATTACATTCTTGGATCTTAGTGACTTCAAATATTCTACCTAGAGGTAAACTACTTTTGGTTACTTCACTTTCTAATTAAGTCTCTAAACAGTATCCTCATGGTTGACAAATTTTGACTAAAGGAGATCAAGATATTTGTAAATATTACTTTCATTCAATAGTTCCAATATAACCTTCAGATTCAAGCTTAAAGATTTGAGTTTCTCTTCCCTTAGAAAAAATGATGGGTTTAAAGTGTCTTCCTAAAAAAAAAAAAAAAGAAGTCACATTTTACGTCACTTGTCCTTGACATTATGGTGTTTGGAGTATAATGTATAACGTATAATGGCTTTCCATGTAGACATCAAATGCTCTAGTATTCTCATTATGTTTGGATCTATTTTTTAAATCGGTAGAAAGTGAATATGCCAATAAGTGCAGAACTGAGCCAAAGACTTTGTGATAAGCATCAAAGGAAGTACAAATGTATTCTTTTTCATGGCTTTTTTTTTCCTTTTGCTCTGTTTCTTCTTTCACAACTACGACTAATATGGAAATATGTTTTACATGATAGCACATGTATAACCTATATCAAATTGCCACTATTTTCAGAAGAATGAATGCTAAAACTGTCTTGACAGGTAATTGGGAAAAAATAAAATACTATTAAAAAGAAAAAAAAAATGAAACCCATTTTGATCAGAAAGCAAAAAAACAAAAACATACAATTATGACCTCTTTGAAGGCAAGGACTGTCTTCTGCCTCTTTCTGTAACCCCAGCAATTAACAGTGTCTGGTACGTAGTAAGCACTTACTAAATGTTTATTGTCTGATTGACTGATATGGCCCTAGTGAAAAAGGCATCAAACATCTTTATTTCTTCTTATGAAATCTTTATCAATTTCTGATTTTAGCAGTTTTTCAATTTCATCTTTTATTTCATCCAATTTAGGGTTATGATTACCTGGCATTGGTTGGCAATATACTATGTTGTGGCTTGGAGATGAGGGCACCAATGACTAAAAGAATTATGAAGCCCTTGCCTGTAATTAGTGAGGCCTGTTTCCAATTTTGTTATAATATATAAGCAAAATATTCATATCTTCATTCCATTTTGTGACCATTCATGGTTCATCCACTTAGGTCAGTACATCTCTAATGAAGCAATTCCATCAAGAGACATATTTTTGATGTATCTTGATTTTTAGTGGTACCAGAAAACAAAAGCACACTTATGCTACTCTCCTCTGTTAAGCTGGTCATTAAGATAGTTTTTAATAGAGTCACTTGCATGCCTATGCCAGCTTGTCTATTTTTTAGATTCAACAAGTTCAATCTCATCACATTGTCCAGGGTGCTAACCTGGGAAATATTTAATAACTAGTATGGTGATTAAGAGTTAAAAAAGTAGCTCTCTCAGAAAAAAATTCACTCAAGATCTTTTTTTAGTTTAATCTGCATTATTAACATTTTCTCCAATATATTCTAAAATCTAGACAACAAAAAAAAGAATAAATCAAGCCCTGATTTGTAACATTTGTCAATCTCCAGGGCAAAAATGCTCACCCTGTAAATAATTTATATATAAAGGCTGACACTATAAGCAAACTAGGAGAGCAAGGAATTGCAAAATGGATAAATTTGATTACATTAAATTGAAAAGTTTTTTGCACAAAGTCAACACAACCAAGATTAGAAGGGAAACAGAAAGCTGGGAAACAATTTTCACAACTAGTGTCTCTACTAAAGGCCTTATTTCTAAAATATATAGAGAAGTGAGTCAAATTTTTAAGAATACAAGTCATTCCCCAATTGGTAAATGGGCAAAGGACATGAACAAGCAGTTTTCAGATGAAGAAATTAAAGCAATCTACAGTCATAAGAAAAAATGCTCTAAATCACTACTGACTGGAAAAATGCAAAACAAAACAACTCTGAGGTACTACCTTATATCTATCAGACTGGCTAACATGACAAAACAGGAAAATGATAAATGTTGGAGAAGATGTGGGAAAACTGAAACACTAACGCATTGTTGGTGGAGTTGTGAACTAATTTAAGCATTCTGGAGAACAATTTGGAACTATGCCCAAACGGTTATAAAATTGTGCATCTATCCTTTGACTCAACAATACCACTTCTAGGTTTGTATTCCAAAGAGATCAAAAAATGGGAGAAGGACTCACATGTGCAAAAACAGCTCTTTTTGTGGTAGCCAAGAACTGGAAACTGAGGGGATGCCTATCAGGGAAATGGCTGAACAAGTCGTGGTATATGAATGTGATGGAATACTACTGTTCCACAAGAAATGATGAACAGGCCAACTTCAGAAAAACCTGGAAGACTCACATAAACTAAGGATGACCGAAGTGAGCAGAACCAGGAGAACACTGTACACAGTAACAGTAACATTGTGCGATGACCAGCTTTGATACGCTTACATCTTCTTAGCAATGCATAGATCTAAGACAACTCCAAAAGACTCATGGTAGAAAATGCTGTGAAGAAACTATGGAGTATGAATGCAGGTCAAAGCATACTATTTGCTCTCTTTTTATTGTTGTTGTCTCTTCTTTCTCATGATTCCTCCTATTGGTTCTAATTCTTCTGCACAACATGAATAATGTGAAAATATGTTTAATGTGAATGTATATGTACAGTCTATATTAGACTGCATGTTGTCTTGGAGTGGAGGAGGGAGGGAAAGAAAATCTGGACCTCAAAATCTTATGGAAATGAATATTGAAAACTAAAAATAAATAAACCTTTTTTTAAAAAATTTAAATTAAAAAAAAATTTTAAATGCTCACCCTGAAAATTTAACAATCAACTCTTGAGTCTATTTCAGCTAGCTTCAGCACACCCCTGGTGCTAACCATATCAGTAGGATCACCAGGGCTCAAGTGGTCAGTTTTCAGAGTTCTCCAAAGGTCCTCAAAAATTCCATATAGTCTCAAAACACAGAGTGCCAACTATAAATCACCTTGGCTGACATTTCCTAACCTATTTCCTCCCCTAGCCTTTATGAGTGAGAAGCTGGGCTCATTATTATATTACTATTATTACTGGTCTAAAATTACTACAGGGACAACTAGCACAGAAGATACACATTACAGACTGGTGGAAAATAAAAACATTGGTTTTTCATGATCATTAAAACAAAGCCAATTACTCATTACAACAATCTGAAAAGAGGAAAAACAAAATATAGTAAAATTTAGGTTTATCTAAGAATCAACCTTTTTTGATACCCTCAGGAATTCTGAATGACTCAGAACCTAGAAAAAGATAAAGAAAAAGTGTCTACAGAAACAAAAGAATATTTGAACAGTAAGCAGGGATGAAAAAAAGTAGAGAAGAACTAGACCAGAAAATCATGCCCAATTCAACATAAATGTTTAACTCACTGAAAAGAAACAAGGAAACCCTGAGGAATGCCTGTAAAGGTCTAGTTTTTTCACACACATATACACCTCTAAAAATGGTTCATCATAGTAGAAGAATGATGGGGCAATATCTCCAACAGAAAAGAAGAGAAGCAGAAATGAAGAGAAGAGAACAGAATAATTGCACAGGGTGAGGAGGGAAGGAACTTGGTGGTATCAGTAACAAACTAAGTCATTTAGCTCTATGTTCCATCTATTTGAATCTCAGCTAAACTAATAGCAACTTAGAAGCATTTAAGACTGAAAAGTATAAAGGAAAAGCAGTCACAAATAACCTAATGAAATCAAAATATCTTTTTCAGTACTTATCACCCTTCATTTCTCTGTAAGACCTGGAACCACAGATCACACAATTCTTCCAGAAACTCTCTTCTTTTTTTTTTTTTTTTACCTGAAACTACACTATCCTGATTCTCTCTTCTACTTCAATGATAACTCAAGTCTCATGCATTAGTTTCCCTTATTCTTCCAGTCTACTAAATATGGTTACCTTCAAAACTCTGCTCTTGACTACATTTTCTCTATTTTTCTACACTATGAAAAATTCATATACTTTCAAGGATTCATTGTTTACTGCTATGCCAGTGACCTCCAAATCTATATCCCTATCCTTGACCTTTCCCCCAAATTCTAATACCAAACTTCCAAATGTCTGCTGGACATTTCCATTTATAGGTCCTACAACATTTCAAGTTCAGTTTTATCTGTATCAAACTCATCATCTTCCTAACAAAAGCAACCATACCTCTCCTGACTTTCATATTTAGGTAAACATTCTTAGTTCTACCGATCATCAAGATTCAGAACTTCAGATCCATCCTCATCTCTTCCCACTATTTTGCCCCATACATCTAAGTGGTGACCAAAACTCTTTCTCATTAATGTTCTTAGACAACTGTGAGACAGTACTCTTTGGAGATCAGGGATTCATTAAAACTTGTGAAAGTCATTCCTGTTACTGAAAGGCAAAAGAGCTCAGTATGCTTTGGGAGTCAAAAAATTGCAGCTCAATCTCAGCTCTGACATTTACTAGCAATGTGACTTCGGGCAAGTCATCCTCATCTGCAAAATGGGGATGATAAAATTTGAACTGCTTAGCTCATAGGGTTATTAGAAAAGCATTTCATAAACCTTAGAGCAATAAATAAATGTGAGTTATTACTAGTGTTAAGATGGTAGCAAAGTACTGGCTACTGGAACAAAAGAAGATATTAAGAATTAAAAATTGATGCTCCCCTATAATCTTTGAAAATTTCTGTGCTACATGGCCCAGAAGAATTCATTCTACTAAAAAAAATGAACTAACTTACCTATGGCCTATTGTCTAATGGATCTGCTTTGTATTACTTGATAAGTGTTAACTGTATAGTTCATGGGAACAGATTCAGAGTAGATCAATAAGAACTTCAGTAGCACATGTAAGAAGATCATGTAAGGATTTATGAATACCTGATTAACTGAAACTTTCTCCTTGTTGTGTAATTATATGTGTAATTTTTGTCTGATAATATGTGTCAGACATTTTTTAGGAGTAAACTGATAAAGAAAAAATAATATTTAAAATAAGGTAAATGCTACATCCTCCTGTGCATTTCTTTGACAAATTCAAGTATGTTTACCTGCAAGGTTAACAGTTTAACCAATGATTCAGCAGAACCATTTTCCTTTAAGAAAAATAGATTTGCAAAGCATTATTAGGCCGAAGTATGGGGGTAGGTAACATCTCTGACAGCTGGTTTTGGTTGTTGCCAAGCCTCAGTATTCCACAGCGGTCACAAGGGAAGGAAATAAGCTAGAATTGTAGTAAACGAAACCACTTGTCTGCTTTCTGGATTCACTTTCTTGTGGTCACAGATCTCTAAAAACTGGGATCCTGAGCTCTGTAATTACAATGTCCACATTTAAAAGGAGGGAAAGAGAATAACAAAAATATGGGCTCGAAGGAAGTTTCTTCTCCTGATGAATACTTGGTGAGAAGAGGCAGAAGAGGCAGGAAAGGTTGGGGGAAAAAATAAAAGCAAAGCATTCTAGCAAGCTGAGAACTAAAACTCAATGTAATAGTGTTCTTTTAAGTCTTTTCCTGCATGTGGATTCTGTGAGACTACTGACTTGAAGCTTTTATATTATATTTTCATAGCATTATGGATATGGAGTAACAAAAATTATTTTACAGTGTCAACAACTAAACTGTACTTTTCTAAACTTTTTGCCCTGACAGTACCAAGCAGAATTAGTTAAAAATCATCCGAAAATTGAATTATGCAATTGAAGACTAACTTAAGCCAGGTCTTCTGTCTCTGTTCATTTCCAAAGCTAAAAGTCATTATGAAACCTGGCTTATGAGATGCAAAAGTAGCCAGTTTCAAATTAAATTTGCTTTGGTTCAATCATTGCAGTGCCAAAACCAGAATTTATGTGGTAACTCACAGAATCCTACTTTCAAATTACTCTGTTCCACAATATGACTCTGAATCAGCGAGTACCCCAGCAGCTTTGATCTAGGCATTAGTTGGACTCTCCTCCCCTCAATTAAAGCATGTGTTCATGTAGCTATAATCAAATCCTCCAAAAAACTGAAAGACTCCCCTGAGAACCATCCATCAAAATCTTGCTGAGTCCATCTACAGCACTAAAAGGGCTGGGTTTATAGTGACTACAGGCTGCTTTAACTCTACTCAGTTGAAAGAACTCAGGATTTTCACAAGTGGGGCATCAATCTCTACATGTAGAACATGGACAAACAAAACTGAGTTCTAGTTGTACTTTGGATAGGTGTACTCAATATTTTAAGTGACTTGACTATTGTGGGCATTCCCCCTTCACTAATACCAACTGCAATCCGTACAATTTAATAGTTAATCTTTGAGAACTCCCATAGGTGAAAATTTCATCACAGTTTGACCAACCTAGTGATGAACCTCTCTGAATTTGGCTTGTCTGACATTCATATGAGAAGCACTCAGTCCATCACTATGCCTTGCCAGCTTGGTTAGACCTACCAGAACAGAACCTGCACTCCAAACTGTTGGAATAGCCTTCAAGAATCCAGAAGTGCTCCAACACAAGAATGACGCAGAGTAGGACTTTGGTAGACAAAACTGTTATATCAGGAACAAACTTTTTCCACATGATATTAGAATAAACACCACTTCCTGGTATAACAGATTCTGATAAAGTCTAAATGTTGTGGTTTATCTATTGTTGCCAATAAAATGGGCATAATTAACATAAGAGAAATAACTCAACTTCAAGAGAGAATACTATAAAAATCATAACAAAAATTAAAAGAAAATGCTATGGACTTCAGAGGAGAAAGAAAGAAAAATAAAGAACATATCTATGAATCTGTAAGATAAAACATAAAGTTTAACCATAGATCAAATTCTAATCTTTCCTTTAGATAATAAATCATTTTTTCTAAATAAGGAAGATAGGTAGAAGGTAGATTCATGCACAGAATTCTACATACATAAAAAATTAAGAGTTAACTACGTATCTATAGTTTTAAAAATTTTCTCCAGAGATAAAATCTGACTACAAGTTAAATTCTTATGAGTCTTTTCAGGTAATGAATTGCTCATTCATTTTTAATAAATTAAAAATTAACACATTTTTGTCCATACTTAGTTTAAAAATCAATGCATTTTTATTCATAGCTAACTTGTGGACACATGAAAAGTTACACAAATAAAAAAATTATTTCTAAAGCCTATTATCCTGCCTTGTATGTAGAGATCAGTAAAGTCTTTTCAAAATATATATGAAATGTTCAAAAGATAAGTGATTTCTTCAATTTATGGAACTCCATATGTGAAAATATCCTCAATAATTCAGGGTCATCCAGTTTACAACTTACTAGATAAGTCCTAGGCAGTTACATAAGATAGGACAATTACAGTAATATATGGTCATAATAAATATAATATTACATTAACTTAAAAAGCAAACTCCCATTTCCCAGCAACCCTCCCACTCCAACCTCAATTATCTTTGTTAAGTAGTAACCTCAGTCAGAAAGCTATTTTATTCTATATGTGCTTTACTTTGTCAGTCGTCCTAAGGAATTTCTTTGTTGCTATTTAAAATCGCTACATATCATTCTCTTTCTCTTCTTTACTTCCCTGATTCTCCTCCTCTCCCCACCCCCAAAAAAAAATAAGAAAAGAAAAGATTATCTATAGAAACTGAAACCTAAAATAGAAGGATCTCAGGGGTTGGAGATAGAATTTGAATTAAGGACTGCCAGACTCCTAACTCTATCACTCTACTTATTATACCATGTTACCTCTCTCTCTTAGACTATGTAAGGAAAGAAAAATAATTGCAGAGGTAACGCTAGAACAGGATTTCTTAAACTTTTTTCCACAGGGGACTCCCTATCAGTGCTTCTTAAAAAACAACCACTACCAGAGAAAGTGAGTTCACTTATTCATATTCTACAACCCAGTGATACCATTGCTGGGTATTTTTCATCCAAGAAAATCAAAGATAACGAAGAAATGTTCCCACGTAAACAAACATCTTTATATCAATACTTTTTGTGGGAGCAAGAAACTTGAATCAAAGTGAGTGCCCATTGAGGACTGTTGAAAGATATTCTGGTATGTGAATGTGACAAAATATTAAGTACGATAAAACTTATGAATATGAAGAATTCAGAGAAACTTGAGAAGACTTGTGTGATCCAACACAGCAAAGAAAGCAAAACCAAGAGAACAGTATACACAACTGCCATGATAGTGTAAAGGGAAAGAAGACCAAAAGATACGAGAATTCAGATCAATGCATTAACTATCTTGGCTTCAAAGCAATATCGAAGAGATGTATGTATACCTTCTTTATTTTGGTAGATTTATAGCAAACGACAGGTACAGAATGAAGTACATGCTATCAAAAAAGCCAATGTGTTGGTCTGTTTTACTTAAATGTCCTTTTCTCATAAGAGAAGACAAGGGATGGAGCAACTGGGAAATGACAGTGATATGAACTTTTATAAAAAAGCAATTGGGGGGGCGGAGCCAAGATGGCGGAGTAGAAAGACGCACATACACATAGCTCCGAACCCACAACCCATAGAACAACTACAAAGAAGTAACTCACGGCAAATTCTGCACCCAGAGGCCACAGAACATTGGAGCGAGGGAGATTTCTGTTCCGGAGAGACCTGCAAACCTCTCGCAAAAGGTCCTTCGCGCTGCGGACTGGGCGCCGGGACTGGGAGCTGAGTACAGCCCTGCCACGGCCGCGGCACCAAGAGGAACAGATCCGAGCGGGCTTCAGGGACGGGATCTCCAGCGGCCGCACAAGTACCTCCACCCACAGGTGACGGGGGTCGGTGAGAGAGTCTCTTTGGCGGGTCGAGGGGGGAGTGGGGTGCCCCCATGGCTCAGGCCCCCTCGGGAGACAGAAGCTGAGGGGCGGCGGCAGACCAGGGCTCCCCAAGCAGGCAGGAGCCTGGATCCATTGTTGAAGGTCTGTGCATAAACTCCCTGAGGGAACTGAGCCTGAGAGGCGGCCCTGCCCTGACCTGAGCATCTGAACTTAATCTCACACTGAATAGCAGCCCTGCCCCCGCCCAAAGCCCTGAGGCTGGAAGCAGCATTTGAATCTCAGACCCCAAATGCTGGCTGGGAGGATCAGGAGGCGAGGTGGGTGTGAGGAAAATATTCAGAGGTCAAGTCACTGGCTGGGAAAATGCCCAGAAAAGGGAAAAGAAATAAGACTATAGAAGGTTACTTTCTTGGGGAACAGGCATTTCCTCCCTTCCTTTCTGATGAGGAAGAACAATGCTTACCATCAGGCAAAGACACAGAAATCAAGGCTTCTGTGTCCCAGCCCACCCATTGGGCTCAGGCCATGGAAGAGCTCAAAAAGAATTTTGAAAATCAAGTTAGAGAGGTGGAGGAAAAGCTGGGAAGAGAAATGAGAGACATGAAGTCAAAGCATGAACAGCAAATCAGCTCCCTGCTAAAGGAGACCCAAAAAAATGTTGAAGAAAATAACACCTTGAAAACTAGCCTAACTCAATTGGCAAAAGAGGTTCAAAAAGCCAATGAGGAGAAGAATGCTTTCAAAAGCAGAATTAGCCAAATGGAAAAGGAGATTCAAAAGCTCACTGAAGAAAATAGTTCTTTCAAAATTAGAATGGCACAGATGGAGGCTAAGGACTTTATGAGAAAGCAAGAAATCACAGAACAAAGAGAGAAGAATGGAAAAATGGAAGATAATGTGAAATATCTCATTGGAAAAACAACTGACCTGGAAAATAGATCCAGGAGAGACAATTTAAAAATTATGGGACTACCTGAAAGCCATGATCAAAAGAAGAGCCTAGACATCATCTTTCATGAAATTATCAAGGAAAACTGCCCTGAGATTCTAGAACCAGAGGGCAAAATAAGTATTCAAGGAATCCACAGATCACCACCTGAAAGAGATCCAAAAAGAGAAACTCCTAGGAACATTGTGGCCAAATTCCAGAGTTCCCAGGTCAAGGAGAAAATACTGCAAGCAGCTAGAAAGAAACAATTCAAGTATTGTGGAAATACAATCAGGATAACACAAGATCTAGCAGCTTCTACATTAAGGGATGGAAGGGCATGGAATAGGATATTCCAGAAGTCAAAGGAACTAGGACTAAAACCAAGAATCACCTACCCAGCAAAACTGAGTATAATACTTCAGGGGAAAAATTGGTCTTTCAATGAAATCGAGGATTTTCAAGCATTCTTGATGAAAAGACCAGAGCTGAAAAGAAAATTTGACTTCCAAACACAAGAATGAAGAGAACCATGAAAAGGTGAACAGCAAGGAGAAGTCATAAAGGACTTACTAAAGTTGAACTGTTTACATTCCTACATGGAAAGACAATATTTGTAACTCTTGAAACATTTCAGTATCTGGGTACTGGGTGGGATTACACACACACACATACATAGAGACAGAGTGCACAGAGTGAATTGAAGAGGATGGGATCATATCTTAAAAAAAAATGAAATCAAGCAGTGAGAGAGAAAGATATTGGGAGGAGAAAGGGAGAAACTGAATGGGGCAAATTATCTCTCATAAAAGAGGCAAGCATAAGACTCATTAGTGGAGGGATTAAGAGGGGAGGTGAGAGAAAAACATGAAGTCTACTCTCATCACATTCCATTAAAGGAAAGAATAAAATGCACACTCATTTTGGTATGAAAACCTATCTTACAATACAGGAAAGTGGGGGATAAGGGGATAAGCAGGGTGGGGGGATGATAGAAGGGAGGGCATGGGGAAGAGAGTACAATTTGAGGTCGACACTCATGGGGAGGGATAAGATCAAAAGAGAATAGAAGTAATGGGGGACAGGATAGGATGGAGGGAAATATAGTTAGTCCTATACAACACAACTATTATGGAAGTCATTTGCAAAACTACACAGATTTGGCCTATATTGAATTGCTTGCCTTCCAAAGGGAAGGGGTGGAGAGGGAGGGAGGTAAAGAAGTTGGAACTCAAAGTGTTAGGATCAACTGTCGAGTAATGTTCTTGCTACTAGGAAATAAGAAATACAGGTAAAGGGGTATAGAAAGCTATTTGGCCCTACAGAACAAAAGAGAAGATGGAGACAAGGGCAGAGAGGGATGATAGAAGAGAGAGCAGATTGGTCATAGGGGCAATTAGAATGCTTGGTGTTTGGGGGGGAGGGGATAAAAGGGGAGAAAATTTGTAACCCAAAATTTTGTGAAAATGAATGTTAAAAGCTAAATAAAAATAAATAAATAAATAAAAATAAAAAATGATGAAGAAAAAAAAAAAAAAGCAATTGGACCACTGAAATTTACAGCTTGAGAGAGTTCACTGAATTATGAAACAACACTCTAAACAACAATGCAAATACAAAACATGAAAAGTGATTTCTAAAATGAAGTAGATTAAAGGAAAATCATATTATTGAAGTCTATTCATTTTCTACGTAAATTATTCTCTATGCTAAACCATCTTAGAAGGTAATATAACATAAACTGAACAAAATCATAACATCCATAGACTCTAGATACCTAAAAGAATATGATCAAGCTGCTAAATATTTACTGCTGATATTAACTTCTCATGACTCTGTCAGAATTTAGATTTCCTTTGCAATACTACTTACTGCTTACTTATAGAAGGGTTATTATTATGAGTACTTTAAATCACTCTCCAGCTACAAAATCAAGGTACCATTATGACTCCTTTTTGGAATCCTGTACTAGTAAAAATTTTATCTCTATAGAATATATTATGACTATTATTTGCTTTTAAAAAATAAAAGTAAACCATATTTACAAGATAGAGACAACTATCTATAATTGCAGCAGGCTATATTAAAGAAGATGGTCAATAATGCCCAGAACTCTTTAAGGGAGAAGATATTCTCACATAAATTCTTAATTAAAAAATAAGCAACACAAATACATTTTTTGAAGTTTAACAATCATCAGTTCAAATATGACTAAAATATAAACATGGAAGCAAAGCATTAAATAGTGTATTTATGATATAAGTCATCACTAAATTTTATTTCCATAACTTAAATGTGTTTTCCATTATCATCATTAGTCAACAACTGTATTGCAGAGCACAATGTCACATGGTATTAATCTTTGCTTCATTAATATGTCATATCAACTACTCACTTTTGCTCACAGCATTCTTTGAAACTGATACTCTGTTCTTTCTGTCTGAGTAGGAAGTGCCAAAAGCAGCTTCCTCTACAGGAAGGATGACCCCCTGAGATCCCTCTACTTTGGGTTTAAGTTTCTAGAGATAATCTTTTTTCTTCTCCTTTCGGGAGTGGGGGTTGGGAGGGGGGGAAACCAGGGAAGTAAAGAAGAGAAAGGGAAGGTTATACAATGATCTTAAACATCAACAAAGAAATTCCTTAGGATCCTTGCCAAAGTAAAGCACGGATATAATAGAATAAAATAGTGAGCTTTCTGGTGAAGCTGCTACTTAACAATGATAACTGGAAGTGAGGGGGGGAGTATTGCTGAGACACTGAAGTTTGTTTTTTTTAAATTAAAATAAGCCAGGGTTAATTATGGTAGTAATTATATTGCAGGCTAAGGATCTTAGAGTATTTCATCAGAAGGATGAAAATTAATTGAATGTTGAACAAATCTCTTAAACATCAACAAAGTATGAATTACTAAACTGATAAATATTGGCCAATGGAGACTATCCATCAAGAGTCAAGTGTATGTGCAGTAAAGAATAAGTGTAATAAGCATAATGGAGTAATGAATCAGTGACTATTCTAAGAATACAAATCAAGTAGTTAAACTTGAGGCTATACACAGAGAAGGATGGCAACATATCTGCTGGGAACCAGAACACCATTAAATATTCAACTAGATCCGGGCAAGTTGGTGATTTCTACTTTGCAATGCAAACCTGGCAGCCACTATAATTACTGGCACCATTATCACTCAATGAGTCTACAATGGCTGTCCCCAAATTAACTCTCAAGTTCCCTCCTGAAACCTCCTCTAAGGTTCATCACAGAAATCCCCACAACCAGGAATGTCAGGCTCCTGGAGGAAGTCTAAATGAGCTAAGACAATAGTACTTTGAGTTCTGTGATTTAAAGGCCAAGTTGGCAATCATTAATTCAAACATTTAAGGATAAACTAGTACATCCAAGGAACTGTCCTGGAAGATGGAGATACAACGAAGAAAAGTGAGCCAGTTCTTCCCCTCAAGGACTTTATAACCCAGTAGAAGGATAAGTCATAAACACAACTAACTACTTAGAATAAGTTTAAGTATAAAACATAGGAAAAATTTAAAAAGACTGGCCTGAGAGTTTTAAGAAAAACCACATTGCTTCTAGTCTGCAGAATCAGGAAAGGCAGCATCACAAAGAAAATGGCATCTGAGCTGTTAAGAATGTTAACAGGCAGAGAATGGAGTGTGAAGGCAGATACCCTTCTAGAAAAGGAAGGATAAGGTATATACAAAGGTATGGGATAGGGAAGATAACATCTGGGAACCAATCTGCTTAAAATAGAGTGTATATGAATACGAATACCACAAAATAAGGCTAGGATTGTAAGCTAGGGAAGGCAGATTGTGAATCCATGGATAAAGTGTTAATACTCAATTTGACAGAAAATGAGAATTAACTAAAGAGTTTTAAGCAGGTCAGCAACTTGAAGCATTTCCAATAAAAGATGATTTTTGAAGTAGTATGATGGATAAATCGTTGAGAGGAGAGACTGAAGGCAGGGTATCATGTAAAAGTCTATAATATACCATTATTCTAGATGATTGATTTAAAAAAGCTCACTGGACAGAGAGACTATGGACTAATATGCATAATACTAAATACATTTTTAGACATGATCAATATGTGAATTTATTTTGCTTGACTGTGCGTATCTGATACAAGGTTTCTGTATTTTATTTCTTCAATAGGTATGGGGAAGTGAGAGGAAGAAAAAAAGGTTAATAATTGAAAAAAAGATTTTTAAAAATAGTGATAATAAAAACTATAGTATAAGAAAAAAAATTTTAAGGACTAAAATTAGGGTGATAGAAGTAGGATAAACAAGAGAAGAAAAAAACAAATGTTAGAAATAATTTGGAGTTAGGACAGACAGGACCAGGCAACTACCCAAATGTGGGGAACGAAGAAGAAAGAAGAATTAAGAATGACTCCAAGAAACGCAAGCCTAACAATCCTAATCTTGAATGTGAATGGAATAAGCAACCCAGTAAAATGAGGCAGAATAGATAAAAAAATACAAACCAAAAATTTATTACAATCAAGAAACATACCTAAAAATAGACACACAAAGAAAATAATATATACAACTACAATCACATAAATGGAAAGAACAAAAGAAAAAAACGGAAAACGTTCAACTGGAAGGGCCAAATGCTTTCACTGCTTTCTACCTCAGTTTCTTCAATTGTAAAATAAGGTTGGATAAAATAATCTCTAAAGTCTTAACCAGCTCTAAACTTTTGAGAATTCGTAATACCTCAGGTTCCTTGTGATTTTATTTTCTGAAACAGAATGTAAATGATTCTATCAAATTGCAGGGATTATTACCATTAGATAAGTCCAAAAATTATGACTAGGTAACATTTCAAATTTTTGTTTCTAATTCAAAATGTTTGAAACGCAGATGCATTTCTCATAGAAACGATGTTCCACACAGTAGCTGAATTGCCAACTCAGTCCACAAAAGATGCCAAAAACATTTAACTATAGGCCATCTCTGCCTGTAGAAATCCTATCAGTCTTCCTCTATGAAACCTTCTGTATGTAAGGAGGATTTTGTTATCCATTAGAATTCATTTTCTCAGGATCCATGGCTATGGGAATGTCTAGTTTCCAGATAATAATTCCCAGAATGATCTTAAGGACTCTAGATGGTAATTCCAGAGTCATAGTGACAGGCAGTCCTACTGAGACTGTACCATGAGATAAAGGGTGACATAATGTAATATTTACTATGCTTGCATAGAATTACAATATTGCTGAAGTTAACTTGCGAGCTTAATTGCTGGCAAGATGTCTTCTTTGTTGCCTTATAAAGCAAATAGGCACCGGTCAGTGAGGCGGGGAATCCATGGGGGAATCTATGTGTGCCTCAACTGGCCCCCACTGAGCTTTGAGGGAATTTAGGGGACTGCCAAGTGTACCTGTCTCGACTAACTCCATTGAGACTTAGGGGTAGTTGCCCCAGCTTCTAGTAGACCCCTGTAAGAAAGGTCATTAGGGATTTGAGAAGACTAGGCTAGAATAAATAATATAATAACTGATAATAAAATAAATAAATGACTGATTATTAACCCCTCCATCTGCCTGTCTGATCAGATTAAGAGTGAACCTGTTAGAGTTTGGAGATCTAAACCTCCAGCACCTCCTGTGTATATATCTGTGAAACACCTTCCCAGATCAATCTGCTCATAAGCTGACTCATCCCCTCTCCTACACACTTCTATACTATAATATCTGTAGCATTCATAAACATATTTGTTGCCTTATAGTTAATTGTGTTCATCTCTTCTATTCTCCCTAAGACAGAATTTCATTAAAGTCAAAAACTGTCATGTTCATTTCTCTATCCCTCCAGCTATTCCTAAACCTGTTCTATTTGTTAGAAGGCACCAAACTATGATAAAATGCCTAGATAGGTCAAATAAATTTTAAAATTTAAAAGCCACAAAAAATTCTCATTACAAATCTATGAAATACAGAAGTTGGACCAAATCAGCTCTAAAGTCCATTCTACCACTATCATTCTGTGATTCTTTGTGCACTGTGAGCCTTCACCCCATATTTACTTGTCCCCTCCAAATAGGACACAATACCAAGGGTAACATTTGCATTATGAGAGTAAGCCAACAAGGCATTTACCCTAATCTCCTATACAGTCGGGGGAGAGAAGAAGAAGGCAGCCCACTATTGACTCAATGTTTTTCTTCACTAACCATAGGTCAGAACTTGGACTTCAATCTGCGGAAAATCTTGAATTAGCAAAGTTTTTCTACTTACAAAACAGAAAGGATCCTATATTCTTTTACTGCCTTCTAAAAGGATTTTGATGGGTGAATTAGAACTGTCATTACCTCCTTATTTTTTTTGCCAACAGAAGGGTTTTTTAAAAAGTACTTTTCAAGGTCTTTATACCAAGGCTTTTTAGCTCAAAATCAATCCCCAATGCAATTCTGTTGTTATTGTTGTTGGGGGGAAGGGGTGGAAGAGGGAGAATTTTTTAAAGAAAGAAACATCAAAATCAACTATTAATACTGTACTTTTCTAAGCCTATATAATCTCCTAATTTTCTTTATTATTTTCCCTCACTTAAAATCAGGCCTCATCTTGCTAATTCAAGATAATTGTGCAATATCTAACTAAAACAATATCATAATCTCTCTTCTAACCCAAGAGAATCAATATTACTTTACTGTTTTTGCTACTGTATTTACCTTCCTGATCAAGAAAAAAGTTCAAGACAAATCTGCTAGATTATACAAAAGTAGAAGCTTCGTGGATTCTTATACTTGTTCTGAAAAAAAAAATCACTTCAGATCTTGGCCCCACTGCAGCCAAGCAGGAAAAGAAAATATTAGTTCAATACTAGAAGTCTAATGCCATAATTACAACATGTCTCTGACTACCTCCTGGTCTAACTCTCCTTCTTTCTCTAGCCAGGCTGTCTTTCATCCCTCCTCCCCACTCCCTTGGCAGGCACAATATTTATGCCCCCTAGGGTCTTATTAAAAGAGCCAGACTGGGCTTCCAAGCAAAAGAACAGGGTTCAGTTGGGGAGAGGAAAGAAGCAAAGGGTTGCTCTACTGGCCTCCACTGCACCAATCCCAGCACTGGGATCCACTGAGACAATAAATAGCCCAGATACTAAAAAGCAGAGGCATGCTTGAGGGCCAATCCAAACTCTCCACCTTTAGAACTGACTGTCTTTTCCATGGAAATTTTATCTGGCAGTTTCCTTTTGTTGAGGGGTATACATCATCATAAGGAAACAAATTCACTTCTTCGAAACAAGTTCTTGGGTTTCCCTTACTGCTGCCAACCAGTCCCTTTCCCACTAATTTCAGATCACCCCTCGCCATTCCTCCAGGCAATCATGTCCTTGTCTCTGGAAGATGGGAAGATAACAAATGCAATTTGGGATGAGGAAAAGAATGAAAAAGGAAAGGAGAATTTTTCTGGCCTCCCTAAACACAATCATAAGAAAGGAAAAAACTGATGCCAACCTTTAGTTGCAAAATAATCGTTGAACATCTTGCTGACATCTAGTCACTCACTGCTGTTTTTCCTGAAACTGTTCCACACTCTATTTGCTAGAAGGCACCAGACTATGATTAAAGTCTAAGAGAGGTCAAGTGGACTTTAACAAGACTTAAAAAGCACAAAACTCTTAAAATAAATCTACCTTTCTTCTTAAAAAAAAACAAAAAAACCTCAAGAATCATAATATAAATGCCCCAATTACACACTCCCAGAGACAAAATTTTTGCAACTTATATAATTTCTGTCCTTGTAACAAAGTTAAATCAAAAGTCATTAAAATTATATTCAATCAGCTCATGATGTCAACATGCTGGGCTATGGGAAGGCCCAAGCCATGGTTACAAACGATCACATTTTTTTCCTCTAAACTTCAGCTCAATATTAAAGCATCTGTATCTACTTGAAACTGTCTGGGAATAATGGCTCTGTAAGGCCATTTTAGTATGAAGTAAACTGTATTTACTTGACTAACAATCCAAGAGGGAAATACTTGAATGAAATGAGCTTCAATTTAATATTTCACTGTGAAATAGAATTGTTTGGTCTTATATTATGCTAACATTTTGTTAACAGTAGCTCCTTCAACATTTTTCCACAGGGAAGAAACACTGAAAAAAATGTTGTAACTCCTTAGTACTATAACATTTTAATATTTATTGGCTTGTACAATACAGTCCCTTGAGTTCCAGTAACCTTTACAAAGTATCTTAAAAGAAATACAACAGAATTTAAAACGTCCTCCCTCCTCCTCCCAATTATCTTTATGCTGTTTAATCCAGATGTGAGAGTTTCTGACTTTTTCTAATTCGAACAGTCACATATATCCATCACTAAAAACAGGAACGGAACCCAACAGAGTAGGAAGAGAATCTGGACCATGTTTAATAACTTAGAATCTATTTTCCTTTTTCATTGGCCAACTCAGGATGAGTTAAAGTCATTTTATTCTGCACATGTTTTCTCAAACTATTCTCAAATTCTGAGGCAAACACATTCCATCTGATACCAACTAGAAATTAAGAAATACTCATATTCCATCTGACACCAACCAGAAATTAGAAATACTCATGTTTTACTATTTATCCCCATTCTCAAAAAAAAAAGTATGGGAAACACAGCAGAATCTATCTTATTCCCTTTTTTCTACAAAGCAAGAGATCCCAGGATACAACTTCAACAACTTAACCAACTAATGCTGTTTTAAACTATGCCACTGTCTACATCTTAAATGCTAATACAAAGCTTTCTATATTCTACCTGGAAATAGTTTTAGTTCTTAGTCTTGAGTGAGATGATTGCCAGAAATAAATCCTCAGTACACTATGCAGCCAAAGTCAAAACTAACCATATTCTCATCAAACATTTTTAAGCCAAATAATAAAGAAAAGGGGGCAGGGGGAGAGACATGGAGTCAAAATGGAAGAGTAATACCACACACTTTCTAGAGCATTACCACCAAGCTCAGTCAAAGACCTGTAAAAAAAAAATGGCTCTAAACAAATTCTGGAACTGCAGAACCCACTGAATGATGGAGTGAAGCAAATCTTCAGCCCAAGAAAGACTGGAAGGTTGTGGGGAAGTGTCTATAAGGCAGGGGCCAGGCGGCAGGGTCCGGTTCAGCGTAGGCCACTCTGACACAGACAGGACCTGAGCAGGCCTTGGGGAGACTGAATCTCTCACACCTGTGGCAGTTTCCAGACTTCAGGACCCCAAAACGCCGAGGACAGACTGGAAGGTCAGTTGAAAAAAACCTGTGGGACCAATGTGGGAGAGTGGAATGGTCTGGCCTCAGGCCCAGGGCAACAGAGGGGGAATCAGACAGATGAACCTGCAGCAGCACAGGCAGACAGTGATTGTTTCTGGAGCTGTAGGCCCACAGATTGTAGGGGAATCAAGAGGCTGACAGTACATCCCCACCTCCACTGGAGGCAGAGATCTACCTTGACAAAGAGCTCAAAAGTCAAGTAAATGACTGGGGAAACGAGCAAAAACCAAAAAAAGAATCAGACTACAGAATCTTACACTGGTGACAAGGAAGACCAAAACATGCAAACAGGAGACAATAAAGTCAAAGCTCCTCCATCCAAAGTCTCCAAGAAAAATATGAATTGGTTTCACATCACAGAAGAGATTAAAAAGGATTTTGAAAATCAGGTAAGAGAAATACAGCAAAAATTGGGAAGAGAAATGAGAGTGATGCAAGAAAATCATGAAAAATGAGTCAACAGTTTGCTAAAAGAGACCTAAAAAAATGGTGAAGAAAATAACACTTTAAAAAACAGACTAACTCAAATGGCAAAAACAATCCAAAAAACCAATGAGGAGAAGAATGTCCTAAAAAGGAGAACTGGCCAGATGGAAAAGGAGATCCAAAAGCTCAATGAAGAAAACAATTCCTTAAAGATTAGAATGGAGCAAAGGAAAGCTAAAGACTTTATGAAAAATCAAGGAATTGTAAAACAAAACCAAAGAAATGAAAAAATAGCAGACAACGTGAAATATTTCATTGGAAAAACAACTGACCTGGAAAATAGATCCAAGAGAGACAATTTAAAAATTGTGGGACTACCTGAAAGCCATGATCAAAAAAAGAGCCTAGACATCATCTTTCATGAAATTATCAAAGAAAACTGCCCTGATATTCTAGAACCAGAGGGTAAAATAAATATTGAAAGAATCTACCGATCACCTCCTGAAAGAGATCTGAAAAGAAAAACTCCTAGGAATACTGTAGTCAAATTCCAGACTTCTGAGGTCAGGAAGAAAATATTGCAAGCAGCCAGAAAGAAACAATTTGAGTATTGTGGAAATACAATCAGGATAACACAAGATCTAGCAACTTCTACATTGAGGGATCGAAGGGTTTGGAATATGATATTTCAGAAGTCAAAGGAACTAGGATTAAAACCAAGAATCATCTACCCAGGAAAACTGAGTATAATACCTCAGGGCAAAAAATGGAATTTCAATGAAATAGAGGACTTTCAAGCACTCTTGATGAAAAGACCAGAACAGCATAGAAATTGTGACTTTCAAACACAAGAATCAAGAGAAGTATGAAAAGATAAACAGGAAAGAGAAATCAAAAGTGGCTTACTAAAATTGAACTGCTTACATTCCTACATGGAAAGATAATATTTGTAACTCTTGAGACTTTTCTCAGTATTTGGGCAGTTGGAGGGATTATGTAGATATAGACAGAGGGCACAAGATGAGTTGGATAGGAAGGGATGATATCTACAAAATAAAACTAAAGGGAGAGAGAGGAATATACTGGGAGGAGAAAGGGAGAAATAGAATGGGGAAAATTATCTCTCACATAAAAGAAGCAAGAAAAAACTTTTTTCATGAAGGGGGAAAGGGAGGAGGTGAAAGGGAAAAAAGTGAAGCTCACTCTCATCACATTTGGCATAAGGAGGGAATAACATGCACACTCAATTTGGTACGAAAATCTATCTTACAGTAAAGGAAAGTAGGGGAGAAAGGGATAAGAGGGGTGTGGGGGGATGATAGAAGGGAGGGCAAATGGGAGAAAAGTGTAATTAGAAGTAAACACTTTTGGGGAGGAACAAGGTCAAATGAGAGAACAGAATAAATAGGGGGCAGGATAGGATGGAGGGAAATATAGTTAGTCTTTCACAACATGACTTTTATGGAAGTCTTTTGCATAACTACACATGTATAACATATATTGAATTGCTTGCCTTCTCAGTGAGGATGGGTGGGGAGGGAGGAAGGGAGAGAAATTGCAACTCAAAGTTTAAAAAACAAATGTTAAAAACTGTTTTTACATGCAACTGGGAAATAAGAAATACAGGTAAAAGGTGTATAGAAATCTATCTTGCCCTACAAGAAAATAGAGGAGATAGGGACAAGGGAAGGGAGGGATGTGACAGAAGGGAGAGCAAATTGGGGGAAAGGATAATCAGAATGCATGGTGTCGGGGTGGGGGTAGGGGAGAAATGGAGAGAAAATTTGGAACTCAAAATCTTGTGGAAAAGAATTTTGAAAACAAAAAATATATAAATTTTTTTTAAAAATTCACTTTTCATAGAAAATTCAGTCATAGAATTTTTTGTTCATCAAAGGAATCAGTTCATCTAAGACATATTTTAAAATACTTTTCAACCCACAGAAAACTTATAAACCTTCTAATTAAACCTTCAAAGAAAGAAACTGGGGCCATACAGTGATTTGGTCAATGTCACTCAGCTAGTTCTGGTTTCAGAATTATTTTCACTCAATTCTGGGAGCAGAATTGGAAGTAAAAATTTAGGATCTCCTTATTTTCAATCTACTATTTTTACTACTACAAATTTTTAATATGTATATTGACTATAAATGATATTATGCATAAAAAGAAAAGTCAGTAGTGAGTCATTCAATAAAGGCAGTGCTGACCTGAGGGAAATTCAACTTAAAGACCTAAAGACAAAAATTTCTGCTCCTATTTATGTACCTTGGAACATTACTAATTTGACAAGTTATACTTAGATCAAAACCATAGGGTCAAAAAAAAAAGAAAATCCTTTACTCATATCTGAATCTCACCTCTGTATAAAAATTATTTGGCCTGGTCTAGTTCATAATCTATTTGGCCTGGTCTAGTTCATAATTCTATGGTATCACCAGCCACATCAATATAAATAATTTAAAAGACCTTTATAAACACCTTTAGGAGCCTTTAAAAGGCTCCAAGTCTAATTTCATGTATTCTAAACTTATGCCATTCACTAATAAAGCTTAGTCATAGATATTTTAAGCCATGACTACCTAAGAAAACCCTTATAACAACATATCACTTGTGATTAAATTCTACTCAACTCAGTAAGCATGCCTACCATTTGCAAAATCTTATGTGTCATACTTTGGGAGACAAAAAGATAGGAAAAGAACGCCTGTTGTAGAGGAACCTAAAATCTACTATGGAGTGGGAGTGGGAGTGGGAACATGTGCACAAATGAACAAAATATAAAATAAATCATACACACAAGAGAAACAGTAAGAATGATATGAAAAGTCAAAGAGTGAAAGATTATTCAGAGTCTGGGAAGGGAGGTCAAAGAAGACTTCACTGGAGGAGATAGTACCTGTGGTCACAATAATCACAGCTTTCATCTGTGTTAACCAGTCATGAGAAATATTTCTGGTAGGGGCTGGGACCAGAGTATACCTAACAAAGAGGAAACTTTGAAACTTCATTTGAATACAATACCGGAAGCATTTAATAAAACTCAGGATACAATCTAAAGTTAACTTATTAGGCCTACCTCCATCTAATCTTACTAAAAGCTAAAATATAAATAGTATTACTCATCACTGAATACATTGCTTGAACTAAAGTAAAAATAAATTCAAAATAAGAATTCTGCCTTGTATTCATAAAGATCATTTCTTCTTCACAGCTCAAACTCCCTCACTAATGCTCAATATTCCTTAGAAGACTGAGAGAAAGACCCCCAACACATTTGGTTACCCCAGGGAGAATCTCCTGAAAAACTGAGTCAAGAAGAGACCATAAGATAAGTTATGGATAAGTTAAATTTACTTTGCAATATGGAGCGCCTCCACAGATGAGAAAAAGACCCTACAAAAGTAGTCGAGTTAGGGAGAAATTCCAATGGTAGTCATTTCATAGTCCTAAAGGCTATGGTACAGAGTGATACAAATACTAATTTCAATCATCTAAATCATCTGAAGACCCAAAATTAAAACCTTAATGATCAGAGTCCCATTCATAAATATTATCAAGTCAAACAGGGGAGAATCTTAATTACCTCTACCATAATGTAAGAGCAGAATCTTGAATAGCTCATGAAACCCAACCCTATTTCCAAGCTACTGAGATTCAAAGACGTGGAAATCAAATATACCTATTGCCTGCAATAAATACTCTCCTGTCTTTCAAAGGGTAGAGTTATTCCACTGAAGCTTCCTCTTTATACTGAGTTGAAGCCAGCTGGGCAGGAGTTGAAAGAACCATTCAGTCAGTGGTGTCTGGTATCTGTATCCTTACGCCCAAAACAAATACATTTCCCCCCTTCAAATTAAAATAATGAGGACATAAAAAGAATAAATTGTGTCTCATTTTCATTATATGGCATCATGAAAAAGAAAAAAAATCTGTTTTCTCCTCAGTCATCACCCCCTGAAAATGTCTTTGCTGTCTCCTCTCTCTCTCTCTCTCTCTCTCTCTCACTCTCTCAAGATAATTAAAATATGCATTACACTTTATCATAAAAATTTATCCAAATTCACAAAAACTATTGCTGTATTATATACATAATGTTATATATTCAAGTATAAAATTAGTTTTCAGACTTTAAAATGCTATTATGATAACTCATTGTTTTTAGTTGCCAATGTTTCTTTTTTTTCATCCAAAACTCCCAAAGCATCACTTCTGAGAAAAATATTAGATTTCTGGAAAGTTTAAGCTAATCTAAGTTGGCTACTTTTTGATATATACCAATGGGAAAGATACATTTTTCCAATTAAAAAAAGGTAATATTTTTGGCCATGCAAATTTACAAACTGGCTCTTACTATTTTAAACTACACAAGGGGCTAGTCTTTTTTGTTCCTTTTTTGATGAGTAGAATCTAGGTGTGGTTGGGAAACAGCTTTAAAATGAAAAAAAAATTTTCCAAACAGGGTCCAAAAATTTGCTAGTTACATACAATACAATCCTAGAGTTCTATTTTATCTCAAAGACTAAATGAGTCCTCTGTGTTTGTGTAGATGGAATATTGATTTCTAAAACCAACAGCTGCAGAAGACACTCCATATTGTCACAAGGAGTTTATTTTTGTCATTTAAACTCTCTTTTATAGATTAAGAAACAGTAATATCTCGAAGTTCCAGCCAACAAGCACCCTCACTCAACTACTCTGACACACAGAAAACTATGTTCAGGACCCTTGTTTACTTCAATATAGTTAATGGCAGTCCTAATGAAACTTAGAATGAACGTTAACTGCCCTAATGGAAATAAGTAGATTCTAGTCACCTGAAGATAAGTTCCTTTCTGTCACACTTAGATATCAAAATTTTATTAAGGTTAAGCGGGTACAAAAGGAGCATGGTTCTCCCTACTACTTCAGCAGTCCTTTCACAAGTGCCATTTAAATATAAGAGAACTGATTAAAAAAGAAACTATAAAGACAAAACTGCTATTCAACATCTGTTATTTACATCATCATACTGCACCTCCCCCACCCCCCCAAAATTTTCTTTTTTTACTAGGCAAGTCATTTTTCTACACAAATCAATGTTACTAGCTCATGCACAATAATAGTGTTTTTGACCAACCAGTGACCCATTGCAGAGTATTTAATGAAAAATGCATCCATGGTTGAATGAACTGTTGCAATGGGTCATTCTGACTCACACTCACACACATGCACACACAGAATATGAACCTAATTTCCTGTTTAATACGTCATGTAAAACTAAACCAAAATGAGATGAATTTAGATTAACCTAACATCTTTTTGTCTGACTGAATTTCTATAAAATTATTTTCCATACATCATGATGTTAATTTCTTTATACACATTGTAAAACACAAGATAAACTCACAAGGATATGGTAAGATTTTAAGTTATCAAAATGGTTTTCTTTTCATCTCTTTATTTCTCGACGTTTTTCATAGTCACGGTATCTTGGAATTTTAGAAATCATAGGACCACAGACCACAGATGTAGGGCCAGAAGACATCTTAGCAATAATCTATCTAGGCCAACCCTCTCATTTCATGGATGAGAAGACTGAGGCTCAGAAAATTAAAGTTATTTGCCCAGGGTCACATAGAACATAAGTAGTCACAGTCAAACCTAAGTCCTAGGAATGTAGCACTCTTTCTACTGCATCATGGAGACAATGACCTCATTTTACTGTGTCCCAGAAAGGAAAAAAAGATTAGCCCTTATTCACTTTTAGTGGCAAAGCCAGAACCAGAACACAAATACCCTGATCATTCTCAGTCCAACTGCCTTTTTTCCACAAGACTATATTTATATTGCCTCTAGTCTGACTGTACAAAAGTAGTAACTGGTATCATGACAGAAAGTAGTAAAAGGCTTATTACTTTCATATCATTTGCAGCATTTACTTACATGAATGTTATTTTCTGTTCATCTGGGGCCTCAAATGGAGGTACAACTTTACAAAAGGAATATGGTGACTGCTTGACTTTCATATTTATATCCCACTAGGTGGCACATAGCAGACACTTATTAAGTGTTAACTGAATAAATGAACATGGGACATGTAGTATTAGGTACAACACAGAAGGTGAAAAACAGAAAAGGGGGTGAGGGGTGATGGGCAGCTAGGTGGCCCCATAGTGTAAAGTGTTGGGCCTGGAGTAATGAGTTTCAATCCAACCTCAGACACTTACTAGCTGTGTGACCCTGGGCAGGTCATTTGCCTCTGTTTGTCTCAGTTCCTCATCTATAAAATGAGCTGGAGAAAAAAATGGCAAACTATTTCAATATCTTTGCCAAGTAAATCCCAAATGGGGTCATGAAGAGTTAGACATGACTGAAAACTACTAAACAATAACAAAAAAGGAAAAAGTGAAACTACTCATTTTTCCAATATAAAAACAGGTTGACACCATTATGCAAAGAGTTATTTGTGAAGAGGAAATTTACAGTATTACAAAAGAGTTTTATTAAAATAAAAATTAAAGTAAAACAAGAGACACTTAAATGAACTGTCCCAAAGATAGCTATAAAACTTTAGAGTAGTATTTCCTAATATGACAGCTGTTACAACACTGGCCACCTGATGCCTCAGTTTAATGAGGGACTGAGTAGTTTTTCTCCCTCTCTCCAACTTTTTGCCACTCCTGATAGCTTCCCAGTTGCAATTCATGTAGTTTCTTGACAAGAAAAGAATATCTCTAGAGTGCTACAAACTTTTGCTGCTGTATCCTTTCCACAGAATTAGAACAACCCCTTCTCCCAAATCATGAGACAGGACCCAACGCTAACAATCAGGAGACCTGATTTTAGTCTCAGTTCTACCATTATTTAGCTTTGTGACCCCAGGCCAGTCGCCTAACTTCTCTGTGCCTTAGTTTTCTCTAAAATGAAAGGATTGGACTTAATAAACTCATAGATTTCTTTGAGGTCTAATAATCTATCAAATTAAGCTATTTTTGGAAGTTCATCCAAATGTGACACTCACATTAAGATCAAAGCCGCTCTTCGGTCAACTTCCTAAAGTTTTTTTTTTTTTACATTTTTTTTTACAAACTGAAATCCCTGCAATGATTCTCTTTTCCTAAGCATGTCTCTCTAACTTCCTCCCCATTCACTGAAATCCTCTAGTTTCTACTTTCTTGTTTTCTTGACCATTATTTCTATTTCTAATCATCTCTCTCTCACACATGCCTGCCACAACTAAACTTATATATCCTATAATTATTCTATCTCCTCCCTGTCACATGAAGGAAGATCACTTATGCAATATAAATGTAATGACAAGAAAGACACTACTGTCTAAAGGTATAATATACATACAATAAGGAGGGGGGAAGGCTATATATCACAAAGACACAGCTATAATACATCACAATCAGATTAATCAAAGTGGTAATAATGTTATGGAGGGCTCAAAAGTTTGTGAGGTTTTTTTTCATGTTTTCATGAAGACCCTGTCAACTCTACCTACCCAACATCTCTCAATACCTTCTTTTTATATCCACTTCAACCACTGACTCAGGAATTCAGCTCCTGTAGTCTGGAAAAGCATTTCTCAAACTTTTTGGTCTCTGGACCCCTTTATACTATTAAAAATTATTAAAGGCCTCAAGAACCTTAGTTTACAAAGGTTATATCTATCAATATTTACTGTATTAGAAATTTTAGGATCTTAGTATTATTATGAAAATAGTTTTTACCTTAAAGATACTTTGAAAGGGCCTTGAGGAAAACTTTGAGAAATGCTGGCATGGATCATTAAATTAGCCTCCTAGCTATCCTTTCCACTTCTATTGTATCATTTCTTTGGTTCAGTCTTCACACTGATGCTCAAGACATTTTCCTAAAGCACTGCTCTTTTTTAAAATTTATTTTCAATTCCAAATTCTCTACCTACCTCTTCCCACTGCTCCACCTTATCCCTTATCAAGAGGGAAAGAAAAACAAAACTTATTACAAAGTATGCATAGTCATACAAAAACAAATTCCTGCATTAGCCAGGAAGAAGAAAAAGATGGAAGGAAGGAAGGAAGGAAGGAAGGAAGGAAGGAAGGAAGGAAGGAAGGAAGGAAGGAAGGAAGGAAGGAAGGAAGGAAGGAAGGAAGGAAGAAGAGAGGCATGAAGGGAAGGAAAAAATGGAGGGAGGAAGGGCGAAAAGAAAAAAAGGAAAGGAAAGAAGAAAAAGGAAAGAGAAGGAAAGGAAAGGGAATGGAAGGGAATAACATTCAATCTGAACTCCGAATCCATCAGCTTTCTATTTGAAAGAGAACAGCATGTTTCATCATGAGACCTTTGAAATTGTGGCTGCTTATTGTACTGATCAGAATTCCTAAGCCTTTCAATTTACAATATTCTTGTTATTGTATAAATTTTTCTCTTGGCTCTGCTCCCTTTGCATCAGACCACAGAAGTCTTCTCAGATTTTTCTGAACCCCTTTCCCCTTCATCATTTCTTACACAGCACAACAGTATCATATCACATTCAAATATCATAATTTGTTTAACCATTACCCAATTGTTGGGCACATTGTCAATTTCCAATACTTTGCCACTACAAAAAGAGCTGATAAAAATATTTTTGTACATATGGGTCCTATTACTCTTTCTTTGATTCCTTTGGGGTACAGACCTCATAGCAGTGAAGGTGTATGCACAGTTTATTAGTTGAAAGCACTGTTCTAGTCAAGTCATTCTATACACAAAAATTTCCAGTGGTTCTCCATTGCCTACCAAATAAAGCATGAAATACTTATCTTGGCATTCAAGACCTTCCATGATCTGGTTCCTGTCAACTAGTTCAGTGCATACTACTTTCTTTAAAAAGTATTCTACATTCCAACTAAACTGGACCACTCCACTATCTCTTCCATCCCTACGCCTCTGATCACACATTATACCTCACATTCACTCCATCTAGCTCCCCAACTCCATTTGTTAAATTACTTCTCTTCCTTCAAGGCCCAATCCAAAGGCCATGCTACGTGAAAATGATCTCCCTCTTCAAGTTAATCATAACAGTTTGTTTGGATCTATCCCTTCATATCTATCTTTCAGCTTTTTATCATAGATATCTAGATATGACTTCCCCCTCCATTAAACTGAATGCTCCATGAGAATTGTGCATGTATACATCTATATTTTTATCCTCATATTTAGTGCATAATAGGCACTTATTAGCTGTTTCACTGAATTAGACAGTACTTAGGTATTTTCTTTTTTAAGGTAGGAAGATTGGGAATGAGTCATTATGGACTAAATAGAAATACAAACTGAATTAACATCTATTTGCAACAGTCTATAGCCAGGGAAAGGCAGTAGTTAACAGTATTTAAATAGTAAAGAGGCCTAAATACTCTTTAGTACTTTTATTACTATATATATGAAGATGCTCCTTCAGTACTATATTTAGTACTAAAGGTTACTAAATGTAAAAAGTATCTTCCTTACCTTAGGTAGACTGTCACAAATGGGATGAATTCAGTTTGCATCTTTATAGTGCATAATAGCATGTAGCACTAAGGATAACAAATCTCAGTATAAGAAGAAAAATCTCTCATTTTATTAGTACAGAAAAAAGTGACTGAGAAAAAACATCACCACTACTCATCTATCTACCTCTTCTTCCATCTTCACAAAACTTTCACATGAAGCAAGGGTATCCTGGGTGAGGACGTAGTATGGAAGTGCAGCAGGCTTTCACAGGCCACATTCAATAAAAGACCACATCTTTAGCATCTCACAATTAACTAAAAAACTCGATGATATAAAATCTCATTGTTCTTACTGTTTGTAGATTACTTTACAAAGCATTTGACTTGGCACCTTACAGGCTCTTTCACAGCAAGATCTCTCATGAAATCTATCAAGGTCCTTCCGAATGCCTTGGAAGATGTAGCAACAGAAATAACCTTATTCCATAGCCCTCTGATCAGACAAGGCACAGAAGAGGAAGATGCACACTGACCCAAGAGGCCAGCACATACAGAGATCCCTTGTGGATGCTTCTGTTTGAATACAACATTGTGCTGACTGCATCAAGGCCCAGAACATCGCAGACCTTCAATGAAGACATCAGCAATCACTCAGAGGAGTGACCTGTCCATTCACACAGGAAGGACTAAAAGGATGAAAAATATCTATTGAAGAGATTTCAACATGCCTTACAGTCTGTCCAAGAATCTGTATACCTAGGAAAAAGAGTACAGATAGACAACAAATTGGGTCATGCATTAAAAAGGAGTTGGTTTGCTTTCTGAAGTTGCAAGGTTCTTTTATTGACAGCAACTTCCTGTGAAGGCAAAGACCCATCATTTCAACGCTAATATTTTATATTGCTATGTGCATCAAAATACAGAACACTCCTCTCTCTGAAGAACTAAAGATAAATATCACATAGAGAGTAATGGAGAAGAACATGGTGGGTGGGAGCAGACAACAACACATAACCATAGAAAAACTCTAAGGAAAAAAATGGAACAAAGGATATTGCATGATAGGAAGGAAAGATGGGCTATCATGTGGCAAGAGCAAAAGAAGACAGGTAAATAATCAAGTGTTGCACCATCCTGATATCAGTAGAAAGCAAGGAAAGCCTCTGTTAATGTTGAGTGGGCCTCCTGTAGCAAACTTTTGAGAGAACATGGAGAAAATTCTTACAACACTGAAAGGTATGGATGGGTTCTGATCTTCATCACTAAAGAACAAATAAAATGAGATGCAAATTTATCTGAGTATTTGAGTATCACTAAAGTACTAATAATAGCATTTTCAAAAGCATCACTCTTCCAAAGATCTTAAATTACTTCAAAAAAACATTTCCAGTATATAAAGTCTTCTAAGATCTCTTTAAAACTAATATAACAAAAGCAATAAAGTGACTTTGGATAGCTAGTCTACTGGTTCTGGATTGGCATTAGGCCAACAATTTGGGTTTGCTGTGTTCTCCTTCGGCAACTATTGTGAGGAAGGCTTTAGAGAAGTCCTTGGTCATTTTCTAAAAATGCTAATTTGACTGTATCTTTGAGTACCCCCTTAGAATGTTTATGTCAATAATAGTGGACTCAGGATGCCACCAGGAGGGTAAGAGAGCAAACTTAACTCTGTAATATGATGGCCCATGTTTTCCAAGATCCTGGGGATAGGACTTTTTGACTTTTGAGTTCAGGACTTTTTATTTTTTAATAATATATCCCCCAAATAAATTTTAATTCAATTCATCAAGCATTTATTAAGCACCTCCTATATGCCAATTAGCCAAAAAATAAAATCATTTATGAAGAACCAACTACATATATCAGGCACTATACTACATACTAGGGATAAAAGACAAAGATAAAAATCTCTCCTCTCAAAGAGCTTACAATTTATTTGAGGTATGTATAACTTTACATGCACACACAAGTATATACAAAATATATACTATGTAATTTCAGGGACAAGGCACTAATAGTTAAGAGACATTGGGAAGGACCTCAAAGAAAGTGAAATTTGAGCTAAGTTTTTAAGCTAAGTAGGGATTCTAAGAGGCCACAGTGAGGAAGGAATGCATGCCAGGAATGAGCAAAGGCAAGAAACATAAGATGGACTGCCCCATATGAAGAACAACAAGAATGCCATTTTGGCTAGACCAAAGGATTTATGAAAGGGTGTGACATATATAAGAAAGCCGAAGGGTAGGGAGGAAAACACTAGCAGTTGCAGGAGGAGGCACCATCATCTAGAAGAATCAGAATAAGTTTCATATATGAAGTGGGATGGCAAGTGAACTTTGAAGGAAGTTAAGGATTCTTCAAGGCAGTGATGAAATGTATTCCAAAACTCAGGGACAGCCAGTCCAAAAAGCACAGGGATGGAAGGTGAAATGTCATGTTCAGGAATGGTAAACAAAGCAAGTATAACTAGGCAACAACAATCAATAAGCCTAAAAAGTAATGCTGGAGCCAGAAAGCAAAGGGCTTTAAAAGCTAAACAGAAGAGTCTGTATTTTATCTGAGGAGCCAGAAAGAATCACTAAATGGTCAAACTTAGGTATATCAGTTTAGTAAGTGTGAAAAATGGACTGAAAGGGGAAGGAACTAGAGGTAGAGAGACCAGTGAAGAGGCTCTTGCAATAATTCAAGTGTCTTAGGCTTACTCTTTATGCCCAGGCCTTGACCCTTAAGGAGCTAGCTATTCTGCCTGGCATTAGTGACGACAAGTGTATGTATATTCCTTGGTCATGGAGGACTGAAACAGGAATGGGCTAAATGGACTAAAAATAGCCTACATGTACTCCTTTTGGCGAATTCTGTTTATCAACAGAAAGAAGGATGTGCAGGTCTTTAGAATGAATAGGCTACTTTTTCATTATATGGGTTGTTGTTGTTAACCTGGATTTATCCCCGGGGCAGAAATTGAGCTTTATTTCAGTAGTCTGAGCTTCAGGAAATCTGGATGGCCTGTAAGGGTATCCTAAGAAAAAGAATCAAATCATCTTTTCTACAAACTTGTTCTGTTTCTACGGGTCTAAGTAGCTGGGAGCCTGGTTTCTGGAGAGGGACAGGACCAGTGATAGGACTTTGCTGACAGAATTAGTGATAAAACTAAACTGAACATGGGTCATAATTAGGTGAGCACTGAGCAAAGGCAGCATATTCCCTCAGCTGAATGGAATAATGCTGTGGACAAAGTCGTTCTTTACGATCATTCCTTCATCCTTTTCTTTGATCAAGGGATCTAATTCATCTATAAAACTTGGCAGGTTTGTAATAAATCCCATAATGTCCCTTGGCACTTTCATTTGGCCTATCTCCTTGAGGCAGCAGGATTCACTGTGAGTTAAAATGGATTTCTTAAAGACTAGATATTTTTTTTTGGTCCCCAACTTTGACAAATGATTGATTACCCTGTGGAGGTGGTGACTACCCTCAAACATTTCCAATTTGGGGTGGGGGGAAGGAAGTGGAAGTATAAGGGTAGGGGGAGCAGTTTCCCAGCTCAGCACTTCTATAATGCCAGTTATAGGGTAAAGGGGGTAAGTTGTGATAGAAAAGGTATTTTACTGCTCAATATAACACCAATGTAGCCAGTGGGGAAAAAACTTATCCCTAGTTCAATTTTGCTGAGAACTGTAGAAAAAGGAGAAAGGTGGGATACCCTTTCATCCCTGGATGGTTTGGGAAAATCATCCCTAAAAACTAAAGAGGATTTGGCAATAGAGGTGATGGATAGGAGATCCTGACCATATGTATCAGAAACCACACTAGCACACAGGGTGCGTTGCTAGCACAGATTCTTTGTCTGCTTTTCTAAAGGAAAGACAGCTTCAAAGGAGTCAATAATCTTACTTTAACTACAGATTTTTTAATTATTTAATTTAATCATGTAATTTAATTATTTAATTTTTTAAGTTTAATTATGTAATTATTTATATAATTACAGATAAGTAGAAAGAAGTTAGTATAGAGAATACAAGCAGAGAAATAGCACAGAGATTCAACAGACAGGGCTCCAACTGTATGAACAAGTAATATAACAACCTACATACAACACCAGACCAGGAGAGTACCAACATCTGAATAGTGTGGGAAGGGGGTGTCTCAGAGTTCTGTCTAGGGAATCAAAAGGTCCTTCTCATGAGCGAGTCCCCAAAGTAAAATATCAGCCTCCCAGTATATACAGTTTTCAATTAATAGGCCCAGAGCCAGAAGGTATTACAACCCATGTGATTCAGCACAGCTGTGAATTACCAAGGTTATCCTTCTTCTGTTTACAATTTGGCCTGAGCCTAGGAAACTGAATGCCAGAAAAAAAGCAACAAAAAATCCTACTTTGCTTATGCTTACACCATGTTGGAAATGTAGAATAAGAGGAAGGGAAGGGTACCATCCAATGAATCCTTCTGCCTCGAATGTGGGTGAAAATCAAGGAATAGGCAATGGGACCATTAGAGAAATTTGGACTCATTATACCCGAGGCCAGAAAATGCAGTTTTGTTTGCATACAGGCAGATGTTACCATAAAGAAAAAATGGTAGCTGAGGGATCAAACTACACAGAACAAATTGCAAAGCCAAAGGAGAAAAGAGAATGCAGGTCTAGGGACAAACCCTCAGCTTCTGTATTTGGCATCACTGTGGAGCAGAGACAACCTTTTAGTCTTTCCAGGTCTGGTGGTGAGTTTTACACTCCTTCCAGGCTTTATCTTCTCCACTTAGCCTCCAGCTCTTCTGTACCATTCAGACTAGGGGCACACAATTATTCTGACTCAGAATGGTTGCAGTTTTAACTATGATTACTTCTTTCGTTTAGAGTGTCATTGTTCCTCTTGGGAGTACTATTCATTAGTACTTAGAACTGAGGTCTGAGACACTGACCAGTAGGCTTCAAATAGGGTCTTGATTGGTCCCACTGTAGTCAGGACAGGAATGGGGCCAAGGAGTGGAATAGGTAGGCCATATAGCTTTAATAATTTAATATCCATGCATAGTACTTAGTTATTGAAACCCAAAGCAGAGATAGGCTATATGCACTAAGGTCTACTTTCTGATGAAAGTATCAAGGAGGAGGTTTAGCTCTTTAGACCTGACAAAGTGTTCATTCCTATGTGGGTTACTTTTATCAATCATGGGACCTAGAGAGGTGCATCTGTCGATGTATATGCTTGCTGAGTATTATTATTTATTTAAAAAATATTTTTCATTGTCTGGCTCACTGATAATGGTTCACTGGGTTCATTGGTACACAGGGTTCATTCTCCTTGGATTCTAAATTTGCATCCAGCATCAGTATAGACCCAACCTAAGACACCAGGAGAGTAGTGATGAGTACCTAAGCTAGTATGATAGTCATGTGAGTGGGGGAAAAAAATAAAAGCATGTGAGACATATCATGGAGGCAGAATCAACCAGACTTAGAAACTAATTAGAAAAAGAAAGAATTACAGGTAACTCAGATTGTGAACCTGAGTGACTCAAAGCATGGTGGTGTCTATGACAGACAAAAGTCAGGAAATGGAGAGGGTTGAGGGGGAAAAGTATTAGTTCTGTTTTGGACACGTTGAGTTTGAGGTGGCTATAAAGTATCCATTTGGACACATCCAACAGGCAATTGGTAATTCAGTACCAAAGGTAAAAATGAGGCTGGATCTATGCATAAGGGGGTCATCTTCATGATCCCATGAGAGCTCATGAAATCACCAAGAAATAGAATGCAGAAATGAAAGAGAAAAATACCCAGGACAAACCCCTGAGATAAGATAAGAGAGGCAACAAGGAGGGTGTTCCTGCAAAGGAACTGAAAAAATAGCATATAGACAGGTAGGAAAAGGAGCAGAGAACAGTGTCATGAAAACACAAGGAGGAAAATGTGATGGGAATGAGGGGATACACCATATCATGTAGCAGAGAGATCAAGAAAAATAAAAACTAAAAGGAAATTTGAATATACCTTGAAAATTAGTAAACAGTACCCAACTATAAAGAGTTTATGTGATATAGTAGAAAAAGCACTGAACTTAAAGAGACAGAAGACCTGGGTTCTATCCCTGGTTCTGGAATTAATAAGCACTGTAATATCAGGCAGATCACTCCTCTTCTGGCCTTCGGTTTCTCTATATGTAAAATAAGGTATTAGACTAAATGATCTTTAAGTTTCCTTCTAGTTCCAAATTCCTTTCACTTAATGATTATAAAAGTTTTATGATTCTAAGTTGTCAAAACTTTATCCTATTTTGACTTAAATGTCAATCCCATAAACTATGTCACCAATAATTATCATAATTCCTTATAATCCAAAGCAATGGAAACCACCTTAAGTAAAAGAAATGATTAAAAGTTTGCATTTTCTTTCACCCCCCACCCTGCCTCTCTCTCTCCATCTCTGTGTGTGCGTGCGTGCGTGCGTGTGTGTGTGTGTATGTGTGTGTGAGTGCTCCCTCTCCACAAAGCAACAGTAGCCATTCAAAAGCCTTTAAATTGGCACATATTGCAAAATGCTGTTTTTTCTTCCTCTTGGCAGCAATTCAGTAACTCTGGAAGAATGTTACACCTCTACCCCCTGTGGAGAAAAGGTCACACCTTTGCTGGAATATGCCTATTACTGAAAGTTGAAGGGGAGGGTAGAAGAGGAGAAAAGTGTGGTATATTACTGAGATCAGATGGAGGGTATGAAGAATGAGAAATGAAGGCAATAACTGAGAGAGAACAGACTTCCTCACCACACACAATTAACTTGGGGATTTGGGAAAACGGGAGGAACGGGAATGTCCTCATGCTAATTCTGTATTAAAAATACAAGGAAATGAGAAGCTGGAGCAAAATTTATTATGTCTCTGGCAAATTCAAAAAGGCCAGCCATAGCGGCTTGGCAACCATGATTTCAGACAAGGCAACAGTAAAAACCAAAATGGTTCTAGATTATGAAGGTCTTCTGCCCTTCCTCTGGCCTACAAAAATGTAAACACCTGATAAACACCTGATAAGAACTTTAACAATTTTAATTAAATTACCATATCCAACTAAAAGCCTGGTTTTATTTATGAAAATAGAATAGAATTATGAAATAAGGATCATGGAGGAATGATAATAACAATAGCTAACATTTATATAGTGCTTACTATGTGCCAGATACTGTTCTAAGTACTTTACAGTTATCTCATTTGAACAATACAATACAATACAACACAATAGAATGATTAAAGATACAATCCTGGGAGGTATGTGCTACTATCCCCATTTTACATATGAGGAAATTGAAGCAAACAGGCTAAGCAACTTGCCCAAGGTCACACAGTTAGCATCTGAGAAAGGATTTGAACTCAGGGCTTCTCAACTCAGCACTCTATCCACTGTACATGATATGGCTGTTTAGTTGTTTCAGGTGTATCCGACCCTTCATAATCTCATTTGGGGTTTTCTTCGCAAAGGTACCATGATATCAACTGCCTATGAAAAGTCAGTTTCTATATTTAAACCTCTGAAATGTTTTCTATCTTTATAACTCTGAAAAGGCTGTGAGGGAATTGATGCTCTCCAACTTCTTCAGTTTTTGGAAGGACCTGTGATTCCATCCAGGGGATTCTTATCATGTAAACACAGAATCTCCAAACTGAAAGCAACCTCAGAGCCACCATAATAAATGCTTACCTGAATAAAAGAGTCCCACTTCAACATGAATGAATGAAGAAGAAAAAAAATGTGTAAAACACTGTTCTAAGCACTGGGGTTGCAAATAGAAATAAAATTAAAATAAAATTAAAAAAAATAAAAATAAAAGGCTTCAGCTGCAAATTTGATTGTTATCAAGTAGTCATTTTGACTGCTGGAGGACATCAAGTAAGGATGTCTTCTACCTCTAAGCATCTAATTCCACTTCTGGCTAGCTCTAATTGTTAGTAATTTATTTTTACATAAAACCTAAATGTAAGTCTTTGCAACTTCTACTCATTTCTCCTAGTTCAATTCTCTGAAGTCAAGTGGGACCATCCAATCCCACTTTCCCCATAACACCTGTTCAGATATTCTTAGATCCCTATGACATCCCACTCCCTTTCATGTCTTCTTTCCTTCAGGCTACTGTCCTTAGTTTTTTTTTTAACTGATTTTCATACAGAACTATCCTGGCTACCTTCTTTTGGAAACTGTTTAGTTCATCACTTGTCTCTTCTAAAGTGAGGTGCCCAGAACTGAACACTGCAGTTCAGATGTGGTCCAAGTAGAAATGAATTCAGGGGATCTTTGATTTCTGTCATTAGAGACACTATGTCCCCATTAATGTAATCTAAGTCTACATTAGTTTTTGGTTTGGTTTTTTTGGTTGCCACATCACCCTGTTAATACAAACTAGGCCTTGTAGTCCACTAAAGCTCCCAACTTTTTTTATTTAAGTAAATGACTATATAACTATACCTCTTTCATCTTGTACTTGAGAAATCCAACAATGCAGAATACAATCTCCTTATCTTGGTAGAGTCTTCATGACTTCCTATGAAGAAAAAAATCAATGCCTGGTGGCTAAATCTAAATTTGACTAGACTACCGCTCCTTGGACACCAGGTTTGTGGTCAGGCTTTTCAGTTTGTGCATTCTGCTGATACAGATTTTAAGATTACAGGATCATTCTTCATGCTACAGTAACAGGCATCAGGAAGCAGAGCGAAAAATGTTTTCAACACTAAAGTTGAAAATATTTCATCCTATTCAAATGGTAATTCTTATTTAACTCTGGATACTAAATAGTTTAACATTCATATAAATGAAAGACAGATTCTCACTACAAAGAGAAAATACAGTTCAGCTTAAATGTGACAGACCATGTTAAGAGTGAAATATGCAATTTTCAAAGATTACACATTTGGGGATAAAAGTGGAGAAAAGGTACTATTTATGCCACTTACCAGATCTGTCCTACATGGGCCAGCGAAAAGTAGAGAATCCAGAGTATAGCCATGAGAATCATATTTGCACAACTAGTTATTACTACGAAAGCTGAAACTCCTAGACCAAGAAGAGATATTGAATCCAAGATGAAGTCCATATATGACCAATCCAGGAACCAGATGATTGTTGGAGAGTAACTGAAGGAATCCCAGGCAGATCTACCTCTGAAGTACAGCTGAATTTGCTTGAGGTACAGTTTGCTTGGCAGGAGTCCCTTTTCTCCAATCAACTGTTTATTCTGATTATAAGCCACCAAGAATGCCACAACTGTGAAGGAAACACAATTAAAGAAGGAATGTGAAAAATGAATCAAAACCATCTACTTGAATCCAGTGAAAATTGCTTAGGTGTGTAGATGAAACTATCTTGTGTGAAGAGAAAGCAGAAAGGTTAATCTGCTGGTCAGGAGTTTAGCCTGTAGTTCTATAGAATTCTGAAACTGTAAAATCTCAGAAGAGAGATAAGGCAGAAAAGAGTGGCAGAGAGAATAAGCTCTTCTTTCCAAAGAGGATAAACTATGATTTTTGACTTCTCACATTTTAACTCATCTACCATTCAGAAATAGTATTTTGAGGGATATGAAAGTGCTCCTAAAATTTCTTACTACAATGAAAACAACCCAATCAAAAGATTGTCACCTTTCTTTCAAAAAAAGTGAACTGATTCAGAAAAACCTGAATCCAGAACTCTGTCTCCATCAATTACCATCTTCATTCACCATCATAAGATATTCTGATGACCTTACTACTGAAATTCAGTGGAGCTACTCTATGCCAGAGATTCTTAACCTGAGGTCCATTAAATTGATTCTTTAATATTTTGATAACTATGTCAATATAACTGGCTTCCTTTATAATCCTATTTACTGCATTTCATTCAATTAAAAACATTATTCTGAAAAAAAACACCATAGACGTCACTGGGGGTCTATGACGCAAAAAAGGTTAAGAAACCTTGCTCTATAAGATAGTACAACTTACAATATTATTTACTACGCACTGGAGATTCAAAAAACAGGGCGAGAGGATGAGGAATAGTCCCTGCTTTCAAGGAGCTGACAAGTTTAATGAGGGAGATAACATGCAAATAACTATGGAAAAACAAGATAAATACAGAATAAATTGGAGATACACTTAGGAGGAAAGCACTAAGGAGGATAGGGAAATCTTACAAGAGATGGGACTTTCTCTGAGAACTGAAGGAAGCCATGAGGTAGAGATGAAGAGTGACAGAGTTCCAGCCATCAGGGAAATAGCCAGTGAAAATGCCTAGAGTTGAGAGAAGGGATGTCATGTGTGAGAAACAGCAAGGAGGCCAGTGTCACTGGATCACAGAATACGTGGTAGAAAATGCAAAAAAGAGTGGAAAAGTAAGAAGGGATCAGGTAATGAAGGACTTTAGAAGCCAAAGTATTTTATACTTGATCCTGCACACCATAGGAAGCCACAATAAATAGAGAAGTTATGTGATCAGACCTGAATTTTAGGAAGATCATTTTGACAGCTGAGTAGAAGATAAACTAGAGTAGGGAGAGACCAACAAGTACTGCAATAGTTCAGGCATGAGGTGAAAAGGGCCTGCACCAAAGTGGTTGAAGAAAAGAGAAGGTGATTATAAGAGAGATGTTATGAAGGTAGAAATGACAGGGCTTGAAAACTAATTGAATATAGGGAGTAAGAGAGAATGAAGTATGAAGGAAAACACCTAGATTGATGAGTCTGGATAACTGGGAGGATGGTGGTACCCTAAACAATAATAGGGAGTTTAGGAAGAAGAAAGGGTTTGAGAAGAAAGATAATGAGTTCCATTTTAAATGTTATGTTAAGGAGGTTGACAAGTTTAAGATAGTCAATAGACACCATTTTCTACCTAAAACACAAACTATCATTAGCAGCTCAATCACTGTAAAGAAAAGATCACAGAACTTTTAATCAGAAGACATGGGTTTGAATTATAGTATCATAAGATTCAAAGCTAAAAAGCTTCTTAAAGATTATCTAATCTAATCCCCTCATATTACAAAGGAGAAAACTGAGGCCCAGAGAAGCTGTCACTTCACAGGCCCACAAAAATGATAAGTAGCAGAGCTGGGATTATCAAGGAATCAGTAATCCCACAATGAAGATCCAGAAGGGGGCTTTCTTCCATCTTAAGAACTGCCCAACTTATGGGGCACCCTTGCCACATCTGCTGCAAAGCACTTAATTCAGTGTCTGGCACATAGTAGGTGCTTTAAAAATACTTATTGATTAAATAGTTTTGTGACTGGGTCTTTTAAAGAACAGAACCCACTGGTCTTTGACAGACCAATGTCTATTCCCACTTGTTCTAGAACATGGACAAAGAAATAAAGGTAGTTGGGGGGGCGGAGCTAAGATGGTGGAGTGACAGCAAGTACCCACCTAAGCTCTAAGACAAACTCCTTCAGATACCTCTAAAAAGAGAATCTGAACAGATTTTAGAGTGGCAGAATCCAATAAGAGACAAAGTATGGCAGATTTCCAGCTCAGGACAGCCCAAAAGGTTGAGAGGAAGGATGTGGTGCATTGGACTGGAGAAGTGCAGAGCACACAGGTTGTACCAGTGCAGACAGCGCCATAGCAAAGCTAAGCAGGAACCACCTGGTAGTCTGAAGCAGTGCAGATTCTCAAACACATTAGCCCAGGATGAGAGTCCAGTGGAACTGTATGAAAGAGAAGTGCAGAACCCCAGGTAACAGCAACAATCACTCCTGAGACTATCAGCCTGCAAATTAAAAGTCTGTAAGTCACCTACTTGAACTTTCAGGAGCCAAGATGGCAGAGTGATATGTAAATGCTATCCTCCACTCCTTGTTGACCTTGAAAACCTCAGAGAATATTTCCCCAGGAAAAATCTTAGAACAGTGGGATCAGCCGACAGGCTAAACAGTCTCTTAGCCTGTGAGGCTAGGAAAACTGCATTTTCTGTGGCTGAAGGGTACCAGTGTAGGACCAGAGCTGCCCGAGACAGCCCCACCTCAGTGAAATGGGAGGAGATCCTGAGTCCCAGTGGGGTAGAGTTCATAATCACCAACACCATGACCCCCAAGTGTGCCTCAGCACAGCCAGGGAAATCAGGAAGACACTAGCGCAGACAGGAAATACCAGCCGCTGAGGTTGTCTAAGCTCTAGCTCAGGAGAGGAGACTTCCTGTAGTCAGACCACCTCTCCCCCACATTTAATGCAGCAAGTTCCAGGTAACTCCAGGGAAACTCAGAAAGACTTCACCTGACCTCTGCTTTGCCACACCAGCCAACTCAGCACCAGGTAAGCAGAAACATTTTAGCTTCTAGCTGAAAGAACCAGATGCCACAATACATAAAGCCTCAAGTTCCAAGAAAAAGAACCGTGGGACAGAGCCCCCTATGTCTCAGAAGCAGAGATACACTTTAAAAGACAGAAAAAAAAAGTATGATCATCATGAGCAAGAAGCAAACCAGAAAAGAAAAGAGAAATCTCATTTAAAGTTATGGTAGACACTATAAAATATCTAGAAGTCTACCTGCCAAAACAAACCCGGGGACTATATGAACACAATTACAAAACACTTTTCTCACAAATAAAGTCAGATCTAAGTAACTGGAAAAACATCAGTTGTTTATGGGAAGGTCAAACTAATAAAATAAAAATGACAATTCTACCTAATTTACTTTTTCAGTGCCCTACCAATCAAACCACCAGATAATTATTTTCTAGAGCTAGAAAAAGATAATATCAAAGTTCATCTGGAAAAAGAAAAAGTCCAGAATATCAAGGGAACAAATGAAAAGTAATGGTAGGGAAGGTGGCCTAAACCTACCAGATCTCAAATTGTTTTATAAAGCAGCAATCATCAAAACCATTTGGTACTGTCTAAGAAACAGAGGGGTAGATCAGTGGAATAGGTTAGGTACTTAAGACATAGTAGTCAATGAATGTAGTGATCAACTGTTTGATAAACCCAAGAATCCCAGCCTCTGAGATAAGAACTCACAGTTTGACACAAACAGCTGGGAAAACTGGATAACAGTGTGACGGAAACCGGGCGTAGACCAATGCCTGACACAATACACAAGAATAAAGTCTAAATGGATACATGATCTAGGTATAAAGATTGATACTATTAACAAATTAAGGGAGCAAGGAATAGTGCATTTGTCAGATTTATGGAGAATGGAGAAATTTTTGACTAAACAAGAGATAGAGGATGTTATGAAGTATAAAATGGATAATTTTGATTACATTAAATTGAAAATTTTTTGCACAAATTAACCCAGTGCAACCAAGATTAGGAGGGAAGTAGAAAACTGGGAAAGAATTTTTGCAACTAGTATCTGTGATAAAGGTCTCATTTCTAAAATATATAGAGAGAACTGAGTCAAATGTACAAGAATACAAGTCATTCCCCAATTGATAAATGGTCAAAGGATATGAACAGGCAGTTTTCAGAGGAAGAAATTAAAGCTATTTATAGTCATATGAAAACATGCTTTAAATCACTATTGATTAGAGAGATGCAAATCAAAACACCTCTGGGGTACCACATCACACCTATCAGAATGGCTAACATGACAAAAGAGAAAGATGATAAATGTTGGAGAAGATGTGGGAGAGTTGGAACACTAATTCATTGCTGGTGGAGCTGTGAGCTGATCCAATCATTCTGGAAAGCAATTTGGAACTATGTCCAAAGGGCTACAAAAAATGTGCATACCCTTTGACCCAGCAATATCACTTCTAGTACTGTAGAGATCATAAAAATGGGAAAGTGTCCCACATGTACAAAAATATTTATAGCAGCACTCTTTGTGGTGGCCAAAAACTGGAAATCAAAGGGATGCCCATCAACTGGGGAATGGTTGAACAAGTTGTGGCATATGTATGTAATGGAATGCTATTGTATTATAAGAAATGATGAACTGGTGAAAGGAGCAGAACCAGGAGAACTTTGTACACAGTAACAACCAAAGTGTGAGAAAATCTAAGATTTCTCAAAGTGATTGTAGAAAACTGAAAACAAATAAATTAATTTCAAAAAAAAAAGAAATAAAGGGAGTCTCAGGCAACGGTGATGCTGCTTTAATGAAACCACTGCAATTATCTAAATGCAACACCCTTGTTGCACAATTAATTGAGTAACTAACCCATCCCTGCTGCTCCTATAGCTGTTCTGACTGTGTATCATCTCCATTAGACTCTCCATGTGAGTTAACCACCTCCATTGGCCCCTCTATCAATAAAAGGACCCGTGTTAGTTAGACTATGCCTAGATATCAACCCATTAGTCAGTACTTAGGAGGTTCAGACCCTCAGCTGGTTGAATCTAACTATTCTGTAATTTAGCCTAGACTTCTTCACCTTGGAGTAAAGTGTATTGGAGTAAAGTATCTCTACAATACACTATTATTATTGTAAGGATGTCAAAACTTCTAACAAAAAAGGGGGGGGGGGAGAAAAAAGCATGCATATGAAACAAAATCAGATTCCTTGCAACCAGGTGGCTCTAAATCTGTCGGTTATTCAACAAGCATTTATTACACTAAAAGGAGGATTGAATGGGATATTTGTAAAGCACAGTAGCTGGCACATAGTAGGTGCTTAACAAACGTTTGTTCCCTTCTTCTTAATATGTGCCAGGCACTTTTGGGGACACAAAAAAAGGCCAAAAACAGAAAGTCACACAATCTAATGGAGGAAATGTCATGACAACAGTTATGTACAAGTAAGATATATAAAGTATAAACTAGAGATAATCACAGGAGGAAGGCAAGCACTCAAATTAAAGGGTATCAGGAAAGGCTTTTTGTTGAAGAATTTTGCAGATGACTCTGACACCTGCTAGATGTGTGACTGTATGTAACCTACTTCATTTTGTTAATCCTCAGCTTTTTATCCATAAAATGATAATGCTTGAACTTTATAAAGTATAAAACATAGCATAAATGTAAACTATCATATAAAGTTCATCCTTCCCAAGTTTTTACTAACATCCTTGACTTTGTGTGTACTTTGTGTGACAGTATTCATGGCAATTTAGAATTACATTTTTGAAGGTGATATTAAGACCTCTGGAGACCAAAATCTAGCTTTTAATTAGCTTCATAAAAATATATGTTCCTAGGAACAGAGAAAACCAAAACAGCTTGCAGAGTCCCTTCTTAGATTCTAATTTTCATCATTATTTATTTCATCTCAGATTCAGATAATACAACATATAGAAGGCATACCGATTAAAAGACCAAACCTCCTACATAAAAACAACACTTCTAATATTTCCTTTGGCCAAATAATAAGCTTACTTATTGTACTTATCAAAACCACTGTTCATATGTAAAATTCACAGTCTGTAATAACATTTCTCATTGCAAAGAGGGAACAAGGGAAACAGTTCTTATTTTAAGGATTACAACCTAAAAGAACAAACCCTAACAAAAAGTGCAGATTCATATTATGAACCAACTTTAAGATGCCATGAAGAGTTCATATTAAAACTGGTGACTTAGAGCAAGGTCCTTTGTATTTTGAGGTTTTGGGGGGAGAGGGGCAGAGATTATTTGTTTTGCCACTGATGTAGAAAAGACTTCTGTAGCAAAAGCAAGCCATTCTGTTTCTGGTTCCAACTCACCAACGTTTCCAGGGTCATCCATCTATAAAGCATTTTTAATACAGAACTTAAAATGAATTTGATCTTCAAAATTGTGATTTTAATGAGCCACTATAGTTTTCTACTTTAGCAAAGTACTGAACAATGTAAAAATAAGCACCAAAAGTTCTTTAAGACACTATAACCCCCAATTAATTATAGGTCACAAAGCTGGAATTTAATGTGCCACAGAGAAAACAAATGGTTCTCTCCTAGGTTCGTTTACATTTTTCAGAATCCCTGCTTGGTCACAGTCACTTAAGTTAAAGCTCTGAGGGACTGTGATGATCATCTAGTCCAATCCTTTATTGTTCAGATGGAAAACTGAGGATCAAAGCAAGAAATGGCCTGCTTTGTTCCAAGTCATCAGGTTTTCGGCTTACAATATGTTTCAATATCTCTCTAGTAGCAACATTTGCGTTAATTTTCTAATCTATAAACCAGAGTTTATATCATTAATAACAAGTCAATGATTATACAACAGACTAAATCATCAAATTAATGGTAGTTCACACCAGTTAATGCAGACATAAAGTGACATATCTAAACCTAAAGCTCTATTGCCAAATTCAACTATTTTTTGTTATTATATCCTCTGCCAATCATTCAGCAAACATTTATCAAGCAACAACTAAGGACACAATATTGTTCTTAACAGTATTGAAGATAGAAAGATTACACTTCAGCTCCTCCACTGTTTGAGCTTATGGTCCAGAAGAGATAAGGCACAAATAGCTAGGACACAAGGAATAATATGAAGTTGCTATACTGGGAATATAAAATGGATTATTTTTTTTCCAGGAAGAGGTTAAAACCAGCTGGAGGAAACAGGAAAATCTTCTTAGAAGAAATCACATATTAACTTAACTCCAAAGGACTAACAGGAACTGTGTGCGAAAAACTGCTTGAGGAGGACATTATAATGACAAGGAATAGACATTTAGAGGCAAGGAATGATAGGACATGTTTTGGGAATACTAAGAGGTATGGGAGCAAGACACTGAATCCCTATTCCAAATCATTTGCGATTCCTGCCATAGGTCATCAGGAGCCTCCAAAGGTCATCAACCTTAACAACCCCAGCTCTAATTAGTTACAGCTACATGGCTGAACTTCCCACTTGATTAAGATTCAACTCTATCTTACATTGTTCTACAAAACACAATACCCAATGTTGGAAGAGTAAAATTTGTGAGCTGTGCAAACTATATTTGAAGTTGCATATAAACTTTGATACACTGATATCTGTAAACTGTGTCAAAATAACACTGCTCTTCACTTAAAGGAAAGAAAAATATTTGACCACAAAATGTTTATTAAAAAGGCTCAAAATGTCATTATTTCAAAGAGCTATATTAACTCTAGTTAGCTTTGTACTCAGAAGCTAAAAATACAATTCATGGAAATGCACAAAATATTCTTTACATTTTTAAATGTACTTGAGTGAGAAAAGTAACTGCAAGTTTAAAAAGTAAGAAATAAAATGAGAAATTTTACATCTCAAAGTAAAATCTGAGACTATGAAAGCTGATGAAATTTCAATTCATGGAATGAAAAGATTATTCTGTCTTTCCCTATTGTAATGTTATAAAAATGGCTTTGAATGGACAAGAATAAGTGAACATTCCAAACAATGATAATCACTGAGAATACAGATAAGTTACCCTGTAAATAACTATCACATATCTCTATCTTTGTATTAAATCTAGTCCAGAAAGAAGTGATACTGGGTTTACTGTAAAGATGGGTAAAGGGATTTCAACTTCAGTCAGAAATAAATCAACATATTCCATAAGTATTTCCTTTTTTTATTTAACATGAAAATGTAATTGAATAGGATTTAATTTTTCCTTCTTTCAGATAAATGCTATAATACTAAAAGAGAACTAACTCAGAACTGCTGTTCTCTCTCTAGTGGCTTTTGTTTAACCCAGTTAAAATTTTACATTATGGCAAAGAAATCTTACAAATAGTAAAAAATAAAATAAAGGTACATACTGTAGCAGTACTCAAATCATACAGCTACTCTCTCTGCCTTTTTTTTTTTATAAACTAAAAGCATTTTACAGAAAAGCTTGTAAAACCAAGCAGACCATTTCATTAGAACAAGGGTGGACTGCGAGAGAGGGAAAGAACAAATTTCCCATAAAGTTTAAGAACCAATTGATACTCAAAAATACCATAAGATGAAGCAACATTTTACATATCCTTCGGTACTACTTTTCTCCTCCAACTCTCCAAAAAGCAAGTAAGAGGCTAGCAAATATGCATGTAAACTGAGATAAGTGGACTTGGCAGCTTCAATCATCTTGTACTTTGGTTTTGTTTTAAAAAAGAAGCCTGAACTAAAAAAGCACTGGTAAGGCATAATTTACCTTAATTAACAGGGCAATAAGCTATACAATTTTCAAAAAGTGCTAATCAAATTTCCCTCAAAATGCTACATAATCTATAACTGCTAATCAGTTTAGAAAAATCTAAATCAGCCCCTGTACCATATACAATGTAAACAAGGGAAGAGTGAATTGGAAAAAAATATACACTATGAAAATTGCATATAGTATACACTAAACATGTAATATTGCACAGGGCATAGCAATTTAGAAGTAGAAAAGACATTATTATAAACTGGCAGACAGAGTAAAGCCATGAATCATAGCATTTGGTCCAAAAAACAAAACAGAAAAATAGCAATACTTTCAAAAGCACAATTTTAAAAAGAAATTTTATCACTGGAACACTAAGGTAACAATCCTGGAACCAATAAGAAAAGTAATTTTTCTTACATGTTAAAAACTGTCTTTTATCCTGAGAAGTACTCCAAGTTCCATCTTAAATTTTCTGTGTAGTCCTCAAAAAGTGGTCACAAATACTGAGTAACATCCTTGATTTCTAATGGTAGAGGAAAGATCTTTTAAGCTATGTTAACCCAGCATATTTTCCATTCTCTTCTTTGTGTAGACATCAAAATACACTATCACCAGTATAACTAAAAAGGGAACATCATATCTGAGGTACTGCAAAATTTCACACTCTTCTATATATTTCTAGAACTACATTCAAAAACTTCTTATTTATTAAAACTATTAAACTTACATTTGTATAATATTTTATGTTTTGTGTAGAAGGAAGAGAAGGAAGGAAAGAAGGAGGGAGGAAAAGAAAGGAAGGAGAGAGGAGAAACAAGCGTTTATGAAGGGTCTAGTATGGGTCAGGCACAAACTGAGCACTTTACAAAAACCTCATCTCACCACAGCACTGGGAGGATGAGGAGAATGAGACAGGCTGAAGGTAAGTGACTTGCCCACGGTCACAGTTTGCAAGTGCCTAAGACTAGATTCGAATTCAAGTCTTCCTAAGTCTAGGCCCAGTGCTCTCTACTGGGCCACCTAATTGTCTAAGAGAACTACAGAATGTCATCAGAGGAGAGTTGGAAGGAACTAAGCTAATGGTTGGCACAGAGTACAGAAGAAATAGGGTGAGGAGAACAGTTTTCTTCAAGGATATGGACGGCAGTCATACGGAAGAAAAAGAGAGTAGACTTGTCCAAATTTGCCCTGAAGAGAAGAATGAGAAACAGCAGGTGGAAGCTGCAGAGAAACAGAGTTAGGCTTGACGTTAAAAATAGAAAAAGAAAATGCAACATCCTAGCAATTCAAAGTGGCCGGAAGCAGAACGGGCTGGGCTGTCTGACTTGAAGTGTGCCAGCGGTCAAGATGACCACTTACTGGCAACACTGTAGAGAAGATGCTTGTTCAAGTAAGTGCTTAGCTAGATGGACTCGGAGATGGTTCTAGAATTCCAACTCTAAGATTCTGTAGTTATAAAACATCTTACATAAAAACAACAGCTCCCATTTGTAGAGTTCTTTGAGATTTATAAAGTAATTTTTTCACAAAATGAATGCCAAGTGCATTCAAAATGCAAGTTCACTCACATACCTTACAAGTAACAGAGTTAGAACCAGAACCCAAGGGTTCTGACTCCAAGTTCAGAATTCTTACCATTACATCAAGCTGTTTCTTCAGGCAAATATTCAAAGGCAGAATTTTTAATGAGAAATGCAATGGGGCAAGTTTAATCATTAAGAAGTCTCTCCTGCCTGATAAGGTACATATACACATGAATGTACATCTCCATATACATATACACATATATATTCTATATTATCACACAGGATATGTAATCACATGTGTTACATATAAGTTAAGTATACACATATGTATGTGTACATAAATGTCTACATGTATATTATATATACATATGCATTCCTGTGTACACATTCATAATATTAATTTAACACACAATATATTTATAATATATAAATGTGCATACATGTATATATATATACATATCAGATTTTGCAGAAAACTTCTGATATACAGAAAATATTCTAGTCATTTTAAATTATACAAAACATTTGGCAATATTTTCAAATTAACTCATTTATAATATAATGTACATTATAATTGTGTAGACATAAATATGTATGTACATATTTGCGATATAAACATGTTATGTGTGTGCATAATATGTTTCACTCTTATCTCATCTCTTATCATCTTCTTGCTCTATTGGTAGCACCAAAAAGCGTTCCAATCAATATTCCCAAGGAACCAAATACTGTAAGCAGCTTTAGACATAATGGTCCCAATCTTACTTGTAAACAAGATGATACTAGAAGATGAAGAACGAATTGATCAGTGTCTCATGAGCATTATGGCTTTCCCAAAACACTAGAAGAATATGAATTATGTCAAAAAACTGCTCCATTACTAAGATCATTCCATCCTATCACATGCCCAGCAGTCTTTTCCTTTTCTTTCTTTTTTTAAACAATCAAACAATCCATGCTAAAAATTAGTTAAACATGCAAGAAGGTAAAATCAAACTTGGTGACACTTCAATGTTTTACTTAAGTAATGAAACAGGCAAAAAGAGCTACATTACAAGAGCACATTGACTGTAACACATGTAAAGTCCTAAAGATGACTGATAATGCAAACAACAGGAAAGCAATATGGAAGGCTATAATGAAAGTACTCGGAACAGCAGAAACTCAAGCACTGACTGAATGATTAATATCAACATACTGCTGCAAGGCTCTATTCATCCCATGACCAAATCCTTCTTTTTAAGGATATCATCAAGCTAGATACTCCCAAATCTATAGAAAAGGAAGCAAAATTTTAAGACATAGAAAAATTATTCATACAGTAGATGCTGTCTTCAAGAAACAGTCAAAAGGCATTTAATAAAACTGTGACCCTGTTATAGTAACATTTGATGACCTAGTGTGGTAATGAGTTATTTTTATAAGCTCTAAACAGCACAATAAGAACTAAGAATTTTAACACAATCACAAGGATAGAAGCAACTACAGGCTACATGAATATTCTAAGAGGAATTTCTTCAATAGTTACTACATTACTACATAAAGTATCTTACAGTACACTTTGGATTTAAAATTCACACACACATATACCCACACAGATACTTACGTGTGTATGTGTATGTGTGTGTATAGTCTCTGAGAACTTAGGTACATCATTCAATGGATAAAAGAAGTATGAAAGACATAAGTAGGCTGCTGCTACGTAGAATGAAATGGGCGCCCACAACGGCTTTAAAATACCATCAGAAAGAAGTATGATAAGAAAGAAGCATAGGCTGATCATAATCGAAAGATAACAGACAGACAGACTAAGAACTGCATTGGTACACATCCAAAGTTGAGATACAAAGGATGAATCAGAGCACATTTGGAAGCTTTCCTCTTAAAAATGTATGAAAGAGCATAGGATCCTAACTCTCCAGCTGGAAGGGATCTTAGAAGCCATTTAGTTCAAGAACCCCATTTTACAAATGAATTAAGTAGGCCCAGAGTAGTTAACTCACTTGCACAAGGTATATACACAAGAATCATAAAAGGATGAGGTATGAATGGTTTGTAATCTATTTTGTTAGAGGGAATACCCATATAGACATCACATATCCATATAAATACTGATAAAAGTATCACTACTTACAAGTACAGATGAAGGAAAATAAAGTAAAAATTTTCTTAAAAATTGAAAGAGGAGCTTCTGATTGATCTGACCAAGACAGCAGTGTAGACGTCTACTTTAGCTAGAGCCCATTAGCTCTCAAAAACTCACAAAAATGGTAATTTTGCACCAGATGTGGAACAAGTATAGCTGAATCCACTAACCCCCAAAAATATGATTTAAGGTTTTAAAAAACTGTGAATTAACACCAGAGAATGCTACTCCTGAAGGTGCTCACTCAGAACCTCCTCTTCCTAAGAGCCACCATAATCCTGGAAAGGACCCACAAACTTACCATGAAGGCTTATATCTGGAGTCAATATTAGGACCCCTCCCCCCACCCTGAGAATTGGTCAATATACTATTTCACTGCCTAGTCCCATCAATGTTGGGGGGGGGGGGATCTCAACTTGATTAAAAAAAAAACTCCTGGGAATACTGAATAAAAGTCTGGCAGAAATTAGGTTTAAACCAACACCCTACAGAAGTGGGGAATCTATGACCTCAAGGTCACATGTGCCTTTCTAGGCCTTCAGGTGCAACCTTTTGACTGAGTCCAAGTTTTACAGAAGAACTCCTTTTATTAAGGGAATCTGTTCTGTGAGGTTTGGATTCAGTCAAAGAACTGCACCTGAAGACCTAGAGGGCCACACCTTGAGCAGCTTACACCATATTCTACAATAAATGAAAAACGGATATGTGACTTCATATTAAAGATAACACTATAAAAATTAGAAAAAAAGAATAGAGCCAATTAAAAACAACAAATAATTCTGGTTATATAAAACTGAAAGGCTTCTGCATAAACAAAATTAGTACATCTAAGATAAGAATAGCAATAGTCAAATGGGAAAAAAAGGATCAAATTTCTGAACTAATTGTTTGGTATCCAAGATATATAAGCAACTAACTCATATGTATGCATGTACTATGTATGTATATGTGCATGCATATATGACCAAAAGCCATTCCCTAACAACGAGCCAAATGATTCAAACAGTTTTCAAAAGGACTGCAAACTATTAACAAAAATAGGAAAGAATGCTCCAAATTACCAATAATAAGAGAAAAACAAATCAAAATAAACCAAAGGTCCTACCTCCTACTCAGCAAACTGACAAAGGTGACAAAATACGGAAATAATGCTGGAGGGGTTGTGGCAAGATCGGTACATTAGGTTATAGAACTATGAATCAGAACAACCATTTCAGAAAGTAATTTAGAATAATACGAACAAAGTGAATAAGATGTCCATACTCTGAACACTGCAGAAATGGAAAGCCACTCCAGTATCTTTGCCAAGAAAATCCCATAAAAATGCTCTAAATCACTATTGATTAGACAGATGCAAATCAAAACAACCCTGAGGTACCACATCACACCTATCAGATTGGTTAACATAACAAAACAGGAAAATGATAAATGTTGGAGAAGATGTGGGAAAGTTGGAATACTAATTCACTGTTGGTGGAGCTGTGAGTTGATCCAGTCATTCTGGAGAGCAATTTGGAACTATGCCCAAAGGGCTACAAAAATGTGCACACCCTTTGACCCAGCAATGTCACTTCTAAGGCTGTATCCCAAAGAGATCACAAAAATGGGAAAAGGTCCCACATGTCCAAAAATATTCATAGCAGCTCTTTTTGTGGTAGTCAAGAACTGGAAATTGAGGGAATGTCCATCAACTGGGGAATGCCTGAACAAGTTATGGTACATGAATGTAATGGAATACTATTTGTGCTATAAGAAATGGCGAACATGTGGACTTCAGAAAAACCTGGAAGGATTTATATGAACTGATGCTGAGTGAAGTGAGCAGAGCCAGGAGAACATTATACACAGTAACAGCTACAGTGTGGGAGGACTATTTTTTTTTAATTCATTTATTTAACTTTTAGCATTCATTTTCACAAAATTTTGGGTTCCAAATTTTCTCCCCATTTGTCCCCATCCCCACCCCAAAACACCAAGCATTCTCATTGCCCCTATCACCAATCTGCCCTATCTTCCATCACCCCTCCCTTCCCTTATCCCCATCTTCTCTTTTGTCCTGTAGGGCCAGATAACTTTCTATACCCCTTTACCTGTATTTCTTATTTCCTAGTGGCAAGAACAGTACTCGACAGTTGTTCCTAAAACTTTGAGTTCCAACTTCTCTTCATCCCTCCCTTCCCACCCCTTCCCTTTGGAAGGCAAGCAATTCAATATAGGCCATATCTGTGTAGTTTTGCAAATGACTTCCATAATAGTCATGTTGTGTAAGACTAACTATATTTCCCTCCATCCTATCCTGTCCCCCATTGCTTCTATTCTCTCTTTTGATCCTGTCCCTCCCCATGAGTGTTGACCTCAAATTTATCCCTCCTCCCCGTGCCCTCCCTTCCATCATCGCCCCCCACCCTGCTTATCCCCTTATCCCCCACTTTCCTGTATTGTAAGATAGGTTTTCATACCAAAATGAGTGTGCATTTTATTCCTTCCTTTAGTGGAATGGGATGAGAATAAACTTCATGTTTTTCTCTCACCTCCCTACTTTTTCCTTCCACTAAAAAGTCTTTTGCTTGCCTCTTTTATGAGAGATAATTTGCCCCATTCCATTTCTCCCTTTCTCCTCCAGATATAATTCTCTCTCACTGCTTAATTTCATTTTTTTAAGATATGATCCCATCCTCTTCAATTCACTCTGTGCACTCTGTTTCTATGTGTGTGTGCGTGTGCGTGTAATCCCACCCAGTACTCAGATACTGAAAAGTTTCAAGAGTTACAAATATTGTCTTTCCATGTAGGAATGTAAACAGTTCAACTTTAGTAAGTCCCTTATGACTTCTCTTTGCTGTTTACCTTTTCATGCTTCTCTTCATTCTTGTGTTTGAAAGTCAAATTTTCTTTTCATCAAGAATGCTTGAAAGTCGTCTATTTCATTGAAAGACCAATTTTTCCCCTGAAGTATTATACTCAGTTTTGCTGGGTAGGTGATTCTTGGTTTTAGTTCTAGTTCCTTTGACTTCTGGAACATCCTATTCCATGCCCTTCCATCCCTTAATGTAGAAGCTGCTAGATCTTGTGTTATCCTAATTGTATTTCCACAATACTTGAATTGTTTCTTTCTAGCTGCTTGCAATATTTTCTCCTTGACCTGGGAACTCTGGAATTTGGCCACAATGTTCCTAGGAGTTTCTCTTTTTGGATCTCTTTCAGGTGGTGATCTGTGGATTCCCTGAATACTTATTTTGTCCTCTGGTTCTAGAATCTCAGGGCAGTTTTCCTTAATAATTTCATGAAAGATGATGTCTAGGCTCTTTTTTTGATCCTGGCTTTCAGGTAGTCCCATAATTTTTAAATTGTCTCTCCTGGATCTATTTTCCAGTCAGTTGTTTTTCCAATGAGATATTTCACATTATCTTCCATTTTTTCATTCTTTTGGTTTTGTTTTGTGATTTCTTGGTTTCTCATATAGTCATTAGCCTCCATCTGTTCCATTCTAGTTTTGAAAGAATTATTTTCTTCAGTGAGCTTTTGAACCTCCTTTTCCATTTGGTCAATTCTGCTTTTTAAAGCATTCTTCTCCTCATTGGCTCTTTTGCCAATTGAGTTAGACTATTTTTCAAGGTGTTATTTTCTTCAGCATTTTTTTGGGTCTCCTTTAGCAAGGTGTTGGCCTGCTTTTCATGCTTTTCTTTCATCTCTCTCATTTCTCTTCCCAGTTTTTCCTCCACCTCTCTTACTTGATTTTCAAAATCCTTTTTGAGCTCTTTCATGGCCTGAGCCCATGGAATATTTATTTCGGATGTGTGGGATACAGAAGCCTTGACTTCTGTGTCTTTCCCTGATGGTAAGCATTGTTCTTCCTCATCAGAAAGGAAGGGAGGAATTATCTGTTCACCAAGGAAGTAACCTTCTATAGTCTTATTTTTTTTCCCTTTTCTGGACATTTTCCCAGCCAGTGACTTGACTTCTGAGTTTTCTTTCCACACCCACTATGCCTCCAGATCCACCCAGCCAGCACTTGGGGTCTGAGATTCAAATGCTGCTTTCCAGCCTCAGGGCTTCTAGTGGGGGCAGGGCTGCTATTCAGTGTGAGATTAAGTTCAGGTGCTCAGGTGGGGGCAGGGCCGCCACATGGGGCTCAGTTCCCTCAGGGGGTTTATGTGGAGACCTTCAACAATGGATCTGGGCTCCTGCCTGCTTGGGGAGCCCCTGTCCACCTCCACCCCGCTGCTGCCTCCTGAGGGGGCCTGGGCCATAGGGACACCCCACTCCCCTCTCGACCAGCCAAAGAGACCCTCTCACCGACCCCTGTCACCTGTGGGTGGAGGGAACTGCGAGGCCACTGGAGACTCTGTCCCCGAAGCCCGCTTGGATCTGCTCCCCCCCGGTGCCGTGCAGCCAAGGCAGGGCTGGGCTCCGCTCCGGGTCCGGTGCGCGATGAACCTCTCGTGTCAGGTTTTCAGGTCTGTCTGGAACAGAAATCTCGTCCACTGTATTGTTCTGTGGCTTCTGCTGCTCCAGAATTTGTTGGGAGTTCTTCTTTACAGATGTTTTATGGGCTGTGGGTTCAGAGCTAGCATATGTGTGTCTTTCTACTCCGCCATCTTGGCTCCTCCCTGCTGGGAGGACTATTTTTGATAGACTTAGCCCTTTACAGCAATGGAAGGACCTATAACATTTCCAAAGGACTCATGATGCAAAATGTCATCCACATCCAGAGAAAGAACTATGGATTTGGAACACTGAATGAAGCAGACTATTTTCTCCTTTGTTATGTTTTGTTTTTCTCATAGTTTCTCCCATCTGTTTTAATTCTTCTTCGCAACATGACTAATGTGAAAATGTGTTTAATAGGAATGCGAGTGTAGAATCCATATAAGATTGCATGCCATTTTGGGGAGGGAGGGGGAGAAAATTTGGAACTCATGGAAGTGCTTGTTGAAAACTGAAAACAAATTAATAAATTTGGGGGAAAAAAGAAGTGGCAAGAATACACAAATGAACTACACAAGAAAGATCTTAACATCACTGATAACCACAATGATGTAGTTACTAATCTAGAGTTAGATATCCTGGAGAATGAAGTCAAGTGGATCTTAGGAAGGACCTTAGGAAGTAGACCTTAGTGCAGTTGATGAAATTCCAGCTAAGCCATTTCAAATCCTAAAAGATGATGCTCTTAAAAGTGTTGCACTACATATGCTAACAAATTTAGCAAACTCAACAGTGGTCACTAGATTGGAAAAGATCAGTTTATGTCCCAGTCCTAAGGAAGGGCAATGCCAAGGAATGTTCAAATTACCAAACAACCACACTCATTTCACATGCCAGCAAGGTTATACTTAGGATTCTACAAGTTAGGCTTCAGCAATACGTGAACCAAGAATTCTCAGAAAAGCAGGCTGGTTTTTGAAGCAGAGAAACTAGAGACCAAATTTTCAGCATTTGCTAGATTATGGAGAAAGCAAGGGAGTTCCAGAAAAACATCTACTTCTATTTCATTGACTACACTAAATCCTCTGACTATATGAATCACAACAAAATATGGCAAGTCCTCAAAGAGATGGGAGGATCAAATCATCTTACTTGTGTTCTGAAGAACTTATATTCAGGCCAAGAAGAAACAGAACTGGACATGGAACAACTAATTAGCTTAAGATTAGAAAAAGAGTACAACAAGGCTGTATATTGTCATCTTATTTAATTTATATGCAGAGTACATCCTGCAAAATGCCAGGCTGGATGAACCAAAAACCGTTATTGAGGTTGCTGGGAGAAATATCAATAATCTTAGATATACAGGTGATACCACTCTGATGGCAAAAAATAAAGAGGAATTAAGAAGTCTCTTAATGATGAGAGTGAAAGAAGAGAGTATAAAAGCTGGCTTGAAGTTTAACATAAAAAAATTATTGTGGAAACTGGTCACATCACTTACTGTTAAATAAGAGGGAGAAAAAATGGATGTAGTATCAGATTTTATATTTTGGGCTCAAAGGTCACTGTAGATGGTGACTGCAGTCATGAAATTAAATTATGTTTGCTCTTTGCTCCTTGGAAGGAAAGCTATGGCAAATCTAGACAACACACTAAAAAGCAGAGACATCACCTTGCTGACCAAGTTCCATACAGTCAAAGGTATGGTTTTTCCTGTAGGAATGTATGGCTGTGAGAATCATACTACAAGGAAGGCTGAACACCACAGAATTAGCATTAGCTAACCACAAAAGCATTAGCTTTTGAATTGTAGTACCAGAGAAGATTTTTGATTTTTGAGAGTCCCTTGGACATCAAGGAAATCAAATCAGTCAATACTTAAAGAAATTAATTCAGGCTATTGACTGAAAGACTGAATACTGATGCTGAAGATTAAATACGTTGGTCACATAAAGAGGAGACTGGACTCATTGGAAAAGACTCTAAAGCTAGGAAAAGTTGAAGGTAAAAGGAAAAAGGGACAGCAGAAAATAAGATAGATAAATACTGTCATGGAAACACTGAACATGAACTTGGACAGACTTTGAGAGATACCGGAGACTAAAAGGGACTATGGTATGCGATGGTCAACAAGGACATAGAGAGTCTGATATGACTGAATGACTAAACAATGACAACCTTTTGACCCAAAGATTCTAACAGGTATATGCTCCAAGAAGGTCACTGTTAGGAAGAAAGGGTCAATATATACCACAATATTTGTAGTAGCACTTTTACAATGTAAATAGGAAAGACAAACTGTACAAAACAATTAAGAATGAATTTGCAAAATTACCAAATACAAGTATGATTCAAAGAAAATATATGAAAAGCTATGTTCCCTCACTCATTTGCAGAGTTGAGACATCTAACGATGTTGAATGTTACGTATATCTTCATAATTTTTTAAAAATTGATTGGTCTTTGCTAATTTTTTTTCTTTTCATCTTTTTGTTCTTTTAAAATATTCTTTGTTATATAGAGGGAGAGGGTTGTCTGAGAGGGAGAAGAGAGAAGGGGAGAGGGAAAAAATTAAATGATGTAAAAATGAAGGATAGCAATAGAAATTTGTTTTAAAAATATTACAGGAAAAAGGAAAATGAACCAATAACAGATTAACAGCATCTAAAAGGATGGAACAAGAAATTCCAGAAGGATTTATAGGATAAATGAAATGTACAAAATAAGAAATTACAGATAAATGTGCCATAATTTATAGCTCTTGATGGAAATATTTTTAAAAATTAGTCGATTAAAAAAAATTTTATCCACAGTTAGGAGTTTCTGCAAAGAACTAAAAGAGAGACTGAATATAAAAATACTGATATGGGGAGAAATTTGGTAGAAGTAAAGGACAATTATGGTAAAAGTAAACAAGACAGCTTTATACACCAAGGCCACCAAACTTCAAGAGATGATGCACAAAGACAACTTAAGGAGTGTAGCCTCCCAGAAGAAAATAACTAAAAAACCCACAAAACTTGAATGCCATAATGAAATCAGTAAGAGAAGGAATCCAGAACGTCTGAATACAAAAGTACTAACAGAAAGAATTCACAAAACAAATTCTATTAGCCACTGCTGGGAACGGAATAATATATTCTAATAAGAAAAGCAGATATAATATGTTAGACATTCAACAAGAAAAGCATTTGATACAGTTCTGCAGGAAAATAAAAGCAGAATACTTAACAGAAAAATATAAACACAAGAAAGGTAAATAAGTACAATTACCAAGGAAATGATACATAATAGAATAAATTATTCCATATTTAGAGAGGTTTAGTTTTTTTAAAAAGAGAAAAAAGGGATCATCTAGTGATTAGAAAGCACACAGAGGGGTAGAGATGTAAGTAAAAATTAAATCAGCAATAAAAGTGATACGATCTAAGATGCACAATCATCCTACAGATGAAAAATATATTTTGTGAGGGGAAATTCCAGAGTTGGAAGGTTCATAAATGGGCAGAGGAGCGGTTTAGACAGAGGGAAATAAGTGATGTACTTCTGTCAAGTTGGTCAGTGAACAGTGAAATAATGACTTCTACAACAACAAATCTGAAGAACTGATTTCTCTCAGCAAGAAATTAGACTGCATGAGAATGAGAGATGTGGCACAAGGGAAGGATTGCAGCTGGAGGAAAAAATAAGGGAAGAGAGCTCTAATTCAGGGTTAAAGAGTCACAATGAAGAGTATTTCCTCAAGGGAAGAAAGTATATACCAGCAAAATGAAATGGGGACTTCATAATGAATTTACTAGAGGTGGGGAGGAAGTAGATGCACTGGGGCACCACACTATCTTGGCCTAAAAGGAGGGAATATGCAACCTACTAGACCCAGCTGAGAAATGCAAATGGGACATGGATACAGAGATGAGATGGTATGGCCAATGGAAACAATTGGGGAGAGGGCAGGGAATAAAATTTGGACCACAAGATTTCAGATACAGGATAGCTCCTTTTTTATTTATTTTTATTTTTTATTCTAAATTTAAGCAACAAATAACATGAAAATTTCCTTATACAAATAGAAAAAGAGAAAGGATTACACATAAAACCATGAATCTCTATTATGTACAGTTTGTTTTTTCCATTTAGGTATGTAATAAATTCAAAGTGTAAGTTTCAAAGTTGTCCTGCTTGCCTGGGTGTTTTTTTTCTGGACCTCTTTCTGTTTTTGTCTAAGTTTATCAATAGAAATAAACAAGGAAATTACATTTCCTTCTATACATTTTAAAATACTTCAATAACTCTCTTTTTTTTTCTTTTTAGCAAACCTCTAGTCAGCCTCTCTCTCCCTCCAAGTTACCACACCATTCTGAAATGGGAGAAAAAAAAGCAAGAAAACAAAAGCAAAAACCCTTACAGTAAATATGTATAGTCGAGCAAAACAAATTCACACACTAGTCAGCACCTAGGGTAATTTCTGTCATGGGGCACTGCTTCTGTACATATTACTTCACTCATAACTTGATACTTCTAAAAGTGAAGCATAACAGAAAAAAGGGGGTAAAATCAGTATTACAGAAATTGGTTCAAAAAGGAAGCTCAAACTCATACTTCAAAAGCTTTAACCCCATGAGGAACAAAAAATGATTAAAGAAACAATAAGGATATAGTATAAGAATAAAATTTCAGAATATACCAGAAAGGAAAAGAATTAATGAAGAGAAGCAAAAAAAAAAAAAACAAACTTAGAAAAAGGCACAGAAAAAAACTAAAATATAATTAGTTGGAGGGGAAGAAAAGAAGGGGAATTTTGAACCAACCCCTTACTGAGGAGAAGAACATGGGGAAAATACGGGAATACCTAAATAAATGTTTAAATAGATAAGGGTATTAGTAATACAAATAAAATCCCAAAAGTAGGAAAGGGTTGACAAATGAAAGTAGAGAGTGAGGATGGGGAAGAAAATCTGTGAGAATAAAGTTGCACCAAAGCGATTTAAACAAATCAAATGATAAGGAATGAGTAAAGAAGAAAGGAATTAAATAATCTTTTGAAAAGTAATAAAGGCACAAATGGATGAAAATACAAACCTGACCCTCATAACTTCAAGTAAGAATGTGTTAAGCAATGCAATAAGCAAACAACCCTGACTATTGATCACAGAGATGCAAATCAAAACAACTCTGAGGTTCCACATCACACCTATCAGAGTGACTAACATGACAGAACAGAAGATGATATCACATTCCACTAAAGGAAAGAATAAAATGCACACTCATTTTGATAGGAAAACCTATCTCACAATACAGGAGAGTGGGGGACAAGAGCACAAGCAGGGTGGGGGGGAGGATAGAGGGGAGGGCATGGGGAGGAGAATGCAATCCAAGGTCGACACTCATGGGGAGGGAAAGGATCATAAGAGACTAGAAGTAATGGGGGACAGGATAGGATGGAAGGAAATATAGTTAGTCCTATACAACACAACTAGTATGGAAATCATTTGCAAAACTACACAGATTTGGCCTATATTGAATTGCTTGTCTTCCAAAGGGAAGGGGTGGAGAGGGAGGGAGCTAAAGAAGTTGGAACTCAAAGTGTTAGGATCAACTGTAATGTTCTTACCACTAGGAAATAAGAAATACAGGTTAAGGGGTAAAGAAAGCTATCTGGCCCTACAGGACAAAAGAGAAGACGGAGACAAGGGCAGAGAGGGAGGATAGAAGAGAGAGCAGATTGGTCACAGGGGCAATTAGAATGCTTGGGTTTGGGGGGGGGAGGGGATAAACGGGGAGAAAATTTGTAACCCCAAATTTTGTGAAAATAAATGTTAAAAGTTAAATTTAAAAAAAAAACCATAAAAAAAAAAAGAAGATGATAAACGTGGGAGAAGATGTGGGAGAGTTGGTGGAGCTGATCCAACCATTCTGGAGAGCAATTTGGAACTATGCCCAAAGGGCTACAAAAATGTGCATACCCTTTGACCCAGAAATATCATTTCTAGGGCTGTATCCCAAAAAGGTCATAAAAATGGGAAAAGGTGCTACGTGTACAAAAATATTCATAGCAGCTCTTTTTGTGGTAGCTGAGAACTAGAAATCAAGGAAATGTCCATCATCTGGGGAATGGCTGAACAGTTGTGGTATATGAATATAATGGAATTCTGTTGTGCTATAAGAAATGATGAACAGATGGACTTCAGAAAAACCTGGAAAGACTTATATGAACTGATGCTGAATGAAATGAGCAGAAACAGAACATTATACATAGTAACAGCCACAGTGTGTGAAGACAGTTTCTGATATACTAAGCCCTTCACAGCAATGCAAGGACCTAAAACATTCCCGAAAAACTATGGAATCAGAACACAGAATGAAGCTGACTAGTCTCACTTCTGTTATGTTTGTTTTTTCTCATGTTTTCTCCCATTCATTTTAATTCTTCTATGCACATGACTAATGTGAAAATGTGTTTAATTTAAAAAAAAATACAGAACATTAAAAAAAAAAACCTGAGAATCCAAAATTGAGAATCATCCAGAAAAATATAAAATAAGTAAACAGAAATTCAAAGAGACATTAAATTAATATTTTTTTAAAATAAAAGTAAACTAGATGCAAAAAACTACCAAAAGATGGGTTTACAGAATAATTCTATCCAAATTTTACAAATCAAGAACAATTTAAATGACTGAAAGGATAGTGAGTGCTCATGGTGAAGTCATGCCAACATGATAAAAATGATACTACTTAGACAATTTACGGATTAAATGCAATGTCAAACTACCAAAGAGATGCTTTACAGATCTAGACAAAAATAACAGCAAAGTTAACTGTGAGGAACAAAAGATCTAGAATGTCAAAGGGAATAATGAAAGGTAGAAATGAAGATGGAACACCACTTTCTGATATCAAGCTATATTATAGACTAACAATCATCAGGACTATTTGCTGCTGATTAAAAAATGAAAAAGTAGTTAAATGGAATATACCAAACTTACAGGAAGAATAAGAAATAATCAAATTCATTAACACAATGTTCAAATCCCAAAATACAAATTACATAGGAAAGAACTGCTGGGAAAACTGAAAAACAATCAGGCAGAAATTAATTTTGGACTAATATATTGTATCATATAACAAATTCAAAATGAGCATGTAATGTGAATATTAAGTATCACAAAAAATTAGAAGAGAAGCATTTCATATACCTTTGACCATGATGCTGGGAGATATATTTTTAATCAAACAAAGAATAGAGACAATTACAAAAAGATAAAATGGAGAATTCTGATCACATGCATTTGAAAAGCTTTTGCATGAACAAAATTAATGCAACTAGCAGAAAAAAGGAAGTAGTCAACCAACAAAAAAAAGAGTTTATATCGAATATCTTTGAAAAGACTTGAATATCCAACATATACAGTCAACGAATAGGAATAAATAAAACCAAAAGTCATTTGTGGGAAAGTGGTTAAATGATATGGAAAAAAATTCTCAAAAGAATGGCAAAACAAACGAAAGGATCCTCCAAATCACTACTGAGAGTAATACAAATCAAAACAACCGTGAGGCTTTACCTTTCACTTATAAAGTTAATAAAGATGAGAATAGTCAAAGCTGGAGAGGCTGTGGAAAGATGGGTACACTAAATGTATTATACTGGAGCTGTGAATTGGTTCAGTCTTTCAGGAAAGCATTATGGAATGAATAAAAAGCCTATACTAATTGACTCAGAGATTTCACAGCTAAAAACACATACTCTAAGGAGGTCAACAACAGAATGGTCTCATACATGCCATAATATTTGTAGCAGCAATTTTTTGTGGTAGCTAAGAACTGGAAGCAAAATTGCTCATTAATAGAGAAACTGGTAAACAAATTGTGGCATGTGAATGTAGTAGAATATTAATTACTGTGCTGTAAAAAGAATAACAAAATAAGTGAACTAAATTCTGAGAAATTCTAATGGCTAAGTTTGGTCCCAGAGCAAAGATTTGGGAAGACATTTCCTCACTTTCCACCCTTTCTTCTTTGAAGAGGCGGAGTAATAACGGGTATTGAATACTTCATATAATACCAGACTTTTTCAATATGTTGGTTAGTTTTGATGAATTATTTTTTCTCTCTCTCTCCTTTTTTCTTTCTTTTCAACAATGGCTCTCTGGGAGGGTAGGGGTGGGAGTTTGGGAGAGGAATCATAGGGGAAAATGTAGGTGATATAAAAACAAAAGAATCAATTAAAATGCCTTTTTAAGAAAAAAAATCTGGAAGTATTTTGTTACCAGCCAATTCTTGCAGCCTGGATGAAATATTTGAAAGGTGAAATTTACGTAAACAATACACTACTATCACATTTGACAAGATTATTTTTTAAAACTACACTAATGATGGAAAAAATAATTTCAAGTGTTACAAAACACAAACTATACTCACATGTCTGGGATTCTGCCAAATATAACCTTCCTCAACATGCTGCCAAGGCCTTTGCAACAAAACAGCTTCTGACCTTCCTTGTTTCTTCCCTGTCTCAATTTTGTCTGTTTTCTGCAGCATGTTAAAGTAATAGCCTTGCTTGGAAATACATTAAATGAAATTCAAAAATGCTAATTTGTGAAAGGGCAAGAATGTTAAGCCTCAATGAAGACAAATCTTCAATTTTCAAAAGTCCACAAATATGATAAAAAGAAGAAAAAAGAAACTACTAATGGTGACAGATTAGAATATAAGCCTTATTAGATGAAGTTCCATATGGCGTGTGTGTATGTGTGTGTGTGTGTGTGTGTGTGTGTGTTCAGGGGTTGGGCAGGCAGGGAGAGGAGAAGGGAAGAGGGAAGTTTTCCACTGCTTTTCTGAAAATTAGCATTTTACATATATATATATGTGTATATATATATATATATATATATATATATATATATATATATATATATATATACACATATATATATATATGCCTGACAATGCTAAAAGCAAGTCAATCCAGAAATTACATTGACTTCATTTTTCAGCAAATTCATATTTATTGTCCAAGAGATACTTGAGTGCTTAAAAGTTCAACAGTTCATACTTCCATTTGAAACAAACACAGAAAATATTCACAAGAAAAAAATCATTATTAAATTTGTAATTACTGTTTGAATAAGTTACTCCATTAGTTGTAGTATACCTTACAAGATATTTTATGAGCATTATGTTCCCAAAATAACAAAATGACTTTAGATTTCTAAATACTCCCAGAGGTGAGAAAATAGCACTCTCAATACTTCATAAATTAGCACTCTCATTAACATATGTACCTCCTAAAATATTCAGACTTCCTTCCATACTCACCGTCTTTATCAGTGGCTATGGAGAATATAGAAAATGAGTCAAACAGTCAAATACTCACAATTATCTGAATTTTTTTTCCCTTCTTTGAACTTCTCAACCTAAATTTCTGTTCTGGCAATGAGGGATTTTCCTGCTCATCTAGGTCCCCTGAATTTTAGCACTCTACAAACACCAAGCTGGTCTGACTGTGGTTTATGTTGATTTCCCAGTTTGTATGTCACTTCTGCAGATCCAGGCAGGTAATGCTCTTCCTTTAAGTAGGAGTTTACCTAATTATCCCCACATGTCAGCTCTTTCTTGAGCAGGATATGACCCTACATTCTTAGGTAAGTCATTACCTGACACTTGGCAGCAAGTTTAAATATCATTTGTATGTATGTGTGAATTGTACATTTTATCGAGATGCTGTAGAACCCTTTTGCAGAAAAGGAAAGCAAGAAAAAAAGTAAAAGGGAGGAATTAGGGAACAAATAGGATGATCTGAAGAAACTCAAGGCAATATTACCATTGCATTGCTTTCCTATGTGATAGTGAAAATAGTCCTAATATCCTTTATTTGAGGCCAGGAGAATTAAAATCTAAATGAGCATGATGTCCTTGTTCAAAGTTTTATTTGGAATGTTAGAATCCATTTAGTGAACTGACTTTTCTACTAAGTCAAGAATAGGAAACTTTTTTTTCTACTAAGAGGTACACACAGAAAGATAAAGTTACTTTTAAAACAAAATAAACTTAAAAGAAACACAACACATATCCTAGAGAATCAGAATTTTAGAACCAGTAGTCTTAAAAATGATCTAACTTTCTCACTATATAAAGGAGAAAAATGAAGTGAAGAAGAATGAATTGATTTATCCAAGGTCACACAGCCAATAAGAACCAGAACTGAATCTAAACCCAGACTTTGATTCTTTTTTTCACAACTCCATAATTTCCCACCCACAAAGTAAAAAAATACAATACAAAACAAAAGATTAAACATACGGTTAACACAAAAAAAGTATTTTTAATTTCCATTTAAGTGAAGGGATAGAAAGAATTAAAAAATAAGGATAGGAGAGAGAGAGAGAATATTTAAAAGAGGAAAAAAATATAAAACAAAAAAGAAATCTAGAGTGATACATTTTCAGAGTTGAGAGTGATGAGCATTGATAGAAACACTACTTTTTGTCATATCCCCGAATGATTACCATCAAAATATAGCAACTAAAAATATGCCTTTCTGTCCTAGGAAACAGGTTGCCTACTTTGATTTTTAAATTCTAAAAAGATTTTCTTAAAAATAAAGTTATTTTCTCATGAAATCCTAAAGGTTTTTCATGTAAGTTTTAGAACTCTGGACTCTTGAGAGGCACATATAAATTTATTAGATGTCACCTATAAGTACCATTAATATTCAATAATTTCTGTGAGGTCTTATCTTATACTGTCAAGAACTTAGGAATGTCCTCAATCTACCACCAATCCAACCACAATCAGCAACATTTATTTCATTTTTCTGAGTCTTATTTTTTCCAAAACCAAATCCTGCTTTTTGGTTCAATTGCATGCTAGTAAGGGTTATATATAGAGAAGGCACTAAATAAAAGCAACAAAAATAAACCTCTTCAAAATTCTTCAAAAATGGTTAGCACCACTGTTCACAGCCTCTTCAGTGACTCTTATTAGAGGCACCCTCTAAATGGGATAGCCATGGCAACATACTTTTTTAGCTATAGAGCTGTGGCTAGATTTTAGAGCAATACTTAGCTAGATCTAATCAAATGGTATTCCTAACTTCAGATGGAAGTGAAACATCTCCAGCAAAGTAAAACAAGTAAAGCTTACTTAATACAATGACGTCCTCTGAAAGTACATGCAGCATTCCACAGCTGACGCACACCCTTCTATTCTCTTAATTAACAGAAATGTGCTTTTTACTATTACCCCCTTACTATATTGGGAAAACAAAGAAAAAGCCATGTGAAAAAATGTTCCAAATCCCTACTAATTAGAGAAATGTATGGATTCCACCTATTTCAAGTTGTCAGTAAGCAAGATAACCAAACTATTCAGGGATGGATCAGATTTAAACATAGTTAGTTTTTTTCAGTGCCCTGAGAACTTCATTTGCTAAGTGAAGATGGATATTCTCAGGATCCCCTTCACTTCCCTTTTTTTAAAATCTGGCTCAACTTTTGGCTCTGTTATTTGCTATTAAATACGTAACCTTGGCCAAGTTACTCAGCTTCTGGGACCCAGTTTCTTCATTTATGAAATGAGGATGTTATACTTTTAAATAACCTCCCCATCCAACTCTATGATCCTAGATTAAGTAAATCCAATTCCTTCCAGGAGAGTCACAGAACTTATTTAATAAATTTTCTCCCTCAATGCTGGTTAATGATTTATCCACATCTGTCCTTGGTTTGGTCACTTACCCAGGTTGTTTTAATAGATTTTCAATCAGTCTTTGGGGCACATGGCCTTATTCAAAGAGGTGCTCATAGCTTCAGTTACCAGCTGTGTCCTTTGTATAGGACAACAACTTCCCCCTGTATTCAAAGATCTGCTATTTACAAGTTTGGGTTTAATTAAAACAGTATTTTTCTCTTGAATCCTGGATGATAAAACTGTCAGTGAACAACAGAAAATGCGAAGTCCAGGTGGGTAATCTAGTATTAACTGCTGCAACTAGCAAGAGATGGGAAAAACATCAGGCAGGGCCCCCAAAAAGAACAATTGTATAATCAATCCATCTGCCAGTTTTAGAAATTTGGCTAAAAAAATGGTCATGATTCCAATTTAAAAAAAAAAAAAACCTTTATGTTTTACTAAGGAAAACTAAAGCAATCTGTTTACACAAATGAAGTGGAAGGTAAAGTAGAGAAATGAAAAATAACGATGAAGCTAAGTTAAAGGAGTAATTTTATAGTTAAAAGTAAACATCAGAACCTAGAAGTGCCGTACACATAGGTGTTTAATAAATGTTCATAGAATAAGAGAGAAAAAAATAATAGGTTCTCCTGACAGTATCTTGCCAAATGATTTGAGTTTTGAACATTGGGAAGAATATTTAGATAATTCATTGATCCAAATATCCTAAGAGTCTACACTTAAGTCCCTATATTTTACGATCACTTTTGATACCATTTACATGGTTTACTGGCAGTTAGATGTCATAGTACATGAAGTATGTGACAATGTCTGTAAGCCTTGAGGTTCAAATCCTGCTTCAGACGCTGAGGGCTATACGAGCACAAGCAAGTCATTTAACCTGCTTCAATCTGTTAAAACATCTTCTATTTACAATGTATATAAATTTTGCATGTACAATTTTTCTGCATGTTGCCTCCCTGTAAGAACCTGTCCAAGGTGAGTTCCTGGAGGACAACAATAGTGTTTTTGCCTTTCTTTGTATCCTTGGAGCTCAGCATACAGTAAGTGATTAATATTGTGTTAACTGACTGCCATATATAAAATACTTTGCAAATCTTAAAAATTTAATAACAGTTATAAAAGTAATAGCTATAAATACTATTTATTAGTATTTATATTATTACTGTTACACATAATTCTGCATTATATTATCTGATGAGGCAGGTAGGTGGCACAGGTTAAAAGCTTGCCTCGGAGCTTGCCAGCTGTGTAAAACGAGGTAGGTCATTTAATCTCTTAGTTTCTTCACCTGTAAAGTTGGGACAATAACAGCACTTACCTCCCAGTGTTGTCATGGGGATCAAATGAGTTTATATACATAAATGAGTGTGTATGTATGTATGCACTTACACACATATATATATGACCTTGCAATGTTAAAGAGCTATATAAATACTAGATTTTATTTTTATTATTATTAGCACCAGCCCATGAACTCACTTCACTTATTCAATATACTTCCATTCAGTTACAATTTGAACTCAGCTACGGCTGGCCACATAGTTTCAGCTGAGAACCATGAAGACAGCTCCATTCCTATCATACTTGTCTTTTTGCACTCACACTGAGACAGTACTATCTATTAACATAACTTCAATACAAAGGGGCTGTGTAAATGATGTCTATGTCTGCCATTCAAGGTCTCCCAAAATCTGCCTTAAACCTATCAAAAACAATCTCCCACTATCTATTCCCCAATATGAATCCTCCCATTTCTGTAGTACTCCTGCCATGACCATTCCAGTCCAAAATGTTCTCGCCTTCCTCTCAAACCCTTTACTATGTGTACTTTTCATTTTGTATTTAACCAGATAATACCTTCAGTTATTTAAACATCCGTGTATGTAAACATGAAGTCTAAGTACATATTTATGTACAGACATGGCATATATATGCATACATAGCAATTAAATTGTAAATTCCTTAGCAGCAAGGACATTTTAAATATCTACATATTTATTGTGTGATTCACATAGCTGAATGCAATTATGGACATTCAAGAGCTAAATTTTTGTTGAATGACTCAGCCAAAATTCCTATATAATACAAAAACTACAAGTCCTAGGAACAAGTGAAATAACCAATACACTAAAATTCTGGTACAACTAAAATGTTGAAATTTTGAAGCCTTGGAAGAACATGGATTTCATCCCTATTTCAGAATATTAAAATAAATTGGAGGGACAATCAAAATTATGAAGACTTTTTTTGCAAATTTCCCTTAAACACTCAAAGGAATTTTTTCATTTAGGAACATAAACAATACCAACATATGTATAGACATAAGTAAATATGAAACCGTAATCAGAAGGTAGGAAGGGATTGCCAAATCAGAACCAAGAGACACCTTATATAGAAGATGCAGAAAGAAGATGTAGCTTTCTTTGAAGAAAGTGAAGGGTTCGTAGAGAACAAGGTCAGGAATGAGTGCATATGCACATATACATCTGTGCTCACATATACAGTTTGTGTTCCTAAATGAAAAGGTGACTTTAGATCTGTAAAGGAAATTTTTTAAAAAGTTGTAGAAGAACATAACTGAATACAGCTAGTTTCCAGTCACTGTGAATAATGAATCCTCTGAAGCAGTAGCATACAAATTCACATATTTCCATTGGGCTAGAATCAATTACCATATGTCATAATCATAAGTTCAAGTACTGTAAATTCATGCAGAGGGAATCCATCATTCACACCATTAGAGGCCTTGCAATGCTACTATGCTGTAAGAAATTACTCGATTTTCAGAGAAACAAGGGAAGACTTGTATGAGTGACAGAGAGTGAACTGAACAGAAACAGAAGAATTTATATATATGCTGTAACATCAATATAGCAAAAATGAACAATTCTGAAAAATTTAAGAACAACAATTAATTATGATTCCAGAGGACCCATGATGAAGAATGTCATTCACCTCTAGACAGAGAGAGACTAATATGCCAGATGAGAAACAAATTTTTGGACATGATGAATATGGGAATTTGTTTTGCTTGACTGTGCTTAAGGTTTTATTTTACTCCCCTTCCGCAACTCTGCAAGGAAAAGTAGAAGAAAAAAGAATTAAAAATTAAAATTTAATTTTTAAAGTCTTCCTTAATTTTTATTTTCTCCTAAATATCCCCTCCCCCCCCACGGGAGTAAACCCTTCTATGGCTTCAAATTTTCACAACTTTCATCATATGAGAATTTTGTTGCATCAACCACTGCCCCAGGTCTAAGGCTTTGTTGTTACTGTTGTTTTTAATTCTATATAGATCTTGGTTCATTAATTCATTCAGCAAATATTAAGTCCTTAGCGTATAGATAACAATGCAGTGTGTCAAATGATATTCAAATAATGGTTTGTTCATAAACTACATTTGTCTGGCATAATAAATTTCAGAGAACAGCTTATCCAAACAATAATTACAAATTTACTTTTAAACATCTTAATCTATTATCTACCTATAAAACATCTATCATATTTTAACTTTGTTATCAATGGAGTTACGTGGTTTTAGAAATCTTATCTTCAAGTATGCGAAAAGCAGGTAAGGCTTTAAAACAGAAGAAAACATAATACACATTAAATGTATAATATTAGTTCAATTAACAAAGAAGATGCATTACAGCAGCTCATTTTTTGCTTCACTGTTAAATTTATGGAAAAGCAGAGACAGCAATGGCCAAAGACCCAAAACATCGGAAGAAGGAAGGAACAGTATAAAAATGTTGAAGCAGTTTGGCCTTTTGAATTAAAGCACAACCAATAAATCAGGTACTTTCGATTTCCAGATCCATTATTTCCATGAGCAAACACAATTCCAATTAAGATCTTTTTACAAATAAATACAGCACTCCCGAGAGAGACAGCTGGATGGCACCAGGAATGGGGTCAGGAAGACCACAGTTTAATTCTAGCCTAAGGCACTTACTAGCTGTGTGACCCTGGACAAGTCATTTTTACTTCTGGTTTCCTCATCTGTAAAGTGGGGATAACAATATCATCTACATTGCAGGGTTGTTGTAAGGATCAAATTATCAAATGAATTATTTGTAAAAAGCTTAGTACAATGTCTGGCACGCAGCAGGCACTATACAAATGTTAGCTACTATTATTATTTACATAACTGAGGAAGGAGAGGAATGGGAATAAATGGTGACTGTAAAATGGGCACATTTATGTGAGCTGAGAGAAAGCAGAGCAGTCAGATTCTGTTAGTCAAAACTACCTAGGAGTGCAAAGTTCTTGATGTCAGGGACTGTATCTTCAACGTTTTTTTCAAATATCCTACATCCATAGTAAAAAAGCAACATGGAACATAAGAGTGAAGGGGTCCCTGGACTTAAAAGTCATAAGGTTTTGAAACATACCAGGAATATGACCTAGGGCAAATCACCATTTCTCTGACCTTTAGTTTCCTTATCTATTAAATGGAAATAAAATACTGAAGACTACCTACCACACAGAGCAATTGTAAGGATTAAATAAAATCATGTACATAACGTGTTTTGTAATCTTAATATTCAAATTGATCTGTAATCTCTTTGTCCCAGTGGTTCCCTCCAACCATGCAAATCACATTAATGTGTCCAATATACTGTGTGTCTATTCTTGTCCACATTCTCTCCAAAAGTTCACTGAAGGGCAACCATACAATGTGCTGAAGGCTTTCCTCACTTTTTCCCCGTAGCTTCATACCCTACATATGTAAAACAGGCTTTTAATATTGGTGAATTAATATAAATCTCTGTACATTAGTTGTAAGGTCCCAACTCTCCTGCCCCCCAGTAAGTTCTAAATTTACTCTGGTAAAGAAGAGATGGTCTAGTGGGGAGGGAGGAGAAGGCAGCATTCCCCAAACCCCAGGGGAGGGAATATTCTAAGTTAGAACTAAAGAAGATCCTTCTCGGGCAAGCAGCTATTATCTGGATGGACAGGAATCAGACTGAACTGAACTGCAAGTCTTTGGTCTAGTCACCACTCAGACACCAGAATTTGCCCTTTCTGTGCAGGCTAACATCTTAGGTAAGGGCAAAAGTCTTCATGGGTTTATTCAGCTGCTGCCTTGTAACACGTTTTTTCTTTCTACTCAAATCCTACTTTTTTGCACAGAGCTGCTACCTAACATATCTGTCTGAAAGTTTCTCTGACTCATTGTTACCATCAGGGATTCAGGCCATTTCATGCTATGGAGAGGGCTGAAAGATGGAAGAATTTCTTTTTCCTCTCCTACTTCTTAAAATGGAAAAAAGAGAAATGTTGGTCTATGATTTTTTTTTAAATCTCTGGTCCAGTAGAGATGGCCATAGTATAGCACCAAGAACATTGCATTTGGAGTCAGAGGATATGATTTGAGTACCAGCTCTGCTACCTCTGTTGTGACCTTTGGCTAATCACTTACCCTCTCTAATTCAGTTTCCTCAAGTCCAAATTATATGATCTTATGAAAGCATTTAAGATATTTGTATTTCTACACAGCCTTTACAAAATTATTTCTAAAACTTCTGCAATTTTCCCATAGTTTCAGAACGTTGGAAATATTTTAGGTCCAATACCTGGAGGCAAAAACTGTAAGTGGTACTAGAACTGCTGTTGTATTTGGTTGCACTACAAAACAAATGGCACACTTAAAACCTGATTTTAGAAAAGCATTTTCAAATATTGTAGCACATGGAACATCTCCAGGTATTTGGTCTAGGAATGGAACCCGGGATTAAGACAACCTCCAAATCCCTTTGACTTTTGCCTGCTTCAGTTGCCTCCATTTTCTACCTCCAAGTTACTGTTTTTCAATCTTTCCTTCATATTGCTGCCCAAGGAATCTTACTACTATGCATACCAATATGGATATGGCTCGCCTCTACTTTAAAAAAAAAAATCTCATTTCCCCATTGCATAACCAAAAAAGTATAAACTTTTTTGAGCTCTCCATTTTTATCATGAATTTTATAAACCTCAATAAATATGAACATTTGCACATACTAAAAAAACTGGATATGACTGGAAATATCATGTTGAATTTAACATATACTATTGAAAATTTGTTGCTACAAATATATTTATATGTTAAATTCAACATATTTCCAATATTTTTCTGCTTGTATGTGGCCCATTCTGAACTTCTTTCTGTTCTCTTTTCTATTATTTTAATGTTTTACTGATGATTTTATTTTTTATTGCAATTATTGCCATCCTATAAATTTCCATCACACCCTTCCTGCCCCCACAAAAAATAACCCAGCCTTGTAACAAATAATTAAAAGTCAGGCAAGACAACTCCACACACTGGACATGTCTGAAAACATATATCTTATTTCTCACATTTTGGCCATCATTTCTTTGTTAAGATGTAGGTATCATAGTACCACATCACACCTATAAGATTGGCAAACATGACAGAACAAGAAAATGATAAATGCTGGAGAGGATGTGGGAGAGTTGGAACACTAATTCATTGTTGGTGGAGCTGTGAGCGCATCCAACCATTCTGGAGAGCAATTTGGAACTATGCCCAAAGGGCTACAAAAATGTGCATACCCTTTGACCCAGCAATATCGCTACTAGGACTATATCCCCAAGAGATCATAAAAATGGGAAAGGGTCCCACATGTACAAAAATATTTATAGCAGCACTCTATGTAGTTGCCAAAAACTGGAAGTCAAGGGGATGTCCATCAATTGGGGAATGGCTGAATAAATTATGGTATATGAATGTAATGGAGTACTATTGTGCCATAAGAAATGATGAACAAGAAGACTTCAGAGAGGCCTGGAAGGACTTATATGACCTGATGCTGAGTGAAAGGAGCAGAACCAGGAGAACTTTATGCACAGCAACAACCACAGTGTGTGAGAGTTTTTTCTGGTAGACTTAGATTTTTGTAATAACACAAGAACTTCTGAAAAAAAAAAAAAATCCCAATGGTGGACCTCAAGGCAAAAAGCCTTCCACACTCAGAGAGAGAAATATGGAAGTCACTCACATAATGTAGCAGATCATGTTTGTGTATGTGTATCTGTTTGTGTATCATGTTCTGATTTGTTATACGGATTCTTTCATTTATCTTAGTCTGACTACACAGCATGACGATAGTGAAAATATACTCAATAGGAAAGTTTATGTAGAATCTATACAGAATTGTATGCAGTCGTGGGGAGGGAGGGAGGTAGTGGGGGGTGGGTGGGGAGGGATAAAATCGCAATTGTATGGCAGTGATTGTTAAACATTAAAAAAAATAAAAAAATTAATTAAAAAAAAAAAAAAAGATGTAGGTATCATAAATCTTCATTAATTTCTCATAGTGGTTGGTCATTGTATCAATCTGAAATCTTCAGTATTTCACAGTTGCTTTCCTTCGCAATGGTATTGTCATTGTACAAATTATTCTCCTGGTTCTATTTACTTCACTCTGTATCAGTTCATATATGTCCTCTCAGTTTCTCAGAATTGCCTCTGTCTCATCATTTCTTACAGTATAACAATACTCCATTATATTCATATACCACACTTTGTTCAGCCATTTCTCAACAGATGGGCACCCATTTTGTTTATAACACAAAAAAAATGCTGTTATAGATATTTGTATCTATATTGATATCTCCCTTTTTTCTCAATTTTGACAGAATATATACCTAATAGTGGTATTACTGATTAAAAGGATATACACATTTTAGTGATGGGGATGGAAGTGGGAAGTAAAACATCCAAATTGTTTTCCAAAATGGTTAGACTGGTTCACAGTTCCAAAAGAAAATCATGCTCCTGTTCTCATACCACCTCTCCAACAATTATCATTTTTCTATTTTTATCATTTTTGTCAATCTGATGAGTATGAAGCAGAACACTGGAGTCATTTTAATTTGCATTTCTCTCCTAAGTGAATTTAGAGCATTTCTTTATAGGGGTTATTGATAACCAGACTCTCTTCTTTTTGCGAACCACCTGATCACATCCTTTGACCATTCATCTGGGGAATATTTCATGTTCTTATATGTTCGAATCAATCCCTTATTTATCTTGTGTATCAAGCCTTTGTCGGAGAAATTTGCAGCAATATTTTTCCCAATTATCTATTATTTCCATTCTAATTTTGACAGCATTAGTTTGCTTACACAAAAACTTTTCAATTTTATACAATCAAAACTGTTTGTTATCTTTTATGACACCTTCCTATCTCTTGTTAAGAAAGGTATATATCCATCTCTGATCCTCAAGTTTGTTGATGATATTACTATTGATATCTAAAACCTATACCCATCCAAAAAACGTTGTGATTTGCCCAAGAATATATAAGCTCGAAAGTATCTGAAATTATATTTGACTGCAGATCTTGAGCTCTATTTGCTCCTTTAAATATTTAGATGCTATACTGCTACAAATATATTACATGTTGATATAAACTATGGTACCCTTAAGTATGAATATACTTATCTCATTTAATCATGTCTATTTTTACTCTTAGGAAAGGTAGCATGGGCATAGTAAACAGAAAACTCGCATGTCAGCCAGAAAGGTCTAGATTTAAGTCCCACCTTTAACACATACTGATTGTTGCAACCCCAGACAACCTTTCAGTAGTCTAGGCAACGCTCTAAAAACTATAAGTTGCACAAAAGGCGCTGACCTACACTGACAAAGGTTATTTATCAGGAGTTCCTTTACATTAGGGCTTCTTATACTTTTTCCACTTGCAAATCCTTTTCACCCAAGAAATTTTTAAGTGACCAAAGGTATATAGGTATATAAAATAGGTATACAAATCAAACACTGATAATAAATCATTAAGAAATTTATTTTAAAACAATTCTTTGCTATACATATAATTTTACCATTTATTAAAGAAAGAAAATTTGCATACTAATGAGATGGATGTGCTTGTCTATTTTTACATAAAAAATTAAATCTTGGTGGAATATTTGATACTGCAGGACAGAGCATCTTCAACGTTTTTCAGAGTTGTTCAATATTTTGATTTTATAATCTTCAATGCTGAGAATGCTGCTTTGGATAAATACACAGTACAAAATGGCAAAAGTATGTTTAGGGCCATTTCAGAAACTGTTGAAAGGTCTGTCCTAATCCCAAGCGAAAATTCAGTTAATGTTTTTTTGGGAAACTCAAATTTTAAACCTGTGTCACTTGATAACTCAGCAAATTTTTCTTGAACTTCTAATGGCAGATGAATGACATTTTTTATTTCAATTGATTATGGTTTATTAACCCAATTTAGTTTTTTAGAATCAAAATTTGAAGAGAAGTAGTTCTGAAACTATCTCTAAGCACTTCAGATGATCAATTATAACTCTTACAATGAAATCTTTGGGAAGGTTATTTTCAATTTTAAAATCATCTGTAGCTATAAACACTTCTAAAGAACCATTTTCCACCCTATTCTTCAATATACTAATTTTTACGTAAAACTTTCAATTTTATGTTTTAACATAAATGTCACAATTTTTCCCTTGGAAGCAATATGTTTAAATCTTTCAGTTTTTCAAAACTATCTGATAAATTACACAGTTTTGAAAGCCATAATTCATTATGAAAAATAATTAAATCGGACATCAGCTCAATAAAAAATGCAACAACTTCATCTTTCAATTTCAATAATCTGTTTAAACTTACCCTCTTGAGAGCCACCTTACCTCTGCATGTAGTTATAAGCTTTTGTAATCAGGGTTCATGTTCTTTCCAAAGATTTGAAAACAAAGAACTGTTGAGGGCAGGGCTTTAATGAAGTTAATGATTTTGACAGTATCACAAAGCACAACATCTAACTCTGGTGACATTTTTTTGGCTATGAATGCCTCCTGACGGATCATGCAGTGGATAAAAGTGGTATGTTCACTGCCACTAGCTTTAATTTTTGCTATAAATTCAACATTCTCACCCATTATTGCTCCAGCACCATCTGTACAGACTCCAATGCAATTTTTCCACTATAAACCTTCATTTGTGAAAAATTCATCAACTTTAAGATATATCTTCCCTTCTTGTGGGCCCTTGCAGATATTCTTTTGGTAACATTACATGCAGTAAAGGAATTTTATGAATTTATCCCCTACCCTTTTTCCCATAAACTATTTCTGACATTTTAATAGCAGCAGGTAATATAAGATCTTCTAATGCATAGGGCTTTTTAGTTTTTGCAATTAAACAAGTTTCATAAGATGTAAGTAAATACTTCCCACTGACAGTAACAAATTTCTCAAAACATTGTTTTTCCTTTATTTGAAGATTTTAAAAGTCATTCAAAATATTCCTTAAGTTTATTGCAGTTATTATAGTCCACTGCAACACAGTACATGTTTATATTAAGATGTCATTTTAGTTATGCCGGTTTCATGCTCTCCATAGCCAAAACCTCATTACAAATTAAGCAAAGAGGTTTTTCCACACCATCATCATTACTAGAAGCAAATCCATATTTGAAAAATGATTCAATTCAACATATTTTCTTTTCTTGCCAATTCAGGTGCACTACAACCTGGTAGCAAAGACTCTGCCACACTGTCATCAGTATTTTTACCTCTTTTGTCTAAATTTAGCCACCATAACCAAAAAATACTTTTGTCCTAAAATATAAATATTGCTAATAATTTCTCAAATAAATACTAGCTTTAGTTTATGAAATTACATTTGTGCATAATTTCAAAAATTGGTGTTCACACTTACATATACAATGGCAATGGTGGAGAAATACTATTAAAGAGCTTTTGTCTTTACTTGCTGCAATTAAACACTTATGTTTCTGTAAAAAAAGGAGATAAGAGCAATTTTTAAAATAAAACATTCTACCACTACAATCCAAATAAATGCTAATTTGATACTTACATGCTAAGGAATGATGGTAGGGAAATACTAAAAGTCTTGATTTTCCATAATTAAACTATTATGTTTCTGTAAGAGCAGAAAACTTTGTATGTACATTTAAAAAAATTGTAACACAATGGTCTAAGCTGAAGTGTTTCTAGCAGCGTTTGTTGGTGTTGTGTAGAGTAACAGCATGCATAGTGCAAAGTGTGCATGTTGGATGTTCAGAACCAAGGCTGCAGTGAAGTCACGCTATGGGCAGTGAAGTTGCAACATGGGCAAGTCCTGCCAGAAACACCCCAGATTTATCACATGCTTGATTTTGAATTGATTTCTGGTCACTGTGCATTCAGAAATCTTTTACTGTTGCCAAATTTTTCATATCCCCCATATTCTGCTGCCCTACACCAACAAAATCTGACTGTGGCTCCTTGATATTTGAATTATTTCTTCCTGGCTCCTTGTAGTATTTTCTGCTTGACCTGAGAATTCTAGAATTTGGCTATTAATATTCCTGAGAGTTTTCATTTTGGGATCTCTTTAGGGGGTGATGAGGGGATTCTTTCAATTACTATAAATTAAGTAATTGGGAGAGGGGGGAACCAAAAAAACCTCGGTATGTAATCAAAATCTACTCTATAACCTTATTTTTACTGGTTTTGTCTTATTTCATGATTACTACCTTTTTTAAAAATTACTAAATACATTCTGCTTTGTCCTCTCATTCTAATTGTGTGAATCATTATGTTTTAAGTGTATTTCTTCTAACAATATGTTGTTAGATTCTGCTTTCTAGAACATTGCTGACTTCTTCTATGTTATGGATGAGTTCATCCCATTAACAACCAACATTATTATAATTTATTTAACTCCATAATATCATTACAGTTTCTCCTCTTTTTGCCTCCATCTCCCACTTTACAAAGAAGGTGGAAAAAGTGAATGTATATAAAATATATTGCTACATCATAAAAAATTAAAGAAATATGATGAAAAAGAAACAAAAAATATATAGCCAATGAAGGGATAGAGGGGATCACACAAGATAAAATGAATAACTTTACATAAAATTAAAAAGCTTTTTCACAAATAAATCCAATAAAGCTAAGATTAAGAGGGAAACAGTTAACTGGAAAAAAAAAAAAACCAAAAAAACTTTTGCATCAAGTTTCTCTGACAAAGTTCTTATTTCCAAGAAATATAAGAAACTCATTCAAATTCATAAGAATAAAATCCACTTCCCAGATGATGGATGGTCTAAAGATACAAACAGACAATTCTCAAGAAACCCAGATTATCTATAGCCTTATGAAAAAATGCTCCAAAACACTAAAAGTTAGAGAAATGCACCTCATACTGATCCAAATAGCAAATATGGAAGGGGCAGGAGGAAGAAAAATGGCAAATGTTGGAAAGGTTGCAGGAAACCAGACACATTGATATACTACTGGTTCTGGACAACAAATTGTAATTATACATAAAAGGTTACTAAACAATATATATAACTTTTGATCTAGTTATACCACTATTAGGGCCACACCCAAAAGAGATCAAAAAAAAGAAATAAGCATTCTACATTCGAACAAATTACAGCATATGAATGTGATAGGATACTATTATGTTGTAAGAAATGAGGGGAAGAAATTGTTTCAAAGAAACAGAGAAAGATTTGTATAAACTGATACAAAATGAAGTAAGCAGAAACAGAGGAGCAACTTATATTAAAGCATCAATATTAAAAAGCAAATAATTTTGAAGACTTTTATAAACTGTTAAAAAATAAAAGGTGCAAAACTAGGAGAATAATTTATACAACAAAAATGCTTCAAAGACAAATATCTTCAAAAACTATAAAAATTATGGTCAACAAATGAATGATTATCCATGAATCCAAGAATTAACCAATGAAAATGTATTGTCCAAAAAAGAGACCAAGCCCAGAAAGCGCCTTCATCAGCAATCACCTGAATTACTAGGTAAGCAGAAGTGGCTGCAAAAGCTAGCACCAGATTAAATATAAATTTGTCTCTAAAAATCTTATGAAAAAGTATGATGGAAGATTATGAATGGCATTGTTTGTTGTTGTTTATCTTTCATTCTTGGAGACCGATGACAATAGGAAGGTGATGTCTTGACTTGCAAATGAATTGGATTTAAGTGAGGCAGGGCTGTGCAAAGTCACCAGCCTCCCTCTCTTGTCCCAAGGCATCTGGGTCCAGTGGCCAGACAGAGATCAGAACGACTGGAGATTCCCCAGATACAGTGGGAAATCTTGGCCTTTTTAAGCATATCTATCCCAGGTCTCAGTTTATCTGAGGCAACACGCATTCAGTGACTAGGCTAGATAAGAAATGAGGCAAAAGACAGCCTCTTTTACCTACAGAAGAAAAGAAACTCCTAATCACTGAGACTACAGATCCATTTGCACATTCTGAGTATAAGGGGAGTGTGCCTGTATGCTGCAAAGGTATATGAATTCACATACACACAGTCTCTACAGTACTAGTTTAAATTATACTTGCTAATCAAGACTTTATGTAAATTTGTTTTGAAGCTTTTCATATTTTAGTCAAGTAAAATCAGAACCAGCCATCTGAGTCCAAAGAATGAGAAAATGAGAAGAGACTTCTAATGGAAAATCTGATAAACTGAGCTAATCTCAGTCTTTGGTTACCCTATCTACAAAATGAATTTAACAGAACATATAGCACACATACAAAAACACCAAGTAACTCATAAATCATAAACTTCTTTAGAAGTCAATGCTGTTTGCAGGTCATCTAAGATTGAGTTTTTTTCTTGACCTCATGGAAGCTAATCTTTTAAATGTAGGTATCATAAATTATTAACAGGATTTATTCTCACCTGCAAAAGTGCCTCATCATCTTTTTTCTAATCACATAGAAACAAACAGAACATGTAATCTCTTATTCCACATGCTACTAATAACTCCTGCAAGTAGAAATATTACCCTCCAAAATCACAAAGCAGCAGTTATTTGGTCTACATTTTTTTTGCCCTTTATTCCCGTTTTCCAATCTAGCAACAGCCTGTCATGGTATTGAGGAGAGAGAATCCCATACTTCATGCTCTGTAAAGACTCAAAGAGGTGAAACATAAAACTTTCTGGTCACATTTTTTCCCTATTATGTCTCAACTTAAACATCAGGCCAAACCACAGAAAGAAATTAAGTACAGGTATAAAGTATTCATAAGAAAACCAAACTAGCTTTGAGGATGTATGTGTACTTTTATGGCATAAAGTCAACTATCCCTATGCCCTAGAAAAGTATTTTCCAAAGCTTTCTATGTCAAAAGAATATAGTCTATTTAAGAATAAAATATGATTTTGTGAGGGGGAGAGAAAAGTATTTATAAGAGTAGAAACATCAAGATAAATTATCCAATGTAAGAACTTTGAATATTTCTACCAAAAAGCAAAAAATTCAAACTTAACAGCAATATGCAACCACAAAATGAAAAAGATTACAATTAAACAGCTGCTAATTTCATTATCTATCTGGAATAAAATTCTCATGGGTTAGTTAGCTTCAGTCCATTCCATGGGCATAAAATGTATCCTTAATCCCAACTGATCAACTGGCAACTTCATGCTTTTAGACACACAAAGGGACTGGACGAAACAGAAAAGACACATGAGCCCAAAGAGATCTATGACCACTTTGAAGAAGTAAAAAATAAATAAAATCAAAGGATAAGTGCACTGTTAGTGATTGGTTAAAAAAAAAAATTCCTACAATACAGGAAAGTGGGGGATAAGGGGATAAGCAGGGTGGGGGGGATGATAGAAGGGAGGGCATGGGGAGGAGGGTGCAATTTGAGGTCGACACTCATGGGGAGGGATAAGATCAAAAGAGAATAGAAGTAATGGGGGACAGGATAGGATGGAGGGAAATATAGTTAGTCTTATACAACACAACTATTATGGAAGTCATTTGCAAAACTACACAGATTTGGCCTATATTGAATTGCTTGCCTTCCAAAGGGAAGGGGTGCAGAGGGAGGGAGGAAAAGAAGTTGGAACTCAAAGTATTAGGATCAACTGTCGAGTAATGTTCTTGCCACTAGGAAATAAGAAATACAGGTAAAGGGGTATAGAAAGCTATCTGGCCCTACAGGACAAAAGAGAAGACAGAGACAAGGGCAGAGAGGGATGATAGAAGAGAGAGCAGATTGGTCATAGGGGCAATTAGAATGCTTGGGGTTTGGGGGGGAGGGGAAAAAAGGGGAAAAAATTTGTAACCCAAAATTTTGTGAAAATGAATGTTAAAAGTTAAATAAATAAATTTAATTTAAAAAAAATTCCTTCAGGTTTATCAATTCAAATCCTACTACTGCTCGTCTATCTGACTATGGAGTTTTATTGCATAATTTTTCTTTTGAGTAACAATTTCAATTTCATTTTGACAAGACAAATTAGAGCTACCATCATAATATATTCCTTTTATTTGAAGGAGCATAGCAAGGATGTCCAGCTAAAAATTAAACTGCAGAATAGATTCTTTCTTTATTTGTGATTCTCCAAAACATATACCAAAAACAGCATGCACTATCAGCTACCATTTGTAGCTACAGTTTTGCTATTTCTGCCCATTGAAGAATAAATAATCAATGTGAGCCCCAGCCATTTTAGCCACTTTGTTCCTAATATCCATTTGCATAAAAATCAATGACCACTAAAGGTGAACAGTTATGGAAACAGAAACAGGGACACCCTAGGACAAGTCCTTTAGTTCCCAGGGAAGAGTTGCAGATGACTGTGGAATACTTACTCTAAGCAAACAAAGGCAAATTACTTTTCAATATCCCTGTGTTCTCTCTACTTTACTCTCTTTTAACAGCGTTCATTATAGACTAAAAGGGAAAAATAAAACCATTAGCCAAATGAGGTATGTTTTCTCAACTTTCTAGACAGCATAAGCATCCAGCACATTCAATAGCTGAGCAGTTGTGTTTGCCCAATTGTCAATGAATGACTAATTTTTCACAACGAGTATAATTTAAAGTCAACTGAGATAAGGTGTTTAGCATGGCACAGAGGGAATAAAGTAGGGAGGGAATTATCAAAATGATTCTGAAAAGCTAAATAACCTACTTTAATCAGTAATATTTAATCAAATGGTACTAGGCTGGTTAGTAAGAGAAAAATTCCTACTGTGTATAGGCTCTAAATAAGTACTGTAGAAGATCAAGGAAAAGAACAGTTCTTTTCTTTAGAAACCAAAAGAAATCACAGTTACAGACAAAACAACACATTTTTATCCAACATGTTAAACTGTCTTAGTCAAATAGTTCTCCAGAAAAGTTGGCCACAAGGACTACAGGCAAGAATGACAAAGGAATGAGGAGTTTGCTTCCCAAGGGTAAATAAAGAAGGGAATTTTTCAGTGTTTGGCATTGAAAAGCACCTTTGTCTTCCTTAACTAATTATTCTTTAACACTCAAAGACTGGTTTCCCTTTCAGAAAGGAAGTTAGAGGAGCTCAAAGACAACCTCTATATTCTAGGTTTTCAGGAAGAATGAAGTGTTCTTTTTTTTTTAAATAGAAGGGATTCTCTATAATAAGCAAAAAAGGAAAAGTGGCCTCAGGAAGCTAAGTAGACCCAAGACCTATGTCAGGAGAGGAAGGAAGAATGTGACACATTCTTCTGAAGAAGAAAAAATAGCGGCTACTGGTCCTCCAAAGAATGACAAGCTAGATTCACTTGTGCCACAAGGTAAAATGTCATCCAGTTAGAGTCCATAGAAGAAAAGAGGAGGAGTAGTTCACAGTGATACCCTGAGAAAAATTACAGAGGTAGCTATTCCTTCTTCTGAAAATAATAATATGTCCTGCTCTATATACTCTCTGGAAGCAAGCTCCTCACTCCTTTGTTATTAATGCCAACAGCCCCAGAGGCCAACTTTTCTGGAGAACAATCTGACTAAAAAAGTTTAATGTCGACTGAAGGCACATTTTAGCACATGATAAACTCCTTAGATTGGTCAAAATCTGGATTACTGCAACACTTCTGGTGACTGGTAAAGGCATCAATGATACTATTATTGTTACTATTGTAATTGCAATAACTAGTACTTATATGATGCTTTGAGGTTTCCAAAGCAAAATCCTCTTAACCCTTGCAAGTAGGTGCTATTATTATCAGAATTCTACAGATAAAGAAACTGAGTCAGACAGAGGCTCACTGAGTTGCCCAGGATCACACAGACCTCCAAGGACATATCTGAACTTCCTGAGTAGAGTTCCAGCACTCATTCCCTGCACAACCTAGCAGCCTCTAGAAAGCATTGCTAAAGGTAATCAAATGTAAGGTAGAAACTAAAGACTGGGAATTACAAGTGACATTTTAATTGCTGCTGGTGACCGAAAGCAAGGGCTTCAGAAAACAAAGGCTGCAGAGGAGCTGGGGCCCCTCCTGGGTAAAAACCAGAGCAAAGATCCAGAAAACACTGACCATACCTCTCCACAAATCACACCCTCTTGGAAGCACTGAAAGTTTACAGACCCCCAGAACTAGCTATGAAAACAGCAACATGAAAAAGCCTGAAACTTGGGACAGTGCCTCCCTACCCCTAGGTGAGCTGAGCCCATCTTTAACATAAAGTTCAAATCAAGAAATAGGCTAGAAAAATTAGCAAATAACAAAAAAAAAAAAAAAAAAAAGGAATGTGATCATAAAAAGTTACTATGGTGGCAGAGAAGGCTGAGAAACTAACTCAGAAAAAAAAAAACAATGTGAAAAAACCTACAAAGTCTCAAAGAAAAATGCTAATTGGATCCAAGCCCCACAAGAATTCCTATGAGTTGAAAAAAAGAGATAAGGGTGGTAGAGGAAAAATTGTGAAAAGAAATGAGTGATGTAAGAAAATTGTGAAAAGAGAATTAGCTTGGTAAAAGAGGGACAGAAAAATAGTAAAGAAAATTGTGTCTTAAAAAACAGAATTGAAAATAGAAATAGAAAGTAGAATTGAAAGAATCTACTGATCACCTCCTGAAAGAGATCCCAAAATGAAAACTCCTAGAAATATTATGGTCAGATTCCAAAGCTCCCATGTCAAGGAGAAAATACTGCAAGCAGCTGGGCGGAGCCAAGACGGCAGAGTGAGAGCAACTGACTCACCTAAGCTCTTGAACAAACTCCTTCAGATACCTCTGAAAAGAGAATCTGACCAAATTTTGGAGGTGCAGAATCCAGTGGGAGACAGACTGTGACAGATTCGGAGCCCAGGTTACACAGGAAGGTCCATGGGAAGGATCTGTTCTGGGCGGGTGAGCCCCCAGCGCACAGCGCAGCACAGTCAGCACAGCAGAGCGGAAGGGACCCAAGAAACCTGAGAGCGGTGGGCAGAACCAGCAGAGTGGCACCGAGGGTGGGAGACAAGCCAAACGGAGCCAGTCAGACCCACTGAGTGCCAGATATCAGCGCAACAGCTCCTGAGACCTTCCGCCCGAAGATTAAACTTTGGTTAGTCATCTGCTTGAACTTCCAGAAGCCAGGATGGCGGAGTGATCAGCAAATGCTCTCTCCTCCCCCCTTGATGACCGTGAAAGAATCATAAAATATTTCCCCAGAAAAATCCTGAATCAGCGGGAACAGCAGAAGGGGGCAAATAGTCTCATAACACCTGAGGCTAGGAAAATAGCCAAGGGGGATTCCTCCTACTGTGGCAGAGGTGAGCCAGAAGGACAGAGGACCCAGGGCAGAGAAAACTCGCACTAGGACCCAGGCAAGCCTCAGCGCCAGGAGAGGAGCCCCAGGAGAGGTGGGAACATGCATTAGCATCTAGGCGTGCCTCAGCACTTCAGGGGAAACAGGAAGACAATAGGGAAACTGGGATCACCATCCCCTGAGCTTGCCTTTGCCTCAGTTCAGCTGAGGAGATCTCCTGTGACCAGACCACTCCTCCCACACACTTAACAAGCTAACCCCAGGGTTGATCAGAGAAACAAAAAACAAAAACCTGCTTTTAGCTTTTTCACACATCAGCTTAACGCAAAGTTCCATAGCCTCTGACTGAAAGAACCAGAAGCTACACTACTCAGTCAACATCATGAATAAGAAAAAACAGATGAAGAGAGAAAAAACCATAGAATCTTTCTATGGGGATAAAGACCAAAATGCAAACATCAAAGAGGTCAGAGCTGAGACTGTACTTCCATCTGAAACTTCAGAAGAGACTATGAACTTCTCGCAAGCACAAGCAGCTCTCCTGGAACAGCTGAAGAAGGAAATAGAAGAAAAACTGGCCAATGATTTTAAAGTTATAAAAAAAGAATTCACTAATGAGAACATCACTTTGAAAAGGAAAATTGAACAAATGGAAAAGGAAGTTCAAAAATTAACTGGAGAAAATAATTCCCTGAAAGGAACAGTTGATCAAATGGAAAAGGAAACCCAAAGCCTAATTGGGAAAATTGGTCAAATGGAAAAGGAAGCACAAAACCTAACTGGGAGAATTGGTCAAATGGAAAAGGAAGTACAAAAATTAACTGGAGAAAATAGCTCCTTAAAGGGAAAAATTGGTCAGATGGAAAAGGAGATGCAAAAGTTAACTGAAGAAAACAATATCATAAAGATCAGAATTGGGCAAGTAGAAACTAATGACTCAACAAGACAGCAAGAATCAGTCAAACAAAATCTAAAGAATGAAAAGATAGAGGAAAATGTAAAATATTTAATTGGAAAAACAACTGACCTGGAAAATAGATCCAGGAGAGAAAATTTAAGAATTATTGGCCTGCCAGAAACCCATGATGAAGAAAAGAGTCTGGACAATATCTTCCAGGAAATCATCAAGGAAAACTGCCCAGAAGTGCTAGATTCAGAGGGCAAAGAGTCATCAAAAGAACCCACCATTCCCCTCCCGAAACTCAAAACCCCAAATAGCATTGCCAAATTCCAGAGCTATCAAGTGAAGGAGAAAATACTACAAGCAGCCAGAAAGAAACAATTTCAAATATCAAGGAGATACAGTCAGGATCACACAGGACCTTGCAGCTTCTACATTAAAAGATCGAAAAGAACTGGAACCCAATATTCCATAAGGCAAAGGAGTTGGGACTACAACCAAGGATCAACTACCCAGCAAAGTTCAGCATAACATTTCAGGCAAGGAGAAAGTCATTCAATGAAATAAGGAATTTCCAGAGCTTCCTGTCCAAAACACCACAACTCAATAGACAATTCGATCTTCAAATGCAGGTCTCAAGAGAATCATAAAAAGGTAAACAGGGGGGAAAAAACAAAAACAAAAAAACTTGTTACTCAATTAGGGCGAACTGTTTACCTCCCTATAAGGGAAGATGATAACTGTTAATCTTGAGAATTGTGCAGCTATTATGATAAAAGGGATATACATAGAGGGATTGGGTATAAAGTAAATGATCTCATGTCAAAAATACGATTTAAGTATGAGAAGGGATTGTAATAGGATGTGTGAAAAGGAGGAAGCAGAAAATGGCAAATTACATCAAAGGAAGAAGTACAAAATTACAGTAGAGGGAAAGAGGGGAGAGAGATGAGCATTGTTTGAGAGGTACTCTCATCTGATTTGTTTAAAGGAGGGAACAATAAACTTAAGTAGATAATCCTAACTAGCTCTACAGGCAGTAGGAGGGGAAGGGGGAAGAAAGGGGAGGGAGGCTAAAAGGGAGGGAAGAAGCAACAAGAGTAAAGGGGAATAAAAGGGAAGGAGGCTAAAAGAGGGAGGGGAAGGCTGCAGGAGGAGGTGGTGAAAAGTGAATACTATTGAGGAGGGGAAGGGAGACGGGAGAGCTAAAAGCACAAATGGTGGGAAAGAGGATGGAGGGAAATACACAGATTGTAATCATAACTGTGAATGTGAATGGAATGAATTCTCCCATAAAATGGAGACGGATAGCAGAATAGATTAAAAGTCATAATCCAACAATATGCTGCTTACAAGAAACACATTTGAAATGGGGGGATACACATAGGATAAAGGTCAAAGGATGGAGCAGAATATATTGTGCTTTAGCTGATGTAAGAAAGGCAGGAGTAGCAATCCTAATCTCAGACAAAGCAAAAGCAGAAATAGTTCTAATCAAAAGGGATAAGGAAGGAAACTATATCCTGATAAAAGGCACCATAGACAATGAAGCAATATCATTACTAAACATGTATGCACCAAGTGGTATAGCATCCAGATTCTTAGAGGAGAGGTTGGGGGAGTTGAAGGAAGAAATTGACAACAAAAGTATACTAGTGGGGGACCTCAACCTCCTCCTCTCTGAACTCCATAAATCTAACCTCAAAATAAACAACAAAGAGGTTAAGGAGGTAAATAAAACTCTGGATAAGGTAGATATGATAGATCTTTGGAGAAAACTGAATGGGAACAGAAAGGAAAATACCTTTTTCTCAGTGGTAATGGAACATTTACAAAAATTGACCATGTACTAGGACATAAAAATCTCACAATCCAGTGCAGAAAGGCAGAGATAATCAATGCATTCTTCTCAGATCATAATGCAATGAAAATTACATGTAATAAAAGGCCATGGAAAGATAAACCAAAAATCAATTGGAAACTAAATAATCTAATCCTAAAGAAGGAATGTGTTAAAGAAGAAATCACAGAAACAATCAACAACTTCATTCAAGAGAATGACAACATTGAGACAACATACCAAATCTTACGGGATACTGCAAAAGCAGTTCTTAGGGGAAGTTTTATGTCTTTGAATGTCTACATAAATAAAATGGAGAAAGAGGAGATCAATGACTTGGGCATGCAATTGAAAAAGCTAGAAAAAGAACAAATTGAAAATCCCCAAGTAGATACCAAATTAGAAATACTGAAAACCAAAGGAGAGATTAATAAAATTGAAATTAAGGAAACTACTGAATTAATAAATAAAACCAATAGTTGGTTTTATGAAAAAACTAATAAAATTGATAAACGTTTGGCCAATTTGATTAAAAAAAGAAAGAAGAAAATCAAATTACTAATATTAAAAATGAAAGAGGTGAACTCACCTCCAATGAGGAGGAAATTAAAACAATAATTAGAAACTACTTTGCCCAACTTAATGCCCACAAATTCGATAATCTAAATGAGATGGATGAATATTTTAAAAAATACAAATTGCCCAGATTAACAGAAGAGGAAGTTGAATACTTAAACAACCCCATCTAAGAAAAAGAAATTGAACAAGCCATCGATGAACTCCCTAGGAAAAAATCTCCAGGGCCAGATGGATTCACAAGTGAATTCTATCAAACATTTAAAGAACAGTTAATTCCAATACTATATAGACTATTTTTGAAAATTGGGGAAGAAGGAGTCCTCCCAAATTCTTTCTATGATACAAATATGGTTTTGATACCCAGACCAGGAAGAGAGAAAACAGAGAAAGAAAATTATAGACCAATTTCCCTAATGAATATAGACACAAAAATTTTAAATAAGATTTTAGCAAAACAAATACAGCATCTTATCACGAGATTAATACATTATGATCAGATAGGATTCATACCAGGAATGCAGGGCTGGTTCAATATTAGGAAAACTATTAGCATGATCGATCACATCAACAACAAAGCTAACAAAAACCACATGATTATCTCAATAGATGCAGAAAAAGCTTTTGACAAAATACAACACCCATTCCTATTAAAAACACTGGAGAACATAGGAATAAAGGGAACTTTCCATAAAATAATAAGCAGTATCTATCTAAAACCTTCAGCAAGCATTATATGCAATGGGGATAAGCTAGATGCATTCCCAATAAGATCAGGGGTGAAACAAGGATGTCCATTATCACCACTATTATTCAATATGGTACTAGAAATGTTAGCTGTAGCAATTAGACAAGATAAAGATACCGAAGGAATAAGAATAGCCAAAGAAGAAACTAAGTTATCTCTCTTTGCAGATGATATGATGATTTACTTAGAGAATCCCAGAGATTCAAGTAAAAAACTACTTGAAATAATAAACAACTTTGGCAAAGTTGCAAGTTACAAAATAAACCCACACAAATCTTCCACATTCCTATATATTAGCAACAAAGTCCAACAGCAAGAGATAGAAACAGAAATCCAATTTAAAGCTAGGGTAGACGCTATAAAATACTTAGGAGTTTACCTGCCAAAACAAACCCAGGGATTATATAAACACAATTACAAGACATTTTTTGCACAAATAAAGTCAGATTTAAGTGGAAAAACATCAGTTGCTCATGGGTAGGCTGTGCTAATATAATAAAAATGACAATTCTACCTAAATTAATTTACTTATTTAGTGCCATACCAATTAAACTATCAGATAATTATTTTCTAGAGCTGGATAAAATAATATCAAAATTCATTTGGAAGAACAAAAGGTTCAGAATATCAAAGGGACTAATGAAAAGAAATGCTTGGGAAGGTGGCCTAGTGCTACCAGACCTCAAATTGTACTATAAAGCAGCAATTATCAAAACCACTTGGTATTGGCTAAGAAACAGAGAGGTAGTCAAGTGGAATAGACCTGGCACTCAAGACACAGTAGGCAAGGAATATAGCAACCTCCTGTTTGATAAACCCAAGGACCCCAGCTTCTGGGATAAGAACTCACTGTTGGACAAAAATTGCTGGGAAAACTGGATAACGGTGTGGCGGAAATTAGGCATAGACCCATGCCTGACACCAAAAGATTTATACCATGAATAAACTGGAGAAGCAAGGAATAGTGTATTTATCAGATTTATGGAGAAGGGAAGAATTTTTTACTAAAGAAGAGATAGAAAGCATTATGAAATGCAAGATGGATAATTTTGATTACATTAAACTGAGAAGTTTTTGCACAACTAAACCCAATGCAACCAAAGTTCGGAGGGATGTAGTAAATTGGGAAAGAATTTTTAAGGCTAAGCTCGGGGATAAAGGCCTCATTTCTAGAATATATAGAGAACTGACTCAAATGTATAACCATACAAGTCATTTCCCAATTGATAAATGGTCAAAGGATATGAACAGGCAATTTTCAGAGGAAGAAATTAAAGATATCTATAATCATATGAAAAAATGCTCTAAATCACTATTGATTAGAGAGATGCAAATCAAAACAACTCTGAGGTACCACATCACACCTATAAGACTGGCAAACATGACAGAACAAGAAAATGATAAATGCTGGAGAGGATGTGGGAGAGTTGGAACACTAATTCATTGTTGGTGGAGCTGTGAGCTCATCCAACCATTCTGGAGAGCAATTTGGAACTATGCCCAAAGGGCTACAAAAATATGCATACCCTTTGACCCAGCAATATCACTACTAGGACTGTATCCCCAAGAGATCATAAAAATGGGAAAGGGTCCCACATGTACAAAAATATTTATAGCAGCACTCTTTGTAGTTGCCAAAAACTGGAAGTCAAGGGGATGCCCATCAATCGGGGAATGGCTGAATAAGTTATGGTATATGAATGTAATGGAGTACTATTGTGCCATAAGAAATGATGAACAAGAAGACTTCAGAGAGGCCTGGAAGGACTTATATGATCTGATGCTGAGTGAAAGGACCAGAACCAGGAGAACTTTGTGCACAGCAACAACCACAGTGTGCAAGAATTTTTTCTGGTAGACTTGGAATTTCGCAATAACGCAAGAACTTATTAAAAAAAAAAATCCCACTGGTGGTTTTCTAAGGCAAAATGCCTTCCACACTCAGAGAAAGAAATAGGGAAGTCATTCGCAGAATGTAGTAGATCATGTTTGTGTGTGTGTGTGTGTGTGTGTTTTTGTGTATCAAGTTTTGATTTGTTATATGATTTCTTCCATTTATTTTACTTCGACTACATAGCAGGGCTATAGTGAAAACGTACTCAATAGGAAAGTATATGTAGAATCTATATAGAATTGTATGCTGTTGTGGGGAGGGAGGGGGGTACTGGGGGGATAAAATCTTAATTTTATGGCAGTGATTGTAAAACATTAAAAAATAATAATAATAAAATTGAATTAAAAAAAAATATTGCAAGCAGCCAGAAAGAAATTATTCAAATACTGTGCAGCTACAGTCAGGATCACACAACATCTAGCAGCTTCCACATTAAAGAAATAGAGAGCTTGGAATATGGCATTCCAAAAGGCAAAGGAGCTAGGAAAACAATCAAGAATAACCTACCCAGCAAAACTGAGTATAATCCTTCAGGGGGAAAAGATGATATTTAATGAAATAGAGGACTTTCAAACATTCCTGATGAAAAGACCAGAGCTGAATAAAGAATCTGACATTCAAACATAAGACTCAAGAGAAGCACTAAAAAGGTAAATGTGAAAGACGGAAGTTAAGAGACTCAATAAAGTTAAACTGTTTGCATTTCTACGTGGAAAGATGATACAAGTAATTCCTAGGAACTTTATCACTATTTGGGGCAGACAGAAGCAGTCTGCATAGACAAAGAGCATAGGTGTGAGTCAATTATGCTGGGATGATCTCAAAGAAAATGAATGGCTGTGAAAGAGGATACACTGGGAAAAGGGGGAAGGAGAGGTGGAATGGGGAAAGTTTTCTCACATAAGAGATGTGAGCAAGAAAGAGCTTTTATGGTGGAGGGAAAAATGGTGGAGGTGGCAAACATATGCATACACATATACACATACACACTTTACGATGTGCATATGTAAAAAGACATTCCAAACTGAGAGAATCTAAGAGATGGTAAGGAGTGATAAAGCGTGTATTTTTAATGATATATAAGTGACCTTTCCAGAGTTCTAGGCACATGGAAAAATCTGATGCCAACACCACATCCCTTGACTTCCAGTGCCTGCAACCCCAAAGATTAATAGCAAATTTTCCAGGTAATACTGCTCTTTCCTTGGCTGAGCTTTCATCTCATTCAACAAGTCAAAGAACTTCCTGTCTCTCTTATGTTCTATTACCTATTCTGGATAAGTTTCCCTCCCCCTTCCCCAGCCCCACCTTACAGTTGTATTTCTTTGCTTTGATAAGTGTTTGTTTGCTACCCATGAATGTCTTTTGTGCAATGTGCTTGGTGGGAGAGAAACTAAGATGCCAGTTAAAGTAAACTAATCATTACCTTCCTACTCTGGGATGGGATTACTTTCCATCCTCAGTTACCAAAAAAAAGTAACTTTTATCCTGAACCCCTAAAAGAGCATCATATTCCTAAAATGCAAATAGATATAATACCAGCTTTGAGAGAAAGAAGGAGGGAGTGGAAGGGAAAGAAAGAAAAAGGAGAAGGGAAAAGAGAAAGGAATGGGGAGAGGGAGTGTGGATAGCTGGACAGATAGATATAGATAGATATGGATATATTTCTATATTATATATATATATATATATGCATGTGTGTGTGCATGTAAGAGTAATAGCTCAGTCGCTGCCATCTTCTACCCTACAAAAAGGTAAAAATCAAACTATCCCTTGGAATCATGAAATGGGGCACTCCAAGACATTCTTATCTAAATAAATTCCTGCAACACAAGCTGTCCTAAGTTCCTGTGACCCAGCTTAAATTTTTACACAAATGTTGAGTTACTGCCTGGGGATGTAGCATGCCCACACCCCTACCCCCACACAAACCAGAAGACTATAAGCCAAGAATGAATAGCCACTTGTTGGTTATGTTACAGAGAAAATTATTACTCAGGTATGGCTTAGATACCTAGACAGCCTCTGAGTTCCTGATATTGGTGAAGCTATAGAGCACTATGTGAGAGGTGATAGACCACTACATTAGAAATAAGATCCTGATAGGTTTTCGATCTTAACTCTGAATGGCCTTAATTGACTCACTTTTTTCTGATGTTCCTCTATAAAATGGGGATTCTTCTCATGATCACTCCTAAGAAACCATGCAATTATATAATGTGTGTAACATTTAGTTTCTCAGAAAAAAATACATTACATACTTATATAGGAATAATATTACTAGTTTACTTTAAATGGGGCCTTGAATTAAAAGAACAGATATATCACATGGAAATTTATTGATATTTTATCTTTAGGTATTTTGACTGAATACAAAAGTACAATTTTTTTTAAAAATCATCCACCCTTGAATGATACATGAGTTTTGATACGAATCACATACTATGAGGTAGTCAAAAAGATTTGGATGAGGTTGGGTGGAGGTAGTGAGAAGTCACTATTTGGCTTATTTTTACATGCTAAGTGAATTCCTAGCTTTTGGGCTGAATAATAGGACAGGATATAATATGTTCATATATGTTCCGTTATGCAATAAAACTCTCAACATGTAGCAGATTGTTCTGTCCATCGTGTGCCAGGCTTCACTCGGTGAATATCATCATCACTTCTAATCCTGTTTTCTCAAGTATTTTGTACTTTGTTGATATTGGTATATGTTACTTAAATTCTCAGTATGGTTTGTAATTATGTCAATCATCTTAATTGTTTTTATAATATATGCAGTGAGGTAACAAATTTCAGAGACAAAATCTTATTTCTCTAATTAATGAACTTTGTAACTTTATTTTGGTTATAAAATAGGTGATCAGAATAAGGACCTGAACCCTTCACTTGTGCTATATCACTTGTCTTAAACGATTGACTAGTTGGACGTATGAACTCATCATATGTGATTTGCAGTTCCTATAATCTGGAAAAAGCAAAAAGATCATTTAATGAATTGCTATTTTGCCTTAACAAACATTATCAGAGATAATCTTAAAGTCCAAAAACACTAAGCAATAACAAAATCTACCATCATCTATAAGATCTACTTTATACAGTGGAAAGTTTTACATCTGTAATGAAACCACCAGAAACTTGAACTTTCTGAATCACACTATAATGACCAGAATCACCATTACAAAGTAAGAGTCCATAGATGGTAATCCCCCATCTGAATTTCTATTTTCAGATACTCAATAATCCAAGCAGACCTAATTGGTCTTTTTATCATCTTATCCAACACTCAAGGTGAACTTTCAATTCTTGGACTAAAATCCTAGAATCTCCTGTAAGCAGACACCAAAATATGCTCAAAACACATAACTCCTCTTGAAAAGCATTAAATACAAGAGGTGTTCTCATCTTATCTATGGGGATCTGAAAGTGATTGCTCTTTTACCAGGATTACCAAATATATTTGTTAATAGTACAGAAGAATCAGAAAATAACCCTACCATATTTTTTTCAAAAAAATTGACTTTAAGGGAAAGAACTGATTTCATAAAAATGTGATAAGCTAGTCCAGAAGAAAATTTAGTATCATTACACAATAAATTTGTTTTAATGACAGACTTTTCAAGGTAACATATCAAAATGAGAATAGACTTACCAAAAATTAAATTTGCTAAAACCACTAAGGCAAAAATAAAAAATGAAATACTTTAGCGTTCTCAAATATGAGGGAGTGATAAAAGAAAAACATTTTGAAAAATAGTTAGTTGAATTCAAGAAGCTTCAAAGAAATCATTTTTTAAAGTAACCAAAAATTGGAACAAAACAACTTACCAAGAAATAGTGATGCCTTTTCAAAAAACTACAAATTTATATGATATAACAAATCATCCAAGATTTGTTTCTTGTATTTACATTTAGAGTCCTAAAAGGAAAACTTAGGCACTATCACTAATGAGGTTGTGAAACACTTTCATTAGGAAAGCCACAATGGAAAAGTAATGCCAGAACAAGCAGATTCCAAACATGCTGGCTGAGTACTGTTAGACAGTGAGGAAGGAATTTTTAATGGTGAAATAGTAACAGAAATTATCAGTAAATACATTTTAGGTGAGTTAAAGAAGCAAAATTTTAATTAAAAAAATTCAAAACAGTAAGAATCTGAAGCCACATTTGAATCAGCACAAAAGACTACTGATGTTCAACTTTCTTTTACAGATGTGACAGAAAAGAAAGTTGCTTTTGGTTTGCTTTGTTGTTTAATTGACCACAGTAATATGTTTTGGATTTTCCTGCCACTCACTTCCCTCATCAGGACAAATAATTCACAACAGACTATGTGTGTATAAGTCTTTTTAAAAATTAGAATTATAACTCAAAGAGTTTTAGAAAGGTAGAAAAATCCCTGTAGGTGCTTGTGGAAAAAGGAAGAGAAAAGAATGGCCAGTTCAGTCCTGTCCTTCAAAATCTCTATTTCATGAAGACATGTAAGACAAAAAAAAGGCTTATTCTTTTTATACTTCCCCATGGAAGAAAAATTCTCTATAAAGGATGAGGTCCTCCAGGTGCTCAGCTTTGGTAATGATGCTGTGCCAATTACATATGCCCCAGAATAAGTATTGTATATAAGTGATCTGCTTAACAATCTGTACAAGAAAATGAAGAAATGAAAAAATATCGATTGTCAGAACTTAAACCAGTACTGGATCTAAAGTAAATTCAGTCTGGGCATGGTATTACTGTAAATCTGCTAGGACTACAATAGCATTATATCTTGTCTCCCGAAGCTTCTTTTCTTCTCTGAGGGTAAGGAAAACAAAAATGTCAACAAGTCTGTCTTTAGTTACTTCCCAAGTACAAATTAAATATAAAATTTCTGTGAAAATTACTAAAGTTTTTTTCAGTCTAAGTAGATGTCCTCTTCCAAATCAGTTTTGGGGCAAGTTTGGGAGTAAGAGGGAGGAGTACCAAAGAATAGGAGGTCCGTGACACCAAAACAGTCAAGAAGTTTAGGGATTCTGTGATGGGAATGAATTTTTCCTAACACTCTGCTATGAGAAGCTTGTCACTGTCATAGACCCAGCACAGATCCTGGCACTATCGAGTGTTTAGTCAGTCAATCAAACCTAGATTCCAACCAAATCCCTAAAGTGAAAAGTCATGGCTTCATCGGTTGATGAAATAATCTAAACTGCTCCTTCTCTCCCTTCCAATTCCTACCACAACAGAATGAGAAGACTCATTAAGTCCAACCACTGAATTACAGGGTACACATGATTCTTCTGTTACTTGAAAATCACTTTAAAGAGGAAGCTGTAGTAAATGACTATCAGAATCAATTACCCTTAGCTTAGTGTTCAAGAAAAAGATCAGCAAAATTTGAAAAAGGCATAATTAACATTCCCCAAGAAGAATTTAATGAAGGGGAAAAACAAATGTTTTGTGAATTAAAAAGGTCCAGTTAACTTAGAAGCAAGTGTCTACTTTTGTTCAGAGCAAGAACAAAGGCCTTGGTGGTACTAATAAGCGGCCACCACTGTCTGTCCACCTCCCAAGAAATTCCTATCAATCTCCTGCCACACTTCCAGAGTTTGATGATACTTCTTAGAGTTGCTATGTGATTAGAGGTGGCCACTTTTAGTGACGATAAAAGAGAAGAGTAACAGCAATGATGGACACTTTTGTGGTATTTTCAGTTTCACCACTTCTATGCATTTGGGTGGAGGACACCTGGAGCCTAGGATCAGGAACAGCCTCCTATCTTGCTTGAGAGATGAGGGAGAAGAATGAGCCTTCCAGGCACGGGGGACAACCAGTGTAAAGGTGAAAAACCTGTATGCCCTGTGTGAGGAACATTAAGGTCTCAATGGCTAAACTTCATGAAAAGTTCATGACAGAGAGCAACGTAGAAAAAAGACCGGAAAACAAGGTTAGAGCCAGGAGGCTAGAGGAGTTTATAGTAGTATGGAGTCACAAAAATTTACTGAGCAGGATAGTAATAGCGAAGAAAACCTTAACTACAGAGACTAATGAAGAGATTATTGCAGAGGCAAATCAAGATTCAGTGATAATCTCGACTATCCCATGTTGTTCATTCACATTTATCAACATACATATGTAGACATAAAAAGGAATGCTCAAAATGAAAGGATGAAAAAAGATAAGAGCCAAATAGCAAAATGGGAACACAATCAAGAAAAGAAGAAGAAAACATATCACAATGTCTAGAAAAGGATGAGTGGAAAGAGCCCAACTGAATTTGAAGTGAGAAGAATCCAGGTGAAATTTTAATTTTGCAATTTACTAACCTTCATTGTCTTGGGGACAGTTTCTTCATTTGTAAAATGAAGGGACTGGATTACAAGATCTCTGAGATCCCTTCCATCTATAAATCTATGACAATATGATTAGGAAACAGAAAAGAGTTTGTGAGGAATAGATAATATTACTGGGATTATTTTATTTTATTTTTTGCAAGTATAACTAATAATGGTAATGTAGAAGTGAGAAAACCTGAATTTGGGTCCTAGTTCTGCCATACAGTGGCTGACTTACTAGTCTACTTCTTAATAGTGACCTTCCACCTGGGCCTGTTTGAAACTGTAAAAAGAACAAAGATTTATAATTGGAAGGATCACTAAGATTCCTTCAGTTCCAATCCATTATCTCATTTGAAAGACAGCATGTGTGTAAGAGAAAGAAAACTGGGCATTCAGGCAAGTAGGATTCAAATCATGACTCTAACAACCTACATGATCTTGAGCAAGGGCCCTGACCTAATTTCCTCCTGGTTAGGATAAAGGAGTTGGACTAAGTCCCCTCTGATTCTCTTATCTATGATCTTACTTGCTCCTCATGGCTCCATGAAGTATATTGGTTATTTCCAGACAGGTTACTTTGTGAAGTTTTGTTTTTGTTTTTGTTTTTTACTTATTCAGTCAATAAGAATTTATTGAGCACCTATGTGCCAGTCGTAGAGCTAGGGATAAAGAGACAAAAATCAAACTGACTTTCTATTTTCAACTTTCTGTCCTAGTTTCAACAACTCAACATGGTCAAAAAAAAGTACTTCAATATCATTTGAGCTTTAAAAAGTCACCCATACTCCATGTTTCTAGTTTTCTCCTTAACTCATCACACAGTATCATGTGTGACTTAGATACAACTTGCCTTCCAGTTGCAGACTATTCTGGATCAAAAATATTTTAAAGTCTCGGATCAACTTCTGGCCTCTAGTCAGGTGACAGACATCAACTTAGCCATAAGACAAAAAACTGTCAATGATAACTGATTTTAGTAGTAATGACAAGGTCTTTGTAATTACCCTTGGTGAAACAGGCCCTATTTAATAAACTATAACTGTAGTTTTTCAATACAGATCACAGACTTCAGATTCACCTGCCTAAAAGCCCAGGTTACATAATCACAGAATTTAGTACAGAAAAAAATATGTTTAACTAGAAAGATCACTCTGGTGGACAGAAAGCTAGTTTTAACATTACTTTAATTATAACTTAAATGCTTGCAGCAATTCCTCAGAGCACCACAGACCGACATAACCCTGAAACCTCTCGTGCAGGCAAATCTTTAGACACACTATCTATGAAATTTACAGGTTTTGGTAAGACAAAATAAGAGAGAAAAATGAACGTTCTGGAAAACAGTAGAATGAAACTCTGATTCACTACTATCTACCCTGGATGTCCTCAGTCAGTCATTTCAACCCCCTGAACCTCTCAGATTTTCCATCTCTTAAAAAAAAACAAACCAGCCCAACTCCTACAAACATAAAAGATGGATATCAGTAAAAATGCTAGCAAAAGATATATAGGCAGGAGGCAGACATAAGTTGGGGTGTAAGAAACCCCTTTCCGTTCTCCAACGTGTCAACTCTGGAGACCCATCTTTTGAAGGTAAATGGGGTGGCAGTGCCCACAACGGGGCCCTCCTGGTGGGATACTGTGGCCCTGCCAGCCTGAGGCGTCTCTGCAGATTCACGCCCTTCCTGGGGAACACCACATTCCAAGGTTCCCCTTTAAGAGGCGCACTTTTCTCCCATCCCGGGAGTCTTAAGCGCCTTAAGAGCCTTTATCCTCAAATGTTTCATCTTCCAGGGGCCGCCAGAACCAAGTGTCTGACTTTAAGGGACTTTCTCCCCTTCAATTTCAGGAGGGAGGAGGGAGGAGGGAGGAGGGAGGAGGGAGGGGGAGGGGGAGGGGGAAGGGGAAGGGGGAGGGAGGAGGGAAGAGGGGCGGGGCCAAGAAACTGAAGGGAACGTTTTCTAAGACGGTTCTGGAAAGAGGGCAAGAATCAGAAGGAGGGTCCTTCAGCGGACTTCATTATTACGGTGTATCTCCAGATGGCTGGACCCTCGCAGTCGGGTCGCTTTTATAAACACTGCTCTGAGGAGGGGTCTCCAGAGGTGTGCCCCGAGCTCCCCCGGAGGGCCTGCTAGCGCTGGCACCCCCACCCTTCCATGGGACAGCTGGGGACACTGAGGCCTCGCGCCCCGAGGGGCAGGGAGACGCCCGACGAGGGGGCACATGGCGAAGGGGAGGGAGGGGGACATGGGGCAGGTGGGGCGGACTGCCCCACAGGTGGCACTGGGGGGTGGGGCGCGTTATCTTCCCCCTCCCACGGCGAGGGGGAGCAGTGAGGCCCGGGACGGAACGGGGAGGAGCCAGGGGCGGGCTGCGGGGATCGCGGCCTCAGTGGGCGGGGACGACGCGGGGACGACGCGGGGGGCGGCTCCGAGTCCCCCTCAGCCCGGCTTAGGACTCACAGTAAATGAAAGCCAGGGCCCTCAGGAGCACTATCCTGGTCAGCCAGAAGGTGCCCGGCAGAAGACTGGATGGACAGGTCGGAGGCTCCCCGCTTGGGGCCTTCAGGGGCTCCGGCTGGGGAGCATCGCCCCCTCCTCTCCTCTTCCTCAGAGATTCCATGGGCGCAGCCATAACTGGCGGGGAGATTGAGAGGAAACGCTCATGGCGCATGCGCACGCACTGACGCCCGCCAGCTTGCCCACCACGGGAAAGCGAGAGAGCGACTCTGGAGGGCGTGGAAGCGGGAAGACACGCCCCCTGAGGAAACGCCTCTTTGAGGCCCCGCCCATTCTGCGCCCTTGCCCCGCCCAAAGGCTCAAAACGGGAACACGAGGCGAAAGGGAGTGACGCTGAGAGTCCAAGCACCGTCCGCTCCCGGCACTCTCCGTTTGTCTCTCGCCAGCAAAAAATTCTGTTATCCCATAGGTTTATTGCAAGCATAACTCGCATTTGAGGCCTCACTTGACCAGGGTCCAAACGCTTGGGGGAGTCCAGAGCATTAGGAATTAGAACCCACAGGTCCCCCGGTGCAAATGTGGGGCAGCAAGTGGTCAGAGCCCTGGATCTGGGGTCAGGAGGACCTAAGTTCAGATCCCTAGGTCTGTCACTTATATTCCTTTTGGGCAGGTTGCAATTTACTTCTGTAAGTTGCAGCATCCGTTAAGTGGGGGGGACTGGAAGTTTTCTACATCAGTTCTCTTTTCCGCGACCCCCCTCCTGCCCACCTGTGCCCCACAGTCCCCTCCCCACCCGCAATTACTTACATACTTCTGAGATGAGCCCAATTACTGCCTGGAAATGGGGCAGCAAAGATTTCCTGCTTTTTAGGTCTAAGGCCCTCTCTGGGGCTTCCCTCCCAACTCATACCACCCCATTCCGTAATCAATGACTCCATTTATTAATGATTACTTGTAATAAAAATAAAAGCTCCCCCTACAAGGCAGTAGCTCTGGAGAGGAGGGGAAGGGTGATACATCCCCTGCCTCTTGCACCTGCTTATCCCTAAGTAGAGAAAACAAGGCCCTGGAGTGGTGGAGAGTGGCGGCTGTCTGTATCAGCCCGTGCCATCCATCCCCTCTCCTCTCAGAGCTGCCGAAGAGGGATCAGTCCGTCCCAAGCAGAGTCTACCGCTCCAGGCTGCCCCTGGTTCAAACTCGAGTTGGCTCACTCGAGACTCTCCTTTCCCGAGCTGTAGTGGGTAATTCTCCCTGCACCCTCCCCTGCTCTCGAAGAAAGTCACCTGCCACGACTCAGGGGACTCCGAGGGTGAAAGAATTGGTTGAAAACATTTGTTTCCTATTACAGGATTAAACTGGGCTCCGTTGTCTCCTTCCCCCGCCCTCACCTTCCACCTCTGAGGAGAGAAGCATTTCAGAGCTTTGCTGGGACCAACTGAGGATATCCCTAATTATCTCTATTAGAGAGAGGTTTTCATACATTCTATTTTCAGGTCACTAGGGCTGAGCATTCCTTTCCCAGCCCGATGGCACGAAGGACAGACAGCCATCGTGGGACTGCTGATCCTGAATGAAGGGGCTTAGAGAATTTAGCCGGCATCAGCTCTCAGTGAGGTGATTGTATTCTCCATGCCTTAATGAACCTTCGATCATCCCTTCTGCAATTCCTACCGAGGTCTGCTGAACATACCTGTAATTTGTTATTCTCCTTAACAAACAGAACCTTGCCAGATGGCTTCTTTAAATAGGAAAGTGTGTTCAAATCCTTAGAGATTCCACAAATAAATGACTGGCCAAAGGATAGGAAAGAAACAGTTTTCAAAATAAGAACTGAAAAATTATCAATAACCAAATCATTGTTAGGAGGAATGTAAATTAAAATAATTCTAAGCTTTCGGTTCAAACCCAGTAAATTAGGAAAGTCAATGATGCAGGAGCTAATATGCTCTTGGTAGACCTGCAAATTGCTACAACCCTTGTTTTGGAAACCAATTTGAAACAATTCAAGAAAAGTCACTAAATTGTTCATACCCTTTGACCCAGCAATCCCACTCCTGAGCATATATTCCTAGAAGATCAATAGCAGAAAGAAAAAAACCATGTAGACCATAATATTCATAGTGGCGCTGTTTTGAAGCAGCAAAAATTCTAGAAAGAAAGTCGATGCCCATTATTTGGGAATAACTGAACAACTGTGGGATATGAATGTAGTGGAATATTACACCATAAGTAATGAGGAAAATGAGCAATTCAGAGAATTGCATGAAATAATGCATATGGAAATAAGCAGAACCAAGAGAACAATATACATAATGATTAATAATGTAGAGGAAAAGAACACTAGAAGGAAAATGAATTCTGATTAATAGTAAGAAACAACCATGGTCAGGGAACAGATGATGAATGGCATTTCCTCTTTTGGTAACAAGAAGCACAAAACATTTCACACTAAGTCAGAGGGTCACTGTTGAGTTTTCTTTAACTATTTCTTTGTCATTAAGAATAGATCGATGATGGGGGTGAGGAGAGAACTAGTTGAGGGTATTTAGAAATGCTGAGTGGTTTCAGTTGTGTCCAACTCTCCATGACTCCATTTTGGGGTTTTCTTGGCAAAAATACCGAAGTAGTTTGCCATTTCCTTCTCTACAGTAGAGGAACTGAGGCAAACAAGGTTAAGTGACTTGCCAAGGGTCACAGAGTAAGTGCATTCAGGTCTTCCAGACTCCTGGGTCAGCACTTCACTACCTAGCTGCCCTAGGAAATGATTATGATTTAAAAGCAAAAGGCACCAAGATAAATTCTTTTTAAAAATGCTAAGAGGACTTCTGACCAAGACAGTTGCCTAAATGGAGACCTGGGACCCAACACATACTTTAACCAAGACCTAAAATTCACCCTAGACTGAATAATAATCAAGAAATACAATGAAGAATTATTGAAAAGGACTTCTATCTAGAATTGAATTATCTGTCAAGCAGTAGGAAAGGAGACTACCAGTAAAAATCAGTGCCAGCAGAGGCAAACAATCCTGAAGCCTCAAAGTGCCATTAGGAAAGGATTAGAGATGGGGAGAGCGTATGCTCCAGGTAGAACTCCAGTCCCTAGCATGCTGAACTGAGACTCTAGAGAAGCCTGAAGATCTAGAACTCTGAACCTCAAAGATTCAATGGAGCCTGGATGAATAAGGTCTTAGAAGGAAAGGGTCAGCCCACCCCCCCCCCCAAAAAAAAAAGTGCGTTGGAGAATAAAGCCTGGCTTTAGCACAAAGTCCCAATTCAGAAACTAAAAGCTGGAAAGATATTGACCAGTGTTAAAGAGTTCTGCAAAGAGCAACTCCATGACAACTGCAGAGACTCAAAGAAACAGATTTCCTGCAAGAACTACATAAATAACTTGAAGAAATGAAGGAAAAGATGTTTTAAATAACATAAAAACTCAAGGAAAGAATTGGAAAGATAAAGAACTTAGAAGAGATGGTTATTAGTCTTGATCAGTAAATGGATTCACTGAAAACTACAGAAGACCAAAAAGAAATCAGTAGCTCCATGAGACAAGAAATATCAAAACAAAATTAAGAGATTGAAAAAATAGAAGAAAATAAAAGATATTTGATACAATTTTTAAAAACTGACCTAAAAAATGGGTTAAGAAGAGATCATTTAAAAATCACTGGACTCTTTGAAAACCATGTCTAAAAACAAGTCATAGCAAAAAAAGCCCAGGCACTTCATTTTAAAAAATCATAAAATACAAATTGCTCAAACCTATTAGAATCAAATGACAAAGTAAAGATAGAAAGAATTCACAGATAAACTCATGAAAGAAGTCCCAAAAGGAAGTCCTAAGAATTGTCATAACCAAAATCCAGAATTCTGCCATCAAAAAAAAAAGTACTACAAGCATCCAGAAAGAAGGAATTCATGTAACCAAAGTCAGAATCACAAAAGACCTGGCAGCTTCTACTTAAAACAAGAGAAGATCTTGGAATAGTATATTCCAAAAGGCAAAAGATACAACCAAGAATAACTTTCCCTAAAAGGTGAGTATAATCCAACAGGAGGGAACAAAGGACTATCAAGCATTTTTTAATGAAAAGACTATATTTTAATAAAAACCTAGAAATGCAAACATAAGAATCAAGAGAAACCTAGAAATTAGAGCAATTGCATGATGCCATGGTGTTAATATTCTAATAATTGAAAAAGAAGTGTCCCTTCAGAACTTAATGTTCTCAAAGGGCATTGAGGGAGTTAAATAAAAAAAAAAGAAAGAAAACAGAAGACAGTTTACCCCGTTTGCCTCAGTTTCCTCATCTATAAAGTGAGCTGGAGAAGGAAATGGCAAACCACTCCAGTATCTTTGCCAAGAAAACCCTAAATAGGGTCAGGAGGAGTCAGACATTACCTAAGGACTAATCAACAACTACAACAAATGTGCCAAGTACAAATACAAAAAAGAAAGACAGTCCCTGCTCTCAAAGAAAAGAAAGAAAACAGGTGGGGTAGATTGATTCTATTCTAAGGATTTTTAGAGGGGAAAGAGAAAAAAGAATAAAAAATATGCTAGTGTAGAAAGGAGGAAGAAGTGGTAGAACTTGCTATTTTTTATAAGACTATACAAATATGGAGGAAAAGATGAGGGAGTGGGCATCTGATGAACTCATTTGAAATGGACCAAGGAAGGTTAAATATGCATGCACAGTTTGGTGTTCAATTATATCACATTTAAAAAAGTAAACAATAGGGATAGACAGAGGTAATTAAGAGGGATGATAATACCACAAGGAAGAAATAATTTTGTAAATTTGTTTTGTTTGACTTTGTTTATTTGTTACAATTTTTTTCTTTCTTTTTGAGAATGGGATGTGGGGGAGAGGATGAATGGCAGTACTGATGTCCAAAAAGAGGGTCAATAAAACAATTTTTTAAGTGCACAGGAGAGAAAAAAAGGAAACTCAGAAGGAAGCACAGAAAATCAGTACCATAATGTGAAGAATTTATTATATATTTTAAATAAGCAATATGAAATGGAGATTCATTGTTTCATATACAATCTTTTTGTGATTTGTTGTACGCACAGAAATCTTTTTTCATATTTAATTTTAAAATATAAATCTTAAAGTCTCAAGCAATGAACTTTTAGGTTTCAAATCTAATAGTAAATGATTCTCTAATATCTTGTAGTTCACCTCTTTCCTTCTTTAAATGAGAAAACTGAGGTTTAGGTTTAGGAACTGAAGGAGTGACTTCCTTAAGGTCATAGTGTGGCAGAGCCAGGACCAGAGTTCAGGTCTTCTCTTTCCTATTACTAAGCAAATTAATTCAAAGTGCCTAAGACCTGGTACTGCTACTTTGTCTATGAACCATTCACTCAAAATAAATTTTATAATAGTGACCACCAAACTGTAAAGATTCAACTAAGTGGACATCATCTTGGTAGGATAATTGGAAAGCAGAGAAAATGTTTAAAGATAATAACTAATATTTATATCATATTTTACAATATATAAAATATTTTCCCCAGAGCAACCATGTGAGGTAGATAGTAGTAGCATTATTACTAGTATTTTACAAAAGAGGAAACTGAGTCTTAGATTTAAAGCTAGAAAGAAGGAACCTTGGTGGACATCTGTTACACACATAACACCCTCATTTCGCTGAAAGAAACTTTAGAGGCCATCTAATCCCCTCATTTCATAGACAAGGAAGCTCATGTCAGATAGGTCAAATTACATGCCCAAGGTTTGTGTTCAACATGACTTGCACTTGACTTTGTTTTGAGTGAGGGAGGGCTGTGCAGGTCACCAGCCTCACTTCTCCTCCAGGGTCATCTGAATCCAGTGACCAGATATTCCTCAGGATGGCTGGAGATGACCCAGGATGCACTGGGAGATCTTGGGTCCAAAGTTACACAGATAATAAGTGGCTATTTTAGGGCTGGGCCATCTCCAGTTGTCTTCACTTTTGTCTTGCCACTGGACTCCAATGACTCTGGAGGAGAGAATGAAGTTGACGACTTTGCACAGCTTTGCCTCACTTAATTTCAATTTATGGACAAGTCAACACATCACCCTCGTGATGTCATTGGTCCTCTTCGAAATTAAAGGACACACAGGAGCAACAACTACAGAATTCAAACCCAACTCTAAATCCAGCACTTTTATGACAGTCCACAACTACCATCTCCTCCCTTTCCCCATGGTTAGACTTCTTTTGGATTCATCATCAGATCACCTCATCAGTACCTTCTGTTGCTCTAATTTGAGAGCAGAGCCATGAGCTCTAAAACCTCAGTTTTAAGGAGGGAACCCAACTTAGCCTTTGTACTTTTCCATCATGTCCCCATATAGTATACCTTCTTCTCCCCTCCTTTTTCAGCTTTCTTTTGTTTATGTCTTCCCTAAACTCATTGAGAGCAGGGACTGACTGTCTTTCTTTTTTGTATTTGTACCTGACACATTTGTTGTAGTTGGTGATTAGTCCTTAGGTATTGTCTAACTTCTCCTGACCCTATTTGGGGTTTTCTTGGCAAAGATACTAGAGTGGTTTGCCATTTTCTTCTCCAACTCACTTTGGCAAACAGGGTAAAGTGACATGCCCAGGGTAACATACAGAGTAAGCATCTGAAAGTGGGATTTGAACTCACAGAGATGAGTCTTCCAGGAATCAGGCCTGACCCTATCCATTGTGCCACCTAGCTGCCTCATGCATAATAAATGTGTAATGAATAATAAATAATATGCTTAATAACCGTTTACTGACTGATTGACTATTGCTTGCCCAGAGTCACACAGTTAATAAGACTTGAACCTTGGCCTCATAACTCCAAGTTCAATAAATGAATAAAAAGCATTAAATAAATCTCTTTAGAAAAAAATAAATGCCGTAGGATAGTACGTGGAATTTTGCACTCCACAGGAACTTGAGGCCAGGAAAGACCATAGAGGAAGAGGGATTTGGAGAATGATTTGAAGGAAGAAATGAGGCAAGGAAAGCACTTGAGGCCCAGCAATGATTATGACATATGAGAAAGGAAAGGAGGGTTTGAGCTGAGCATTAGGAGCCAAGGAAAGTGAAGAATTAATTTGAAATAGTTTAGATGAAAACTAGAATAAAAAAACCCAGAATTATACAGCTGGGAAGTGACCTTAAAGGTCATCTAGCTTTACCTCCTCATCACACAGAGAAGTTCCTCAAGCCCAGAGAGGGAAAGAATTACAGGATTATAAAGCTGGACAAAGCCATAGAGAACATCTATTGTAAACCTGTTTTACAGATTAGAGGAGCCAAGGCACAGAGGCTGACAGTGAAGGCAGTTTCAACCTAAGTCTTCTGACTTCAAAATCAGAGGGAACTGTTTCTTCATGCCATGCTGCCTGCTACCCAAGTTAAGTTATAGCTGAGCTAGAGACTCAAAGAAACATTTTTAAATTCTGTGTTGAACCTGGCCTCCGTCCCTTTGCCCTCTAATTTCAGTTCAAAGAACATAAGGAGAAGTAATCTCTTGATCAACAAACAGAAATATTGCCATGTATCACGTCCTTTCCGGTTTGGGGGTGGGGGGGTGGGATGAAGGGTTGCTTCTTTATCTGCGTCTTAATTATGCAGCAACAAAAACGATAAAAATGACAGAGCCTCTACTTCTCTTTATCCACATTTCAAGACAGGATCCGCAATGCTGCTTCAGAAGCAACTCCAAAAATTACATTTTACAAATCTAGCGCTGAAAACATGTTTAACCCCAGGATAAAATAGAAAGGACAGGGGCTCTGGGTTAAAAGGAGACCTGTGAGTAAGTCTCTGTTATCAGGTCAGGTGTAACATTATTCAATGCTTTTCAGGATGTAGCTGGGATCCTAATCAAAGCCTCTTTTGTCTTCGGTTTTCCCATCACCACTGGTTGTATTGTTCTCTTTAGAAAAGTGCATAATGGTGCATTGTATAGAAAAAGAAAAATACCCCATTTGTCCAGGCTCCCTTATATTCCCATCCTTCCCTTTGGATTAGCCACAGGGTTTGATAGATAAACTTCACTGGGTGCAAGCTAATGGTGTTCTTTGTGAAATATTTGTGAAACACTACAAATTCCACATTAAGTCTCAGTGTGAAGAAAAGAAATGAGTAATTAGGAAAATTACTAAGGAAAACGCAGGGATTTAGACAGAGGATTCAGCAAGGGAAAGTATGCCTTTGAACCTTTAAAAATATGTGCTTTGGTTGACTCTCTCTAAAGAAACATTAAAAAAAACAAAACACCTAGATCTGTGGATTCTTTAGTAAAGGGAGTTCCTGATGAGGAACTTATCCATACCAATAAAGTCAGTGCCTTAGTTTTTAAGAGTTGCTTGGGCACTAAAAAGTTAAGTGACTAGCCCAGGATCACTCAGTTCTTGGCAGAGAGAATATGGGATCCAATTCTTGATTAGTAGGCTAGCTCTCTCTTTCCTCTCAGAGATCCAAAAAAAACAGAAGTCCCTTGTGCCAAGGAAGCAAATCGAATGAGATAATACATGTTTTGCAAAGCATTGTTGTTAGGCTATTTTAGTTGTTTCCAACTCTTTGTGATCCTATTTGGGGTTTTCTTGGTGAAGATTCTGGATTGGTTTGCTCTTTTGTTCTCGAGATCATTTTACAGATGAGGAAACAAAGGCAAACAAGGTTAAGCGACTTGTCCAAGGGTCACACAGCTATAAGTGTCTGTGGCCAGATTTGAACCCTTGAAGATGAGTCTTCCTGACTCCAGGCACAGCACTCTAGTATAGCTACTGTGCCACCTAGCTGAACCTTGCAAACCTTAAAGTGCTATAAAAATGTGAAGTGTTGTTATTATTTCAACAGTGTAAAGAGACTTAACCCTGAGTCTTCTGAACAGTACAAGTTTGCAGTTAATGAAATTCCATTTCAAGGGTGGATCAGAAACAGCGGAATAAGACATTAGGGAGTAACTTCATTCTGTAACAGTGAAAAAATCAGAGACAGGAGGAAAAATGATTTGTTAGAAAAAGCAGTTTCTCCGAGAATCAAATAAGATTATGGATATGATTATAAAATGTAAGGTTTAGAATCTCTTTTCTATAAGACTTCCAAGAAAGATATGGACTTAAGATTTAAACCTTGACTAATGTTTTGGGATCGCTGTTTCAAAGTGAGGGGTGGAACTATCAGGGGTTTGGATTCAATCAAAGGACTGTACTTGAGGACCTAAAGGGCCTTAGGTATATGGCCTTGAGGTCTCAAGTTCTCCACCCCTGAGTAATTGCTAAAAGTGCCTTGCAGCTGTGATATTAGATAACCCTATAAGACTGTGGCATTAACTGTGGAGGACAACTAGTTTTTAGATGTCTTATTTGTTGTTGACCTAACTTGTCAGTTGATCCTGCTGAGGTGCTTGGAAAAAAAGATACCTGGTTCATTTTGTTTTAGGGGAGTAAGAGAGAGAAATAGAAAGAAATCTTCTCACTTGTGCAGTTTGCACTGGGTCTTGAATTCTAAGACAGAAAGAATTTGTAGATCTTCTTCCAGAGCTCTAGATGGACACACACACACTCACACACATATACTCTCTCTCTCTCACACACACACACACACACACACACACACACACACACGCTTTGGCTGCCATCCCAGCAGCTGCAAAAGGGCATCACAGAGGAATGAACCTTTACTGTCAGCGCCCAATCCAGCTGTCCTTGAATTCCTAATCCAGCTGCCCCTTGGCATCCTAACCTAGCTCTCCTTGGCACCCCAGAGCAATTGTCCCTGGCATGCTACTGCAGCTGTCTCTGGCACCCAAAAGGACACAGCTTGTGCCTGAATCTAATCTTACACCCTTCATTTCCCTAATTTTTCATTTCTTGAGGATAATTTATGCTGAGAAAAAATAATAATTAAAAATCTATGCTAAAATCTCCCCCTTCTTAAAAAGTGATTTTTTTTTTTGTTTTGATTTATTTTGTTGGGGGCAAGTGTCTTAAATAACTGCCCAACCACCAGATGACCTAGTATGGGGTAATAAGGCAGGTGGGGCCTTTTCTTTTAATACGGTCAGAATCCCAACAGCCACATGCCATTTGTTCTGGACCTTGTAACCAACCCTTATTACTGCCTGGCTGTAACAGAGAAAATTCTGGCACAACAGAGAAATTTAACCCAAGCTCTCTTGTAGGATCCTTAGACTGTCTTTCTCCAACCACAAACCCTGTCTGAGACTCTACAAAGGAAATAGCCCAGGCAGAATCACACTGAAATCTGGCACCTGGGCAAAAACCAATTGAAGTTTGGATAGGTTAAGGAGAGCAACTGATCATCTATCTGAAGAGGGTATATTTGCCTCAGTTAGACTCTAGAAATCATGCTTTCAAGGCCCAGTTGAAGATATCCCCCTATCCTCTAGGATGCATAAGTAAGCTAAAAGAATGAACGAATGAAGCATTTGTTGAGTGTTTACTATATATAAAGTATAGTGCTAAGGGCCGGGGATAGAAATGAAAAAGTAAGATAGGCCCTGCTCTCAGGGAACTCACATTCTAATGAGGAACAAATATATGAATAGTCTGAGTTTCAAGTCAGAAGGAAAGGTCCCATGGTTCTTAGCAAAGCAGATGGTAATGCCAATTCTTTCATTACTTTTCCACTGAAAAAATCCTAACAGTTGGACACTGGGTTGGAAGTACTGCTTTTTCGAAGGTTTTAGGGTCCTGGGCTATCTCCATCAAGGTCTGAGGGGAGAGGTAGCCCTGGTGGTGGTGGTAGTAGCCTGACCTTCCTGAAACATACTGCCCACTGCTTTACCTCAAGGTACCTTGCTGTTTCAACTAGACTGGCTTACCTTTTCCTCTGAGTGGCAATTGGTGGGGATGGCTGGACCCTTGTTCATAGCAGCTGTCTCTCTAGACAATGACTATGAGGGATGAACCAGAAAAATTGCTGGTCTAAGGGGTTCTGTCAACCCCTAGGGCTCCTGCACTTATATGCCCAGTTGCTTAGTGGCTGTTACTGATGTTAAAAAGCAAGGTGAGCCCCTTCTCCACTCTGATTTCTCCCTTTACCAATGGCTGTGGGATCTGGGCAAGAAGCAGGTTCAATGAACTGAAGGATATTGCCATTCCTAAGTCTCTAGGGTTCAGGTTCCTGGGCTGTCTCTATCAGAGTCTGAGATAGTGACAAACAGTAATTTGGAGGCTCAGTCAGGGGAAAAAGTAGGCATATTAGGTGATGGGACCCTCAAAGGTAGTACTCCATCTGTGAAGTCATTTCAATCTTATCTAAATTTTCATGATACCATCTGGGGTTTTCTTAGGAAAGATACTGGACCAGTTTGCCACTTCCTTCTCCAGTTCATTTTGCAGATAAGGAAACTGAGTCAAACAGTTGCCTCAGGGTCACACAGCTAGTAAGCATCTGAAGCTGAATTTTAACTCAAGAAGATGAATCTTCCTAACTCCAAACCTGACACTTTATTCACTGCACCACCTAGCTGCCAAGTGCCCTAGAGCCAGGCAAAATAAATAAAGAAACAAATAAAAATAGCAGATACAAGTAGCCATGGTGCAGAATGGGTAACAAGGACTAAGCTATAGAACTGAAAACCAAACAGCTGAGATGGGGAGGATTCCCTCCCCACCCCAATTTCATGCTATGGGGCAGAATTCTAGTTTCTTTGCCCTCCTTCTGGCTTTAGGTCTAGCAAAGCTTTGCAAGTCAATTAATAAATTAATTAACAAGCATTCAGGAAGAGCTTACTATGTGCTAAATACTGTGCTGGAGAGAGAAAGAAAAAGTGAAAACAACTCTTGATCTCAAGGAGCTTATATTCTATTGGAGGAGACAAAAGATATGAGTAAGAACTCATGAAAGAAAAATACAGAGAAGATGGAAGGAGTAACTATTCAATAAACAATGATTTCTAGACGTAGTAAAGAATAAGGAATGACAATTTCACTACTTTCTCTAAATGCGTGGTTAGTAAATTTACAGACCTTCTTCCTGAAACTGACTTGCTAAAGAAAAGCGGATGTCTCCTTCTATAAAATATATAATAATTGCTGCATTCAATCAATTAATATACATTTATTAAGTACCTCCTAGGTGTCAAGCACTGTACTAAGCACTTGAAAGGTTTTTTTTTAAATTTTTACAAAAACACTATGAATTAGATACTTACTAGAAATCTTATTATCCTTATTTTACAAATGACGAAACTGAGATTCAGAAAGCAGTAGTTTGCCCATAGTCATGCATTAAATAAATATCGGAAGTAGGATTAGAACCTAGAGCTCTAATGACTCCAGGTCCAACCTTCCTCCTACTATACCACACAACCCATGCTCAAAAAGAGCAGTTGGTAAAATGATCAGTCCTGGGTCTGAATTCTAACTCTGCCCTAAAAGGTCCCCAGCTTGACCATAGAGCTGAGTAGATAAGAGTACTGAACTTGGAGTGAGGAAGATAAAGTTCTAATGCTCCCCAGGACCCTGACTAGCTATGGCTCCCTAAAAAAGTCATTTAGCCTCTTTGGCCCCAGTTTCTTCAGCTGTGATTTGAAGTGTTTAGGCTCAATTACATCTAAAGCCCTTTTAATTCTAAATCAATGAGCCTATGAAAGTCATTTAATACCTATGGGCCACAGTTTTCTCATCTGTAAAATAAGAGTTTGGATCAAACTATGGGATCTTTGAGTTTTCCTTTGGTATACAGAAATAGTGCTAATGACTCCCCAGTAGTAGGACACATTCATTTTTCTTTCTTGTCATGATGATGAGTTGTAGTAAGATACCCACACTCTTTTACCACTCAGTAGCATCAACTATAAGTTAATGGTACAATCTGGAACTAGGAATCAGTTTTTTTCTTCCTTGTTCAAATATATATCATTTTTGCACACTAGTCTCTTTCAACTCCTTGTTCCAACTACCTGAGCTAACCCATTGTTTCATTGCCAAAAGGCAATTCACTTTAGAAACTGAAATAGCAATCAGATAATCAATCTGCTAACAAATATTCTCTGAGTCCCTTAAATATGTCCAGTGCTCTAACCAAATGAAGCCTTAGAAATCTGAAAGATTACTCTTTTTATAGTATGCCAAGAGATGTACATGGGTAGTTGTAACTATTGTTTTTGTGGGTCAAAAATGATCAAGGGGAATGCAGGGAGATTTATTTCTCAAATGGCAGCAAAGCTGAGGTTCTGGGGAAGAATTTCATGCATTTTCTTCCCTTCTCTTTCTGTGCTTATTGTAATATCTAGCTGTCTTAAGGATGATTACTTTACATGCCACCTTCCAAAGAAGCTGTTCCTGATCTCTCCAGGAACTTGTACTTTCCCCATCCTCTCCAAATTACATTTCCCATTTGTAACTTAATTAACATGTGTATCTATGTTCCTCCATGTTTACATGCTGTTCTTCCTGAATGAGGAGGGACTGTTTCATTTTTACATCCCCAAAACCTGACAAGCTGTCTCTCACAGTCAACACTTTATTTTTTCCCACTTTAAATTTACTATTTACTTATTTTTAGCATTCTTTCTTTTAAAATTTTGAGTTCCAAATTCTTGTCTTCCTTGTAGGTCTTCCCCCACTCATTGAGAAGGCAAGGAATATATCAGTTATACATGTGAAATCATGCAGAACTTACTTCCATGTTGAAAAAAGTGAAAAATTATACTTCAATTTACGTTGAGTTGATCAGTCCTGTCTTGGAGTGGATAGCATTTTTCATCATGCATCTTTCAGAAAAGTCTTGGATCATTATACTGATCAGGAGAGATAAAGTCTGTCACAGTTGACCACCATTATAATCTTGCTTTTACTGGGTACAATTATCTCCTGGTTCTGCTCACTTCACTCTGAAATAGTTCATACAGGTCTTCTCAAGTTTTTCTAAAACCATCCTGTTTGTCATTTCTTATAGCACAATAATATAGAACAACTTGTTCAGTCATTCCCCAAATCTTTGCCACCACAAAAAGAGCTGTTATATTTTTATTCATATAAGTCCTTTTTATGATTCTTTGATCTCCCAAATACAAATCTAGTAATAAAACAGATACAAATCTAGTAATGGTATTGCTGGATAGAAAGGTATGCATGGTTTTATAGCTTTTTGGGCATAGTTCCAAATTGTTCTCCAGAATGATTGGCTCAGTTCACAACTCCACCAACAGTGCCTTAGTGTACCTATTTTTTCCCACATTCTCTCTAGCATTTGTCATTTTCCTTTTCTGACATATTAGTCAATCTGATAGTTGTGAAGCAGTACTTCAGAGTTGTTTTATTTTGGACTTCTATAATGAATAGTGATTTGGAACATTTTTTTGTATGACTATAGAGAGTTTTGATTTCTTCTGAAAACTGACAAACACTTTAAAATTGTTGGATGGAATTGAATTGTTGGGAAATTTTTCATGATCCAACGTGGGATAGGATGAATCCTTCTGTCTCCCATTGTGTCTTAGGTGATATAGGGGAAGGAGAAGTAAAGCTCAGAAATAATTCTCCTACAGAAAAATTCTGGATTTGGAGTTAGAGGTCTTGGTTTCAGATTATGCCTCCCTGTGTGATCATGGGCAATCCCATGCAACCTCTCAAGGCTTTGGTTTCTCTAGTCATAAAATGAGGTTGAACTAGATGATCTTGGAGGTCAAAATCTTATGTTCCTATGACTTGGTGGTAGAGGAAAAAGCTGGTATCTATTCAAAGGCAGAGGAACCAAATCAGTTAGGGGATTTGTCCAGGGCAACAGTGAGTCTGTGGAAGAATTAGGACTAGAAGTCAATATTGTTGATACCAAGTCAAGGGCTATATAAGTTAAAATCCCCTTGTTGTATGACTGTTATCCATTCAGTACTTTGCTAAGAAAAGGACATTCTTTTGTTGGATGAGAGGAAAGCATGATGGGACCACTTAAAATCAGAATATCATGTTAATGTAAAAAGTATATCCTATCATTTTGTGCATACTCCTCTTTTAAAATTTATGTAACTGCCCTTGGCTTCAATGTATGTGACCTGTGGAATTAACTCAGGTTTCTTATGTTGTCTGCTTCACTTCTCCTTTGCTGGGTTTTGTTTCCTATTTATCCTTATGTGGTAGAGTGATCCTCAGGGAATTCAGGTTGTTTTCTTTCTTTTGCTTTCACAATTCGTTATTTCTGAAAGCTATGGAGAAAAAATACTCATTCAATCCAATCCCTAGGGCTAAAACATCCCATTTCCTGATCATCTGGGGTCTTTACAAACACCAACCCAACTGTTGCTTGAGGATGTAACCAGACTTGTTCCTTCTTCTCTTTCATCAGAACAGATATAGGGTCCTAGGATTTAAAACTTGAAAAATTTAAAGCTAAAGTGCCTATTAGAGGTCTTCTAGTTCAGTCTCTTTCCCTTTTTCATTTGAGAAAGCTGACAGAATGACTGTCCGAAGTTCATAATTATTAAAGACAGCACTTGAACCCAGAGCATGGAAACCAAATCCAGCATTTTTCAGATGACACCATCCTCCCTTCCAACCTCATCATTTTATAGAGGATACTGAACGCAAAGAAGAGTGTCTCAAGCTGACCCAAGTAGTAAGTCACAGAAACAGGATTTAAACATAGCTGTTCAACTAATTCATTGCTGGTGGAGCTGTGAGCTGATCCAACCATTCTGGAGAACAATTTGGAAAAATGCCCAAAGGGTTATAAAAATGTGCATACCCTTTGACTCAGCAATACTGCTTCTAGTACTGTATCCCCAAGAGATCACAAAAATGGATAAAAGTCCCACAAGTACAAAACTATTTATAGCAGCACTCCTTGTGGTGGCCAAAAACTGGAAATCAATTGGGGAATGGCTGAATAAATTATGGTATATGGTATATGGTATATGGTATACGGTATATGAATGTAATGGAACACTATTGCGCTATAAAAAATGATGAACAGAGAGGCCTGGAAAGACTTATATGATCTGATTCTGAGTGAAAGGAGCAGAACCAGGAGAACTCTGTACACAGCAGCAATCACAGTATGAAAGGATTTCTTCTGGTAGACTTAGAACTTCGTTGCAATGCAAGCACTTAAAAAAATTCCCAATGGTCTTTTAAGGCAAAATGCCTTCCGCATTCAGAGAAAGAACTATGGAATTCAGTCACAGATTGTAACAGATCCTTTTCTTTTGTGTCACGTTTTGATTTGTTATATGATTTCTCCCATTCCTTTTAATTCTTCTATGCAACACGACTATGGTGAAAATGTATTTAATAGGAATGTATGTGTAGAACCTATATAAAATTGTATGCCATCTTGGGGAGGGAGGGGAGAAGTAGCAGGGAAGAAGGAGAAGGGAGGGAAAAAAATCTAAGTTATATAGTAGTGATTATAGAACACTGAAAATAAATAAATAAATAAGCAGGTAAATAAAAATAAATAAACATAGGTGTTCAGATGGAGTGCTTTAACACACTTGCCATATAAATACTGCTCACCTCTGTGAGGAGCCTCTATACCAGGCTTCCCAACAGACTGAGCTTCACAGACATTATGTATGGGATTGTCTTCTGAAAAGAATGCTACATTTTCTTTTTCTTTCAAAAAATGGTATTAATTAAATGCCCTTTCAGTCATATTCAGAAAAAATTAATACATTAGAGGTGACTGATATCACCTTACATAATCTTTTATAAAATTTGTAATTGGAAGTAATATGTGACGGTCTTCGTGGGCTGGTCACAGGGATCTCCTAATTCAGTAGCTTTTCAGGGAGCAAATAGGCAGTAATAGCTTTACTCACATGGAAGGGAAGCAATTTTCTTATTTGACATGTTTACATTGATCAACTGTTTGCCTTTCTCCGTCTCAATTAAAACAATAATTGAGATCCCTAGTTTGGGAGGATAAAAAGTTGGAAATCTATGGCAACCAGTTTAAATAAACCAAACAGCCAATGTGATTGTGCCATCTCTAATAATTAAAGGAAGAAGTTGTATTTAGGGTTCAGAAGACTCAGAATCTCTGGAGCCATCATTCTGTTGCCCAGGGGCCAAAGGAAGGGGCAATGTTACAGACAATGTCCTTTATTAGCTCCATCTGACTTTGGTGAGTCCCTGGAGGGGGAAAATGAGTTTTGAAGAGATGAACTTAGTTTTCAGTAGCCTAACTGGATACAGATAAACTGATTTGCTGTACAGAAAGTTTCTCTATCTTTTCTGATTATTTTTTTTAGAATAAACGACTTAAAGTATCTAATTCAATACAATTCAAAAATTTATCGAAATTTATCAAGATACCACACGAAAGTAAGTATGCTAGGCACTAGGGTTACAAAGATATGAAAAAAATTACTATAATAGTAATAGCTCTCATTTACATACGGCATTTTACAGTTTTGTAAGTGAAGGCTTTTCTCGTAATAGCCATGAGAGATACATAGTTCAAGTATTTTCCAGATGAGTAAAATGAGACTTACCCAAGGTCACACCATATGATGGCAAGCAAAAGAGGATCTTTTGCTGTTTTTGTTTTAGTATAATCAAGTGCCTCTGATTGAATCTTGCCTTTATCAGCCAAGAGTCTTTTTTCTGTGAACAGAATTCTTTTATTGCCATGTGGTTTGTCATAGTGCTGAACTGGAGGAGGCCTCATAAAGATTGGTAGAGGATAGGTGCTTGTTAGAACTCTCTCAGAAAAAGTTGACTACTCCCAGGGTTACTAGCAACCTTTAAGAGTCAAAGTTTGTTAACTAGTCTCCAAGTGGACTTTCTTCATTTCATTTTTCATTATAACTGAAGAAGGATAGAATTTTGGGGGAATTTTCCCCCAAGAGAAAAAGACAAATGCAGAGAAAATGGTGAGACCAGATGCCTTTGTATTGGAGGCATAGATGGGGCCCATGGAGGGACAGGGACATGTTTAGCTTTGAGAGGTAGTGTGGCATAGTGGACTTGGAATTGGGAAAATTCCAGCTTAGACCCTCAATGATTGTGTAACTATGGGCAGGTCACATCTTCTGTGGGTCTTATTTTCCCCATATGTAAAATGGTCACTAAAATACTTGCATTGTGTGTTTCCCAGGGTAGCAATGGGGAAAGTGGCTAGTAAACATTGAAATATTAAAGAAATACAAGCCATTATTTTTATAAAAGATTTGGGCAGCAGGAGCATGAGGGAAATGAAGAAGGGACACCTAGATGCAGAAAAGCATCTCTAAAATAGCAGAATCCCCTCAAGGTCAAAGGCAAATTTGTTGTTGTTCAGTCATTATGTTGTGTTCAATTCTTCTTGACCCCATGGATCATATCATGCCAATGTTGTCCATGGGGTTTTCATGGCAAAGATACTGGAGCCATTTCCTCCTCTGGTAAATTAAAGCAAACAGAAGGGAAATGACTTACCCAGGGTCATACAGCTCATAAGACCATATTTGAACTCAGGCCTTCCTGACTCCAAGTCCAGTGCTCTATTTCACTGAGCTATGAAGCTCAACATAGTTATGGCTAGGTCGAGTTCTGATTTGTTGTGGTTCCTTCTTAAACTTTTAAAACTTGAAGATCATAAACCCCCTGGCTATTGGAGGGAAATTCTGAAACTCTTCATGGTTGTAATCATGATAATCTATTTAGTTTGGGATTGAAGAATCTGACCTCCACACTGATAAAGTATTTCTTGAAAGTGTTAATGGAGTTGTTTTTGAATTTGTTCATAGCCAGAACTCTTGCAGTCTCTGAAGAATGGATTTTCAAGTCTAGAAACTTTGGTGTTCATGTCCAAGAATTGTTGTTGTATGTAGATCCCCTAACCCTCATGAGTTACTTGATCTTTTTTTCAGCTAGTTATGTTTCAGAGGCTACTATTTTCTGCCCTTTTCATGCTTCTCTTGATTCTTGTGTTTAAAAGTCAAATTTTCTATTCAGCTCTGGTCTTTTCATCAAGAATGCTTGAAAGTCCTCTATTTCATTGAATGACCATTTTCCCCCTGAAGTATTATACTCAGTTTTGCTGGGTAGGTGATTCTTGGTTTTGGTCTCAGTTCCTTTGATTTCTGGAATATCCCTTAATGTAGAAGCTGCTAGATCTTGTGTTATCCTGATTGTATTTCCACAGTACTCTAATTGTTTCTTTCTAGATGCTTGCAATATTTTCTCCTTGACCTGGGAACTCTGGAATTTGGCTACAATATTCCTAGGAGTTTCACTTTTTGAATCTCTTTCAGGAGGTGATCAGTGGATTCTTTCAATATTTATTTTGCCCTCTGGTTCTAGAATGTCAGGGCAGTTTTCCTTGATAATTTTGTGAAAGATGATGTCTAGGCTCTTTTCTTGATCATGTCTTTCAGGTAGTCCCATAATTTTTAAATTGTCTCTCCTAGATCTATTTTCCAAGACAGTTGTTTTTCCAATGAGATATTTCACATTATCTTCTATTTTTTCATTCTTTTGGTTTGTTTTGCAATTTCTTGGTTTCTCATAAAGTCATTAGCTTCCATCTGCTCCATTCTAATTTTTAAAGAGCTATTTTCTTCAGTGAACTTTTGAACCTCTTTTTCCATTTGGCTAATTCTGCTTTTTAAAGCATTCCTCTCCTCATTGGCTTTTTGGACCTCTTTTGTCAATTGAGTTAGCCTATTTTCAAGGGTATTATTTTCTTCAGCATTTTTTTGGGCATCCTTTAGCAAGCTGTTGACTCACTTTTCATGATTTTCTTGCATCACTCTCATTTCTCTTCCCAATTCTTCCTCCACCTCTCTTACTTGATTTTCAAAATCCTTTTTGTGCTCTTCCATGGCCTGAGACCCCTGTATATTTATTTTGGAGGTTTGGGATGAAGAAGCTTTGACTTTTAGGTCTTTCCTCTCATGGTAAGCATTGTTCTTCCTCATCCAAAAGGATGGAAAAAAATACCTCTTCACCAAGAAAGTAACCTTCTACAGTCTTATTTTTTTCCCCTCTTGTGGGCATTTTCCCAGCCAGTTACTTGACTTTTGAGTCCTTTGTGAAGAGGGGGGGTATACTCTGGGGACCTGTAAGTTCTCATTTCCTCCAAGGTGGCACAATTAAGGGAGAGGAGTTTACTCCTCTCCTAGCCTGTGCTCTGGTCTGGGAACTACCAAAGCTTTTCTGCCCAGGATCTGCAAGTAGAATTCCCTTTCCAGCGCCTCCACCAGCTCCACCATGCCAGCCAGCACTCTTCCTCATCCAAGGGCTGCCACTCAGTACTGAGACCTAGATCAGTGGCTCAATTCCACCAGGGGCTTTAGTCTGAGGGCTCCAATAATGGATGCTGCTGCTGCTGCTGCCACTGCTGCTGCCCAGGGCCAGGGCTAGGGGAAGACCCTGCTCCTTTCTCACCCAAGTGAAAAAGCTTTCTCACTGACCTTTGAACCTTTCTTTGGCATTTGTGGATTGAGGGATCTGAGAACCACAACTGTTGCTGGGGATTCCACCCCAGAGTCTTGTTTCAGTCCTGTTCCTACCACTGCCATGTGGCCAAGGCTGTCCTGAGCTCTGTGGGCTGTGCTCTGCTTTGTGCCCCATGCGATAGACCTTTCTTGTCAGCCTTTCAGACTACCTTGGGCTGGAAATCTCTTTCATTCTGTCTTTTTGTGGCTTCTGCTGCTCTAGAATTTGTTTAGAGTCATTTTTCCCAACCCAGAGTCTTTACTAAGAGTAAAGCACAGAAACAAAAGCTAGAAACTATAAACAGTATTTGTACTGCTAATTATTTTAATGTGATTAAAGATCTTCCCTGCCCATTAATGTGCCTGCCCATTAAGGGGAGCTTGATTAGGGAAGATTTGTGGGAAGGCCTATGCCTTTTGTTAATGAGGCACTGGTTTTCAAGGGTTGTGATGCCCTCTGGCTCTTAAAAAGGTATAAATACTCAGAGTTGAGGTTTTACTTTGGGGTTTACTGACTAGAAGTGTTTGTTTGGCCAGAAGATGACTCTGGGAAGCTGCCTTAAGGAATCCACCCCGCCTTGAAAACCCAGATGTCAGTGCTTCCCTCTCTGGTAACTATGGTCAGACAGTTCTACCTGTCTGTTGAATTCAGGCAGAGGAAGTCATGTCTGTTGATCTTTGATTTTTCTGTATTTTCTTTGAAGTTCAAAGTGCTGACTCCCTTGAACTAGGTGAATGATATATGTGTTTGGTTAAAGGAATGATACATGTGTTTGATTAAAGTGATTGTTAACCCCTCAAAAGTTGCCTTTCCTTTTATGAATGCAAATCCAATAACCTGTGATAGCTGGCCCTGCTGTGTATGTTGGGGTGCTTACTGATATACACCATTACCATTACCGAGCCAGCACCTGGACCCAAATGATCTGACTCTAAAACCAGTGTCCTCTCCACTACCTCATGCCATATGGTGGATGGAGAAATGAAATCCCAGAGAGGGAAGGAAATCTGAGTCTGGGATCAGTGGAGAGTCTGAGGGAGAGAAATTTTTGATATTGGCGATCATCACTTACAGCCTGATCTCAGCCTACCATCTCACTTTTTGGGAAACCAGTGCAAGGCAGCCATAGAGAGAAAGAACTCTGTCCCTGGAGTCAAAAAAATCTAAGTTGTAGTCCCAAGTTCAAACACTATATATCTCTCTTTATAACCATGGATGAATCACTTTACCTACATGGCTCTGTTTTCTTTGTGTAAAAAGAGGAGGCTGAGTCATAAGAGACTACAAATATGAAGGATTCAAAGTTAGGAAAAACTTTTATAAAGTGATATAGCATGTAGAAAACATATCCAAAAGATTGATATGCAAACTGACTGCTTCTACATAAATGAAGATAATATTAAATAATGTAAAACAGGTTTAAGTACAATTCAACACAATTCAATAATCATTTAAGTATCTACTCTGTGTCAGGGACTGTGCTAAGTGTTCAAGATATAAAGACATAAATGAAATAGTCTCTGCCATCAAGGTATCATCTGGACAGAAATGAGCCTCTAATCTATGGGGAAATGTATACAAGGTGACTTTTCTTGAGTAGGAGGGCTTAACATGCTAGGGCAAGGCAGTGCTTTATATACATAAAAAGCCACATGTGGGTTGGACCATGACATAATCATTCTAAGTTTTTGAGTAGCTGTTCCAACAATAGGCTCATGTGTGGACAATGCAGGCTGTGGGAGCAGTCTAAGTTGATTATCTCACAGCAGGGCACAGAACCAGAGTTAGCATGGCAGGAATAAGAGTGTAGTTTGGTTCACTTAGCTGTTACAAGACACAGGGATTGTGAGCAGGTCAGGAGATGTGATGCAAGGCTTTCAAGTCTTTTGGAAATAAGGGGCAGTGGATACCTGGTGTTGGTCAAAGCAATGCACTTTACCAGAAGGTGAGATCATCTAGAGCACAAAGGATTGTTATGCCAAGCTCAGGGAACAGCCTGATTTCTGGACCTTAGCTTTAGGAAACAGGGCATCTCCAAATATCTTGACAAAGGAATAGAGCTCAGAGGGTACTTATCCCAACCCCTCACACTCAGTGACAAGTTAAGACTCCAGAGTTTGGTTAAATCTCCCCCTCAGGATTCCCTTAGGGGTCAGGAGGACTTTCCTACTGGCATAAGATTGATCTCTCACTGGTAGCTTTCCCCTTCCCCCAAGATTATCTGCTGAGGATCAATTAAGTCAACCAATGTTAAATAGCTTTTTGAAAGAGATATTTACTTAGGGGGTACAATTGTGACAAACTCTCACACAAGTATATACAGAATCCAGGGAAAGTGGTCTCAAGCTTAAAGAGATCAGATATGACAGCCGGGTATCTCAGAGCTCACTTACTGGAAGTCCTTTTCTCCCATTCCTTAGGGGCTCACGTAGTTTACCTTAAGCTTGATGAATCTGTGAACTTCTAGCGTTGGCTCCCAATGTAGATACAGTCATCAACTCAACCAGACTTTCAGAGAGGACATTGATAGGAAGATAGGAAGTTCAAAATCCTCTGAACCCCTAACTCCTGAAAGATCTTTAAACCAATGTCTCTCCTTCTCTTACAATCCCCACCCCATCCAAGCTCCTCCCACCAAGCTATTTCTCCTTGTGGGTATTCTAGAAAGTTACCCTTGCTCCAACTTTTCAAATTGATCCCTTTTCAATTCATTTGATAATTTATATGATCCCTGGGGCTCTTCAGATTTCTTCAGCTTATCTGAACACAGTTCTACATACTTCTTGAGCAATGTTGTTCCAGGTTTTGTTAAATAAATTTTTCTTGATGTATTTTTTAATATCACTGTAGTTCCCCACCCCTTATGCTTTCCTCCCCACAAATAGCTGCTCCATATAACAATTAATATCTTTAAGAGAAAAAAAAGAAGGGAAAAAAAGCATAACTGAATAATACAAAACAAAATCTGAAAATATGTGTAGTATACCACATTTGTAGAACTGCTACCTCAAAGGGGTGGAGTAGGAGTATCTCCTTATATTCTTTCTAGCAATACTTGTTATTTATAATTTTGAAACATTCACTGTATTTTTTTGTTTTTCCATTTATATTATTGAAGTCTTTATATATATTGCTTTCTTGGTATTTTTACTTCATTCTGCATCAATTCATGCCAATGCTTTTCTGTTTTTATCACATTCATCATTTCTTACAGCCCGGTTACATTCATGCACATTCATGTACCATAATTTGTTTATCCATTTCCTGATCAATGAACTTTGACTTTCTTTGTCCTCACAAAATTTGCTGTTATAAATACTGTGGGGTATATCAATGAACTCCTTGGGTTATAAACCTAGTATTGAAATCTTTGAGTCAAAGGATAGAAATATTTTAGTCATTTTATCTATAATTCCAAATTGCTTTCCAAAATGGTTGTACTAGTTGTACTAATTCACAGCTCCACCAACAATGTACTGGTGTTGTGCTTATTTTCCCACAGCTCCTCCAACATTGACTCATCCCATCTTTTGTCATCTTTGTCAGGTTGTAAGATGCAACCTCATGGTTGTTTTAATTTGACCAGTCCAGTTCCAGTTCTGTCCCCCTTCTTAGTCTAAGGACTATGATTACACTGACTGATAAGGCATCTTGTCACTTACCTTAAGCAGGATGGGTTTGAATGTATCAGTTTCCTCACCCTAACAGAAACCATATGCACATGGATAAGTAAATCCAAAATATACACTAAGTATATTTTTCAAAGAACAAGAAGAATGAAGGGCCTTTATAGAGATGGCATCTGAATTGATCCTTGAAGGGAACCGGGGGTTCTGAATACATCATGATGTAGGAATGTAATGGAATATTATTATGCAAATAGAAATGACAAATATTATAGATTCAGAGAATCTAGGAAGATTGGTGCCAAGTGTTGGAGAGTGAAATGAGCAGAACCTAGAGAATAATGTACATAAAATAAAGGAAAACAACTCTGAAAAATCTCAGAGCCAGATCAGAGCAGTGAAAGGCTGATGATAAAATATGCATTACACTTCTCAGCAAGAGAGATATTAGAACTGAGATGCAGAATCAGACATTCATTTCCAGATAAGAACAATGTATTGATTTGTTTTGATGGACTATACATATTTGTTACCAGGGAAGAGGCAGAGGGGTTGAGGAGAAAAGGGGAAGAGATGATCGTGATAATGGGTAGTGATTGTTTCAGAAAAAAAAAAATCATTAATATAACATTTAAGTGAAGAGTTAAAAACAAAGGAAAAAAGTGTAAAAGGGAGCACAAATAGATGAGTTTCATTCCTGCCTTGCTAGAGTTGGTATACAACATGTTCCAAAAGTCTTTGCATAGGTTTCAGTTGTTAAAGCTTCCTTTAAAAAAAACTGTATTTAACAGAAATTTAGTTCCTTATATAGTCCTTTTTCTTGATCTTTATATATATCAAAATGTTTGTTTTTGTTGGTGATTGTTGAGTTCAGAATAAAAAAAGAAAATTAAATTTAAAAATTAATTTTAACAAATAGAGCATGAGGGGGATGAATATGAAATTATTCTAGAAAGATAAGTTGAGCTAGCTTGTAAAGAGTTTTCAGTGCTAAACTGAGCAGCTTTTATTTTCTCTTGGAATCCACTAAAGCTCTTTGAACAGGGGAATAACATAGTTAGATTTCTGTTTTAGGAATATCAATATGGCACTGTGTGTATGGGGGAGTGGGGGGTGGGTGGGTGGGGGTTGGATTAGAGAATGCCCTTAAAGTTAAAGCATTCAGCCTACTTTTCATTCAACTAATCTTAAAGGCTCTCAGAGAGAATACTATGGAGTTTATGTGTTTGCTTATTGGTCAGTTATATTAAAATAAATTTATTATTAGCTTTTGAAAATGTATTTTATTTTTAATTTATGGGATAAAACAAGTAACATAGAACATAACATAGAATAATAAAAAGATGTTTGCCTATGAAACTGCAAATTTATTATATATCACTTGCTATTCCTTTCAAGTATATAATAAAGGTCATCATGTAAATTTCTTTTTTTTAAACGTTTTTTTCTTCCCTCTACCTTCTGCCCTGATCTAGAGATGGTTATCTTTAAACACAAATAGGTACATATGTAAAATATGTATACTATGCATACGTCTACTTAAGTAAGAAAATTGAGTTAGATGATTTTTTGTAATAACAATAACCAACATCTTTATAACACTTTAAGGTATACCAAGCACTTTACAGAGATCTCATTTGATCCTCAAAATAACCCTAGTTGTTAGGTGCTATTATCATGTCCCATTTTACAGATGATGAAATTGAGAAAGATAGAAGTTAAGAGACTTGCCCAGAGTCACAGATCTAGAAAGTACCAAAGACAGGACCTGAAGGTCCAGTGTTCTATCCACTGCATTACCTAATTGTTTATAAAGTCCCTTCCAAGCTCTATTGCTTCATGGTTTCTGAATCCAGTCATAGAGATGCTTCTGTCTTCCTTCAAATATTGGCATCTTGCCAAATGTTTTAATTTGGGGGCCTCGTGGCCCAGGTTCTATGATAAGTTAATGAGTATAAATCTTCAAGGTATAGGATGTGTAGCCAAAGATGACATAAAATATACCTACCCACACTTTCTGTTTGCTGCCTATAACTTACACTGGTCTACCCCTCAAAAACCTGCTCCAGGTTCCTTTACAGGCAGTCACCAATATTTGTTATTCAGTCATGTCTGTCACCCCATTTGAGGATTTCTTGGCAATGCTATTGGAATGGTTTGTGATTTCCTTCTCCAGCTCATTTTACAGATAAGGAAACTGAGGCAAACAAAGTTAAGTGACTTATCCAAGTTCACATAGCTAGTGTCTGAGGTCAAATTTGAACTTGGATCTTCTTGACTCGGGTCCACCTAACTATTCCTCACTAATAAGTGTATTGTCTAAGCAAAGAATGGAGAAGTGTGTGGGTGGAGATAGGGTGAGAAAGAAATTGTTACTTCAACAAATTTTAAAATATGTTTTATTTCCCCCCTAATTACCTGTTAAAACAATTTTAAATGTTTTTTTTTAAAGTTTTGAGTTTCAAATTCTATATTTCCCTCTCTCTTTTCTCCACCCCCTGCCCTGACAGGTAAGCCATCAGAAATAGGTTATGCATGTGCAATCGTGTAAAACATTTGCATATTAGTCATTTGTATAAGAAGACTCATATAAAAGAAAGAGAAAGAAAGAAAGTGAAAAATAGCATGCTTCAGTCTGTATTCAAACTGTATCAGTTCTTTCTCTGGAAGTGGGTAGTATGCTGTGTCATTAGTCCTTTGGGATTTTCTTGGATCATGGTATTGCTGAGAACAGCTAAGTTATTTACAGTTCTTCATTGAACAATATTGCCGTTTCCATGTATAATGTTCTCCCGGTTCTGCTCACTTCACCTTGCATCAGATTATGTAAGGCTTTTCAGTTTTTTCTGACATCATCCTGCTTGTCATTTTTAACAGCACAGTAATATTCCATTACAATCATATACCACAGGTTGGTCAGTCATTCCCCAAATGATGGGCATTCCTTTGATTTCCAATTCTTAGCCACCACAAAAAGAGTTGCTGGATATCTTTTTGTACAAATAGGTCCTTTCTCCCCCTTTTTTATGTTTTTCAACAAACATCTATTGAACTCCCACTACAGGTAAAACACTGTTCTTAATACCGGAGGACAAATAAATACTAAATAAGACATGTTTCTTGCCTTAATGGAGTTTATTATCCAGAAGGGAGATGTTCATAAGAGCAGATTAAACCAGTTGGGGTCAGGCAGAAGGTCTGAAGAGTCAAAGAGAGGAGCTCTATTCCTTGTGTTCCTCAAAGGGGAGAATGCAACAGTCCTGGGACCATGGGACCTAACAATCTCCTTCCATCTCTTCTTGTTACTCTATTTTGGATGGAAAAAGAATGATGAAGATATGGAGTCAAGCTGGGGAGGGACAAGATAAGAGGTAGCAAAGAGTTCAATGGCAACAGCTAGTAAGTGTTAAATTGCAATTCGATCCCCTTCCTTTCATCCTCTAAATCTCTGTGTGTCCTCACCTAGCCTCTTCTCTTTGTCTCTGGTTTCAGGGGAAGTGTGATGGCAAATGAAATAGAATCTTTTGCTGTTTTTGTTTTAATACAATCAAGTGCCTCTGATTGAATCTTGCCTTTATCAATCAAGAGTCTTTACTAGGAGTAAAGTACAGAAACAAGAGTTTCTTTAACTAGAAACAATATATGTATTTTTAATTATTTTAATGTGATTAAAGATCTTTCCCACTCATTAATGGGCCTGCCCATTAAGGGGAGTTTGATTAGGAAAGATTTGTGGGAAGGCCCAAGTTTTTGTTAATGAGGCACTGGTTCTCAAGGGTTGTGATGCCCTTTGGCTCTAAAAAATATATAAATACCCTGAGGGTGAGGTTTTACTTTGGGGGCTTAGTTTTGTGAGAAGGTTTGAGTGCCAGATGAGAACTCTGGGAAGCTGCATTAAGGAACTCCCCGGGCTTTGAAAACCCAGATGTCAGGGCTTCCCTCTCTGGAAACTGTGGTTGGACAGTTGGGCCTGTCTGTTGAATTGTGATGTATGTATTAATTATGGTCAGTCAGAGGAAGCCATATTTCTTGATCTTTGATTTCTCTGTATTTTTTTTTGAAGTTCAGGGTGCTGACTCCCCTGAACTAGGTGAATGATATATGTACTTGGTTAAAGGAATGATACATGTGCTAGATTAAAGTGATTGCTAACCCCTCAAAAGCTGCCTTTCTTTTTATGAATGCATATCTGAGAATCTGTGATAACAGGCCCCCCCCCGTGTATTTTGGGGTGCTTACTGATATAGGAGGTGATACCTACCTCCTACCTACCAAGGCAAGTCCTTTCATCCATCATCCTCTTTTCTATTAGTTCTTCTGTAAGTTTACTCCATCTCTTATCTTCTCTCATGCCTTATAGCATGTTTCCATTAAAAGGAGAACCAGATTTGAAGTCAGAAGACCTGAGATCTGTCACTTACTAACTGTGTGAACTTGAGCAAGCAGCTTAGCTTCTCTAACCCTCAGTTTCCTCATCTGTAAAATGGAAATAATCTTTGTACCACCTATCTTGCAAGGTTGTTGCAAAGGAAATACTATTATAAATATGGACTCTCTCCCTCTCTTTGTCTCTGCCTCTGTCTCTCTCTCTGTTTCTGTCTGTCTCTTTTCCTCTCTCTCTCTGTCTCTCTCCCTCTCCCTCTCCCTCTCTCTCTGTCTCTCTCCCTCTCCCTCTCTCTCTGTCTCTCTCCCTCTCCCTCTCCCTCTCCCTCTCTCTCTGTCTCTCTCTCTTTCTCCTTGGCTCCTTCTTCTCTGCTTGCCAATATTCAGACCTCCCCTATTCTTAAAACAACAACAATTTCCATTCCCTGACCACTCAAACTATTGCCTTAACTCTTCTCTCTTTCACTTTCTAGAAAGAGCAGCTTGCACTTACTCACACAGACTTGTTTGCAGTTGTCTTTAAAGCATCATTAAATGAGATAGCAAGGTGTGCCTGTGGTTGCTGTAAAGTTTCAACTCAGCCTTATGAGTTCCATAGGGCAGCAGGCCCAGAAATGACTTTATCAAGAAATATTCCTGTCAAAACATCAAACAGGATGCGGAGGGGCAAAGGGATGACTCCTGAGCATGAGGGAACCGTAGATCACACAACGAATCTCTCCAGCGAGTAAGAAAGAACCAGAATGGGCGTTGATTTTTTAAAGATGATTTCTTTCCAAGTCATGCTTACTCATCCTTCCTTTGTACATTTTATCTCCTCCAAATTGGCCAGTAATTAAAGAGCCCCAATTAATCTCAGAAGCAGTTCTGTGACTGTCCAAGAGTTAATGCCAATGGAATTTGGAACGGCAACAGGTCATTAGGGGCTCTTGATGAATGGCCTAGACTTTCCCAGGAGAGCAGACACTACTACTTGAACATTTGGCCATTTGCATACTACTGGCATCTACTAGGTGCCAAGTATCCTATATCTTGGATCAGATGATTGGAGCACTTTATGACATCATCATGTAACGTTAGTGGTTAGGATTCTGCTTTCTATATATAGAATTTCCATGGACATCAGGGGAAATTTTGGTCTGCCTTCAAGAGACCCAAATTTTCCAGGCCTTTGAGATTGATGTAAAAGTCATGAAAGTAAACAAAGAAAACAAAAACAAAGAACAGAGGTAACAAGAAGCAGCCAAAATTCAGGATATCCTGGAGCTCTGGTATGCAGGAACTTTTTGCATCCATTCTTTTATTGCTTAGACTTAATCTTTTATATGCATTTACTGAGAGTTGGTCTTGAGGCAAAAATGATGTCCAGATCCTTTAGAAATGATAGCTTTTTGAACCCAGATCCTCACTTTGTCTTTCCTATATTTCCTCAATGTTCTCTTTCATGTGGGTGTCTGACAGAGAGAGAGAGAGAGAGAGAGAGAGAGAGAGAGAGAGAGAGAGAGAGAGAGAGAGATGTCAGTCTGCTCTTTTCCTCCATCATTTTTTCTCTGATGCAGTCATCTTTGCATTCTTAGCCCGGCTGTCAAGGGGAAGATGATGAGACAGGAATCCATGTGAAGAAAAGAAAGAAAAATCAATGGATGAGTGTAGAGCTCAGAAAAACAAATGACTAATAGTAGTGGTTGGAGTCCAGGTATATGGCTGTTCCCATGGGAGACAGGAAACCTTGGAGAAAGAATTCTCCTTCTCTGGACATCTCATTCTTTCTCCCTTTCATTTCACCCCTGCACCCCTCCTTCTTAATGAACTACTCCTATCTGTCACTTTCTCTTTGTCTTCTGTTGAGCTCCCTTGACTTCCATTTCTTTATATCCTCTCTAACCCATCTTCTGACAGAAACTCTGTCTTTTCTGCCTCTTATTGTGGAGGTGAAAGTGGAGGTGTTCGTGTGTGTGTGTGTGTGTGTGTGTATGTGTAATCTTTAGTAAAGTTGGGAATAGGAGAGATAGAGCTGTTTCATTCCTCATTCCCTTTTTGTTTGCTCTGTATCTTCCTGTTGCCCTTGGAATCCTAGGACCATCCTACTATGATTTCCTATGTACTCATTGCATTTATTGAGTACATATTGAAAAGAGAACTGTATTTGAAGTCATAGGACCTGGGTTCATATCATACCTCTGCCAATTATTACCTGTTTGACCTTGATCAAGTCACTTAATTCTCTAGGTCTCAGTTTCCTCATATGTAAAATAAGGACAATAGATGAGATGATCCCTAAGGTCACTTCCAGTTCTAAATTCTATAATTCTGTTCTGATTAGATGATTCCTACCTAAACCTCCATTAAAGGAGGGAATCCAGGCTATTGCTCACCAGGCTGCAACCTATAATCCTCTTAATCTGTTGAACTGAATTGTAATAATGAATGAATGAATGAAATGAAATCAATAAAATTTAATTGAATACTATTATCTTGACCATCCCTTCCATGTACACCTACAGGTTTGGGGCTTTCTCCATACTTTTTTCCCCAATCAAACTTACCAGTGTTATGTCTATACTAATAATGTCTTTTATTAGACATGTCCATTATTAAACTGAGACCTGGGAAAGACCTTACCTTAAAAAAGTCAGCATTTTCAACTGCATCCTGGACTGGTCATTCTGATCTATATCTTGCCACTGGACCCATATGACTCCAGAGGAGAGAGTAAGGCTGGTGACTTTGCACAACCCTGCCTCACTTAAATCTAATTCACTTGCAAGTGATGACATCACCTTCCTGATGTCATGGTCTTCTTTGACAATGAAGGATAAATAACAAAGTCTGCAATAATTTAAGGTGTTAATGAGTGATTATCTTAACATGACATCCTTTCCGCATAACATATTTGCATTTTTTAAAGGCTTGACTGATGAAACTCTCAAATCTCACCATCTGCCTCTTCTTTTCACCTACAGAGATTGTCCTAGAATTCCAGAAGTAAGAACTCTTCAACTCCCTTCTGGGCAAGTAAGAGTATAAACTCATTTCCAGCTCTTTGCAAAAGCTTGGGACTGAACTTCCAGAAAAAAAGGGTGGGTTAGGAACCATGGGAAATGGCATTTTCCTATTCCTATGGGTATGAAATATAAAATATTGATAGTTATCAATCTAGACAAGGCCTTACCTCAGTGTTCCTAAGCCTGTAGTGGAATTGTCCTTTGTTTCAGAACTCTGTCTGACAGCCCCAACCTTTCCTGCATTTAACCCTCAACTTCCAGCACTGAGTCCCTTAACATGTTACTATTGTCACTTTGTTTTGGTTTACTGATAAATCTGAAGGACCCTCCATCTGTTGGGAAGCTAATTCTGTGTGTCTTGCTCCTTTTATTAGAATGTAAGTAAGTTCCTTGAGGGCAGGGACTATCTTAATTTTATATTTGTATCTTATGTTTTGCCTGCAATTAGGACACCTGGACACCAGATGGCAGTGCCTCCTTTATGCTTGTGGTCTTAAGTGAGAATAAGCATGCTCCCTTCCTTCATTGATTCAACAAAGACATTCAGCCGAGATTGTAATCAGAGCTCCGTGCTGGGTGTGGGCAGCTAGTTGGCAGGGTGGATAAAATGATGAATCTGGAGTTAGGAATGCCTGAATTCAAATCCTACCTCAAGTACTTACTAGGTATGTGACCCTGGGCAAGTCATTAACCTCTGTTGGCGTCAGTTTCCTCATCTATAAAATAGAAATAATAGTAGCACCTATCTTCCAGGGTTATTGTGAGGATCAAATATTGTTAATTATTTGGCACAGAGTGTTATATAAATGTTAATTATTATTATTATTATAAGGAATATGAGGGGCAACAAGATCTATGGTGTAGTAGAAAGAATACTGGATTTGGAATCCTAAGACCTGGATTCTAACCTTCATTCTGCCACTAAATGAGTGACCTTGGATAAATCATTTAGCCTTAATCTCTTTAGGTTGAAGTTGTGTTTTTTTTTTTTTCTGTAAAATGAGACTGTTGGATATTCAATGATCTATAGAGTCTCTTCCAGCGTTGCATTCAATTACCTTCTGACAGTCTCTGTCCTCAAGCAGCTCACACACAGTATACCCTATACATATAACTACAGTTTAAGGTATAATGTGATAAGCAGATGAGAAAAGCATATGGTGCTATCCATTCTTCTCTTTCACATTTTGTTTTACAAAAATAGAGCTGTGTATTAAATGTTCAAGGAGAACTAGCACCTCTGGTAGGAAGGCTGCTTTCCACCTTTGGTGTCTACCTGATCCACCTAACTCTCACCTGTGACTCCAAGAAGCTGTAGCATGCACAGTGACCACATGGGCTAAACCAGGTTGAGGGTAACTAAGGGATCTCATATCTGTTGATGAGTTTGGGGGGTGTCTACCCCAAGCATGTGAAGACTTCCCCTAGTGGAATGAGCAGAAGAGAACAAGTATTTCCAATGGCCATGAACACAACTGAAGTAGACTATGTGGAACACTGAGAGCTTGTCAGACATCAGGCCATAGCCAGTCATCTAGGTTTTTGTCTTGCAACTGGGCTTAGATGACTCTGAGAGAGGGAATGAGGCTGAGGGACTTAGTGCAACTCTGCCTCACTTAAATCCAAATCACCCAGGAGTCAAGATATTACCCTGTGATGTCACTGGTTCTCTTCAAAAATGAAGGACAAAAAAAAAAAAAATGAAGGACAAACAACCCTCATAAAAAAGAGTCCTTTTTTTTTTTTAATGCAGAAGATTATTTTATTAAAAGTAATGGCCAGTTATCTTCTTTACCATAATGAAAAGACCATCAGACAGCATCAGGAGTTTCAGTTCCAGTTATTAACTGTGCAATCAAGGACAAATCATATAAACTCTCTGAGCCTCAAGTTTCCTTATCTGTGAAATGAGTATACTCTTGCCTGACTTACTTCACATGATAGTTGTGAGGAAAATACACAGCCCTCTATTATCCAACTCTGTATATTTTCAGTGGCTGGTCCCCATGCCAGAATTCTCTCCCTGGCTACTTACGTCTCCGGGCTTCCCTGGCTTTTTTCAAGTTACAGTTAAAATCCCACCTTCTACAAGAAGCCTTTCTGAATCCTCCTTAATGGTAGTGCCTTCCCTCTAAGATTACTTTCAATTTATCCTATATGTATATCTTATTTGTACATAATCATTTATATGTTTACTCTGCTCATTGTGAGATCCAGGAGGATAGGGTATTTTTTCTTTCTTTATGTCCCGAGATTTTAACATTGTGCCTGGCATGTAGTAGATACTTAATAAATGCTTGTCTATGTGACTTTCCAAAAAAGACCATTGTTATGAGGAAAGGCTCACTGAGTAGGGGCAGCAGGATGGGGTATATCCAGAACTGAATGTGATATAAAAACAAAAGGTACCAATAAAACTTTACAAAGTTATGTTGCCTTGGGATCCAACCTTGTTAAGTTTTGTCTCTACTAACACATTGAGGATAGGCTAAGTGTATGGTATATACAGACATACTATATCTGTATATGCCTTTAGTTCAATGGTCTAGTTACACCCCAGAGCCAATCAAGACCAGTGCCAGCTTGGGCCTGTATTTTGTGGTGTGTCCAAACAGACAAGGATAAGAACGCCAGATATTATTCACTCTTTCTTTCCAAGACAGTGTCTCAGAATTTCCAACTCAAGTTATCTACCCCATCCTTCTGAATAGCTCACCCTTCTACCCTTTTGCCCATAGCAAAGTCTCTGTTCATTTTCCTTGCAGACCTCCCTATCCCATTCCTTCTTTTCCTTTAGGATTCTTGGGAGTGTGTAAGCACTTACAATCTATATAAGAGTTTGGGTCTGAGAGGTCTTTTACTGCCTAACCCCACATTCAAGAAATCTCCCCCACTCTTGCCTCAAGTCTATATTTCTCTTGTGGTCTCTAACTGGTTCCAGCTTAATCCAATAATTTCACATTCCTTGACACAGTCTTTAGAGAAAGCAAATGACAATAATATCTAATATTGCTATTTTCCAAAAAGTGCAATTTCCTTCTGCCTCATCATTCTCTGTTTCCCTATCAGTTGGTGACAAGCATGTATTTCCATGAATGCTACATAGCCCACTGTGGAAGCTGGGGAGGGATTCAGATATATAACACCACATCACCTTAACAGGGGAGCTGGAACTTCTTGGCACTGCCATCTACTCTGCCCTGTTTTATAGTTCCCAGAAAACTCTGAGCCTCAGAACTCAACCTCAGAGACTGAACTTTCCAAAAATGTGCTCATACTACTTGCTAATGCAGTGCTTGGAAAAAGGAAGCCCTATAACGTGTGTTTGCAGCTGAAACTCCCAGGCTAAAGGAAAATGCCCAGTAGAAGAACTGAGAAAGGAGAAAATGAAAATGGATTTATTTCCAAGGAAATCATAGCCTATAAAATAGGGAAAGAAAAAGTGGTAGGAAATTGTTTCAAAAGCTGTCTGTGATTTCAGTTTGAAACTACATAGAATTTCACCTTGATAAAAATCAACTTGGGGCTTTCCGAAGACACTGAAAGCAGTGTCCCTTCAGCCACCCATAGCTGGGAAAAATACAACTTCTACCATGGCATATCTTGGGGCAGCCCAAATCAGAATAAAGTTGTCATCGGTTCTTTGATGCTGAAATCAGATACAACTGTGATCCTTCCCTTGAAATAAATAATTACTCTCTAGCCCCTCTCTGGAAAGGAGGAAAGTGTACAGGGAATGTGGACAAGCCCCTCCCCATCCTATCCTAATCCCCTTACCCCTTTAGTCCACAGGAAACTCCTGAGGAGGCTTCCAAATGTAAGCAAGAACACTGGGTTCTGCACGGAATAAGACAGAAAGGACTTGGAGAGGCCTGAAAACCCACAGACTCGGTCCTTGCAGGGAACTACATGCACCAAGGAGCCAGTGCCAGATGGAGACGCTGAACCTGCTACAGAAACACAGCAGGAGAGCTAGAACATCGCCAAGGACTTAGAGGCAACAGCAGGCCTGATGGGAAGAAAGTAGCTTGGAGGGGGGGGTGCACCTCTCCTGGACCTAGAGAGAGGCAAGGAGGCAAGGGACAAAACCTGGGAGAGAGGCAAGAAGGCACTGAAGAAAGGCCAATCTCAACCTCAACCCTGGGGTAGGCTAAGGACTGGTATGTGTGTGTGTGTGTGTGTGTGTGTGTGTGTGTGTGTGTGTGTGTGTGTGTGTGTGTGTGTGTGTGTGTGTTGGGGAAGGGGATGGGGAAAGACGAACAAAAGCTTAGACCAGAAATCATGTGCACCTGGCAGCAAGGTAAACACCAGACCGCTAAGTGGAGGACCCTGCCTTTTGCTCTCAGTGCCATGTGGACCCTGGAGGTGGTAGGACCCATTAGTAGGGAATGATCTTTTGACTCCCAGTTAACTCCCAGCCTTAATGGGTCCTATTCTAAATTGGAAGGACTGCATTAAGTTACTTCTGCAAAGAGGAATGGAGAGTTGCTTTGCCTGCAACTCTCCAACAGAAGTCCATTTGGCTCTCCCTTGTCATTCTGAGATCCTAGCTTGGGGGGGAACATGCCCATAAAGCAGAGGTCTGCAGGCCTCTCTGACTCTCCAGTTCAGATCTGACTGTCTAGTTTCCTTTGGGTGCCTCTGTTCAGTCCGATCCTCTTTGGCTCATTCAGCATCTCTGGAGTTGAATGACTCTACATTCCATATGTTTCTCCCTCAGGGCCTCTGCAAAGGCCTCTGTCCGGGTCTTCGGAAAGCTGAGCATCTCTATCTTGTCTCCCAGGCAGACTAGGTTCTCGCTCACATCCAGAAGCAGCCCCAGGAGTCCCCTCACTTAGAATGAGCTGGGAATCGGGGATGACTTGCTGGCCTGAAAAAGGGAAGGAAGGAATAAAAAGCAGTAAAGAGGGAAAACCGCAGGAAAAAGAATAAGAAAAGGGGGGGGGGTAGTGGAGAAGTATCACGTTAGAAAGGGGGAAACAGCTAGAAAAACCATTTCTATGGACGTCTTTCAGTCTCCTGAGGTGGTCCACTGCTGGGGGAAGGGGTAGCGAGAGAAAGAAGGATTGATTTTTTTGGGGTAGCTTTTCTTGCATTTTCTGGATAAACAATCAGGGTAAGATGTAAGGGTATTTTGATGGGCTCACTTTGTCCCGGGGGAGCAAACAGAGTAAGACTGTTGGTGGTTTTAAAAACACCAAAGAGGAGCGAACATCTTCCCTCAGGGGACATTGTTTTATTTTTATCAGCGGCACACAAATTAGCATCTTCCCAAACACTTTAAATACTGAGAGTATTAGTCATCTTTGTAGCCTGTAACCCTAGAACACAACTGTCCTGGAGGCGTCCTTGCTCTGCCTCCACCCCCCACCCCTTCAAGCTCTGACCCTTCAACTCACTGACCCTTCGGAGTCTCCTATTTAATATGGTTTAGACCCGCGGACAGAAGAGAAGTCTAGAAGACTCGAACCTCCCGTGGTTACCAAGGAGATTCTACGGGGTCAGATTTTTGTTAGCTGTGGTTTGATGGTGAAGTCTAGGCTTCCCCCTAAAAAGCGTTCGTATTCATCGTCCTCCTAAAAAGTGGAGATGACTGAGCTTGAGCGCCTAAGCAGCCGGTCCTGCACAGCCCGAACTGCCCACGCCTCAAAGGACAAGAGGCGCACGTCGCGATGTTCAGTCCCTGTCTCTTGGGCAGCATTTCCGCGACGCGGGGTTTCAGCACCACGAGTAATTTGGAGAAAAGAGATGGTAGAGATATGGAACACCGGGCTCATGACCCTCGGAAACAGCTGCCGCCGTGGCAACAGGTGGTTGAGGGCTGTCAGAACTGCGGGAGAGTCCCGCCATTGCCGGCGTTTTCGCAACTCAGCTCTTTCCCGCTGCTGCGCCTGAACTTCCATCAAAAAACACAACAAAAAAAGAAATAAAAATCCCTTTAAAGGGAGAAGTGTGAGATTCGATTTTAAAACCCAGAGGTTAGTGAGTTGTAGGATACCATCAGTAAGCATTTATTAAAGCACCTACTAGTTGCTAGATAACTGTGCCAGGCGTTGGATATACAAATACAAAAGACGGAATCTCCAACCTTTCATCCCTAATCCTGCCAGTTCTTAGCAGTTCGTTTTCTGGAAATACCACTTTCTGTGGGGTGGGCCACCCCTGCCTCCCTTTCCCTACCTTTAATGTTTGCGGTCTCTCTCCAAACTCAGACTATCTGGGAGTTAAAAACAACAACAACAACAACAAAAAACCAACCCCTCCCTCACCTACGTTTTCTTATTCAAACTAAATCAAGCAGTTGTGTAGACCGCTCTGTCCCGGCTTGGGACGATGGATGAAGTTATCAGCACTAACATTTGGTGTCAGGGAAAGGGCCCACCTGAGAGCTTCCTAGATGGCCTCTGTTCAACCTGTTAGGTGTGAACGGTTTCCCACAGCGCAGAAAAGTCTGGGACCGACACAGCAAGAGGAAGAAGCTACCCAGCTTGCTTTCCAACGACTTAGCTCCCCTTACCCCAGAGCCCAGCAGCCTAGGAAGAGTTGCGGGCCAGTCATACACCGGCTGAGCCTCAAGGCACCGCTCTGTCTACCTCTACAGCCTTCAATCGACTCCTGGTATTTTACGGGGAAGGGAGTTTGTGCTAGGCGTCAAAAACTCTGGCGCTGCGATTTACAGAGGCAATGGCAGCACAGAAGAGTGTTTGAAGGCTGCCTTGGAACGGCATAAAGGCAGTACACTTGGAAAAGTGTGCAACCGTCGAAAGCTTCTAGAGTAAAGGCCTGGGTAGGGTCTCCTTATCCTATACTTCTCCATCTTCCACCTACCCCCATCTATATTCACACTGAAGGCGCGGGAAATCCGCAAAGCGAACCAGCGACAGGTGTGTGCGTGTGTGTGAATTTATGTGTTTTGTGGTAGGGGATAAAAGAAGAGATTGAATAAGCTTCTCACTGTAAGTTTCACTTGTCTCAGTTCGATACCTTTCAATTTTTAAAGGTGTCCATTCTTGACCAGGAAAAGGTATTGCTCCCCAAGGTCCGGAATGTAAGCAGGTCGAGAGCAATGAATTTCAAAATGTAGCCCCAGCCATCCCAACTTCTCCCCTCCTCCCCGACTCAGGTACAAAGAGAAGTTCCTAAAACCTAGGTTGGGAAACAGTGTGGTGAGGATTGGCAAAACTTCGTGAAAGGCTAGAGTAAGGCTTACAGTCCTATCGGGATTGCTTTTTAAAATATATATATATTTTTATATAATATATTATTTATTATTATTACTATTTTAGAAACAGTGGGGTTCTTTCAACGGAATCTGGAAGAAATTCCTCAGTTTCTCCCAGGGTAGCAATTTTTTTGCTACGTTTATAGTGAGGTTCATGCCCACGCTGTTTATTCATTTATTTTTAAACTGAGAGGCGGGGAGGGAAAGGAGGGTTGCTGCTTTTAGCAAATCCTGGACTGAAAAAGTCAAACTTTGCTCTTGTCTGAAGGTTCTCCTCATACTATCAGTTCTGTCATTGATTTTGACCACTACCACCACCATCATCCTCATCCTTCCTCTTCTCCATCCATTTCATATATAGCACTTTACCATTTAGAAAGTGCTTATTCCAGCTCTCCAAAAGGAATATATCTTTTCTTAGACTAGGATAGCACTTTTCGATAAGTAGATTCTCCTTTTCCATCTCTTGCCTCCCCGTCCCCCTACCACTGGAGGTTTGAAGTATCCTTGCCCCTGAATTACAATCTGTCTGTCTGTCTGTCTGTCTGTCTGTCTCTGTCTCTTTGTGTCTCTCTCTCTTTCACACACACACACACACACACACACACACACACACACACACACACACACACACCATGCACTACAAATGCAAATCTCAAGAATTTCTCTAGAAAAGAGTTTCTATGTATGTGAACAGAAAAGACCCCAGGGAGAGGGAAGGAAGTAACAAGCTCACCCCTTGAAAACTCTCAAGGGAAATTTTTGGCCCTCTTCTGCAACCTGCATCAGACCTTCAAGTTCGCTGATAAATTAGTAAAATAAGGAAGACTCAATCTGGCAGGACCTGTTACCGCCTGGCCAAATGAGACTTCAACAACCCTTCAAGGCCCCGACGCCGCCACCAGAAAAAACCAAACAAGCAACCTCCACCTCTACCAACAGCAACAAGTCAGTCCAAGTCTCACTCCCCCTTCTCTCCCACTGACATGCACTCTAGAGATAGTTATTAGGGGTGGGGAGTTATTTAGCCTGTTTTAGGGTGCCAGTGTCCTAGACCTATAAGATTCTAGCAGCCTCCAGATCTGAGATTCTAAATTCACCAATTCGCATCTCAGCCCTCATCCTATCCTGCATGCACAAGCTCTTTTAAACCGTCTGGGGGTGAGACAAGCTTGGAAGTTGCTTGTTCTCTTCCCCACATCTTCCCACAAGGGGGATTTAGAGCCAAACCAAACAAATCTGGACGAGCCACCTCGGCTCCGTTCTGTTCTAACTCCCCATTGAGGTTTTTCCTTCCTCCGAGATTCCTCTCTGCACCCGCCATCCCTTAAATCCCCAGAACTTACACATTTTTTCATCGTCTCCTCGGCGCCCTCCCTTTTCTTTCCTTAGACATCTCAGCAGCAGGTAGCGTTTTCCCTGAAACCTTGCTCCCCAGCCCTGGAACCCTTGAGCCCTGCAGGAACTCTGGATGGAGCCCCCCAGCCTGGGTGGATGGGATAAAGGTGGGGAGGGGGTTATTGATTTTATTTTTAGTTCTATTAGGTCTTTTTGGTCTGCTCACATGCGCCAGCATACCGTAACTTAGAGCAAGCAAAATAGAGCCAGTATCTTCCGCGCGGTCTGCAAGGACGCAGAAACCCCTGAAAACCAAACCTCTCCAACCCCCACCCCTGTCTCCTCCTGGTCCTATAAATCTGACTTTAAGGACAAGGTGCCAGGGATTTTAAGAAACGGAATAAGTCTTTATCCTGGGACGATAGCTAACACTCACTGCTCTTTTCGCAGTTAACAACTGGGGCTGCAAAAAAAAAAAAAAAATCTCTATGTCAATCCCGCAAAGGCTCTGAAACTCCAGGTTCACTCGTCTTAACCGCAGTCAGGATCTCACCGAAGCTCTATCAGTTTTGGTTTGGCGGCTTCTAACTAAACACAGGACAGTCTGCATCCTAAATAGTTTTTCACGCCTCTCTGGGACTCAGTTTCCTTACCTGGAAAATAAGGGGTTTAGCTTAGATGACCTCTAAAGCCCCAACTCCTTGTCTACGATCCCATGGTCTTTGTAAAAGATTTTAAGGGCGGTAAGAGATATGTACAGGTGATCCTATAAAAACTCTCCTTATTTCGACTCCTCCAACTCTTTCCACTGACGTCTTTCTAATTTCCTTCCACCCAAGAAAAAGAACATTGCATCTTGTATGCATTTTTTTCTTAAAAAGTAAAAACTTAGCAGCTTCTTGACTTAAGTAGTTTCTGTTAAAAAGTCGCTTTGGAACGCGCGGGTGCGTACACGCATACATACATGCACATACACATCCATACACACACACATACACACACACACACACACTCATCTCACGTGGTTAAAACAAGAAGGCAGAGGTGGGGATGTCTGCGAGTGAACTGGGAAAGGGACCGCTCTTTCTTTAAGAGTTGGGTAGGTGGGTAGAGTCTGGCTGCTTATGCAAATGATCCCATCACCCCGAGGGCCAATTGGGAGAAGAGGAGGGGGCGTGGTTCCCCGCCCGCTGCTTAAAGAAACTTGTTGCAGGGTCCGCTGAGTGGGGATTGCGCTTTGAAACTGTATCGGTGTCGGCTGTGACTGCTGCTGGGAAGCTCGGGGATACTGGTGACCGCGGCGGCGGCGGCGGCGGCGGAGATAGCCCTCGCTCCACAAGCCAGGAGAGGACAAGGGGGAGGGGCAGCGGTGGTCCCGGCGCAGCCCGTGGAGACAGTCGCGGCCGCCACAGCTGCAGGGCACATCTGCCACCCATCTGGGGGGGCGGACCCGTAGGCTAAGGAGCTGCGGGTGGCGCGAGTTCTTCTGGCTCCAGAAGCGCAGGCTGCAGATCTCGGATCCCAGAGCTGGGGAAGAGAGCTCTGCCCGGCGCGCCCCGGGGGGGTCCGCGACGAGTGCCTCATTGAGCTAGGAGGAGAAAGGAGAAGGAGCACTAGACACAGCCCGATCTTCCCGGACACGGTCTGTGCAGACCCAGACGCTGCTCCTCCGGCTCAGAGTCGGCTCCGATGCGCCCACCGAAGTGATTTTTAAAAAAATATTCCTGTAGTCTTAAAAGTTCCACGCTTAAGTTGCAGGATTTGTTCGTTTTGCTTTGCCTGTTCTTTCCGCTCCTCTGCCCGCGCCTCTTTCTTCTTATCGCATCCCAAATGCTCAACATGACCGAAGAACACGAGAAGACCCTGGAGCCGCCGTGCAGCCCCTCGGGTACTACCAGCTCCATGTCGCACGTGGAGGACTCGGACTCGGACACGCCGCTGTCTCCGGCCGGCTCTGAGGGCCTGGGCTGCTCGTCTGGGACCGGTCCCCGACAGGCTGGTGGGGGCGCGGCGCTGGGCTCTAAGGTGGACCCGGGCGAAGTGGACGATCGTTTCCCTGCGTGCATCCGCGACGCCGTCTCACAGGTGCTCAAAGGCTACGACTGGAGTCTGGTGCCCATGCCCGTACGAGGCAACGGCTCACTCAAGGCTAAGCCTCACGTCAAGCGGCCCATGAACGCCTTCATGGTGTGGGCTCAGGCTGCTCGCAGGAAGCTGGCTGACCAGTACCCGCATCTGCACAACGCCGAGCTCAGCAAGACCCTGGGAAAACTGTGGCGGTGAGTGACCTCGGAGAAACTGGGGAGGGAATCGGGGGGCCACAGACTCGAACCCCGCTAGACCCAGAGAAGGGAGGAGAGGCGGGCATACGGAGACGGAGGGACGCTGGGGACCAAACTACGCCCAGAGCAGAAGTGTAATTAGAAATTCAGTTTAGCAAATACTTGGGGGAGTTATTGCTGTGCGAGGTCCTTCGTACTGGACTGGGGGAGATGCAAAGATAAATAGTAACTGATTCTTACCGGTCCAGAGATTAGAATCACAGAGCGCCGAACTTCAGTAATCAACTTTGGAACCAGAAGGGCCCTTAGAGATCATCTGTAGACCGACTCCTTCGTTTTACAAATGGGGAGAAAGAGGCCCAAATAAGTGACCTGCACAAGGTCATACGTCTAGTGGGGATATTTTGATGGTAGAAGCCCCGAAACCCTTCCTTCTTGCTAGTTTTATAGGTTTAGTTTATAGGTTTAAAAGGGAGTGTGAATACCCCTCCCTCCCTCTGGGTGATCTGAAAAGTTTGTCCTTTTTCTCCTCTGGCCCACCCAAATGTTATTAGAACCCCAAAAAGATAAGTAGGTGATAGATCTGGGAGCCCAAAGTCGAACCAACTTGATTCCCTGGCCCTAGAGGGCTGGCGGCTTTGTGGCACTCTTGTCCGCAATGCTTTCAGGGTGCCCCAGTGCTTTTCAGAGGCTGAAAGGAGGGGTGACCTTTCCACAAAACACACGTTGGCCCCCTCCCCATCCCCCTCCCCAACCAGTGCTAGAGTGAGTAGTTGTTAGACTTGCATAATTAAGGGGGCTTAGGGGAGGGGACATTAGGGTGTGTGCTCTCTGTGGTTAAGTGAAAGTATCTTTTAAGTGGTCCCGAAGAGACAGAAAAAAACCCCCTTTATGTCTATCCCCTGGTTCTGAGGAGCTGAGTCTTCATAACTAATACTTCATGGGGAAAGGCAGACAGTGAGAGGGGTGATTTTAAAGGGCTGTCCTTAAGCCTGGTTTAAGCGAGTACAATACAGAAGATCCAGAAAAGCAAAGGGACCTAGATAATGCCATACAGTTACCTCTTGATATGTATGGATAGGACCACCCCACCCCAGTGCACTGGGCCAGGGTGAAGATTTGGCTCCAACGGCTCTATTAACCTAGAGTTTGGACCCTAATTTTGAACAGAAGGGATACTGTGGTTGAAATCCAAAGAGGAGGAGGAGGGTGGGGGTGGGGGGGTGAGGGAATCATTCCAAGAACCAGAGTTCCCTGCTCCCCTGGACAATTTATAAGGTTGGTCTGAGTGGAAAAATACCCTCTGGCAAGACCTGAAGCAGTTCTGTGTTCTTTGGGGGTCTGAGTATATTTTGACAACATCTCCAGGTATCCAAACACCATGCTCCCTAGAGAAGCCTTGAGGGCTAAATTTGGTAACTCTCTGAATACATATTCAGAGCTGATACAGCACAAAAACCTCTTCAGTGAATTTGAAGCTAAATTTGGGGGATTGATTTATTACATTTCCCACCAAGCCACCAAACAGACTGGCTTTGTTTCATTCGATCTCCTGGGTACCCAGCACAGTACCAATTAAATTACATTAAATTAAACTCAACATTTATTAAGGGTGTACCTATGTACGATTCACTAGTCTAAGGTGCTAGACAAACAAAGACAGAAGTAAGGCATTATACTCAGACACCCCAAGTAAATATGACTTCTTGACTGTCCCACAAACTGATTGAGTTGTGTCCATCTCCAGTTCTCCAAGACAGATATGGAACTGCTGGAGCAGTTTGGTCTTCAAAGAGAAAGTTTTTGGTCTCCTTTGGAAAGTTTCCTGAAGTTTCTGTGTGACCTACCTAAATCTGTCTTTTAGCGGCACAGTCCAGATTGTGAATCTAATCTTTCTAGCTTAATTTGTATTTTACAAGTTAGTTCTTACCCATATTTCAAGTCCCCCCCCCCCCCCCCGACAACATTTCCCCACATGGTGTAAAAATGAATGAAACAAGGTGGAAGAGGAATGGATATTTTAGGAAGGAGGCCTGGATATACAGAATTCCTGGTATTTCATTTAACTTATAAGAATGAGGCTGAATAGCTTTCTTTCTCCTCTCTGAATCCGAGCTTAAGGATCATCGCCATTTCTGAAGTGAAGCCACTTCTTTCCACTTGTCTTCAAGCTTTTATACTTGGTGTATATATATTTAGATTTTAAAAATAATTGTCAAGAGTTTGGGTTTGCAAAAATCTTCTGACTTACTTTTCCATGTCGCAGGAGAAGGGTTTTTAAAAGCAGAACAGTTGTAACAGCCATCAGACAATGTATTGGGGGAAAGTTGTTAATGAACAGTCCATCCGTCTGTAGGATCTGAACAGCTTTGAATGTGTTGTATGCACAATATATGTCGTTATTCAGGATATCACCCATTTTACTCCTTTGACAGTCACCTTCTGGGACCCAGCATCCCCAGCCTTAAAAAGAGGCGGTCTGTCTATGATTCCTAATTCTTTTTCCTAGCTCCAAAGGTTCTATACATTTCAACAGGCTTCACATTTGTAAATTGAGGATAAGTTTCCAGAAAGTATTGAGTTGTCTGGCTTACTCTTGTGATGTTTCTAACTGATGGCTAATCACATTCGCCTTCATATTTTTATCCTAATTTATAACCAAAGAACATCTAGCCCTGTCAGTTCTGTTACTTTTAGTGCATCAGTTCCCAGGAAGTAATACTTTTTGTCTCTCGGCAGAATGCCTTGACCCCAGATGCCCAAAGTAAAGACATTCTCCTCTGATCACGGTTGGTTTTAGTGGGGCTGTTTATAAAACATATAAGCAGGAAAAGTAAGACGAAACATTTGGGTGATTATTTCAGTGCTTTATTTCTTTGAAAACAAATCAACAAAAACACAAATTAGACTGAAACATGAAACTTCAGAAGGCTCTCCCAGTTCTCATTTTTACCATGTAGTAAATGTTTGAACTTACAGCCAGTGGAGAAGAGTTGCTGTATAAAGACATCGATACTTGGAAATCCCAAGATTTAGAGGATTTTTGTAAGACAGTATCACACAGGGAAGACATTTATTTAGATCTTACAGCAGACCAATGCTGACATTGACTCCTAATAAAAGAGATTTTCATAAAGTTAAAAGGAAAAGTATGCAAATATCATTATTTGGGAAACACATGCATATACTTATGTCTGTATTGCCAAACCCATTGTTATCTTTCCCATTTAACTTGAATTTTTGTTTTTATTTTTACAGCTTATTGAGTGAAAATGAGAAACGCCCTTTTGTAGAGGAAGCTGAGAGGCTAAGGGTCCAGCATAAGAAGGATCACCCTGATTATAAGTACCAACCTCGGAGAAGGAAAAGCGTAAAAACTGGCCAGAGTGACTCAGATTCAGGAGCTGAGCTCGGCCACCATCCAGGGAATCCCATGTATAAGGCTGATTCTGGCCTGGGAGGCCTGGGAGATTCCCACCATCATAATGATCATACAGGTAGGAGACTAGGAAACTTACCCAGAGCTGCTGGGCCCTGAAGAAATCTGAGCCAGGATGTAGATCCTCTGGCAGAGGCCCTTTGTAAACTGGAAAGGGAGGGAAGGGAAATTCCAATACAATCTAATATAATAAATAGCAATGCTAAGTCTCAGTCATTTACTACCAGCACAAAGAATATAGGATGGGAAACAGAATTGGCCTAATCAAGGCTCCTGATTGAGGTTAATTCTTAAATTGTACCTTTTAAGGTGGACTGAAAGTTAGTCTGAAAGGTCTTCATAATGGGTCCAATCACAACCATTCCTGATGCTAAAGTAGAGCTCAGAATTGGCAACCTTTAAGTGTTGACAGATTCCAATAGAATTGCTAACATCCTGTAACTTCAGTCGTGTTTGTTCTTTCTAGTTTAAATCCTGTCTGAAGGATTTTATTCTTCTCTTTATATTTGCATTGTTGGGATATAGAGAAAATACACGCACGGACGCACACACACACACACACACACACACACACACACACACACACACACTCCACAGAAATTTCCAAATGAACACAGGAAGAAAATATTTACTGAGCGCCTACTATGTGCAAAACGCACATGAGAAAAGATGCAATTGCTTTTGTTTAAATAAAAATTCTAGACCATTTCTATTGATTCATAAAGAGTGGAATTTACTCCAATAAGGAATTAAGTTTACAGTTTATTGTTGGATTTCTATAAACTTTAAAGAAAAGAATTTCAAAGGCATTGAGTTGGTAATGTGAATTTTACAAGAATCAATTATAAATTTAGAAACAGAAGAGGCCTGAGGGACCATCTAAGTTCTTATTTTACATATAAGGAGAATGAGACCCAGAGAAGTTAAGAGATTTATAAGCAAACAGCATAATATAGTTAATAAATTGCAGATTTATTAACCTCTTTGCTTTTACTCCATTTATAACATTCTTTCCACAGTATTTTTTTTTACATATTTGTTAAGAAAGTTTTTATCGGAAAACTAATATTCCACCATTCTTCCCCCCCCCACTCTAAAATAAGACTTTGATTTCTGATATTTGTTCCCTTTTTTTAGGACAGACCCATGGACCGCCTACTCCACCTACCACACCTAAAACTGACCTACATCATGGCAACAAGCAAGAGTTGAAACATGAAGGGCGCCGCCTAGTGGACAGTGGCCGCCAGAACATCGACTTCAGCAACGTGGACATCTCAGAGCTGAGCAGTGAGGTTATCAATAACATGGAAACCTTTGATGTCCATGAGTTTGACCAGTACCTGCCTCTCAATGGCCACTCTGCCATCCCTGCTGACCCTGGGCAGAACTCAACAGCAGGCTCATATGGTGCGTCGTATTCCCATTCAGGACCTGGGAGTGGTGGACCCCAAGTATGGACACACAAGAGCCCTTCCTCCGCTTCTTCCTCATCCCCCAATGAGCCGGGCCAGCAGAGGCCACATATTAAAACCGAGCAGCTGAGCCCCAGTCACTACAGTGACCAGTCCCACGGCTCCCCAACCCACTCTGACTACGGGTCCTACAGTGCCCAGGCCTGCGTGACCACAGCCTCTACAGCCACTGCCGCCAGCTCCTTCTCAAGCTCCCAGTGTGATTACACCGATCTTCAGAGCTCCAACTACTACAATCCCTACTCTGGCTACCCCTCTAGCATTTACCAGTACCCGTACTTCCACTCCTCCCGAAGGCCCTATGCCACCCCCATCCTCAACGGCTTATCCATTCCCCCGGCCCACAGCCCTACCAGTAACTGGGACCAGCCTGTCTATACAACCCTGACGAGGCCTTAGAGGAAATGCCATCGGGATGCAAAGAGGGAACTTTACAGAGGAAAAGTTAAAAACAAAAACAAAGAAATCCCAAACAAAAAAGGAAAAAGAAATCTTTGAGGTCTTCTAAACTATATGCACTATTAAAGGAAAGAGGTAGAGGAAATCCATGCCAGTTTTTGAAGTGCCTGCTGAAGTCTGCGGGGGAACACTAACTTTTTTTTTTTTTGACTGCATGTCCCTTTGCTTCTAAATCTCCAAGCATCTTTAAATGGACGGAGTTCTATTTTCTTGGTTTTTTTTGTTTGTTTTTTAGATGACTGATAATTCCTTTTAAATAAATGAAGGCCAACCATTTGACTCCTCTGTGAGGACTGACAGGAACACGTTTTGCATTGCATTGAGTGCAAAATACACACAAATCAGAAGGAAATGGTACAAGACTTTAAGGGTCTACTGCAATCGGAGGTACGGACCAACCTTGAGGACAAGAACTTACCGGGACCAATGAATAAATTTCCAACTATTTCTTTTTTTTTTAAACAGTCTTTAGGAAATCCCTTGGAACAGCTCTGGGGACCAACCATCTCAGTGTCGGGGGTGTTTGCTTTAGTCAGAGTTCTTCTAAACAAGGTTTGGCTGTAATTAACATTTTTTTGGGGGGGAGCTTAAAAGTGTTTGATTTTTTGAAATCTGTTAAATATGTATTTATGTTCTGTATTATTTTGTCTTTAATTAATGAAGTAATTTGTGCAAAAAAAAAGTAGAATTTAAAAAAATTAAAGACTGGAGGCTTAAATAGTAGCGATGGGACAATAAAAACGGTGTTATGAGTCTATTTTAACCACTGCAGCAGTAGTGTCAAAAGGAGTGGAGTGAAGTCTAGCTTGTGTAGAAGTCATGAAAGTCAAATTGACATCTGGATGGGAATCAGCAAGGGGATAGGAGTGGTGTGGGAAGGAAGTTCACTCAGACGGCTGCAAAAATGACTAATTCAATTCAGTAGTACGGTGAGAGGACAGGTCAAGAAAAGGGTATTGCTTTTGGGGAGGGCCCTTTGTTTTAATTTGGTCATGATGCCACTCACTTTTCAAAGTGTTTAACGAGATTGGAAGGCAAAGGCATCTCTGGATTTGGGAGATGCAAGTTCTGCAGCATGTGGCTAGAAATGAGGAATTTAATGAGCAGTTCTCCCACGAGGACTGGAGATACACTTTAATTTGGGCTTTTAGGGACCAGATGTCACCTGTCGAACTGTGAAACTAAAACCTTCTCCACTAAATTTTTGTAGGTACTTAGTTTTAGACTAATATTTCATTGATATGCTTCTATTTCTTCCATTGTATGCTGAGCATATAATAACCACCTACTTTATGGTAATGTGTGCCTTTAAAACTTTGTAAATCTAAATACATTTGAGAGGTTATCTTCTTTTTACTTTTTCTACTTTTCCTACATTTTTTCTAAGATTATTTTTTTGCCTGTTTCCTTCTGGGGGGAGAACGATCGCAAACTCATTTTTATGCAATCTATTTTTCTGTGTAAAGTTTGGAAAGACATTAGCTGTTACTTATCCGCTCTGTTTGACTAGTTTCTGACCAAGCAATGCTAACTTTTGTACAGATCAATTTGATAAAATTAAAAAAATGCTTTTTATCTATCATGTGCTGTCTTTTTGTTGGTGGTAGTTTTTAAAGTCCTGCGCACCAGAAATGAGGATTGCGACTTGGGATGAGAAAACCTGTTTTTAAAGGGACTTTTGCTCATCAATGCCCTCAGAAAAGAATTATTCAGCATATGCCCTTTGCCAAAGGGCTTTGTAAGCTTGTATTCTTTAACCCTTACAATACCACTTTAACTCTTACAATACCACATGAAGCAGGTGGGAGACAGACTGACAGACCTTATCTTCATCTTTCCAAAGAGGAAGTTGAACAATAGAGGGACTAAGGGACTTGCCCAAACTCCCAACAGCAAGCCAGGGGCCCAGCCAGGCCTAGAAATCAGGAGATTTTTTTTTCCTGGTTTCAGCAGCCATCTTGCCAAGTTACATTCTCTCCAAATTGGGACCTTTTCTGGAATTAGGTATGAATTTATCTTAAGGCAGTTCTGTTTTCTGAAGTTAATGAGGAATTCTAGAGGCCCCTTCTAGGGATCTTTCCTTTGGGATCTTTAGGGTAAAAGGGGCTACCCCGACTCAAAGTGAATGACACTCAGAAGTCACATTGTTTTTCCCTCTATGGGCCAAATGTAACCTTTGCATGGTGTGAAAAAACCTCCACTGTGCTCCAGGCAGCTGTGCCATTTCTTAGGCTGAGGCATAGATGGAAAGACCCGTAAGACCTTTTGGAGGAGTCTCGGTGAGTTTGTGGCTGCCATTGCTGTTTTAAATAAAGTTTGCTCTGGCCAAATTGTGGGAGCTTGTGTGTAGCGTTGCTGTGTAGCTTGGTGGAGAATATGTTCATGATAACAATAAAAGTAAAGACACTAAATATGATTAAACAACCAGACTGGAGATGACCCCATCCCAAATGATATTTGCTGTTTGGTGAACTGGCTTGTTGCCTGGGCCTTATGGAAAGTGGCTGCCCCCAGGCCTCCTCCTCCGGTTCACATTTACAAAAAGTTCTGGCAATATGACATTATTATGTTCTAAGCCAAAGTTCTTCTCTTCGGGAGGAGACTTGGTCTTTTACCCCGTTAAGCCTACCCGTCTCATGTTACATCCAGGAAGTGTATGGAGTTAGCCTTTAAAAACATCTTCCTTTTGGTCAATACAACCTGTATTTCACTCACCCACTGGGGAAGCAGGGCATGGAATCGGCTGTGTATGGTTAAAAAACAACCCCCCCCCCCACCCGCAAGCAGAACAAAAGGGAGGGACAATATCAAATCTGCAAGTATAATCAAGTACCTTTGTGTTGTTGGCATTCAGCTCTCTGGCCCTCCCTGTAAAGATCTCCTGGAATAGTGCATACAGTGTCCGGCATTTCTGCTATTCAGGATGAATCCTCTCCTCCACTTTGTATAACAAGCACATTACGATGGCCCAGGAGTCCTATTCCTGCCAAGAACAGTGTTTGGGAAGAGCTATGCCTGATTTAAGATGGTCCGTGAGGTTTGGGGTATGCCAAATCTCCCAAGTGGGTTTGTATGGGGTTGGTGATGGGGTTGGTGAAAACTAGACACAACGTCCATTGGAAACCCCTTCCCTTTTCCTTTTCCCCACCACATGGAATCCGGATCAGTCCCAGCCTGGGCTGGGCCAGTCCCAAGTCCAGCAAAAGGCTGGGCCAGCCAACCCGATTCACAAAGCTTGTATATTGTAACCTCGAAACCAGGCAAACCCCAGGCATTGGGCTTGCTGACAAAGCCAATCCTCCTTTCGCTAATCCTTCTCCTTTTCAGCACTGGGATTTGGTTATGGGACTTGCCAGTTTCCCAAGGACTTGGACAAAACTTGCCAGTTTTGTTTGAAGTTGGCTAGTCCTCCTGAATGTTAACTCACAGGGGCTGCCTGAGCCCTCCTGATGGAGTCACAGGGTCTGCCTGACTCACTGAGCCTGGGGCTCTTTGGAATCTTTTCTTTATAGATCTACCTCATAGGTTCCCCCTTCCTCCTCCTTCTCCTCTATCTTTTCCTACTCCTCCACCTTTTCTTCCATCTTCTTTTTCTTCTCCTCCTTCTTATCCTCACCCTTCTCCCTCCTCTATCTCTTCTTCCTCCTTCTTTTCCTCTATCTTCCTTTTCTCTTTTCCTCATCCTTTTTTCTCCATCTCCTTCTCATCCTCCCTCTCCCTCCCGCTTCTTCCCCTCTACCTCCTCCACTTTATCCATCTTCTCCCAAACCCTAACAACTCAGGCTACTGCTGTGTGAGCAGTTTTTCCAAGTTATAAACTGGGTAATGGTTAAATGAAAGGAAGAGAATCTTTCCATTCCAAGTATTTATCAAGCATCCAATTACTATGAGCTGAAAATGTCATTAGACAATGATCACAGTATTTTGTGTGTGCTGGGGAGAAGGGAATAGAGCAGGACACAGCCAAGTCCTTCCTGCTCACCTACATTCACTCCACTTCAATGGTGACTTTTGTCCCACCTGCATTCAAGGATTCTTCCTACTAGGTAAGGCTCCTGTCAACTTCCATTTCTTTGCTTCTAAACATCCCAGGAGGCTAAGTCAACAGATGTCCTTATTACACTTTTCCAGAAGACTCAGCTGCAGGTCTTGTAGTCTGCTTCTATCTTTCTTTGACAAACTTCTCATGTTTTGTCATGGTGGTAAATTCAAATTATTCGTCATAAGGGGACCTATCAATATCTAAAGAGGGACTGAATGGAAACAGTTTACTTCTACCTTCAAATAAACTTAGTAGTTCTGGATTCAATGACCTCCTTGGGACAGGGCAAATATGTCCCTAGGATGCTATGCCATTAGGTTGTGTCAAGAATTCCAATTACTGATATCTCCCCTCTTTAGTGATGACAAGATCATAGCTTTAGAGCTGGAATGGACCTCAGGGATTATCTAGTCCAAACATAGCATTGAGACCCAGGGAAGTTAAGGGATTTGACCAAAGTCTCACGAGTAATTTCAGAGGCAAGATTTGAACCCAGGACCTTTGACTCCAAAATGTGGGTTCTTTCCACTGTACATTTTGAACACCCATTTATATTTTCATCATGTTCCAACTTGCTTCAAAAATGCTATATATTATACTGGTTAAATTTTAACCTCTCTTGGATCATGATACTTTGCTTTCTGGGGGAAATCCATGTCAGCCCCACTCTGACATGGATTGTCTTCTTCCTAAGGAATGGAAAACTTTGTATCTATAAGGAGAATTTTAAAAGTAATAATAAAGATACCCCCTCAAAGGTGAACTTTGTGATCCGTTTTGCCCAGCCCAGAGACAGGGAGATGGCAACAGTAACTACAGCAAGCATTTATTAAACATTTGCTGGGTGCAGATCACTCTTCTGGACCCTGCGGTGGGGAAAGACAAGGGGAAGCAGGGGAAAGCGATGGTGGCAATGTACCGAGATAAATTGGAGAATATTCCTGTTCTTCTGAAGCTTGCTGTCTAGAAGGAAGAAGTAAAACATATACAAATAACTGCTGCATAAAGATGATGTAAAAGATAAAGATGAAATATATACAAATACATAAAGATGATGGAAAACATATGAAGACATAAAACATATACAGATAACCATTGTATAAAGGAATATATAAAAGTATGTAAGAGAAGCAGAAACAAAATGGTTTATCAAAGTCTGAAAGGAGGAAAAAGGTCATTACCAACTGGAAGGAATCTTGGGAGTCTGTGGAGAAGGAAGCATTTCAATTAGACTTTTATGGATAGGTAATTAATCTTTACCATGACCTTTCAAGGTCCCATGATGTTTCATTTACACACAGGACCTGTCCAGATATGACACTTCATGAATTTCAGTGGGGAAGGTGGAAGAGAAACCAGAGAACTTCTCTTTCTCTCTGGCTTTTCTGCCCAGCCCTTGGTTTAAAAACAATTTGTGAATCCTGGCTCACTTTGGGGGAGGCTAGACCAAATTAATACTGATTCTCAATGATTTCTAATGCCATTTTAATAGCTTCACATAGAATAATTCAAATTAACAGCTTGTAAAGTGCTTTCAATGGGAAGGTTCTTCAGGGCCTGCTTTAAATAATAGAAAATACTCATTTGTAATTACAACTTTCATTTTTATAGCAATAGTTAATGGGGTAAACTTGGAAAAAGAAACCCCACAATTGTGCTCTTACGGATATCAAATGTTAATTTTTCTTTTTTTGGTAAACTCTTTTTTCAGGATAAACAATAGCAAATTTTAGTTTAGGGACATGAATTTGATATCAGAGCATAAGGGCATAGCATACAGGGTGTCCCAAAAGTCCTTTTTTGCCATTTTCTGTTATTTAAAAGCTTAGAACTGCTCTAAGACTTTTGGGACACCTTGTATAAAGTGGTAGAAGGGCCATTAGAAATTATGTGGTATAGTAATTCTCAACTTTTTTTGTCTCCTGGACCCCTTGAACAGTCTAGTGAAGCCTATGAGACCCTTCTTAGGTTAATGTTACTAAATGCATAAAATAAAATATATAGGATAATAAAAAATACTAAGTATATTGAAATATTAACCAAAATAATTTTTTAAAATTCATGCATTCTACTATGTTAAGAACTAACATCGTCAGTCCCAAACCCTCATTTTACAAATGGGGAAACTGAGGACCAGAGAGGGAAAGTGATCCCTTCAGCCCAGCCAAATCTCAAACTATCCCCTGTGGAAGAAAATCAATCCATCTTATATCTAAGGCAATCTAGAGAAGCAGTTTCCTCAACTCCCCTAGTAACTCATTCAAATGTTTTGCAGTGTCAGGAAGTACTTCTTTTATCTAACCCAGATCTCTTCTACTGTAGTTTGTGCCCATTTGTCCAAAGTCACAAGTGATTCAGGTACTTAGTGCACTTTTAACTACTTGTGGCTGACAAGGGAGACTTCCTCAGTCTGGTGGGAAAAGTTCCTCATTTCTTTTTTCTACCAGGAGAATGTGTTTGCTATTTATCTCAGCTGAATAGAATGCCCTATTAAGAAAGAAAGAGGAAATTGCTTTTATGGTCCATCCCCAAATTTCTGATAGATGGGAAAAAGTCCCTTCTAGTCCTAGTACACGGTCATTTTTCCTGGAATGTTATCAACTTTCATGAGTAGATTTTACTGTTTGGAATTAAGTTTATGACCAGGAAAGGGGAGTTTCAGATCCAAAATGTCTGCCATTCATGAGAGGAAGAAGGGAAAAGAAAAAGAGAATATTCCATTCAAAGCAACTAGTCTGGGAAGGGTAATCCATCCCATTTGTAACCCTGGTTCTTCCTTCCCCACCCAAATATTATGAAAATTCTCAGAAGTCTCTAAAATCCTCAGCTATAGTTTGACCTCAGAATTGTAGAACGTCAAATTTGAAAGGTACCTTAAAAATCATTTATCTTTCCTCATAATTTTATAGAGGGGAAACTGAGGCCCTACGTGGAAAACAAATGATACTAATAATTCTGGACAGGTTGTCCCTGGAGCTGGAAACTTCTCACTTCTGAATTTAACAGGGCAGCTAAAAAGGAAAACTATTTCTCCAACCCCATTTCTGTCTTCTAATATATTATTGACCCTCCCAATGACCCAGCTAGAATTCCTTCTCCACTGTGAAAACTTTCTTGATTCCCCCAGCTAGAAATTCTCTCTCATTTGTCTGCTTTATATCTGTTAAACTTCTCTAAGAAACCGTGCTTATCAGAGTCAATGTCATTACCTCTCTCTCTTTCCCATTTTTTAAGAGTCAAAAGTTTATTTAAATAGGTAGAGTTGAAGCCATTGTAATTTGTAAGTGGTGTTATCTTTTCATCCCTAATCTGAGGTTGATTTTTGCCTTTTCTCTAAATTGGTTGGTGGTCTAGTTGCTTATAGGAATGGGCTAGCTCAGGAGTTGGTGGGTATTAAAGTATTTTCTCCTCTGAGATGTGAATGAAAAAGGAAAGAATCTGACTTGCATATTTCCAAATCTGTAAGATATTTGACAGGATAGGAGACTATAAACCTCCCAAGTTTTGTTGTGCAAAACCCCCCACCAGGTCCTCCTCCCCATCTACCACTCCCACCAACTGATCCAAATTTGTTACATTACATTGTTTTACTGGTAGACATTTATTTCATCCTTAATAATACAATAACTACTTTGTAGAACATAAAACAACCCCCCCTCTCGAAATTCTTTCTTGGGATACTTGAGTCTACAAGTCCTTTCTGATTATATGGCATCCTATAACTATTTGTAACTACTTACAACAACTTGGAGGAAAATTATGGAAATCACATTGAATTCGTTCGATTATTATTCACTCAGTCAATAAACATTTTTTTCCCCAGAGCACTGTCCTAGGCACCTGGGGGAGATACAAAGATTAGATAAGTCATGGTTGCTGCCTTTTGGGAACTTAGTGTCTACTATGACACATATATAGATATTATGCAAAATGACATGTGGTGAGTGAATGAGAGAACCAAGAACTGTTAGGGTAAGTTCTATTGGGGTAAGATTATTACAGACTGGGGGAATGAAGAGGTGGTGAAAATTAAGGAAAGATTTCTTGGAATAGGTAACATGTGAGCTGGACAGCTGCTCTGGGTTGTCAACATAAAGGAAGCAGGATAGTAGAGTAGTGGGATCAGTAAGACAGCAGCTGTTATCAATATTTCTAATGAGGCAGCTAGGTGTCATGGTGAATAGAGTGTCGGACCTGGAATCAGAAAGATCTGAGTTCAAATTCTGCTTGGGATACTCTATAGCTGTGTGACCCTGGGCAAGTCAATTAACCTCTTTTGGTCTCAGTTTGCTCATCTGTAAAATGGAGAAGATAGACGATAAGTTGCACCTACCTCACAGGTTTTTTTGTGAGAATCAGATTCACATATATAAAATACTTTGCAAACCTGAGAGTGCTATTTAAATGCTAGCTATTACTAATGAAAATATCTGCCTCTCTTCTACTATGGCAAAGAGAGGTGAGATCTCAGCCTTAGCCTGAGTGGACTGCATAATTTCTGAATTCTATCTTGTCCCTCATAGACATCCCTTAGAGATACCTTAGAGGCAACTGGGTAGTGCAGTGAAGAAAGTGGTGAGCTTGGAGTTAGGAAGATGTTGATTCAAATTCAACTTCAGATACTTACTAGCTACATAACCCTGGGCAAGTCAGTTAGCCTCTTTATCTCAGTTTCTTCATCTGTAAAATAGGGATAATAATAGCACCTATCTCCCAGAGTTGCTGTGAGCATAAGATGAGATTATGTTTGTAAAGTGCTTAGCGCTGTGCCTGCCATATAATAGACCCTTAATAAATTATTGTTTCTTTCCCTTGTTTCCTATCTTCCATGTCAGAGGTCATGGGATCTTGGCAATCATTAGATACATGGGCCATGACAAACATTCTAAATGAAATTTCTTTAGAAATAGTTATTCCTTTTCTCTAGTATCAGGATAATTATTTCTTTTTAATATTATTTCATATCCTTAATATTTTTATTAATAGATATGTCTTTAGTGCAATAACCCTTTAAGAGTTTATTCATTCATTCAACACACATTTCTTGAGAATATACTGAATGCAAAGATTTCTGTTTGGCACTGCTGTGAGAGGGTAAGGAGGGAAGAAATAGGACGTAAAGAACAATTCATGGTTCCTGAACTTGTACAAGGTGGTCTAGTTGCTCAGACTTAGGATTGAAATGAAAACAAAAATGTGTAGACCACTGAACTTTTACTAAAAGGAAGTTTGCTTAACAGTCCCATGGAAAGAATATCTAGCTAGCCTACCACACCATTTCAGGTAGATGAAACTTCCCTCTTCTCTCTATATGAATGCATCTTGTCAGAAGGGAGTATGGACTTAAAGGTCAATGGACTTACAGGGTAATGGGAGGTCCATCAAGTCTGAGAGATCCTGACTCCTTGTGAGTTAACTTTTTATGTCTTAGGTGATCAGGGGCTGTGTCAGGCTCATACCCTGTCCTTTGGACCAATCAGATATTGGATATGACTTTCCTTTCTTTTAGGGAAAAACTAGCCCATCCCACATGGCAGAGACCATAGTATATGTTGTTTCTACCACTGGCCTTGCCTACAAGAGGCTTACTGCAGTTTCCCAAAAGGACTCACTTGATCTTAGTGGGCACTTAGAGTGCCTGTTTCATCACTTTAACAATTATGGTTTTTCCCTCATTTTTTACACTTTACTTAAGTAGTGGTTATTCTTACAACAGCTAAGAGGGTGAGTTTGACCTTATTGAATGGGTTCAGCTTTATAGAGCAAGAAAATCCAGTGGTTCTATAATCAGAAGGGACATAACTTTGTTTCACTAGGGCAGCTGGGTCTCTCTTCATGGGTATACATTTTTATCGAGTCTTAAAAGGACTTTTTAAACAGCTGGAGCATAGTGTCCTTTGCTCAGGACAAGGATTGGAAGAAACTTGTATTTGAGAAAGACTTCCTGATTTCCAAAGGCACATAAACCTAAACAGAGAGAAACAGGAAAAGTCTAGTGATTTTCCTTTGATGAAATCTACTTGGCATTTTCATTTTGCATTTCATGACATGAAATACCCTGGGAAAAACAGCACAATCTGATTGCCTGGTGAATGTTCAGCAGAGTGATATGAATATTACCAAGCCTTGTCACTGGTTGGCCCTGACAAATATACTTAGATTCTTAGTTTTATTAAAATCTATGGGAAACAAAAGGAAAGTCTAAGAAAAAGAAGATGTGATTGATTCTTAGTCCTCTATTAACATAAACTATTGTTATTATTTTGTTTTATTTGAATAAAATCAGACCCTAAAATCCAGAGATATCTACTTAATATTCATTGTTAATACTTGAACTCTACTAGGAGTCAGAAGATTCCAGTTTCTGCTTTGGTTTCACCACCATATTGCTGCATGTCTTTGGACCATACACACTATTCCTGTGCCTACCAGTTGTTAATTTTTGCATCAAGTTGATAGCAGAGTGGAGAAGTAAAGGCAGGTGAACTATAGGGGTGAAAAGATAAGGATCATTACTAGTAAGTTTTTTTTCCACAATGACAGTGTCTGCCTATCACCAGCCCAGTTAAACTGGAAGAATTTAGACTTTTATTTAGGGTGAACTCAGACTGGACTCTATGTCATTACAATGGCAGAGAGAACTTTGTAAGAAATGTTCAAGGATTAGGAGCCAGAGAGTGTTCACGGGAGCAGCACAGTTTCCATGATCTGTTGTTCCAAACTGGTTTTTTCCCTCCTATAAGTGTGTATGTACATGTGTGTGCGTACACACACACACAAACAGTTATCACTCCTCTGGGAGAAGGACCAAGGAGCATAAGTGATTTCTGTGCCACTTGGGTGGTCTATGTGAATCTGTCATTGTGTGAATGTGTTGCTTTACAATCCAGACACAGACCTTCTGAGTAGTGAATGATGTCCCTGCATCCTCTTTTCAGTGTTGAGCTGCATATCTGACTGTGCTGGCTGAACCCTTTCCCCTCCTCCTGAGAGGGAACCTACTGTGGATACAAGATCATAATACAAATATTTGGGGTTCCATAACTTAAATCTGAGATTCCTTCAAAACTCTTCCATCATCAATATTTTGAGAAATTCTACTTTAGTAGAATAATCTTGTCCATTTCCTGGCATGGGAGCCAGAATGAATTTGGAAAGCATTCTCCCATCCTAAAAGAGTATATACGACTTTGGGTAATTGTAGGATAGGTGGACAGAAGAAAGGATTGTAGTACATTCTTACTCCATTCTGCCCCATTTCTCTTTATCACTGACCAATGACTTCCTCCTAATCTGGCAGAGATAGGCAATGGGCCAGGTATGGCATGTGAGTTAAGAAACAGTCCTATAGGCTTTCTCTGCTGGTCTCCACAAAAGGCATCATTTGGGATTTCTCTGCCCAAGAAAATTTTGAAGAACTTGAGTTCCTTTCCTCCACCCTGATTTTGATCTCTGTGCAACACTGTTTAGTTTTCAACATCATCCCCCTATTTGCCCAATACATGGACTTTATCAGCTCACCCATCATTTCCACCTGGACCTTTTTTCCTGTGGGGTTGGAGTAGTAGAGAAAAACTTTAGAATTCAAAGGCATTGCTCTGTGCATCCTTTTGGCTTACTTCCAGGCCACTTTCCCCATTAGCCCTGCCCTAGTTTTGCCCTAGGGCCCTGTGCCATAGTCAGTATGAAGCACCACTGTTGATTTCCCAAGGAAGACAGCAGTTTGTGAGATTTTTTGTAATGGTTTCCAAAAAGTTCCCTTTCATTAAGATTCTTCCTAATTGAATCACATCCGGGAAGATTTTTGTTGTTGTTTCTTAAAGAAAAGCAAATGCCCACTGTGAATATCCATAATGGAACTGGTTTGACCAAATCATGTACACAGGACTTCTCACATGTATTCTATACTGGGACAAGAGCTCTTGGATTTGGAGTCTGAGGACCTGGGTTTTTATCCCAGCTCTACCACTTACTAACTTTATCACTTTGGGCAAATGACTTTCTCCCCTTGGGCCTCAGTTTCCTCATCTGTAAATTGAAGGGATTGAACAAGATGGTCTCTAAGTCCCTTCTAGCTCTGAGTCCTCGGAATCTGTAATCTTTTGTCTGTTACCTGGAGAGGTAGGATTTATGGACTTCTCTTGACTATACGGGGCAAGGGGTGGAGAGAGGGAAGAGAGGGTGCTTGTTTGTGTCTGTGTGTTGTTTCTGGCCCTGACAGTGGTGAAATTCTGTACCAGGGAAGGGGTTAAATATTTTGAAAGGTCTTGTTTGAGGTAGAGTGAATTTTAACCACCGCACACATAACGAATGCAAAACAGGGTGAGCCGCTGGTGCGGAGCCAAGTGCACAAGAGAGGAGCTGCTGAATTTTAATGATTCATTATTGCCTGGAAAGGCCTTTGTCTCCCTTTATCCGGTGCACAATAAAAGAATTAATTGGACAGAAAATGGCAGGGCAAAGAACTGACAAGTCATTAAGGGGCTCTGAATGGCTGATTAGATGCACATTGGGGGTGGAATTTCAACTGCACTGTTTCCTCGAGGCCTGCAGAATTATAATGGAAGGGCACAGTTTATATTTTGTATGCACTACCAGAAAGTCCTTTATGCGGCCACTGTGACGTTATTTATTATGTTGTCGATTTAGCTGTTGCAGTCATTGTGGCTGCCACAAGAATGCACAAAGTGGGCTTTTTCACTTTCCAAAGGCTAAAAGAATCGGGACTGGAAGCGGTCTGACAAATAGTTTTATTAATTTTTTTGTGTGTGTGTGGTTGAGAATGGTTAGTAAATATTTAGGTGCAGATGGGGAAACTTTTGTGTTTGTGTTTGTGTGTGTGTGTGTGTGTGTGTGTGTGTGTGTGTGCGTTTTTCCCCAAATTCCCAAGACAACTTTTCTTTCCTCATCCTCCTCCCCTCTCCGTCCCCACCCCCTATCCCTCACTCCCCCAAAAGAAAGAAAACAGTGGCTGTCTGATGAAAGCTGGCAGCTTTCAGTTCTGGGGGCTGCACTGGGGGCTGGGGGGTGTGGCGGGTGTGGCATGGTACAGAGTAACCAGTCAAATGGATCTGTTGGCAGGCAGGAGCTCGTAGGGCTCCCCACAGCACACATGAGACTCTAGGGCTGGGTTTCTGCCAGAGCTGTGTGTTGTGGTGCGAATGTCATTACTATTTAGAAATTGGCTGCTCAGAAGAATTATAGCCTGAGGATCCATTCACCCTATGGCCTGGGGACCCAGTCACCCACAGATATCAGATACAGGAAATCCAGATCTGAGGTACCAACTAGTGACAGGGGTGCAATAAATAGAATTAGAGGAAGGATCTTAGACACAATCTAGCCTAATACCTCTGCCATTTTACAGATGAAGAAACTGAGACCCAGAGCAGAGAAGGGCCCTGGAATATTAAATTCAGTTTGAGTATCTGATGTGCATAGGATCAGACAGCAATCTGTTCTCTGTTGGGGAAGCGTCCTAGAAAAAAGCAAAAGGAAAAAGCCAATGTTAATTAAGATGCGTATTATTCAACTCTGCTGCAGATTCATTCCTCTGTGTTAAAAATGCAGTTGTCACCTTCCTAGAACCCCAAAGACTTGCTGGGGATAAAGATCACTTTTCTGAGTTCTCTTCTAAAGCTATCCCTGATAACTTAATTTCTGACAGCTTTTTTCCTGCTCTTAGAGACCATGCTAATCTTGTCTCTGTTTTGAGCAACAGTGTACACGAAAAGGGCTCAAATGGGCCTTTTGTGTGTGTGTTATACTTAACATAGGCACAAAGTTGTAGGATTTCCCCGCCCTGGACTGACTCTGATGGCTATATGGCTTTAGGTCTTTAAATCTTCCTCAATATATAACTATACATTGGTACAGTTTCTCTTAATAAACAACTCTTCATTTAAACCTCTCTGCACTCTGTAAGGAGCTCTTTCTAAGTAGGTCAAAGGATAATAAAATAATAGCTAACATTTAGATAACATTCTAAGTATTACAAAGCACTTTCTCTATATCTCTAGCTACATAATCATACTATTTGATTCTCATCATAGCCCTGTGATAAAGGTCATACAAATACTATGTAACAGGCAGAGTCTTCAGAAACTACCCTAGGTTTGAGGGATTTTGTGGGTCAGTATCCACTTAAAACAATTTCTATGAGTCTCTACTGATGTGTCTGTTTTGACAAGGTCAACTACAGTACCAATTAGTTCAAAGCAAAAGCCATTTCATTAACTTGTACGTTAAAATAAGTGACAAAGAAAGTTCTCTCAATACACAGGAATATATTACTCTTCAGGTTACTGTCCTGTGAGTGGATGAGGGCATTTAGACAGGCACAGGTCTTGCTTGGGGAAGCTTAAGTCTTCAACGCTACCATGCCACTGATGTCCTTTGTGGATGTTATTGTGTGCTCCATGTTGGTCTCTGTCAGACTTCAGCAATGCAGTTTCTTCCCCAGTAAGGGGAAGGGTCTGTCAGCATCTTAGCTTATAGCCTCAGGGGCTATCTCAGCTCTTCTGGTGATGCAGACCTCAGCCAGCTAGCCAGAGAAAGCCCTTAGGCATTTTAAGTCTGTCTTGCTCAGATTTCCTTAAACTAAATGTTTGTTTTACTTATAGTGAGATAATTTCTTTTGACTCCTTTTCATTCACATAATTCTAATCATGGATCATGCAAATTACAGAAGCTGGATGAAGAAGGGAAGAAAGACTGCATGGCTTCCATTTGGAGCCTGTGCCTTCTCTTTTCTTCTGCATTCATTTGAACAACAAATAGACCACCATCTTTACAATTGTAGCTCCCTTTTTTAGATATAGAAACTGAGGTTTAGAGGGATTAAGTGATTCTCCTGGCCAAAACTGGAATTGAAACCCAGATTTTATAACCCAAACCCAGTAAATACTTTTCTACTTAACAACACTGCTTCCAAAAGTGTAATATCATATTATAAACAATGGTTTCAGGTCCCTTTAGGGGACACTGATCTATAGAGAAATGGGGAAAATGCCATTTTTCATATTCTTTGATCAGGAAGAAAAATCTGTAGTCATTAGCTGCAGTTTTCAATCAGGTATCTACTTCGGATGCTGCAGGAGAAATAGGAATGAGTGGAGTTGAATGGAAATTGTAAATGGAGCTATGTGGGAGAAAGTTCTAAAGACTGGGGAGTCGATTGTTAAATTTTCAGTGTGAGCTCTATCTTAGAAATTAGCAAGTGCTACAAATCAGGGCTTGATTTATTGTTTTGTTGATTGAAGGCTAATTAATACAGATTAATTTCAAAGCCTGTCATACTTGGAGAACCTGGTTGTTAAACATTTACCAACACACATCTGATTGTAAATGACTTGAAAGTAGCTTATAGGGAGGGCTTCTTTCTGCACTCAATTCTTCATTTTCTGTTTTAGTGAAGGAGCAAGGGAGAAAGACTTTGCTCGTTATAGATAATTCAACACAACAGACAGTCCAGAAATAATTTCTGTTTGGCTTAGGATGTATCATTTGATTTATTTTGGCAACAGATATTATCCCCCTAATTATTATTTATTTGAACAAAAATGAGTTGGGTAATGCACCACTCTTAAGTTGATTTGGTTGATTTGTCTTCTGGGTCTAGATGGATAGTTTTGTGCATTTTCTCAGAATCTCAGACTGTTAGGGTTGGAAGGGATATGAAAGACCTTCTGGTCCAGGTCTCTAATTTTCAGAAGAAAGAAATTAGGGCCCATAGAAGGGAAGGGACTTGTACTAGTTCACACAGCAGTGTATTAGAGTGATGGACTCTGAATCCAGTCAGATGTGACCTCCAATATTTATTAGTGTGACCATGGGCAAATCACTCAACCCTGTAAGGCTCACTTTTTTTTTTTTCATCTTTAAAATGGGATAATGATATCTGTAATACTTACCATCCCTACCCCCCAAGTTAGTTTTTGTTTTGGTGAAATTCAAATGTAGAGCTTTTTGGAAACCTTAAAAGATCAGGATTGGACTTAATTTAATTTGTTAAATTAAAATAAATATAAATATAGATAATTAAATTAACTGATTTAATTAGTACAAGGAACTCCTGGAGAAGGAAATGCCTTCTACCATTATAAGTTAGCACCTTCTCTGCAACTTACTTTCTTAACAGAGTTGCCGAAGCACTCAAGGTTAAGGACTTGGCCAGTGTTACAAGTAGGTGGCACAAGTGGAACCTGAACCCAGATCTTCCTTGTTCTGCTCCTGGCTTTCTATCTATTCTTTAGTCTTCAATCAACAAAAGAATAAATCAAACCTTGATTTATAGTATCTCTAATTTCTAAGATAGAGCTCACACTGAAAATCCATTGAACATTGTCTTTCTTAATGGCAATATATGTAATATTATATATCTTATATAACTGTCAACTGTTTATCCTTAGAGGATAGGAGTGAAAAACTCCTTAGAGATCAGTTAATCAACAAACATTTATGAAATGGCAGTTACTGCACTAGTTTAAACTATAAAATGTGGTAACTATAGTACCCATCTCTCAGAGTTGTTGTGAGGATCATATGAGATAATATTTGTAAATAGCTTAACGTAGTGCCTGGCATATAGTAGGTGCTATATAAAAATGCTTATTAAATTAAAAGAAATAGTCTGTCTGTGTTCCTTTGTTTTCGAAGAAGACCATGACATCTACTCAATAAATGCTTCATTTGTTCATTCATTCTTAGTTCCTGACTTATTAAAGAAGGATGTGTAGCTTTGGATGACCTGAAAATGATGAGACCTGTTGATCCAGTAGTGATATTTTGAGACACAGAATCTTTTACCACCTCCTGGAAGCCATGATGAGACCTTGCAGGATCAAACACAGTAGATGGGTTTTTTTCCTGGTATTGAGTATTTAAAATGAAGTTCTGTTTGAAGTTATTGTATTGACACTATGCAGTGATTATCTCAGTATAAATTTGGAGTTCATTGAGGAATATAAGTTTAATGATGGTTTAATGCCATAAGTAATATGGATATTAAACTATGGGCACTGTTGGAGTACATCCTTTAGGTCTTGAGGGCCCTAAAAGAAAATAAAATTTTTTGTTAATTTTTAAAAAAATCTAAGGGTACTTTAAGGACAGATAATTCAGGGTTCCTGTTCTATGCAACAATGGCATACTTATGGCGTACTCCCTCCATCAAGGCAGATGACCAATTCATAATTAAATCTTAGACTATTACATGAGGCTTAGTCAATTCCATGGTTCTACACAGCTTGTAGGGTCACAGGCAGAATCTTGTCTATGTTCTATTCTAGTATCTATAGAAGTTTTTTTTGAAAAAATCTATTTAATCCTGATTATTCTTCCTTAGTAAATGATTTCTATGTTTTTTTCAGTAGCTTGCAACATTTTTTGCTTATTGTTGGAGTTTAACCATAATGTATCTTGGTGCACTGATTCTTGAGTTCTTCCTGCTTGGGCTCCTGTAGAACCCTGCTATTTGTATTATGTCTGTTGCAGCTCATATCAGTTCTTAAGAGCAGATAAATTTTCAGTGTGACTATATCTCAGAAATCAGCAAATGTTACAGTTTTGGGCTAAGTATATTGTATTGTTAGTTGTCTAAATTCAAGAAAGTGATGGAGAAGATGTTAATAATGCAGATTAAACTTAAAGATGTGTTGTAAGTACATTGTGTGTTTTTTCCCCTGGAGAATCAGTTGTTAAACATTTACCAGTATGCTCTCGATTATTTTCTTCCCTAATTTTGGGAGATTTTCTGTAGAGATTTCTTGGTATAGATTACTTGAATTTTTTCTCTCTCTAAATTTATCTGGAATAGTAGTCATCCTATGATTGCTGTTTTGTGATATGATCTATCTTCCAGGTCTGTTGCTAGAATCTGCAAGTTTTTCAGTTCTTTAGATAAATTTTTTTTTTACTTTTTTCAGCCTGCAAATATAGTAGCTTTATGTTGTGGGCAATTTTGTTTTCATTTGTAGTAAGGGTAAAAGTTGAAAACTGGCAGGTGTAAGGCAGAAATTTCTAATGCACAGAGCTAGCAAAAATTTAAATGTACTGCCTTGAGAGGTAGTGAAGTTGTCCATTAGAGGTCTAGTAAAGAAGTCAATGACCACTTGTGGTACAAGATAGAGAGAGGATCCTTATTTGGTTTGAATTAGATGGTTTCTGAGGTTCTTTTTAACTGAGATTTTTTTAAAAGCAAGTATGCCACTGCTTATGTTTTGGATTTTTAGGGGGGAAGATTTTCAATTATTCTCCGCATTGATCATATTCTTTATTCTTTGTTACTTATCATTTTTAGCATCTTTTAAGTCTAGTTTGGGTTCCTCTTATGACTGGAAAAAAATTTCTTTTAGCTCTTGCTTTGTCTTGTGATATTTTTCTCAGTGTTAATTCTTGCTTAAAAAAAAACAAAACCCAACAACAAACTTTGTCATTAGTAGTCCTTGACTGAAGGGTATAGGGATTAAATGACTCACCCACAGTCACACCAACAATTTATGTATGAAACAGGACGTGAACTCAGGTCTTGTTGACTCTGAGGCAGGCTTATTGTCCACTCTACCACACTATCTCTAATGCTTCCTTGATTCTTTTTAATGTCTCATTTATCCATTTGAAGATCTTGCTTGGAATATCTTACATGGTTTCTTCTTCTTCTGTCTGTATTGCTTTTGGTATTTTAACTTTTTTCCCCCCAGTTATTTGTGTGTGTGTGTGTGTGTGTGTGTGTGTGTGTGTGTTAATTTTATCATTATGTTGATTTATTTTGCTTATTTTCTATTTTGGTTGATTTCGTTATTGTTTTCTTGTGTGGTTTTAAAAGTCATTTTTATTCTCTTTGTTGTTGCCATTTGTTGTTGCTGGTTTTTTTTTTTTTTGAGAGTTATGTAGGGATCCTGGCTCTTTTCAAAACTCTAAGTCTATCATTTTGACTAGAAAGCAATGCTCCCCTCCCCCCAAAAAAGTCTAACCTTCATACATTTGTTTTTCTTGCTCATATTAGATTCAATTATCTGAGAAAGGAGCCCAGGTGAGAAAAAGCTACCCTGGAATAATCCACATTAGCTGTGGATAAACTTCATGTTCTTAAGATCATAGAACCATAACACAGAATCTTAAATCTAGAAGGAACCTCAGAGGCTCTTTAGTCCATGGGTTCTTAACTTAATTGGGATCCATGAAATTGTGTTGACAAAATATTTTAGTTTCTGTATTTCAATATGGTTGGTTTTCTTTGCAATCCTATGTATTTTATCTTATATATTTAAAAACATTACTGTGAGAAGGGATTCATAGGCATTATCAGACTGCCAAAGGGCTTCATGACACAGAAAGAGCCCCTTAAGAATTTCTGCTCTACAGTTTGGAACTGTGCCCAAAGGAGAGTCAAACTGTGCATACCCTTTGATTCATCAGTACCACGGTTAGGTCTGTATCCCAACGAGATCACTAAAAAGGGAAAAGGACCTACACATACAAAAACATTTATAGCAGATCTTTTTGTGGTGGCAAAGAACTGGAAATTGAAGGGGTATTCCTCAACTAGGGAATGGCTGAACAAGTTGTGTTATATAAATGTAATGGAAAGCTATTGTGCTATAAGAAATGAAGAACAGGCAGATTTCAGAAAAACCTGGAAAGACTTACGTGAATTGATGCAAAGTGAGCAGAGCCAGGAGAATACTGTACACAGTATCAGCAGCATTGTTTGATGATCAGCTATGATTGACTTAGCTCTTCTCAGCAGCACAATAACCTAAGACAAGCCCAAAATACTCATGATGAAAAATGTTATCTACATCCAGAAGAACTGAAGGAGTTTAACGTAAATAGGAGCAAGCTATTCTCACCTTATTTTTTTCATGATTCTTTTCTCTTGGCTTTCTTTCACAACGTGACTAACACGGAAGTATATTTTACATGATTGCATATGCATAAATTATACAAAATTGCTTATTGTCTTAAGGAGGGGATGGTGAGAGTAGGAGAGAGAAAATTTGGAACTCAAAATTTTAAAAAAATGAATGTTAAAATTGTCTTCATTTTAATTGGAAAAAATAAGATATTATTAAAAATAAATAAAATTAAATAAAAAAAAATTCTTGCTCTATGTAACAGTAAGCACCCCAACATACACAGGGGGGCCTGCTACCACAGGTTCTTAGATCTGCATTCATAAAAGGAAAGGCAACTTTTGAGGGGTTAACAATCACTTAAATCGAGAACATGTATCATTCACCTAGTTTAGAGAAGTCAGCATCCTGAACTTCAAAGAAAATACAGGGAAATCAATTATCAACAGACATGGCTTCCTCTGCCTGACTATCAACAGAGAGGTCCAACTGTCAGACCATAGCTACCAGAGATAGAAGCGCTGACATCTGGGTTTTCAAAGCCAGGGGGCTCCTTAAAGCAGCTTCCCAGAGTCCTTGTTGGGCCAAACAAACACTTCTAGTAAGCCCCGAAGTGAAACCTTAACTCAGAGTATTTATACCTATTTAGAGTCATAGGGCATCACAAACCTTGAGAACCAGTGCCTCATTAACAGAAGACTTGGGCCTTCCCACAAATCTTGCCTAATCAAACTCCCCTTAGTGGGTAGGGAAGATCTTTAATCACATTAAACTAATTAACAATACAAATACATATGCTGTTTCTAGTTAAAAAAAAAACCCTTTTGTTTCTGTACTTTACTCCTGGTAAAGACTCTTGATTGATAAAGGCAAGATTCAATTAGAAACACTTGATTATACTAAACCAAAAACAGCAAAGATCCTATATTACTTGCCATCACACTCAAGTCTAATAACCTCATTGTAGAAAGGAAGAGGAAATTGATGCTCAGTTGACCATTCCCTTAAAACTATGGAGACAAAATTTATAATTATATAAAATATAGTGTATGTCTCCATATGTGGTAAGGAAATAGCTCACCTGGGAATGACTCAGTTGGGTGCTAGACACAACCATTGTTATGGATTCAGTTCATTAAACATCTTTTAAGCATCTTCTGTGTGCAAGGTCTAGTACCTGGTACCAGAGATACAAAGTTGAACAAGGTACCAGTCCTGCTCTTACCAGGTTTGCAGTGTGAGAGAGGAAACGATACATTCACAAATGACACTAATACCAAGCAAAAGGTGATGAATGTCTAGGGGATGGTGAGTTCCAGTTTGACAGGAATATGGAATATGTGAGAAAGAAAAGCAGAAGACCATAAAGGGAGTTGAAGCCTAATTTTGGAGACCCTTGAATGGATGTAGCTTGGCTATAGCTTTATCAGCTATGGGTGATTAAGACTATTAGGTCAGTTATGGTCTGTCTGAACATTTACACAGAACCCTAGCTTTCTACTCACCCATATTTTATTTGACCACCTAATCCTATTTTTATGCACTCATAAAAGTTTCAGAGGAAAAGTGAGGATGAATCAAAAATACATGAATAGATGCAGAGATTATTATTCCATATAAAGAGCGTTAGTTCAATAGAATAAGTGTAACACTCTGAGCTATCTCTCTCAGATCTAGCCTATCTTGATTCCCAGTCCAATATTTCTCTCTTCTAGACCACGCTGTCTGCTTTAATATTGTTATCATTAACCTCAAGCCAATTTAAGTGGCTTTACTATGGATCTAGAAATGGGTTGACTAATATATTTTATCACATAATTGTTGCAGAGTTTATGCCAAATTTTCCCCAAAAGTGGGGAGAGACCATTATGTGAAGCTTTAAAAATTGTGCCACTATTATTTAAAAACCATTTATTACTAAGATATGTCGCTGCCAGATAGACTGTACAATTTAGTTAGCTTGGGAAGATTCAAGTCTTACCATATTATGTGACTTACTGCAGTTTTGCTTCTGCACCCACTCCCCTTGTGCCTATGGCTTTTCACTGGGTTGAGTGACAATAGCGTTAGTACCACAGCTCTCTAAACAAACCATGCAAGTCAACTTTTGGAAATATACTAGCAATGTGCGCTGAGATTTCTAAGCTAGCCACTCACAATGAGTGAGAGATAAAATGCGTATCCATATGCCTCTGGTGAATATGTTGCTTCTCTGTTTACCTTTTAAGCAGTCTGACAAACAGAATTATACCATGCGATGATAGGTTATAAACCAATTTTTGGACTAAAAAAAACAAACAAAAAACCAGAGTGTGATGATTATGCGGTAAATTATGGTATGCACCATAGAATGGTACCCTGGAAGAGTTTATCTAGCTATTAAAGAGGTCTAAATTATAAATAATAGTAGCTTATATTTTGCATAGTGATTTAAGGTTTACAAAGTGTTTTCCTCACAATACCCCCATGTCTTACTCCCGTCTTATAGATGACATGGTCTAACCATGTGATTCCTCTGCTCAAGAAGTTTCACTGGCTCCAGATTGCCTCTGGGCTGAAGTATAAACTTCTTTGCTCAACATTTAAAACCTTTCACAATCAGACTCTTTATATAAACTTTCTAGACTGATTACACATGATTGTCCACTGCCCACTTGATGCTATAGTTCAACTAACTTAATGACTAACATATGAATAACATTCAATTTCCCATCTCCATACCTTTGCACAGGCTGTTTCTCACGTTTTAAAGTTCTCCCTCCTCTCTTCATCTTATAGAATCCTGAGCTTCCTTACAGTGCCACATCTTATAGGAGACTTTCTGTAATGTCCCTAAATGATACTATTTTCTTACGCCCTCAAATTATTTTGTATTTATTTGGCATACATTTTATATGTAATTAGTTGTGCACTATATTCCCTTCCAGTAGAATATAAGTTACATGAGAGCAAGGGTTGTTTCTTTTTTCTCTGTATCCTGAGTGCCTAATAAATAATAGCTGTTGTTTAGTAGTTTCAGTTGTATCTGATTCCTTGTGACTCTATTTGAGGTTTTCTTGGGAAAGATACTGGGGTGGTCTGTCATTTCCTTCTCCAGCTCATTTTACAGATGAGGAACTAAGGCAAACACAGTTAAGTGATTTGCCTAGGGTCACACAGTTAGTGTCTGAGGCTGGATTTGAACTCAGGAAGAGTCTTCCTGACTCCAGACCTGCTACTCTATCTACTGCAGCACCTAGCTGCCCTCATCAACAGTAGATTCTATTACAAATAGTAATAAATAAGCATTTAGTAAATGTTTATTAATTGGAATTGTATGAGCCACTTGAGGTTCTCATGTTTGATAGTAAATATTAGTCAGGATTATTAACAACCTCACATTTCTTCAGCGCTTTTCCTTTTTGACTAACATTTTCCTTTCGTAAGTAGTTTAGGAGAATTTAAATTTGGGAGTAACCGTTTCACATTGATGATCAAATATCATCAGTCAGTTCACAGAGTTTAGAATCAGAAAGGATCAAACATAGTAATTTAATCCAGTTCCCTTATTTTAAAGATATAGAAGCCCATTAAGGTTAAGGGACTTATCCAGGGTCATACAAGTGGCAATGGACAGAGACAGGATTCTAACCCAGGCACATAGGTGGTACATTGGAATGAACACTGGAGGCATCAAGAAGAGTTGAAATCGAGTCTTAGTTGTGTGATCCTGGGTAAGTCAATTGACCTCTGACTGTCTTAACGTTGGCATCTGGACAATGAGGATAATAATAACACCTTTGTCCCAGGGTTATTGTGAGAATCAAATGAGATATTTATGAAGAGATTTGCAACCTTAAAGCACTCTATCAATGCTACTTATTTTTCTTCTTTACCATCACTCCAAACTGAGAGCTCTCCCTAGTTTACAAGGAGGCATTCGATTCCCTCATTTTAAAGATGAGGAAACTGAAGTCCAGAGAGGGGAAGCTGCTTCAGAAGAGCCCTCTGCCTTCAAATCCTCTGTTCTGGCCCCCAACCACACTGCCTCTCACGCAGGATCTGGGAAGGAGAGAACAGGGGATTCTCTGGGAAAACAGGGCACCCCTTTTATCTGTGACTTGATGTTGCAATTTCTTCCCAGCAGCCCAAGTGTCACAAGATGAATCATTTAGTTGATGGAAAGTCAAGCATGATCACAGAATAGGTGTCAACAGCTGACAGCCTCCTGAATCCTTGGTGGGAATGTTAATTTTAGAGGCATTTAGGAGGAGCAGCTTCGGGTTTCTGAAGGAGAAGAAGAAGGCAGATAGGGAGGTACCCTAGCAACTCCAGTTCTCTCCCAGAAGACTTCAGCTGCTTTGACAGGAGAAAATAATATCTGTGCTCGTACTTTCAAGAGCTAAAGAAAACTTTTTATAAAGTCATATTTAAAAGGCTAAATACATGGTGCTACCTTGTGAAGGTCTAGGCAGTTTTCTCCTTCAAAAAACTATTAATGAAAGGATACAGAGATATATGTACTCAGCATGGATATCAAGCAGAAGTCTCCAATATTATAAGTGCATGTGACCTTACAAGAGTGAGTGAGTGAGTGAGTGTGTGTGTGTGCGTGCATGCGTGCATGCATGTGTGTGTATGTGTGTGTATGTGAAAGCAGTTTTGTACTGGGGAAACCACTCAGCTTATAGTCTGCTAACTGGAGGGTCAATGAGATCATTCTTTGAGATAGTCCATATCATGAGGATATCAACTCAGTAGATTGGAACTTGTAGGAAGTGTCTTAGAAATGTCTAGTCATGTTCTCTCTTAGATTCTGGCTTTTGAGAAGGCAGTAGAAGCAGACAGGTGGATGGAGTGCTAGAGTGGGAGGCAGGAAGACCTTAGTTAAAATCCTGCCTCAGACACTCACTAGCTGTGTATTCTGGGCAAGTCACTTAAATTCTAGCAATCTTAGCCGTTTATCCATAAAATGGGGTTGATGATAATATTATAATACTGTTATATTACATTATATTATATCATCTCATCTCATCTCATATTATATATATCATCACCCCCATCATATAATTGCAACAAATTCTCAGGTTTTATTATAAGGATCAAATGAGATAATACATATAAAATTCTTGCTAAACCTTAAAAGTAGTCTGTCTCTCTCTTTCTTTTTCTCTCTCTGTTTGTGTCTCTGTCTCTGTCTGTTTCTCCCTAAGTCCCTCTTTCCCTCTTTTTATTTACACACACACACAGAAAATATATATACACATATATAAATGCATGTGTGCTTATGTATATACACATGTGTGTACACATATACACACATATGTGTTTATACATACATATGTACATGCACATGGTCTCCCAGAAGTTTGGAACACCTTGTATACATACACATCCATATGTTAGCTATTATCATAGGATCATAGATTTATAGTTGTAAGTGACTTTTGAAGTCATCCAGCCCAACTCCCCTCATTTTATAGATAAAAGACACAGGCCCAGAGAGGTTACCATAATTTGCTCAAGGTCACACAGGTTGTAAGAATATGGTAGAAGCAGGATTCATGCCTAGGTCCTCTAGAGCTTATCTATCACTTCAGTCTCTATCTCCTACTCCCCCTCCCAATGTCACCTGCCCCACCCCAATCCAACCAAACTCAAATCAGTAATAACCTTTCTTCCCTAGGACCTTGTAGCACTTGGCACTTACTCTAGGGACTGAACTCCCTAGGCAAATCAACTAGTCTCTCAGAGTCTTTAGTGATTAAGATTTTAAGTAGCAGAGTAGGTCTAGAGAGGGAGATGGTGAGTTGATAAAGGAAGTATTGTAGGATTACCTGGTAGCATTGAGGGCCCAGTTGTGGTTATGTAACAAAAATCTATAGCGAACCCAGTGAATTTCTCCATTTTTATTCAGCAGCATGTGTGTAGGTGTAAGGGTAATGAGTGGGAGTGATCCAAAATTGAGACTTGACTGGGTGTAATTGATGATATGACAGGGAGATAAGAGATTCAAGAGAGGAAGACAGTGAGTTGGTTCTTCAAAGAGTCAAGATAAGAAGAAGAGAGAGAGTGGCTAGTGCAGGAAAGATGTTCTGGGAGAGAATCGAGGGGTCAAGAGATTATATCATAGTGTAGATGAAGAGTAAGATTACATGAGGGAAGGCAAAAGGAGAAATGAAAAGCCAATAGATTATGGTTGGATAAGGAGATTTCAGGGTTCTTGACCTTGGATGTGGTACATTTGTGGGTGATAGCAAGATCCATAGTATGAACATCTTTGTGGCTGAGGGTGGAGTAGAGGAGCAGCTCATGGAAGGCAAGCAGGTTAAGGAACTGAGTGGACAGGGCATTTAAAAGAGAATCAACAGAAATGCCCTAGTTGGAGGGCAGAAATTGGAGAGTAGAGAAAAATTCTAAGTCAGGTATTAAATTCATTGAGAAAGGAAGGGGAGTGACTTGGGGATATGTAGACAAAAGCTATGAGGATTTTTATTGAATGATAGATATGAATAGCACCAACCTGAAAGGAAGAGAGATTCCTGAATGATGGAGGAAGAAAGAGAACTTGGAAGTGGCGATGGGGATCAAGGAATATTCAAACTCCCACATCTTCTCCAGTGAGCCAAGTAGAATTAGTTAATGTGCAGCCAGTACCAGAAAGGATCAACAGGAAGGCTGTGTTATTAGGGAAAGCCAGGTTTCAATCAGAGCTAGAAGATGGAAGGAATAGGAGAGGAATCGATTTAAGATTTGTTGCCTATGGAACAGGCATTCAATAGGGCACAATGCAAAGGCTGGGAGGAGTTAGGATGAAACTTTAGAGTGGGAAAGTTGAAGAAGATGGGAATGAAAAATTGGGTGGTGAGAAATGGGGTGTAGATGAGGATCTCTGGGAGTTCAGAGTCACTGGTTTGTGAAGGGCATGACCAGGTTTGAGAATGTTTATTGTTAAGTAGAGAGTGACACTCCTTTACCCTCAAAGGACAGGTGCAGCAGGAGATGGGAGGCCTGAAGTTGAAGGGAGGGTTGCATACACCTATGATTATTATGTCTAATCCAAAAAACCCCCCAAACCCCAAACCCCCAGATACCTGTGCCACCTGTGCGAAAAGCAAAGTTTAGGTGAAAGGATGCCTGCCTTGTAGAAGCTCACTATCTGGTAAGCAAATAAGACACACAGATAATTATAATGCTTGAGGTCTGAGGGGGAAGGTTTTTCCCAAGGATCAGAGTTGGAGATATGGTAGATCTAGGTAGTCTTCCTGAAGGAGGTGGCATTTGAACTGCATTTCAAAGGATAGATTCCACAAGCTAAAAGGGAAGAGGTTTGGGGAGGACATTTCAGGTGTCAGGAGACAAGTCTCATTTCTGCACTTAATCACGAGCTACCCTTGACTCCACCATCTTCCAACAATGGCTTGAGTGGGAAGCTGGCAAGCTCCCACTACTCCCCCAGGCCCTACCCATGCTATTGTCTGTAACTAGCAAACCCATCAGCTTTGAGACAGGAGGGAACCTGATGTTAAAGGCCCCTTACGTCTGCCCCTAAAAGGCATGGAATAGAGGCGCTGTGGGAATCCAGGCAGTTTCAATCCATTCACTAGAGGCAGATTTTGCTCTAGCAACAGATTTCCCATCTTCATATAATCTTTGGAGCAGCCTACTCTAAGTCCCATAAGTCTCTGCCATTTGAGATTTTAGCTGATCCTTTCAACCTCTTTAAATGGTTGTGGGAGGAGGGGGAAAACTCTTAGCATTTTAAAGTTGGGCTTTCACATCTCCTCTGAGAAATAAGAAAGTAGAAGCTTAAAAATGACATTTTCCACATCAGCTGTTAAAAAGGGAAGGCAATGTGTAAAATCACCTCTTGCTTTGTTCTCTATTACATAAATGCGGCATATCTCAACCCATACATCTATCCCCTCTGTCTGACCCACCTCCCCTCCCCTTCCATCTGTCCCTCCTTCATTCCTTCCATCTGTAATCCTGCTATTTCTGGCTCAGGCTCCATGGCCAAGCCAAGATTTGGTTATGCATCATTTCTCCTTTCCTTTCTTCCTTTTCACAGCTCTCTCCATTCTGATATACCTTCCTCCCTACTCTTTTATATCTATCCTTTCAACTCTTCCTTTCTCCCTTTGCCCAGTCCCTCCCCTCTTCTTCTCATCCATTTCTTCCTTCCTTCCTCCCTTCTCTCAGGGCTACTTCTCCTAATCATGCCTCCCCACTTTACCCCTTCTCTTACCTCGCCCTTCTTCCTCTCTCCTATGTCACTCTTTCTCCTTTGCTGCTACTTCTTCCTCCCTCAGGCCCTCCTTTATCCGTTGTCCCTGGTTCCTTCCTCCCTTCTTCCTCCCAACTCTTCCTCTTCCCAATTCATTGTAAAATCTGTTAAAAGTCCTCCTCCAGTTTCTCCCTTTTTTTTTTCTCCCTCTCTTGTTCCTCCCTCAACCCCGAGTCTTCAACACTTGATTGCAATGAAGTTGGGGAAACTACTACTGTGCTCAAGCTGGAGTTCCTCTCTGTTGACCCTTAGAGTACCCCACTTCCAAAAAGGAAGTTTATGAAGGTCAGTCCCAATTAAGAGGAAAACAAATTAGAGTGACAGGCACTGCTTTTCTATCTCATGAATGGCCTCAGCATCTTACAGTTACAGCACCCAAAGATAGCTCGCTTATCTTAATAACTGTTGCCCACTAGGTGCTCCAACTATGTGTAAATTGTAGTGTGTGCACAGTATGTGTTACATATAGTATGTGTGTGTTGTGTGTACGGTATGTGTGGGGTTTGTGTATGTATGTGTAGTATGGATGGTATGTGGATGTTGTGTGTATGGTATGTGTGTGGTGTGAATGAATGCTAGGTGAGTGTTGGGCATGTTGAGATCATCCACCAACATGGTGCAGCAGGTTTGTGTAATGTTACATGTGTGTGTGGGATATGGGTATGTTGTATTGTACGTGTGGGCTTGTTTATGATGCATCGTGTGTGCGGTGTGTGTGGAGTTTGTGTACGTTTGTACAGTATCAGAGGTATGATAACAGTAGGAGCATTTATGTGGCACTTCGAGGTTTGGAAATTACCTTTGATAGTCAGGATAACCCCACAAGGTCGAAACATGACTTACATTTTAAATACGAGGGAACTGAGGGTGTAAATGACCCATCCAGGGTTACACTGCTAGTGCATGTGATGTGTTGTGTGTGTGTGTGTGTGTGTGTGTGTGTGTGTGAGATGACAGCAGGAGTGTGTGTGGGGGGACGGGAGAGCGGGAAGGAGCAAGCTTTCCGAAGCCTCAGGTGGGCACCTTCCCACCCTCCACGCGTCTCTTCCCAAGGATGGGGTCAAGGGCAGAACTGGAAAGCTCCGGCTTTGGGCGCGGGCGGATCTCGGACTGGGGAGGGATTCCAAACGTCGCGCTGAACAGCCATAGGTCTCAGAGATACGAAGACATTTCCTCGTCGGCCCGGCCAGTGTAATCCGAGCTGCGGCGGCTGGCTGAAATATTTCCTTTCATTAAAATCCCAGCCGCCCGGTCCCGGGTCGCCCTCGGCGGAGGGCTGCGCGGCTCTGGGGGAGCGCCGCTGAACCCCATCGGGCTCGAGCTGAGCTTTCTCCTTCTCAGGAATGTGCCCTCGAGGGAGGTAGGGGTGGGCTGGGGTCGGCGCTGACCCGCCCCTCTCTCCCCGGGGCGTGGGGAGGAAAAGAAAAGTCCAGACTAGGACAAAAGGGAGGGGGGGGGGGGGCAGGAGTAGGATGGGTGTTCCTTTGCTGCCTGGCATCCAATGCAGATCCTTGCCCAAGAAGCACAGGGGCCTGGTGAGAGCCTTTCCTCCCCGCAAAAGCCTATTTCAGGAGCTGCACCTCATTCCCCCCACCCACCCTTGCCTTCCTCCTCCTGCTCTACCCCCCACTCAGCTCTCCTCACACTTGCAGTTTGATATTTAAGTGAGGAGTGAAGGATTAGCTGTTTCCTTGTCTCCGCACCCGCTTGTACTCCCTCACCACCTGTTCTCTGTTCTTCCTCTCTCTCTCTCTCTCTCTCTCTCTCTCTCTCTCTCTCTCTCTCTCTCTCTCTCTCTCTCTCTCTCTCTCTCTCTCTCTCTCTCTCTCTCTCTCTCTCTCTCTCTCTCTCTCTCTCTCTTCTTCTCCCTCTCTCTTTTCTCTCTCTCTTCTCTGTCTTCTCTCTCTCTCCTTCGTTCCTCTCTCTACCCCTCCTCCCCACCTCTCTTTCCCTCTCTTCCCCCACCTCCTCCATTCTCCTCCCCTCATTCCTCTCTTTGTCTCTCATCTTTGTCTTCCCTCTGTCTCTAGTCTCAGTCTGTCTCTTCAGATCTCTGTCTCTCCCTAACAGGAATCTAGGCGAAGTTCTCTGCTGTTCTCATTACCATTCCAGTTGGCTTTTTAACAGAAAAACACAGAACAGAGGGAGCATTTGCATAAAATCCCCCGAGAAAGTCAAGTAACCGAAGCCCACTTTTATTTTGAAAGTGAATCAATGAAGTTGGAGTTTATAACATATTTAAAGAACTGAACAATAATGGACATGTTTTGGGCATCAAGGGGTCCTGACTACTTCAGGAGGTTCATGCAATATTCATCCTTTTGCTCCAGCAATTCTGGCATAGCCAGAATGGGAGCCAAGTGGGTGGGAGGGAAGTGCCCTTCTATCTGCAGAGACTCTTGCAATGTTAATCAGTCAATCCCCAGACATTGATTAATTCAATACCTACTATGTGCCACGTTGGGTGTTAAATGCTGTGGATTTTGACAAAAAGATACAGAAGACAGCCCCTGTCCTCAAGGAGCTTACTTACAATTTACAGTGTTAGGACTGGAAGGGACCTTAGAGATCATCTGGGCCAACTCCTTCTTTTCTAACAAGCAAAAGGAGGCCAAAGAGGTGGAATGACTTGCCTCAGAGATCACACAGGTCATAGAAAATGGGATCTGGGACTTGAACCCAGAGGAGACTGAATGATCTCTGAGGTTCCTTCCAACTTTCAGATTCTATGATTCCTTATGACTTTTAAAATCCTGTGTTAACTTGGAGTTCACTCTAGGCCAGTCATTCCATTTTGTAGAGAAGAAAATGGAAGTCCAGAGAGATGAAGTGACTTAAGATCACAGGGTCTTGAGATCTGGAAAGGATCTTGGGTGTCATCTAGTTTAAACTCTTCATTTGATTGATGAAGAGAATGAGACCTGAGCAGTTAAAGAATTTGTTCAAGGTAGCAAAGAGAAAGAGGCAGAACTTGAATCCAGGTCCTCTGACTCCAAATCCAGTGCTCTTTCCACTAAGCAGTACAGCCTCCAACTCCTTCAGTTTGCAAGCTGCCCCAGATGGAAATTAATGAATTGAGTTCCAAGAAAACCAGGGTTTTCTCTGCAGACTTTTCCACCCCTATCCTCTGCTTGAATTTTCGGGAACATTGGATGAGTCTGGGCTAGACCAAAGCATAAGAAGCAGTCAGAGTGGTGAAATGAACTGTGATCAGCTGGGATTTGGTTGTCCTGTGAATCCTTTCTAATGACCTTGTTCCTTCTGAAAATTTAATATCTGTACGGAGGTTGTTTCTCCCCAATAGAATACAAACTATTGGAGGTCAGGGACAGTTTTTTATTTTGTCTTTCCATAATTAGGAAGACCTAAATTCAAACCTAGCTTCAGACACTTACTAGCTATGTGACTCTGGGCAAATCACATCAACTCTGTTTGCCTCAGTTTCCTCAACTGTAAAATGGGTAATCACAGCATTCATCTCCCACAGCTCTTTTGAGGATTAAATGAGATAATAATTATAAAGCACTTAACACAGTGTCTAGCTCATAGTAAGTGCTCTATAAATGTTAGCTATTTTTATGATTATTATATAGGTCTTTTAACACTGCATATTTTATATATTTCTGAGCCTTATAACAACCCTGTCAGATAGGTACTATCATTATCCCCCCTTTTTAGATGAAGAAATTGAGAGTAAGAGCTATTAAGTGACTTGCCAAGAGTCACACTGAGGCAGCATTTGAACTCATATCCTGATTCTGCTATGCTAGACTAGGCTGTCTTCAGTCTTCACCTCTTCACTGTCTAGTGTCTTGCAGTGATAGGTGCCTAATAAATGTTTGTTCACTTTAGTTCCTCAAACACACCTTAGACTCAGGCCACCATCTTTTTCTTCCCCCAAGAGAGTTCCTGTTGTTGGGTATTGTTCAGTTTCAGTTGTGTCCAACTCTTTGTGACCCCATTTGTTGTTTTCTTGGCAAAGGTACTGGAGTGATTTGCCATTTCCTTCTCCAACTGATTTTACAGATGAGGAAACTGAGGCAAATCAGGTTGAGTGACTTGTCAAGAGTCACACAGCTAGTAAGTGTCTGAGGTCAGAATTGAACTCATGAAGATGAGTCTTTCTGGCTCCAGGCATGGTGCTCTATCCATTGAACCACGTAATTTAAATTGCCCACTAATCATCAGGATAAGCAGGTCCTCTAGGTTCAGGCATTCAACATGCCAACTTTTCCAGCTTCCAACTCTCTTTCTCTGTTTGGCCCCTATGTACTTTGGGACCCCGTTCTTCCAGGCTCCTTTCCTGTGTCCTGAGGCCCTCCAACATCTCTTAAGCTAATGATAAGACAATATGGCTGAAGGCTGTCAAAACTGGAAGGAACCTTAGACATCATCACTTCCAAAAGCCTTCATTGTACAGAGGGGAAGACAAACCTCAAAGTGAGGAAGGGGCTTCGCTAAGATCACATATTCACTACAGGTCTGGTCCTTCTATATTTCCCTCTCCTGATGAATATCAGGCCACTGGACCTAGATGGCTCAGGAGAAGAAAGTGAGGTTAGTGACCTTGCACAGCCCTCCCTCACTCAAACAAAAGTCAACTGCAAATCATGTCATCATTCTGATGTCATGGTATTCTTCAAGAAGGAAGGACAAACATACTATTTACAGTGTAATATCCCTTGAAGTCTGAAAGGCTATCCATTATCCAAGATGGTATCACTACCATTCTGGGTGATGGAGAGGGAAAGAAATTTCTAGGAAAGGGAGATGGGAAGGGATTTTAACTTCAAATCTCAGCTCTGCTAATTTCAAAATATTATGAATCAGTACACATTGGAGTGCAGTGAAAAAAATAATGAGTTTGAAGCTGGAGGACCCAGGTTAAAATCCTACCTTTTGTCACTTGTTACCTTTGTGATCTTGGGCAAGCCACTTAACTTTTTCAGTTTCCTTATGTATAAAATTAGGGAGTGGAATGAGATGAACTTTAAGGTTCTTTCCACCTCTAAATTTGTGACCATTTTAAGGAACTTCTCTCTGGGCCTTAGTTTTCTCATCTGGAAAATGATGACATTAGATTTGATGTCTAAGCTCCCTTCCACCTACAAATCTAAAGTTTCTTTTTGATGCCCCTTATATTATTCTATGTAAGTAAGGGCTTGTCTTCAAGGTCAGGACTGATCTTTCACAAAAGAAAGCAATTTTATAACAGGTTGAACAGAGGTCAGATCTAGCCAGCTATGTCCTGTTCTACTAAGTTAAACAGCCTGTTCCCCTCAAAACTAACATGTTGAAACCTAGTATAGAACCTCACTTGGGCTGTTATTACTAGTAAGAAGTATCTTGCCCCTCCCCCAATTATTAAGGCCTTCCTGTGGCTGCATTTAAAATGACTTCTTTTATTTTCCTTTGTACCCCAGCCCTCTCCCACCTTAATCATGGTGATAAATCCATGATCATTCTGATTTATCATATGCCGAATTCAGGCTCTACAGATCTCTCAACTCTGCTAGGTCTATCTATTTCCTCTTATGGGCCCAACTCCTAGGATCAGATCAAATCAGATCAGAGCCACAGATCTGCCCTGACCCAATCAAATCATCCCTAAACTCCAGTGACTTGATATCCTTCTAGTCATCCAGGTCTGAAACCTTAGCCTTATTCTCAACCCTTCTGCCTCCTATATCCCAGATACTCAATTAATGGACCAATCTTGATGTCCCTTCTTCTACTGTATCTCGTGGGTCCAACCCCACCTCTCTACTCAAACAGACTGTCATCACCTCTCATGAGGTATTGCAAAACCTCTGCACTGATCTATCTCCTTCCAGTTTCTCAAACCTTTTCCAAGATGTCCTACACACATCTGCCAGAATGATATTCCTAATTCTCAGGTTCAACCTTGTCATTATCCTGCTAAAAAACAAAATAAAACAAAACTCCCATTGATTCTTATGGGCTCTAAGATAAAATAGAAACTCTTCTGTTTGATGTTTAAATCCCTTTACAATCTAGTTATAGCTTAGATTTCCAGGTTTATTGCATATTATTCTCCTCTTATTCTACATTCTAGCAAAACAAAACAAAATTCTTGCTCTTCTGCACACACAACATTCTGTCTCCCATCTCCAGGACTTTGTACCACTTGTTCCCCATGCTTGGAATGCACTCCCTCACCAGGTCTGCCTTTAGAGTAACTGTGTTTATTTGTGTCTGGCTCTTTGTAACACCACATTTGGGGTGTTTTCTTGGCAAAGAAGTGGTTTGCCATATCCTTCTCCAGTCATTTTATGGAAAAGGAAACTAAGACAGACAGGGGTTAAGTGACTTACTTAGGGTCACACAGCTACTGAATGTTTGAGATTGGATTTGAACTAAGGTCTTTTTGACTCCATTCTGGGTACTTTATCCACTGAGTCATCCAACTGCCTCTTTAGAGTCTCTACTTCCCCTTAAAAGCTCTGTTCAAATACCCCTTCCAACTTCTAGTACCACCTTCCAATTACTTTGAATTCACTGAGCATATATTTTGTATTTATTTATATATGTGTATCTACAGTTGAAAATGATTGGTCACTGGATCAGAAGGACTCAATACACCTTAAAGGAAATAACTTCCTCTTCCCTCTCCTCTCCTCTCCTCATCTCTCTTCCTATCTATAGAACTTGGCTTGACTCTTTGAGCTTTTCCCTGGATCATGAAGACTGTGAGCACATAGCAGTTAAAGCCTTGGGATTTCATTAGATGAACCCAAGGTGGTAATCTTAAAGTCCTAGTATCTCTTCCACTTTTATTTTCTTCCTGAGCATAGTGATCTGACCTAATAGTGATCCCGAGATGGATATATCCAGCCTTGGAGTCTACATGCATCCTAGAGGTCCTAGGGATCCTAGATCTCTCAGTCAGTGTCCTTTGTACTTACAGAGAAGTTCCCAGAAATGTCCCAGGGCTTCTTGGAGGAGATGACCACTGGCAAGGGTTATCTAGGCCCAGCCTCTGGCCCGGCTTGCCTGAAGACATGAGCCTAGATACTACAGACTTGAAGTGAGGGTGAAATGTAGATCTCATAGAGTGCTTCATGTTTTGATATTTTAAGTATAAAATTTCCAGGAGAGTATAACAGTAATTATATTATTTGCTGCTGTTCAGTCAGTTGGAGTTTACTGGAGTGGGTTGCCATTTCCTTCTCCAGCTCATTTTAACAGCTGAGGAAACAGACAAATAGGGTTGTTAAGTGACTTGCCTAAGCTAGTAAGTGTCTGAGGCCAGATTTGAACTCTGAAAGTTGAGTTTTTCTGACTGCAGGGGAAGTCCGCTATCCACTGTACCGTCTAGCTGCTATTATGTTCCTACTGTTGCTTTTTAAAGTCTTTGTTAGTAAGCCCTTACGAATTTTTTTGTGAATTATACTTTTGTGTGTGTATGTGAGCAGGAAATAATTTATCTGATTTACCTTATACATCAAATATCTATTTACTCTCCCCTTTTGGGGAGACCCTAGGCATGAACCAGACACAAGTTTTAGGTGATATTTCCTTAAGGCTCTGGAGTGGGGTCATAAAGAATCTGAGAGTTTTAGTAAAATTATCACCTCTCTTTTTAGAGGCCAAGTTCTCCCAGGACTGAACATCGTTCATACCCATTTAGCTTCAGGCCTGAAACCGGTCATTTAGTGGAGAGAGGGAGAGAGCCTCAACTTCTTTGGACCCAGAAGTGGGTTCTTATTGTTACACATAGATATGTTGTCTCCCCTAACAGAATGCACGTTCCTGGAGATGTTTCATTTTTCATCTTTGTATCATGAATGACTCTCACAGAGTAGGTACTTAATTAGCCTTGCCGATTGATTAATAGCATTGACAAGCTGGACCATGTCCAAAGGACCATACCAAGTATGGTGAGGGGACTGAAGATGAGGCCATACCAGAAACTGTTGAAAGAACTGGGAATGTGTGTGTGTGTGTGTGTGTGTGTGTGTGTGTGTGTGTGTGTGTGTGTGTGTATGGCGGTGGTGGCCATGGTGGTGTATTGATATCACATTTTTCCTGAGAAAGGAGAACTAGAAGCTAGTAGGTACAAGTTAGAAAAAAAGAAGAAAAGAAAAAGAAAAAAAAAAGTGGATTTCAGTTATCTATGGGGGAAAACTTTCTAATAATTAAAGCTGTCCCAAAGCACATTGGGATTGCCCTAGGAGGTCACACATTCCTCCTCACTGGAAAATTTCTGAAAGAAGTTGGATTGTTTACTTGATCAAAAAGATCTTTGCCTCCATAGAAGTTGATGGAAAGAAGGACCCAGACAAGTGGTGCAGCTGGGTGAGGACTGTGAGGGTGGCAAAGGACCAAAAACCAAAGCATGGGGGTGTAGTCATCCTGGGGAGGAAGCCTATGCTCCTAGGGAGGAGTTGCTTTCTCCTGGGGAGAATGTGACACCCTGATGTCTTTACCTGCCCAGTGAGGTCTTGTTTTAGTTGTGGCACTGGTAGGGATAGTAACAAGACAATTGACCAGCTTCAGTTTGGGCATTTCCACCAGTGACTTCAACTGGAACTGACAGGAAATATCTATATTTCAGGTTAAGCTCAGTAGGTCATAATGAAAGCCATCTGTTGACCAAGCTGTGAATGACTAAAAATATCCCTTTTTTAAGAGTTAGGTCTGCGGCTCTCTGATCCCTTATTAGTTATACTGAAGATGGCTGGATAGGCTGGATAGGATGTACAGAAGATAGGCTGCAACAGTTAGAATTGAAGAGATAAAAATTTATCCCTAAAACGGGTCAAAGAATAGCCCTTTCCTTCAAGAGACAGATTTGGCAGGTCAGCCTCTCAGTGGGATGGACTTTGCTTTCATGCAAATACTTAGTGAAAATCCCTCTGGGCTGGGCCCCCTGCTAACTGCACCTAGGGTGCAGCCATTCTGCCCCCATGACTCTGGGAACCTGTTCCTGATTTGCAAGGGAAATAGTGTGTAAATAATCCTCATTACCCAGGAAAGCTGCCCATTCAAGATCAAGTTCACTTGTTATTCCGATCAGCGATAAGCTCCATTTGCATAATTTTTCTCAGCCCAGTTACTACTGTGAAAGTTTGCGTTTCTGGTGAGGAGGGGAGTGTAGGCAGTTGTGTGTCTTTAAGGCCTATCAATGGTGGAAGGATCAATGGACTGGAAGAAGAAAGAAGGTCAGGATTGACCTGTGTTCTTCTTTTACTGTGCATTTGGGGTTTAGAGAAATCTAGGAGTTAACACTAGTAGAGGTCTTAAAAGTCTAATTTTTTTCATTCAACAGAGAAAAAACCTGGGGCCCTGAGAAAAGAAGGAACTTATCCAATATCTTACAGATGGTAAGAGAGAACCCCAAATCTCTGATGGTAACATGACTGTTTGGGACGGATGGATGGTGGTGGTAGAAAGAACTCTGGCTTCAGAGTTTGAAGATCTGAGTTCGAATCCCAAGATGCATCCTACCTATATGGCCTTGAGCAAATGACTTCCTCTCTCCTGAGTCTTAGCTTACTTGTCTATAAAATAAGGGGGTTGGACTAGACAGTCTTCTGAGGTTCTTTATTCTAAAACCTATCACATATAAAACAGAATGAAAACATACACATACAATATTCATAAAAGCACTTTTTGTGGCAGCAAAAAAATTCAACTCAATAAACATTCGTTAAATCCATACTTTAGGTTGATGACACAAATATGAATGCAAAGCAATGATTGCCCCATTTCTGCTAGAAACAAAGTGGGTGCCTGTCAGTTGGGGAATTTCTGAACAAATGATGGTATGTGAATACAAAGGAACACTACTGCATTGGAAAAAAATAATGAATATGAAGGATTCAGAGAAACATGGAAAGATTTGCATGAACTGATATTCATTAAAGTTAGCAGAAGCAGAACAGCATACGAAATGCCTACCATAATCCAAAGGGAAACACCACCAGAAGACAAGAGAACTCTGATTACTTGGAAGAGTCCCAGAGAGCAGATTCTTGAACATACCTTCTCCCTCTTGATAAAGAGGTAGAAGACTTTGGATTTGGTATATAGTACTACATAGGCTTTCAGACAGGTGCCATGTTTTGCATAACTGTTTTTCTTTCTTACAAAGGTGGGTCTGTGTGCGTATGTGTGTATTATTTATCAGAAAATGTTTGTGGTGCAAAAATTTAAACATTCATAAATAAACGAATCAATCCTATGACCTTGATGGATGATGAAAGTGGAAGTCCCCCATTGGAGGACTTTTCAGATCCTTGAGCTACCCAGATAACAGTCTATGTTTTTGACTTGGGCAGATCACTTGGCTGCCTATCCATATAGAAGGCCCAAATAAGTTGATTTGGTTCTAGAATGATTGCCTGCCATTCCAAGGACACTGATGTTGGAGACTAGTGAATCTCAGTCCCTGGAGGAGCAGCGTCTAGATTCTTAGATGGTAAAAATCATGAAAAATTCCTGAACTATAGCCGAAAGACATTTTTTTGTCATATTTGTTCAGCCATATTCTCCCAGGGTGGAAGAAGTTCTTTCCTAGGAGCTAATTCATCCCATACTGAAGATTCAATAACACTTGAGTTACTAGGGGACCACCATTTTCAATAGTGTTTTATAGAGTGTTAGAAGTCATGAAGTTCATCAGTTCCTGTTGTTAGATTGTATTTGATGATTTCTCTTGGTTCTCCAGGTTATAAAACGTGATACCCCCTCCCTCTTCCCTACCAGTGGTAGAAAACTGGTTCCTAGAGTCACAGAATTGCACTGTTGGTAGGAATCTCAGAGATAGTCCAGCCTGCATCCACATAGGAATGCCCTCTGGAGCATCCTTGGCAAGTGGTCATCCTTTCTGTGCTTGAAGAACTTCAGTGATAGGGAATTCATTACTTCTTGAGGCAGGTCTTGGGGCCTTTTTTCCCTTGTTAAGGAGATGGTTGTTACATTGAACCAAAATCTGGCCCTTTGCAACTCCTACCCAGTGCTTTTAGCTCTGCCCTCTCTGAGGCCGTTTATTCATTTAACAAGCATTAATTAAGAGGGTACTTTGTGATAGGTATTGTGTTAGACCCTGGGAGTACGAAGACAAAATCCAAACTGGTTCCTGTCCTATCCTCACCTTTGTTTATGGAACCCCTGCTCCTCTTGGTTCTCAGATCTACTCCCTATTTCCCAGTAGTTGTGGGTAGGCCTTTCTAGCCACTTGCCCTGCAGAATGGATGCACAGTCAACAACTGTAATCCTTCTGGTAACATGGCAGACCACTAAGCCTTAACCTCTGCTTTCTCCCTGTGCCCTCCAGACACCCTCCCCCCCAACTAGGTACCACCATCTTATTTGCCAATGTATCCTAATGAACAAAAGAAACTTGGTCCTTGCCATCTGACTCACTGCAGCATCCTGAGGACTCCCAGGCTTTTCCAGCTGCCTTGTAGCAACCCTCCTAGTTGTACTGTCTCTCCCAATCAGAGAGCGAGCTCCTTGAGAGTAGGGACTGCTTTGTTTTGCTTTTTGTTTTTTTCCTATTGTATCCCTAGTGATTAGCACATAGTATGCATTTAATAAACGCTCATTCATTCATTCATTCATTCAAGGAGCCTACATTCTACTGGAAGAAATAGCATGGAAGTTGAAA